>NW_027185735.1:16871078-16881065 GCF_028583685.1 Petaurus breviceps papuanus | reverse complement strand
TGCTCTCCCTTCCATCATCCCCCCTCTCATGCCCTTCCCCCCCATTCTCCTGGAGGGTGAGATCCCCTATTTAGTGTGTATTTCCCTCCCTCCTCAAGCCAGATTCAATAGGAATAAGGTTGACCCATTCCCTTCTGCCCTCCTATTCTTCCCCTCCATTGCAACCCTTTTCCCCTGCCTCTTTGGTATGAGAAAGTTTGCTCCAATCTGTCTCTCCCCATCTACTCTCATTATACTCCTCTCACCTCTCAATTTCACCTTTTAAGTATCATCCCTTCCTGTTCAATTGGTCCCGTGCCCTCTATCTATGTATACCTGTAAACGTATATACAAACATTCACATATGTATTCGTATGCCCGCATACCCTCATATAAAGACATATATATATATATATATATATATATATATATATATATATATATATATATTTCTAATCCCTTCAACTACTGAGAAAAGTTTCATAAGTTACAATTATTGTTTTTCCATGTAGGAATGTTAATAGTTCAACTTTGATGAGTTCTTTATGATTTCTTTTCCCTGTTTACCTTCTCATGCTTCTCTTGCTTCTTGTATCTGAATGTCAAATTTTCTATTCAACTCTGGTTTTTTTTCAGCAAGAATGCCTGAAAGTCCTGTATTCCACTGAATGACCATATTTTCCCCTGAAACATGATACTCAGTTTTGCTAGGTAGGTGACTCTTGGTCTTAATCCCAGATCCCTTGACCTCCAGAATATCACATTCCAAGCCCTTTGATCCCTCAGTGTAGAAGCTGCCAGATCCTGGGTTATCCTGATTGTGTTTCCACAATATTCAAATTGTTTCTTCCTGGCTGCTTGTAATATTCTCTCCTTAATCTGGGAATTCCGGAACCTGGCTATAATATTTCTAGGAGTTTTCTTTTTGGGATCTTTTTCAGGAGGTGATTGGTGGATTCTTTCAACCTCTATTTTGCCCTCTCATTCTAAAACATCAGGGCAGTTTTCTTTGAGAACTTCCTGGAGGATGATTTCTAGGTTCTTGCTTTGGTCATGGCTTTCAGGCAGTCCAATAATTTTTAAATGATCTCTCCTGGATCTATTTTCCAGGTCAGTGGTTTTTCCCATGAGATATTTCACATTGCCTTCTATTCTTTCATTTGTTTGGATCTGTTTAACAGCATCTTGATTTCTCATCAAGTCATTAGCTTCCATTTGCTCCAATCTAATTCTGAAGCAATGATTCTCCTCAGTGAGCTTTTGAGATTCTTTTTCCATCTGGCAAATTCGACTTTTTAAGACATTCTTCTCCTCATTGCCTTTTTGAGCCTCCTTTGCCATTTGAGTCAGTCTTTGTTTTAAGGTATTATTTTCTTCAGTCAGGCTGTTGACTCTCATTTCATTATTTTCTTGCATTATTCTCATTTCTCTTCCCAATTTTTCCTCCACTTCTCTTATCTGCTTCTTAAGGTCCTCTATGGCCTGTAACCAGCTTGTATTTTCCTTTGAAGCTTTTGGTGCAGGAGTACTGAGTTCACTGTTTTCCTCCTGTTCCGTGCCTTGCTCCTTCTTATCCCCAAAATACGAGTGTAACATTGGAATCTTCTGTCTGCTTTGTTTCCTCTGCCTGCTCATTTTGCCACTCAATTATGTGACTTTTGGGCTTTTTGCCACAGTTGGACTCTGCCACCAGACAGGGGAGTTTTCGTCCCAAACGCTGGGGTTTTCTCAGCTGCCGGAGGTATTAGATGGGTGCCCTCTCTGAGGTCTCCACACGCTCTGGTAAGCTGGACACACACCCCAGGACCTCCACCCTAGACTGCAATCCATATCCAATCAGGTTAAAGCAAGAGCAATTACCCCTCAGACTGGTGCTTGGTCCCCCTTACACTCTGCAGGCCAGGAGCTGAAGCCACCACATGGCGCTGGCAGACTGTGCTGGCGTCTCAGCGGTTTCTCACCCCGGGGGTAAAAGCCACACACTCCCAATTACTGGTCCCAAAGTCCAGACTGTACTGACCTCTCACTTTGTCCTTTGTGTCTATGTGTTGATAAATCTGGAAACGGCCACAGCTGCTGCTGATCTGGAGTCCCTCCAGCTGGTGGCTGGTCAGGCCCGCCCTGGGGCTAAAGCCTCGGGGTCGGTCTGGGCTCGGTTCCCGGCCTGCCGGGCTGTGCTCAGCAGGAGGTTAGCTTCTCTGTGTCATTATGTGGGTTCTGCAGCTCCAAAGTTTGTTTAGAGTCCCCTTTTTACATGGATTGGGGAGGGTGGAAGCTGGAGCCGCGGGAAAGTCTTGCTTCTACTCCGCCATCTTGGCTCCACCCCGAGAGCATGTAATTTTGCTTCAATCTGCATTCAGACTCCATGATTCTTTCTCTACATGTGGATAGCCTTTTCCATCATGAGTCTTTTGGAGTTGTCTTACAGCCTTGCTGTAAGAGCCCAGTCTATCAAAGTTAGTTAGCACAGATACAATGTGTCTGTAATTATGTACAACGTTCTCTTGTTTCTGCTCCCCTCACTTAGTATCAGTTTATGTAAATTCGCATGCAATCTTAGAATGATTAATCTTCAAACTCCTTAATCTGCTAAAATGTTTTTGGCAGTTACACAAACTATGATTATCTGATTTAAATTCTGTAATTCCAATATATTCAAAGCTGAAATGACAGGGGAAAAAAGTGTCTTACAGGTTTTTTTTTTTCCTCTTATAACCTAATCTCCTACAGAAACCTAAAGTGGGAGTTAGTTCTTCTTACTGGGACAATTGCTTCAACTATGAAAGATCTTTAATCTTTCCCAGTGTTCTAAACTCTCTGGCTTCATCCCTACTGACTGCCTTTTAAATCTTTCAAAGTAACAGAATCTTACAATGACACAGGATTTTACATTTTACAAAGACACAGACACAGAAAAAAAAACAGTAAGACAGATAGAAAGACACAAACAATTCTAACAAAGCATACAATTTCAACTCTTTTTTTCTTTTTTTTCCCACTTGATAGTATTTTTTTTCAAATACATCTAAAGATAGTTTTCAATATTCACTTTTATAAAATTTTGAGTTTTCAATTTTTCTCCCTCCCTCCCTTCCCACCCCCTTCCCTAAGACAGCAAACAATCTTATATAGGTGTATTTCCACATTACTCATGTTGTGAAAGAAGAATCAGAACGAAGGAGAAAAAATCACAAACAAAAAACAAAGTTAAAATAATATGCTTTGATCTGCAGCCAGACTCCATAATTCTTTCTGTAGATGTGGATAGCATTTTCCATCATTTGTCTTTTAGAATTGTCTTGGATCATTGTTTTGCTGAGAAGAGCTAAGTTGATCATAGCTGATTATTGCACAACATTGCTGTTACTGTGTACAATGTTCTCCTGGTTCTGTTCACTTCACTTAACATCAGTTCATGTAAGTCTTTCCAGGTTGTTCTGAAATTCTCCTGTTCATCATTTCTTATAGCACAATGATAGTCCATTACATTCATTTATCACAACTTGTTCAGCCATTCCCCAATTGATGAACATTCCCTCAGCTTCCACTGCTTAACCACCACAAAAAGAGCTGTTATAAATATTTTTATACATGTGAGTCCTTTTCCCTTTTTTAATTTTAGACTCACAAGAACAAAAATATGTCATATACTTGAATGTTAAAACTTAAATACAAAGTAAGAAAAGAAAAATGTCACATGCATAGGAGAACATGAGAAGATTCAAAATATGTAGTGATAAATTACCTTTTCAATGAGGCCTGTATGATAAATGCTACATATTGTGTTGAAAACTGTCCATCTTTACTTCTTTGTAAGTTTTCTTTTGTTCTCTGCCATACACTTTTTACTTTGTTCTTTTTACCTCTTTCATCCCTCCCCTCCCAAGAAGGTTACAATTAAGTATAGATATATTTATATATAGATATATACATACACATGTACAAAAATACATACATATGTACATATATAGACATATAGTTGTTTTTTTTTTTTTGGAGGGGCGAAGGCAGGGCAATTGGGGTTAAGTGACTTGCCCAAGGTCACATGGCTAGTAAATGTTAAGTGTCTGAGGATGGATTTGAACTCAAGTCCTCCTGAGTCCAGAGCCAGTGCTCTATTCACTGCACCACCTAGCCACCCCCATATACTTTCCCTAACAAGTTCTACTCCTGATCTTTATTTTTATGTTGGGTATGTCTCATTTCCTGTCCCTCCTGACTCCTTTACTTTACTTCTTCCTGCTACCTTGCCCTCCTATTGCTTAGCCTACCTGCACCCCTTGAAGTATCTTTCCACTATCCCCCCTTTCCCATAAATCTAAATACCCTGCTATAATGCCCTATAACCTTTTTCCTCACCCTCACCTCTAGAGATCCCTCCCTGATCCTCTTGCCCATTTTTATCCCCTTATCATTTTATTTCTTCTGAATTTAGAAGACTTTTTAATATATATTGTTCTCTCTTAAACCCATTCCAATGAAAGTAGGTTGCCAGAACTACCAGCCCTCCTCTCCCATCTACTTCCTCTATGTCCATTCTTGAACTTAATTTTATAAAATAATTACTCTTTTTAGCTGTTACTAAATGGTTTTACTGTTAAAAGTCATATCACTCTCAGGTCTACCCCAATATTTCTTAAGAACTACCCAATTACTGATGACAATTGTAGATATATGTTTTACATTTTTGCACATATAAATACTAAAAAGTCTGTCCATATTGAATCCCTTGTGATCGGTCTTTGGTATGTACCTTATGTTTCTCTTGGCTCTATTATGTCAATTCTTCTATTATGTTCAGGTTTCTTTTTTTAAACAAAGTCCTGAAAGTCTGACAGTTGATCAAGTGTTATTTTTTTATCCATTTAGGATTTTGCTTAACATTGTTGGATATGATACTTTCAGCTGGATCCCCAGTTCTTTTGCTCTTCAATATATAGTGTTCCAAGACCAGCAGTCCTTTAATATCTCTGCTGCTAGATCTTGTGCAATTCGAATTGTGGCACTGTCATATTTAAACTTTTTTTTCTTATTACTCTTAAAATTTTATCCTTGAGCTGGGGTTTTCATAATTTAACTATATTATTCCTATGAGTTTTCCTCATAGAATCTGTTTTAAGTGGTGATTAATGGATTTTTTTCCTATTTTTACTTTCCCCCTTGTTCTAAGGCTTCAGAACAATTTTCTTTAATTATTTCTTGTATTATTGTATCAAGATTTTTTTTTATTATAGTTTTCAGGTAGTCCAATTATCCTTCTGTTTTCTGTTCTTGATCTGTTCTCCAGATGGGTTGTTTTTCTTGTCTCACTTTCTGTTCTATTTTTCCATTCTTTATATTTTATTGAGTCATTTCTTGATCTCTTATAACTTCACTGAGTACCTTACCCAATTCTAATTTTCAAGGTGTCATTTTCCTCATTAAGCTTTTGGATCCGCAGGGCAGAGCCAAGAAGGTGGAGTAAAAATGGTACCTGCTTGAACTCTCCCCCAAACCCCTCCAAATACCTGTAAAAATGACTTTAAACAAATTCTAGGGCTACAGAACTCACAAAATGTCAGAGTGAAACAGATTTCCAGCCCAAGACAACCTAGAAGATTGAGATGAAGGGTCTATTGCACTGGTATGGGAGAGGAAAACAGTTGAATGTGGGCCATGCTGGGACAGACATACCTGGAGCAGGCAGTTGTGACAGTTTCCAGACTTTTCAAACCAAAATGCCAAAGAAAACTTCAAAGACAGTAGGAAAGCTCTCTGGGACCTTGGTGAGAGAAGAACAAGGTTGGGCCCCAGTCCCAGCCTCATGGTGGTGGTGGCAGTGGTTGCAGTGGAGGCAGCAACAGCTTTAGCAGCTGCTTCTGGAACTCTTAGCCCACAGAGGGTGGGAGGATAGAACAGCTAATCAGAGTGGGATTGAAAGGGTCTCTTTGCTAGTGCTGAGGCAGGATTTTCTTGTGTTGCCTTTGCTTAGATCTGGTCCACAGTCCTGAGTGGCAGTCCTGGGGTGAAGAGAAGCACTGTGTGTCGGAGCTTGTGGCTGTGTTGGAGAGGGAGTCATGCTCACAGTTCCAAAGCAGAAAAGAGTGCTTGTGGTCACTCACAGACAAGAGCACAGGAAAGGAAAGGGCTAAATATCTCTCCTTTGATCATACTACCTTGGAGGAACTGGAAATTTACAAGCCCCTAGGGGTATCTCTGAAAACAGCAGCACAAAACTACTGAAGCTTGAGGTAATACATCCTGTATTGGAAGCAGATTCCTACCTTAAAGAGTTAAAAAGTCAAGTATTTGGCTAGGAAATGAGTAAACAGGGTAAAAAAGAGATTCAGATTACAGAATCTTACTTTGGTGACAAAGAAGATCAAAACATACAACCAGAAGAGGACAACAAAGTCAAAGCCACTAGATCAAAAACCTACATGAAAAATGTGAATTGGTGCCAGGTCATGGAAGACCTCAGAAAGGATTTTGAAAATCAAGTAAGAAAAGTTGAAGAA
Source organism: Petaurus breviceps papuanus (assembly GCF_028583685.1). Taxonomy (NCBI): domain Eukaryota; kingdom Metazoa; phylum Chordata; class Mammalia; order Diprotodontia; family Petauridae; genus Petaurus; species Petaurus breviceps. The sequence goes on along the minus strand of NW_027185735.1, from coordinate 16,874,589 downwards.
AAATTGGGAAAAGAAATGAGAGTGATGCAAGAAAATCATGAAAAACAAGTCTACAGCTTGCTAAAGGAGACCCCAAAAAATACTGAGGAAAATAACACCTTAAAAATTGACTAATCCAAATGGCAAAGGAGTTCCAAAAGCTCACTGAAGAAAATAATTCCTTCAAAATTAGAATGGAGCAAATTGAAACTAATGACTCTATGAGAAGTCAAGAAAATATAAAACAGAATCAAAAGAATGAAAAAAAATAGATGAAAGTGTGAAATATATCATTGGAAAAACAACTGACCTGGTAAATAGATCCAGGAGAGATAATTTAAGCATTGTTGGATTATCTGAAAGCCGTGATCAAAAAAAGAGCCTAGAAATTATATTTCAAGAAATTATCAAGGAAAATTGCCCTAATATTCTAGAACCAGAGGGTAAAATAGAAATTGAAAGAATCCACTGATCACATCCTGAAAAGGATCCCAAAAGAAAAACTCCTAGAAATATTGTAGTCAAATTCCAACATTCACATGTCAAAGAGAAAATATTGCAAGCAGTCAGAAAGAATCAATTCAAGTATTGTGGAAACACAATCAGAATAACACAAGATATAGCAGCTTATACATTATGGTATCAAAGGGTTTGGAATACGATATTCTGGAAGGCAAGGGAGTTGGAATTACAACCAAAAATAATCTACCCAGAAAAACTGAGTCTAATCAGGGGGGGAAATGGACATTCAATAAAATAGAGAACTTCCAAGAATTCTTGATGAAAAGACCAGAGCTGAATAGAAAATTTGACTTTCACATACAAGACTCAAGAGAAGTATGAAAAGTAAACAGGAAAGAGAAATAATAAAGGACTTATTGAAGTCGAACTATTTACCATTCCTACATGGAAAGATGATATTTGTATCTCATGAGACTTTTCTCAGTATTTAGGGTAGTTGGAGGGAATACGCATACACACACACAGAGGTCTCAGGGAGAGTTGAACATGAAGAGATGATAAATGAAAATTAAATTAAAGGGTGAGAGAGGAATACACTGGGAGAGGAAGAAAGGGAGAGGGAGGTTGGGTTAAATTATCACACATAAAAGAAGCAAGAAAAAGCTTTTACATTGGAGGGAAAGAGGCAGGAGATTGAGTGTGAATGAATAAACCTTATTCTCATTGGATTTGACTTAAGGAGGGAATGGCATACACACTTAATTGGGTATGTAAATCTATCTTACCCCAAGGGAAAGTAGGGGGAAAGGGGAAGAGCCAGAGGGAGATGATAGAAGGGAGGGTAGATTGGAGGATGGTGTAATAAGAAACAAACACTTTTGAAAAGGGGCAGAATCAAAGGAGAGAATAAAGTATATGGGGATGGAATAGGATGGATCATAATATAGTTTCTCACAACATGGCTATTATGAAATGTTTTGCTCAGCTATATATGCATAACCTATATCAGATTGCTTTCCTTCTCAATGAGGGTGGGTGGGGAGGAAAGAAGGGAGAGAATTTGGACATCAAAGTTTTAAAAATGAATGTTAAAATTATTTTTACATGCAACTGGGAAATAAGATATACACGCAATGGAGTATAGAAATCTATCTTGCCCTACAAGAAAGCAGGGGAGGGGGATAAGATAAGGGAGTGGGGTCATAGAAGGGAGGGAAGACTAGGGGAAGTGGTAACCAAAATGCATTCCATCTGAGGGATGGGTGGAGGGAAGAGATAGGGAGAAAATTTGGAACTCAAAATCTTGTGGAAATGAATGAAAACTAAAAATAAATTTATTTTAAAAAAAGATTCTGGATTTCCTTTTCTAATTGGTTGATTTTCTTTTCTTTCTTGCTTTTCTTGGATTGTTCTCATTTTTTTTTTAGTTTTGGCTAAGTCTCTAATTTGATTTTTTAAAATCTTTTTAATGTTCTTCTATAAATTCTTTCTGGGCAGGTGACCATCTGACATTACTTCTTTGCTTCAATATCCTCCTCTGAAGATGAACCCAAGTATTCTCTCTATTCCCATAACTTTCTATGGTTGGATTCTTTCTCTTTTGCCTGTGTATTTTTTTTTGCAGTGGTAGCTTAATTTTTGTAATCATATCTAGGGGGTATGGGTAATGGGTGCCTCTTGCCCCAGATCTTCAGTTCTCCCCTCTAGCTTGTAAATGAAGCTAGACCTCTAGCCCACAGCCAGGGGCATTCTGCCCCATTCACTGCTTTGGAATTTACCAGGCATGTGCTGATTCCTCCTTGCCCCTACCACTCTGCAGCACAGCTAGGTCTGGTGTTCCTTGTCAGCAAAGGTTTCCTCAATCTTCCCTGGCTCAGATGCCCAACTCCCCTCGCTGTCCTAGAGATAAAAGTTCCAAGGCAGCCTCCCAAACCAGCTAACCCCAGGGCTTGCTGCTTCTTGTTTAAGGAACTTGGACTTGCTGCTTTTTGTTAATGTGTACCCTAGCCTGGAGGTGTTTACTCTTCACAGAGACCAAACCCCATCCTGGGATTTTTCTTCAAATCTCAGATTGTTCCAGGAGGACATCTGTTGTGACACTATTCTTATTTATTTTAACCCCTCCCCCCACTTTGTTCACCTGAGGTGCTATTTTATCTCTTCTATGGGAGAAAATCTTGAGTGGTTGGAATTTTCTGACCTGTTCCACCATCTTCCCAAAATCCTCTCCTACTTTTCCCTTTTTTAATGATATTTTTGGGATACAGACCTAGTAGTAGTATTGCTAGTTAAAAGGGTATGCAACAGTTTCATTCCCCTTTGGTTCCAAATGTGCAATTACTATTCTTGTTTTAACTGGTTAAGGCACACAGCACCAAGGTGTGCACACAATTGCAAATTTTACAGGGCCATACAGTAAAGGAGAGAGGCATACAAAGATGCCAATTAACAAGAGGTTGGAAGTTAAGAAAGGATATCCTCAACAAGTGAGCAGAGGTAATTCATCAGTTTGGAGTGGTGGCAATAATATTCAGACATTCCATAAACTTCTGAATTGAACCTAAGCTCACTTGGAAAATGGACAAACATAGGAGCAGACAGATACCATTGAGAAAGGTAGTCTCGTCCTTGGATTTCAGATCAGCAGGTGGCCTAAAGGCCATTTTGAAAGTAGAAACTGAATTGGGACTACATCTTTGTAAATTTGGACATTTTTATTCTTTCTTTCCTCCATTAATTTGAAGTATATGTTTAGATTCTTAGAATTGAGCATACATGATTTTGTTCACTGAAGTCTGATGTTCATTTGAGCATCTTTCTCTCTATTCTCCTACAACACTACTACTATTTTCCATCTGTTAGTCCTTCCAGAGACAATATTGTATACTATAGGAGGGTTATTTTTGCTCCAAGATGGAGGATGAAAACTTCACCCCTGTGATTAATTCCCCCTTTTAAAGACACCTGTTTATCAATGTGTTCAAAAGTAAATGTTTCTTTATGCTTTCAGAATAAATTAATTTTGAAATAGAAAGAAAGAAGGAGGGAAGGAAGGAAGGAAGAAAGGAAG
>NW_027185735.1:16847871-16870978 GCF_028583685.1 Petaurus breviceps papuanus | reverse complement strand
GCACTCTGGAGAAATAAATCTCCACTGACACCTAGTCCATTCCCTCTGGTGCCAGTGTCCAATAACCCAGTTCTGTGTCCTATCCCATTTCTGACACCAATTAATGTCAACTGGATGTAACTAGCTTTTAAATTGTGGGTGACCAGAGACAAACAGAGAAGGCTAGAGACAGGAGAGTCAGGAATAAAACAGAAGTTTTATTTCAAATTGAGGGAAATGACTTCCAAGTAAAGAAACTTGTTCTAGAGCCCTGAACCTAGTTGGGGGGATCTGCTTTAGTGGGGATAGAGCTCAACACTTATATCAATGGCTTTGCAGTGGGCTGCAGCCCTGACAATGAGGGGTAGCAGCAGCAAAGTGACAAATTTGATTCATAGCAGAGCCTCAAGACGAGAAATGATTCTGGGATTTTTCTATGAGATCATCCAGAGAGGGAGTGCCAAGGATTGTTGTTATGCCAAGCTCAGGTCGCAGCCTCTTTGCTGGGTCTTAGCTCTGTAAAACAGGGTGTTTCCTAATAATTTGACAGTATCATAGAGACTAAATGGAATGAACCTCATGAGGAGAACATAGTTCTGGAGGGGTGTGCATTATTCACAAGAAACAAAGTAGATTAAAGGCGATAGAGGATAGCATTGTATTAATTAAGATATTCTATTCATGTGAGAAAATCCAGAACCAGATGGAATCCAGAAGAAGCATGAAGGAAAGTATTTTGATGAAAGATAAAGGAGGGAGAAATAAAAGTGATTTTGTCTCTGGACTATAATATAGAATACCTGGACAGAAAGAAGAGGAAAAATTTTGGAAATAGTTTATAAGATTGATACAGAGACATGATATGGTAGTGATGGAGGATTTTACTTATCCAGATATCTCCTGGATTCTTCTCTTTGTCAAAAATGGAACAGCTAAAAATTTACTTGCCTTAATAATAATTTTATCCTTCAAGTAAGGAAGACTTTGTTATCCTTTTAGAGTTGTTTCTCAGGATCCATGTCCATGGCAATGTGTAGTTTCCAGGTGTTAGATAATAACTCCTAAAGAAGTCTATAGTGATAGGCAGTCCTACTGAGGCTGTGCCATGAGATATGAGGGTAACATAATTGATATTTACTACACTTCCACAGAATGGAAATATTGCTAAGGTTAGCCTGGGAATTATTCACAGAAAAAAAAGAAGACATTCAGGAATTGAGATATTCAACATTTTTCTAAAAAAGCTATTTTTTTTCATTTCTAATGTGATTATTTACCCCCCCCCCCCCACCCCAAAGCTGTCTGCCTGTCTGATTAGATCAAGAGTGAACCTCTTAGAGGCTGGAGACTGAAACCTCCAGTGGCTCCTGTGTGTTATCTGTGAAACAATTGGCATCATGAACAGGATGGGATCTGTGCAGATCAAAGGAAAGGAGAGTATAGGGTTTGGTGGGACTGGGTTGTCAAATATTTCCCAGTTATTGTGTATTATTTTTTGTAGCTATGGTTCTATGGATCCCTCCCCAGGGGAGGATGGAATATGGATTTCTTCTTAAGAGTGGGAAGATGTGCCTCCTACCCCTGGAGACTTTGAGAAAGTTTTGCTGAAAATTGTGGGTACCCTTGATAAGAAAGGAGCTAGAAGGCTGCAGGAGTTATAGAAATTCTGTGGGAAACCCAGACTGATTTAGTCCTGGAGGTGTGGAAGAGTCAATGTTCATTGACAGACACAGCAGCAGCCTGGGAGAGCCCAGAGAGCTCTCTAGCAGCATAAGCAGTAACAGTGAAACAGGCAGTTGCAGCCTGAGACAAACCAAGCAAGAAGCAACAGAAGCAGCAAGAGCAGTTTCCCTGGTGCCCAGAGCAAGGCCCCTGGGAGATAACCTCTCCTTCTCCTTCCCTACCCCAGTGCTAACTCCTGAGGAGAAAGGCTGGAGCAATGGCCGCAGGAGAAAAATATGACTTTGGGGACTGGGGAAGTAGAGCAGGCAATTCGATTTCTTGTGTTATAGTCTGGTTAAAGTTAACCATTGTGAGAAAAAAATACTGACAAGCTACTGTCAGTGGAAGCCCAGTTACGGGAGGTTCAGATTGATGTATCCCAGAAGCAGTAAGAAAAATAGGCATGGGAGAAAGCCTGAGAAGTGTTAGAGACTGAGACCCAAATACTTAGGGCTTGGATGTTTCTTATTCCCTCCACTCAAGAGACAGAGTTATCTGATGAGCTGGAGGAGAAATTTGGATGTGCTATGGTGAAGGAAAAAGGTGCATAGGAGAAGTCCCTCTTAAACTTCCCAGAATTGTAAGAGATTATCTCAGAGGCAGAGTCCTTTGAGAAGAGGGGCCATAAGTTCCTTTTGAATTTCCCTATACTAAAGGAGAAACCCAGAATACAGGAAAAAGTTAATGCTCCTATAGAGATAAAAAAGAAGCCAAAGGATAAGATTCTTTTCAAATTCTCAGAGCTAAGGCCATAGCTACAGCCAAGACAGTGTGAAGGAGGCTCAGCTACAGAAAATGTAGGTCAGTATAGCCCCTCCCCAGATGATGCCAGAGGGGTGGAGGCCGTGGAAGTGTTCTGTGCCCAGAACCCAGACCAGAGTGGCCCCTCCCCATGTGAGGCTGGGGGAGGACTAGTTACCCTAGAATTGGGGTGATGTGGACCAGAGACAGAAGTGGGGGGCAGGGGCCTCTGAACCCTGTTGTACCTGGACCCAAAAAGGAGAAGGGAAAGTTTGGAATGGAGCTTAAAGTCTGTGAAGTGAGACATGCAACAGGACCAGAGAGCTGCATTGGGGCCCAATTGGGGCCCAAACTTACAGGAGAAGAAGTAGCTGCTGTGTTCAGGGCTCAGCCCTGTGTCCAAATGAGAACTTTGCAGCAAGGCAGGAGCAATGAGGGTGCTTTCCTGCCACATCACCCTGGGATAGTTTGGGACCCAGGGATGGAGCTGTTTATGGTGGGATGAGGGAAGTACCATAACCCCTAGGGAGTCTACCCTATCCACATTGCACTCACCTGTCCCCCAGAACTTGTGGTGGGGACTCGAAGTGGTACTAGGACTCAGACTTTTTGATTCATTTGAGCATGTGTGCACCTAAGAGTGCCATGTGGGACCCCTAAACAGAAGGATGCAAGCTTAAGAGAAGAAGACACCCCCCCAAGAGGACTTTCAGAAAGAAGAATTGGACTCTCTGCTTTGATTGAAGGGATTGTAACCTATTGTGGTCCAGGGATAAATTGTGACCTAGGGGTGTAGTGTATTGTGTTCTTTGCTGCCCCTGGGGATGTGCTGGGTTAGGGAAGACCCTGGTCCAGGGCCCCATGATGTATAAATAGTACTATGGACAGTACTTTGGATGGTACCTGAAGTGGGGAGGGGCTAGCTGCTCACTCCCCAAAGATTTGGGTCACTGAAGAATGTGCAAGGGGGGGGGGTATGCTATGCTATATACTGTGTTATGTTAACATACTGTGTGTTATGTTACATACTGAATGATATGTTTTGTTTTAGACCTTGTGGCCATGTTTCTTGGGGAAAAGGGTCAGTTACTTTTATGTCTATTTGAGACCATGTGGCCACTCTGGTAATAAATGTTTCTATACCTGATGCCCAACACAATGTTTATGTATATTATTGCAGTTTATATTGCTGTTGTTAAGTTGTTATGGATTGTGAATGTTATGCTTTAGTTTCTTGGCTCAACGACCCTGAAAGGCATCACCTATTCTATCAACAATGCAGTATTCACAATGCCTATGGTAACTATAAATATGCTGATATGGTTATTAATCACAAAATATACCAGGTTCTCTACATGGGGAATAAAGCTAGAAAATTTATTCAAATACCAGAAAACTGAGTCCCAAAACCAGAAAGTCAAAGCCATCACAGTAGTTATGAAGTTGGCACACATAGTTAATGTAGTAAACATCCACATTCTCAAGCCTTCAAAACAGAACAGGCTACCTCAGGCAAAGGTCCTCCTCTCCCCACTCACAGCAACTGCTCAGAGTCCACGTACACGAAGCATGGTCCCAGCAGCTCTGGCCTCCCACAGTTCCCGTCCCTGGCAGTCCTCAGCAGGAATCCTTAGCAGAAATTCTGGCTGGCTCAAAAAAGGAAGGAGTTTGCTCCACAACCACATTGCTGCTGCTGCTGCTGCCGCTGCCATTATCACTGCCGCTGCTGCCGCTGCCACCACCACTGTCAGGCACTCCAGCTTGGCTTCTGCTTCCTCTTGCCCCACCCCTTCCTGCTACGTCAGAAAATTCCCATAAATATAACACCTGTATTGATTGTAAGGGCCAAGCATTACCTGTTTGGATCTTAAAGGCTAGGATCCTGGAGGGGTGGAGTGTAAGTAAGATTTTGTTATCCTTTTAGAGTTCACTTTCTCAGGATCCATGGCCGTGGCAATGTCTAGTTTTCAGGTGGGTGTTAGATAACTCCTAGAATAATCTCAATGATCCTAGACAGCAATTCCTAGAATTATAGTGATAGGGAGTCCTACTGAGGCTGCACCATGAAATATGGGGGTAATATAATTGATATTTACTACACTTGCACAGAATAATGATATTGCTGAAGCTAACCCTTGAGCTTAATGTTGGTAAGCTGCCTTCTTTGTCTGTTGCCCTATAAAGCAAGTGGGCACTGGTCAGTGAGTGGGGGGAAAACCACAGGGAACCCATAGGAGAATCTGTGTGTGCCTCAACTGGCCCCCATTGAGGCTTGACTGTATTTGGGCGAGTGTACAAGCTGTGCCTGTCTCAATGGACCCCATCAAGATGTAGGGGTAGTTCCCCTCCCCCTTCCCACCAACCCCTGCAAGAAATGTAATTAGGGAATGCTGTAGGAGCTGGTTCTCCCATTATCAGCAACCTTTATGAGAAGACTAGATTAGAATAAAGCTGATTATTAACCCCTCCAAAACTGTCTTCCTGTCTGACCAAATCATGAGTGAGCCTGTTAGAGTCTGGAGACCAAAACTTCCAGTGCCTCCTGTGTTTATCTGTGAAACAATAGGGTGAAAGAACCAACAGCTGGACATTCTTTTCTGGCTATGATTCTCAATAACAGGGAAAAATTGGTATCAGGGAGGAAGATGATGAAAACTCTGGAAGGAAATGACCATTCTGTTTTGGAGTTTGTGGTAAAAAAGAAAGAAAGAAAGGAAATCCTGGCATAGAATAACATGAAACCTAGAGTTTGGGAAAGCATATTTCAAAGAGGTCAGAGGAAAGTTAGGTAAGATTCCATAGAATACAATGTTACATAGGAAATTGGCCTAAGAGGTATTCAAGAACAAAAATATGAAGACAGAAAAGGAAATAATTATATAAGAGAAGAAAATAGAGATTTGTCTCAAGAATCTGATAGATATTCATATGGAATTCACTAACAAACTTAGCTTTTAAAAAGAAATGTATAGAAAGCTACAGGTAACAGATTGTGAACACAAGAATATGGCATGCTACTATGAAATAGTGTTTAAAATCGCTAAAGCTCGGAATGAACTGAAGCTGCTGAGAAAAGTTAAGTACCACAAAACATTTTGTGTGCTTTTATGTGCTTTGTGTGTTCCAGCTCTATTGGAAGAAAAAGGAGAAGGATCAGAGAAGTGATTGATTGAATCTTTGGTTGTCATAGAAGAAATGTTAACTGAGATGCAGAGGCAGGCCCGGAAGGTGCAGCCTGCAGAGGCAGGCCTGGAAGAGGCCTGATCAACTCAGTGGGCAAGTCGTCCCACCAACCACAAGGGCCACTACCAGGCCTATCGCCAAAGGGCTGGGACTGGAAAGAGCAAGGTAAGAACCAAACGCAGGGGCCCCTGTCTGGGACAGCAAATACTCCTGGTACTACCATTTAATAGGCCAGAAATTAAAAAGAAAAAAAGCCCATATCAGGAACTCCAAAGACAAGAATGACAGAGTTGAACCTCGCCTGCTCCAACACCCCCCCCCAAACATGAAAACATAGTAACTATTGCCCCATGGAAAAACCCTCTACAATAAAGGCTTGGGATCCCTAGAGGAAGGGCGTGTCTAGGACCCTGCCTCAAAATGGGTAGAAAGCAGACTACAAAGACTATGAAGTCCTACTATCCTCAGAGGGAGGAACCAAATTCAGAGGGAGACAATGTGGACTGCACACCCACAGCTGAAGCATCAACAGGGAAAAGGTCCCAAGCACAGAAAGCTCTCCTAGATGAGCTAGCTCAAAAGGAACTTTGAAAACCGAATGAGAGAGATAGAAGACAAAATGAATAATTCTCTCAAAACCAAAAAATGCAAATTAGAAAAACATTATAATGAAGAAAACATCTCTCTAAAAAGAAAAGTGTATGATATGGAAAAGGAATTCCAAAAATTAACCAAGGAAAATGATTTGCTAAAAACTAGAATCAACCAAATTGAAACAAATAACTCTATGAGGAACCAAGAATTAGTCAAACAAAACAATAAGAATGAAAAATTAGAAAACGAGGTAAAATACCTCAATGGAAAAATAACTGACCTGGAAAACAGATCCAGGACAGATAATCTGAGAATCATAGGCCTACCACAAAATCATGATGAAAAAATGAGCCTGGACAACATTCTCCAAGAGCTCGTTAAGGAAAAGTGCCCTGAGATACTAGAACCTGAGGGTAAAATAGAAATCGAGAGAATCCACCGGACACCTGCTGAAAGAGATCTCAAAATGAAAAGTCTTCGAAATGTTGTGGCCAAGCTCCAGAACTACCAGAAAAAAACAGAAAATACTTCAAGTGGCCAGAAAGAAACAATTCAAATGTCGGGGGTCCACAGTGAGGATCGCACAATATTTGGCAGCCTCTACACTGAAAGATCTGAGGCAGTGGAATACAATTTTCCAGAAGGCAAGAGAGCTCAGGTTACCACCACCTATCACATACCCAGAGAGACTGAGCATATTCTTCCAGGCAAAAAAAATGGTGATTCAAGGATATAACAGAGTTACAGACCTTCCTGATAAAAAAGCCAAAATTCAATGGAAAATTCAACGTCCAATTTCGAGATGCAACAGTGACGTAGAAGGGAAAACAAGGAAAACACACACACACACACACACACATACACACACACTCACACCCTGCTATTTGATAAGAGCAAAATGGTTATAGACAAGTAGAGGGTATGAGTATAAAATACACAAAATGATGATTTAAAAATTTTTTATTAAGGGCTACAAAGGGACTGCAATGGAAGAAGAGGAATGAATGAAGTGGAAAAGGGTAAATAATGCCACACAATGAGGCATAAAAATGGTACAGCAGAGGAAAAGAAGGTAGGGAGATGAGAATCATATGAGCTTTTCCCTCATTGGTTCTGGTGCAAGGAGGGAATAACAACCAGTTAAGCATAGGACTCTATGGAGAAGAAATGCCAAAAGTATCATTTTAGAGGGAAGAGGGGAGGGAGAGGAGCTTTGCATGAGATTTGTTCCTGTCACTCTTGGTGCAAAGAAGAAATAACATAGTTCATTAAATATAAAAATATTCTACAGGCAGTAGGAGGGGGGGAAGGGCTATGCAAGGCAGGGAGTGGTTAGTAGGGAGGGAAGAAGTAAGGGGAAGGGGGAGGAAAAGGCAGGGGGGATGATAAGGGAATACTGAGGGAGTGTTCAATAGGAAAACTATTAAGGGGGAAGGGAGAAGAAGGAAAAATATGAGCATTAACAGGGGAGGGAATAGGAGGGAGGGAAAGAAACAAATAACAATCATAACTGTAAATGTGAATGGAATGGACTCTCCCATAAAACGGAGACAGAAAGCAGAATGGATTAGAAATCATAATCCTACAATATGCTGTTTACAAGAAACACATTTGAAACAGAGGGACACACAGGGTAAAGGTAAAAGAGTGGAGTAAAATATATCATGCCTCAACTAAAGTAATAAAAGCAGGGGTAGCAATCCTTACCTCAGATAAAGCAACAGCAAAAATTGACCTAATTAAAAGAGATAAGGGAGGAAACTATATCCTGTTAAAAGGCACCATAGAAAATGAAGCAATATCAGTACTTAACATATATGCACCAAGTGGTATAGGCTAGAAGAGAAGGTAAAGGAATTAGATGACAAAATAGATAGCAAAACTATACTAGTGGGAGAACATAATCTCCCCCTCTCTTAACTTGATAAATCCAACCTCAAAATAAACAAGAAAGAAGTTAAGGAGGAGAACGGAATTTTAGAGAGGATAGGTATGATAGATCTCTAGAGAAAACTGAATGGGGATAAAAAGGAATATACTTTCTTCTCAGCGGTTCGTGGCACATACTCAAAAATTGACCATGTTCTAGGGCTTAAAAACCTCACAGTTCTATGCAGTAAGGCAGAAAAATTAAATGCATCCTTCTCAGATCATGATGCAATAAAAATTATATGCAATAAAGGGCCATGGAAAGACAGACTAAAAACTAATTGGAAATTAAACAATTTAATCCTAAAGAATGAGTGGGTCAAAAAAGAAATGATAGAAATAATCAGTAATTTCATTCAAAAGAATGATAATAATGAGACAACATACCAAATTTTGTGGGATGCTTTAAAGGCAGTTCTTAGGGGAAGTTTTATATCCCTGAGTGCATGCATGATTAAATTAGAGAAAAGGGAGGTCAACGAATTGGGCATGCAATTGAAAAACCTAGAAAAAGAACAAAGTTAAAATCCCCAATTAAATACTAAATTAGAAATATTGAAAACCAAAGGAGGGATTAATAAAATTGAAATTAAGAAAACTAGTGAATTAATAAATAAAACTAAGAGGTGGTTTTATGAAAAATCCAACAAAATTGATAGATCCTTAGTCAATATGATAAAAAAAAGAAAGAAGAAAACCAAATTATGAGTATCAAAAATGAAAAGGGTGAATCTAACTCCAATGAAGAGAAAATCAAAACAATAATTAGAAATTATTTTCCCAGTTGTATGCACATAAATTTGATAATCTTAGTGAAATTGATGAATATTTACAAAAATACAAGTTGCCCAGATTAACTGAAGAGGAAGTAAATTACTTAAATAATCCCATCTCAGAAAAAGAAATTGAACAAGCCATCAGTCAACTCCCTAGGAAAAAATTTCCAGGGCAAGATGCATTTACTAGTGAATTCTATCAAACTTTTAGAAAAAAATTGATTCCAATACTCTACAAACTATTTGGGAAAATTAATGAAGAAGGAGTCCTACCAAATTCTTTTTATGACACAAATATGTTACTGATACCTAAATCAGGAAGAGATAAAACAGAAAGAAAATTATAGACCAATCTCCCTCATGAATATAGATGCAAAAATTCTAAATAAAATTCTAGCAAAAAGACTACAGCAACTTATCTCAAGAATAATACACTTTGATCATGTAGGATTTATTCCAGGAATGTAAGGATGGTTTAATGTTAGGAAAACCATCAGTATAATTAATCATATCAACAGTAAAACTAGCAGAAACCACATGATTGTCTCAATAGATGCAGAAAAGGCTTTTGACAAAATACAACATCCATTCCTATTAAAAACATTAGAAAGTATAGGGATAAATGGAGCCTTCCTTAAAATAATATGTAGCATCTATTTAAAGCCTTCAGCAAGTATTATATGTAATGGGGAGAAGCTAGAAGCATTTCCCATAAGATCAGGGGTGAAACAAGCATGTCCACTATCACCCCTCTTATTCAATCTAGTACTAGAAATGTTAGCAGCAGCAATTAGAGAAGAAAAAAAATCAAAGGAATCAAATTAGGCAAAGAAGAGACCAAGCTATCACCCTTTGCAGATGATATGATGATATATTTAGAGAATCCTAGCGAATCAAGGAAAAAAACTACTTGAGACAATGAATACATTTGGCAAAGTTGCAGGATATAAAATAAACCCACACAAATCCTCGACATTCCTATATGTTTCCAATGAAATTCAACAGCAAGAGATAGAAAGATATCCCATTTAAAGTTACTGTAGACATTATAAAATATTTGGGAATCTACTTGCGAAAACAAACCCAGGACCTATATGACCACAACTACAAAACACTTTTCACCCAAATAAAGTCAGATCTAACTAATTGGGGAAATATCAATTGCTTATGGCTGGGTCAAGCTAATATAATAAAAACGACAATTTTACCTAAATTAAATTATATATTTAGTGCTATACCAATTAATTTACCAAAAAACTACTTTCTAGAGCTAGAAAAAAATAATAACAAAATTCATTTGGAAGAATAAACGGTCCAGAATATCAAGGGAATTAATGAAAAGAAATGCTAGGGAAGGTGTACTGGCTATACCAGATTTCATTCTCTATTATAAAGTAGCAGTCATCAAAACTACTCGGTACTAGCTGAGGAATAGAGGAGTAGATCAATGGAATAGATTAGGCACATGAGATTCAGAAGTCAACAACTATAGTAATCTATTGTCTGATAAATCTCAAGACGCTAGTTTTTGGGATGAGAATTCACTATTTTCAAAACCTGCTGGGAAAATTGGAATATAGTATGACAGAAACTGGGCATAGACCATTATCTAACACCATATACCAAAATCAAGTCTAAATGGGTACATGATCTAGGTATAAAGGTTGATACTGTAAGCAGTCTCGGAAAACAAGGAATAGTTTATCTGTCAGATTTGTGGAGAGGGAAAGACTTTATGACTAAACAAGATTTAGAGAACATTATAAAATGTAAGATGGATAATTTTGACTACATGAAATTGAAAGGCTTCTGTACAAAAAAAGCCAATGTAACCAAGATTAAGAGGGAGGAGGAAAATTGAGAAAGATTCTTTACAATCTATGTCTCTGAGAAAGGACTCATTTCTAAAATATGCAGAGAACTGAGTCAAATTTATATGAATACAAGTCATTCCCCAATTGATAAATGGTCAAAGGATAGGAACAGGTTATTTTCAGAGAAAGAAATTAATGATATCTATAAGCATATGAATAAATGCTCTAAATCACTATTGATTAGAGAAAAGCAAATCAAAACAACCCTGAGGTACCACATCTCACCAGTCAGATTGGTTAAGATGACAAAACAGGAAAATGACAAATGCTGGAGAGGATGTGGGCAAATTGGAACACTAATGCATTGCTGATGGAGTTGTGAACTGATCCAGCCTTTCTGGAGAGCAATCTGTAATGATGCCCAAAGGGCTATAAATAATTTCATATCCTTTGACTCAGCAATACCACTCCTAGGGTTATATCCCAGAGAGATCATAGAAGTGGGAGGAAGACCCATATGTAGAAAAATGTTTAAAGCAGCTCTTTTTGTGGTGGCAAAGTATTGGAAATTAAGGGGGTTCCCATCATTTGGGGCATGGCTGAACAAGTTGTGGTATATGCATGTTATGGAATACTATTGTGCTATAAGAAACAAGGAGCAGATGGACTTCATAGTTACCTGGAGAGGCTTATACCAACTGATGCTGAGTGAGAAGAGTAGAACCAGGAGAAATTTGTACACAATTACAGACACAATGTATGTGTGATGCCCAACTTTGATAGATTGGACTCTTCTCAGCAATGCAGTGATCTAAGTCAATCCCAAAAGTCTCATGATGGAACGAAATGTGTGCATCCAGAGAAAGAAGTAGAAAGAACTGAGTTTATATCTAGATGGAAGCAAAATACCTCATCTTTTTTCTTTTCTTGTTTGTTTTTATGTCCTCTTTACCATTTTTCATTCCATCTGATACAATCCATCTTTTAACCTGACCAATGTATAATGTGAAAGTATTTACAGATCCTATACTTGACTATAAGCCACCATCAGGGGGAGGGAAGAGAGGGGGACAAAATGTGAAACTTAAGGAATTGTGGTATTGAATCCTGTAAACTAAAAGTAAAAGAACACATTAATTTTTTTAAAAAATAAAATAAAAAATTATTAAATAAAAAAGGAGAAGAAATGTTAACTAACAAGAGTTAACACAGATGGGTGGTTAGGTGGTGCAGTGAATAGGCAACATCCCTGGAGTCAGGAGGACCTCAATTCAAATCCAGCCTCAGACACTTAACACAAAAACTAGCTGTGTGACCTTGGGCAAGTTACTTAACCACCATTGCCCTCCAAAAAAAAAGAGTTAAGGTAGAAATGCTTAAGCAAATATCTAGATAGGGAAGTAGTTACTACAAAGAGCCAATATAACCTCATCAAGAACAGGTCATGCCAGAATAATCTCATTTCTTTTATTTGGCAGTATTACTAAAGTATAATAGTGGACAAGATGAATGTTGCAGGCACAGTTTGCATAGATTTAACAGAAATTTTTATAAAGTGTCTAATACTATTCTTGGGAAGAAGTAGGAATTTTTAACCTGGAGAAGAGAAAACTCAGAGAGTACATTATGGCTGTCTTCAAGTATTTGAAAGATTATCATGAGGCAGAGGGATTTTACTTGTTTTGTTTGACCCTGGAGACCAAATAGGGCAACTTAGATTTGAGGTAAGGAAAGACTTTGCAAATAGTTAGAACCGTCCAAGGGTAAAATTAGTTGTTTAACAAGTGGTGTGTTCCCTTTACTTGAAGATCTTCCAGAAAAACCCACAATACCAGTTTATAGTGGGAATTCTTTTCAGTTGTAGTTTAGACTAGATGGCCCCTGTGCTCTCTTTCAGCTCTGAATTTCTGTGACTTTGGTTCTGTATTTTATGGTCATGATTTAAAGGAGGGGGGTGATGACCCTTGATGACCATGGGACAGCCTTCTTTATCTAGATGGGAGAGAGTTTGAACAGAAACAATGTTTGAGTACAGTTTACTCTAACAGACAACCACTGTCTGCTTAGCAGCACTTCCTATCTCTGCTACAGTCTTCACTGGAAGGAAACTGATGCAGAAGAGTAATATACAAAAGGGGAAAAAAGACGTGGTAGAATTAATTAGGCATTTGGAAAGAAGGAAACTGGACATGTTAGTCAAAATATATAATTGAAGATAGAGGACTTCTGGGCATCAAGATGGTTGAAGAAGTCTCTCCCACTCTCCATTATTGACCTCTAAAACCCCAGAAAATATCGCCCCAAGAAAAATTCTGGAACAGCTGAGTTAGCAGAAGAACATGGTGCAACGTCTTGTAGACCAGGAAGCTTGGGGGATTAAAGAGAAAGGCTCCTCTTGCTTTGGTGAAAGGGGAGCAGTACAGGATTGGGAGCATCCCAGCAAGCCAGCAGCAAGCCCCACTTCAGCAAACCAGGGAGATGTCCTAAGCCCTCAGCTGAAAGTGGAGTAGACAAGTGCTAACACCAGGACCAACTCCCCCCTGCCCTTTCCCCGAGTGCCCTGGCATAGGCAGAGGAACTGGTAGACTCCAGCTTGGAAAATCACCACATGTTCTGGTGACCAGGCATACTACAGCAGTCAAACCTTCCAGTGCTTCAAAGCAACTCAGGTGAGCAGGCATTCTCCAGTGGTCACACCCCCCACCCCACTCCTAGAACTTCAGTGTTGCTAACCCCAGCTCAGCATCCAGTAAGCTGCCAGACCCCTACAACCTTCACCTTCCAACACCTGAGACCCCCAGCTCAAGAAACTTTTGTCAGTGCCCTGTGCTCTAGCAGGAGAGTTCAACTTTAAAAGTCAGGATATACACAAATGCCATGAGCAAAAAGCAGAATCAAACAATAACCACAGATTGTTACTATGGGGATGGGAAAGATCAAAATACAAAATCAGAAGAAGACAATAATATCAATATGCCCACATCTGAAATTTCAAAGGGAAATATGAATTGTTCTCAAGCCCAAAATGCCTTCTTAGAAGAACTCAAGAAAGTTGTAAAAAGTCAAATAAGTGAGGTAAAAGAAAAAATGGTGGAAAATGCAAAGTATGCGTGAGAGTCAATGACTTGGAAAAGGAAGGACAAAAATTGACTATAGAAAACAACTCCTTAAAAAACAGAATTGGCCAAATGGAAAAGTAAACACAAAAATACACTGAAGAGAACCCCTTAAAAAGTAAAATGGACCAAATGGAAAAAGAGGTAGAAAACCTAATAGAAGAAAACAATTTGTTAAAAATTAGAACTGGCCAAGTGGAAACTAATGACTATATGAGACATCAAAAATCAGCCAAACAAAACCAAGAGAATAAAAAAATAGAAGAAAATACAAAATACCTCACTGTAAGAAAAATAGAGCTAGAAAATAGATCCAGCAGAGATAATTTAAAAACTTCTCGTTTACTTGAAAGCCATGATGAAAAAAAAAAAAGAGAACCCGGACTTAGAGTCCCAAGAAATCATCAAAGAAAATGTCCCTCAAGGCCTAGACCCATAGGGTAAACCATCATCAAAAGAATCAACCAGGGAGACAAGATGATGGAGTAGAAACAGGACCTTCCCGGGGCTCTGGCTTCCATCTTCCCCAATCCATGTAAAAAGGGGACTCTAAACAAACTTTGGAGAACCCACAAAATGACAGAGAGAAGCTAACCTCCCACTGAGGGTAGCCCAGTAGGCCAGCAGGAATCTTGTGCAGTGCTCTGGGAGCCAAGCCCAGCCCCATGCCCAGGCTTTAGCCCCAGGGCAGGCCTAACCAGCCACTAGCCAGAGGGACTCCAGATCAGCAGCAGCTGTAGCCGTTTCCAGATTTATCAACACATAGATGCAAAGGACAAAGTGAGAGGTCAGTGCAGTCTGGACTTTGGGACCCAGTAAGTGGGAGTGCATGGCTTTTGTCCCCCAGGGCTAGAAGCCGCTGAGACGCTGTCACAGCCAGCCTGCACCACATGGCAGCTTCAGCTCCATGAAAGTCAACAGCCTGACTGAGGAAAATAACACTTTAAAAAACAGACTGATTCAAATGGCAAAAGAGGCTCAAAAAGGCAATGAGGAGAAGAATGCCTGAAAAAGTCGAATTTGCCAGATGGAAAAAGAATCTCAAAAGCTCACTGAGGAGAATCATTGCTTCAGAATTAGATTGGAGCAAATGGAAGCTAATGACTTGATGAGAAATCAAGATGCTAAGATCCAAACAAATGAAAGAATATAAGGCAATGTGAAATATCTCATGGGAAAAACCACTGACCTGGAAAATAGATCCAGGAGAGATCATTTAAAAATTATTGGACTACCTGAAAGCCATGACCAAAGTAACAACCTAGAAATCATCCTCCAGGAAGTTCTCAAAGAAAACTGCCCTGATGTTTTGGTACCAGAGGGCAAAATAGAGGTTGAAAGAATCCACCAATCACCTCCTGAAAAAGATCCCAAAAAGAAAACTCCTAGGAATATTATCGCCAGGTTCCAGAATTCCCAGATTAAGGAGAGAATATTACAAGCAGCCAGGAAGAAACAATTTGAGTATTGTGGAAACACAATCAGGATAACCCAGGATCTGGCAGCTTCTACAGTGAGGGATCGAAGGGCTTGGAATATGATATTCTGGAGGGCAAAGGAGCTGGGATTAAAACCAAGAGTCACCTACCCAGCAAAACTGAGTATCATGTTTCAGGGGAAAATATGGTCATTCAGTGGAGTAGAGGACTTTCAAGCATTCTTGCTGAAAAAAAAAAAAACAGAGTTGAATAGAAAATTTGACATTCAGATACAAGAAGCAAGAGAAGCATGAGAAGGTTCTGGAAATTCATAGCCTTCACAACTTATAATAAAGTGTCAACAGAGGAAACAAAATCAATCACCAAAGGAGCTGAGATAAAGCAGAAACTCCTCAGTCCTCACAGCTGTTGCCTAGCCAGCTTGCGGTACCCTCTGACACCCTGACCTTTCTCCATCATTACAGAGGGATGGCCCAATCCCACCTCATTTGGGGAGCTCTGTTTATTTTTCCCTTATGTTTCCTTGTGATCTTTTGATGAACCCCTTTCCTGGAAATGGTGGGGAGCAGGGAATAGGAAGAGTGGGTCCTCCAAAGCTCACTCTGGTTCCTTCCTTCTGACTCCTCCAAATACAGAACCCACTCCTTCCATCAGGTATGTCTTGGCACAGACTTGAACAAACCCTTCCAACATCCTTGTGATATGACTTACAATTTCAGGCCTGAGCTGCTTTTTCCGGAATCTCTCACTCCCCCACTGCCCAGCCTCAGCTCCCAACCCTCTCACTAGGGATAGCCTTAAGGAGAGAGAATAGAATAAAATGGATTTTTTTAAGAGTTAAAAAGAAAAAAAAAGATAACTATGAACAATAGTAAAATAAATTTAGTAAGAAAAAATGTAAAAAGATACTTGAAATAAACATAAATATCCTGAATTGATAAAAAGAAAAAAAAGCCATTGCAGATATTTAAATATTTGACACTGTGTGTTTAATCTTATGTTGTTAACAGAATGAAGGCTCTTCTACTAATTTGAGGGGGGGACTTTAAATGTACTTTACTGTCAATTCTAGGATTTTTAACAATTGAAATTAAAAAAGAAATAGATGGATGAAAACAATCTAGCAGTCTTGGTATATCCTACATAAATATCCAGATGTACAAATTGGAAAACATCCAAGAGTGGAAAGAGAAATGATGGAATTTGAAAAATCTGATGGTTGGAGCTGATATTTTAAAAATAATAAAATTTCTTTAAAAAATTTGACAGGATTTGAAATTTATTAATATATTGAACAAGTAGGAGGGAAAAAAGGACAGCTAAGAAATAAAGAAATTAACTTTCAATGAAATTGAACTTCTATTAAAAATGGGTAAAGTGTTTTAGGGAACAAAATATAAGGGCACATTTATTTAAAAAAACACAAATGCAATTTGGGCAGTGGTGTTTAGACATGTATTGCAACAGACAAGGGGGTGTTAACTATTTTGAATAATCTTATAACCTCCAGATCCCATGTCTATCAATATATAATGCTCTTTCTAGAGATAATACAATTTTGCTTGAGAAATATTATAGCAATCAAATTAACTTCAAAAACATTTAGATGATATGAAACCGAGTAAATGTAAGGTTTACATATCTTTATGGTCAAATGTTCTACTTGAATTTTGACTGTATTTACTTACATACTCGGGATACATTTTAAAAATCATATAATACTTTATTGGTAGGTGGTCAGCAGAACAGATTGTTGTGTGTCTCTATGTGTTCCAACACCAGAGAGACAGAGAGACAGAGAGACAGCGAGAGAGAGAGAGAGAGAGAGAGAGAGAGAGAGAGAGAGAGACAGACAGACAGACAGACAGACAGAGACAGAGAGACAGAGAGAGACAGAGAGACAGAGAGAAAAAACAAGAATCAACCAATTAACCTCCTCAAAGAGATCTTAAATTGGAAATGCCAAGGAATTTTTTAAAAAACTTCTGTTTTTTAAAATCTATTTTTAGTTTTCAACATTCATTTCCACAATATTTTGAGTTACAAATTTTCTCCCCATATTTCCCCTACTCCCCAGCCCAAGATAGCAAGCTTACTAAGTACCCCTTATCCCAATATGATCTCTCTTATTTCCTCCCACATCCCCCATCTAACTTTTTATTAGGACAAGATGGAATTCTATATCCCAGTGCTTGTATATCTTATTTCCCAGTTGCATGTAAAAAAATTTTTTTACATTTGTTTTTAAAACTTTGATTTCCAGATTCTTTCCCTTCTTCCCTCTTCACCCTCCCCCATTGGGAAGATAAGCAATTCAATATATAATGTACATGTGTAGTTACACAAAATGTTTCCATAGCAGTTATATTGTGAAAGACTAACTATATTTCCCTCCATTGTATCCTGCCCCCCACTTATTCTATTTTCTACTTTGACCCTGTCCCTTTTCAAATCTATGTGCTTCTAATTGCCCTCTCCCCAAATCTGCCCTGCCTTCTATCATCCCCTCTTATTCCCTTTTCTCCCTACTTTCCTGTAGGGTAAGATACCCAAATGAGTGTGTATTTTATGCCCTCTTTAAGCCAAATTCAATGAGAGTAAAGTTGACCGATTCCCTTTCTCTTGCCTGCTCTTTCCCTCCATTATGACAGTTTTCTCTTGCCTCTTTTATATGAGAGAATTTACCCTATTGTATCTCTCCTTTTCTCCTCTCATTATATTCCTCTCACCTCTTAATTCTGTTTTTTAGATATCATCCTTTCCTATTCAACTGATCCTGTGCCCTCTGTCTATGTATACATGTACAAATATGTACACACTCACATATGGATTTATACATACACCCTTCTACACATGCACATATGTGTCTATACAGATATGTATACATGTGTGTATATGTGTATATATACCTATATATTCCCTTCAACTATCTCCATACTGAGAAAAGTCTTATGTATCATTTTCCCATGCAGGAATGTAAATAATTCAACTTTAATAAATTCCTTATGATTTCTTTTTCCTGTTTACCTTCTCATGCTTCTCTTGATTTTTGTATTTGAAAGTCAAATTTTCTTTTCAGCTCTCATTTTATCATCAAGGATACTTGAAAGTCCTCTATTTCATTGAATGCCCATATTTTCCCCTGAAGCATTATACTCAGTTTTACTGGGGAGATGATTCTTGGTTTTGATCCTACCTCCTTTGACTTCCGGAATATCATCTTCTAAGCCCTTCAATCCCTTAGTGTAGAAGTTGCTAAATCATTTCTTATCCTGATTCTGTTTACAAAATACTGAAATTGTTTCTTCCTGGCAGCTTATAATATTTTCTACTTCACCTGGGAACTCTGGAATTTGGCTATAATATTCCTAGGGGTTTTCTTTTTGGGATCTTCTTCAAGAGGTGATCAGTGAATTCTTTCCATTTCTATTTTGCTGTATGGTTCTAGAATATCAGGACAATTTTCCTTGGGAATTTCTTGAAGGATGATTTCTAGTTTCTTTTTTTGATCATGACTTTTAGGTATTCCAATAATTTTTAAATTATCTCTCCTGGATCTATTTTTCTAGGTCAGTGGTTTTTACAATGAGATATTTTACATTGCTTTCTATTTTTTCATTTGTTTCGATCTGTTTTTATAGTATCTTGATTTCTCATAAAGTCATTAGCTACAATTTAATTTAATTTTGAAGGAATTATTCTCTTCAGTGAGTTTTTGAAATCCCTTTTCCATTTGGGCAATTCGACTTTTTGAGGCATTCTTCTCCTCATTGGTTTTTTGGGTCTTTTTTACCATTTGAGTTAGTCTATTTTTAAGGTGTTATTCAGTATTTTTTTGGTATTCCTTTAACAGGCTGTTGGCTTGCTTTTCATGATTTTCTTTCATCATTCTCATTTGTCTTCCCAATTTTCTCTCCACTTCTCTTACCTGATTTTCAAAATCCTTTTTGAGCTCCACCATGGCCTGTAACAAATTCGTATTTTTCTTCGAAGCTTTTGATGCAGGAGTTTTGACTTCATTGACTTCTTCTGGCTCTATGTTTTGATCCTTTTTCCCCCAAAAAAGGATTCTATGGTCCGGTTGTGCCTCTTCTGCCTGCTCATCTTGCCAGCCAATCAACTTGACTTTTGAGCTCTTTGCCATCGTAAAACTCTGCTTACAGAGTGGAGAGAGCTGTGTCCAAAAATCTCTGGGCTTTTTACAAATATTGTCAGAGCTTTGAGGAGGGCACTCTCTCTACAGACACTCCAAACTCTGGCACACTGCCACACAACCCAGGATCACCACCCAAGACTGCAAACCACATCCAAGAAGGTCAAAACAAGAGCAATTTCCCTCTGAATGGTCACTTGTTCACCCTACAATTTGCAGGCCAGGAGCTCTGGAGGCAGCCACAGGTCAGTAGCTATGGTTGCCTTGCCTTCACCACCTCTTACTCTGAGGTCAGGGGATGGACTATGCTCTTCCATCACTGGGTTCCACCAGAGTTCCCCACTGACCTTTTACTTTCTCTTTGGCATTTATGGGTTCATATTTCTGGAAACTGCCACACCTGCCAGTGATTCACTCTCCTGAAGTCTGCTCCTGCTCGTCTGTGCTGTGGTTCTGGTTATGGATTGTTCACATGGGACTGCACTCAGCTCCCAGCTAGGTGCTATAGATCTTTCCTTTCGGCCTTCCAGGCTCTATTCAGAGGGATATTTGTTTCTCTCTGTCACTTTGTGGGTTCTATAGCTCTAAAATTTGTTTAGAGTCATATTTTACAGGTATTGGAGATGTTTGGAGTGCGAGCCATGCAGAGTTCCTGTTTTAACTCGGCCATCTTGGCTCCACCCAATGCCAAGGAATATGCTAGCCAAATTCCCAAATTACGAGGTCAAAGAGAAAATACTGAAAGCAGCCAAAAAGAAACAATTCAAATCTCATGGAACCATAGTCAGGATTAAGCAAGACTTTGCAGCTTCTACATAAAAGATCAGAATATTTGAAACATCATATCATGTTAGGCAAAGGAGCTTGGATTACAATCAAGGATCAACTACCCAGAAAAATTGAGCATGATCTTTCAGGGGAGGAGATGCACATTCAAGGAAATAGGGGACTTCCAAACTTTTCTGATGAAAAGACCAGAGCTCAATAAAAAATTGATCTTCAAATACAAGACTACAGAGAGGAAAGAGAAAACTACAACATGTTATCCAATAAAGTCTAACTGTTAACATCTCTACAAGAGAAGATGATGTTTATAACTCTCAAGAACTGTATCATTATTATGATATTTAAAAGGGGTATACATAGAGGGCATGGGGATGAAATGTAATGTAGGGGTGTAGTGTGTTGTGTTCTTTGCTACCCCTTGGGATGTGCTGTGTTAGGGAAGATCCTAAAGTGACTTTGATGTGATGATATAAAATCTAATTAAATAAAGGAAAGGAAAGGAGGAGGCAGAAAAGGGTAAATAACATCATGTTAAGAGGCACAAAAGCCTTTTTATAGGAAATGGAAAGAAGGGAGGGAGATGAGCATTGTTTAAACCTTACTTTCATCAGATTTGGCTCAAAGAAAGAATAACCAAATCAGTTAGGGATAGAAATATAACTTACTCTATAGGGAGTAGGAGGAGAAAGCAAAAGAAAAGGGAAGGTGTGGGTAGAAGGGAAGGAAGATTGAGGGAGGCAGTGGTCAAAAGCAAAATTCCAGGGAGGAGGGAAAGGGAGAAAGGAGAGAGAAATGCATAAACAGGGGAAAGTAGGATGGAAAGACACAGAGAGTAACATAATTGTGAATGTGAATGGAATAGAAATTGCCAGGAATATTATAGCCAAATTTCAGGATTTCCAGGTCAAGGAGAAATTATTTTAATCAGCCAGAAAGAAATAATTCAAGTACTATGGAACTACAATCAGAATAACACAAGATTTAGCAGCTTCTACATTAAAGGATCAGAGGGCCTGGAATATGATATTCTGGAGGACAATGGATCTAGGATTACAACCAAGACTAATCTATCCATGAAACTGAGTATAATTATTCAGGGGAAAATGGATATTCAACGAGATAGAGGACTTTCAAGTATTCTTTATGAAAAGATCAGAACTGAATAGAAAACCTGACTTTCAAATACAAGGCTCAAGAGAAGCATAAAAAGATAAACAGGAAAGAGAAATCATAAGGGATTTAAAAATTTTAAACTCTTTACATTCCTACATGGGAAGATGATACTTATAACTCATAAGACTTTTCTCATTATTAGAGTAGTTATAAGGAGTATATTGACAGAGGGCACAAGTGTAAGTTGAATATGAAGTGATGATGTCTAACAATAAAATTAAGAAGTGAGAAAGTAATGTACTGGGAGAAAGAGAAATGGAGAGGTAAAATGGGATAAATTATCTCATATAAAAGAAGCAAAAAAAGCTTTTACAGTGGAGGAGATAGGGAGGAGATGAGAGGGAATGAATGACCCTTACTCTCATCAGAAATGGCTCAAAGAGGAAATAACATACATATTCAATTGGGTATAGAAATCTATCGTACCCTATAGGATAGTAGGAGGGGAAGGGGATAAGAGAGGGGGGTGGAATGTGATAGAAGGGAAGGGAGATTGGGGGAGGGGATATTCAGAAGCAAAACACTTTTGAGGAGGGACAGGGTAAAAGGAGAGAGAGGATAGAATAAAGGGGGAATAGAATGCAGGGAAATACAGTTAGTAAATGTAAAACAATTATATTCTCCAATAAAGGCCTCATTTCTCAAACATATGGAGAACTAAGTCAAATTAATAAAAATAAGTCATTCTGTAACTGATAAATGATCAAAAGATATAATCAATTTTCCAATGAATTAATCAAAGTTATCTATACCCATATGAAAAAATAGTCTAACTCATTATTGATTGGAGAAATGCAAATTAAAACAATTCTGAGATACTACCTCATACCTATTAGATTTGCTAATAGGAAAAAAAAGGCAAATGACAAATGTTGGAGGGGATGTGGGAAAAATGAGACTTTAATGCACTGTTGGTGGTATTGTGAACTGATTCAACCATTCTGTAGAGCACTTTGGAACTATGCCCAAAAGGCTATACAACCATGCATACCCTTTGACCTAGCAATACCACTTCAAGATCTGTCTTCCAAAAGAGATTTTTTTTAAAGGAAAAGGAGCTACATGTACAAAAACATTTGTAGAAGTCTTTTACTGGAGGAAAGAGTTAAAAGTAGAGGGGAAGCCCATCAACTGGGGAATAAATGAATAAGCTGTGGTACATGATTGTGATGGAACATTATTGTACTATAAGAAATAATGAGCAGGATACTCTCAGAAAAACCTGAAAGACTTGCATGGGATGATGCAAAGTGAAAGGTACTGTGTACAAAATAACAACAATATTGTAAGATGATCAGCTGTGGGGAGGGGCCCAGAGGCCAGGCCTGAGGGGAGCATGGGAGCCTTAGACCTCTAGGAGGCAAGGAGGAGCTCACCTTCAACAGTGACAGAACCCATTGGGAGATGGAGAATGGCAGATTCCCAGCCCAGGAAAGTTCCCACATAGGGCTGAGCAGGGGGAACGTGGAGTACATGGGAGTGATACCCCATGTTTCCCCGATAATAAGACACTGTCTTATTATTTATTTTTGGAAAGAAAAACACCAGAGGGCTTATTTTCAGGGGAGGGCTTATGTTGTCCTGCCTCAGCTCTCCTCCGCGGCACTGCTCTCAATGGCACCAGCAAGCAAATCACTGGGGAAGAACAGGATGATGCGCTCACTGCTGCAGCTCTGATTGGATGCAGCTCGGAGCACGGCGT
>NW_027185735.1:16804866-16847771 GCF_028583685.1 Petaurus breviceps papuanus | reverse complement strand
GGGGGGGGGGGGGGGGGGGGGGGGGGGCAGTGCATACAGAGGGTACCGTAATGTAGCGTGTAGCACAGGGGATCACCTTCACTACAGTAGCAATCTCAATAGGGCTTATTTTCGGGGGAGGGCTTATTTTAGAGGAATCTTACACAGTAAGGAGAGGGCTTATATTCGGGATAGGTCTTATTATCGGGGAAACACGGTACCAGCTTGGACCTAAGAGCAGACTATAGCAGAGTGAGAAGGAACCCCAGCCTGCAGACTCACCCACCCTAAGGGTGGTTTGCAGCCTTCTCACCACAGGACAGAGGATCAGTTGGAGCTGGGAAAGAAAAAGCACAGGGCCTGTAACAGAAACAGCAGCTTTTCCTGGGGATACCAGCACACAGCCTGGAATGAAGAAAGTGTAAAATAACTCATTGGGAAAACAACTGACCTAGAGAACAGATCCAGGAGAAATAACCTAAGAATTATTGGTCTACAGGAAAGCCATGATGAAAAAAAGCAGCCTGGACAACATCCTCCAAGAGATTGTCAAAGAAAACTGTCCTGAGGTCCTAGAACCAGAGGGTAAGAATTGAAAGAATTCACTGGATTCCTCCTGAAAGAGATCCCAAATTGAAAACTCCAAGAAATATAGTAGCCAAATTCCAGAATTACAAGGTCAAGGAGAAAATACTGCAAGCAGCCAAGAAGAAACAATTCAAATATCATGGAACTACTGTCAGGATTATACAGAATCTAGCAGCTTCTACATTAAATGATCAGAGGGATTGGAATTTGATATTTCATAAGGCAAAAGAGTTAGGACTGCAACCAAGGATCAACTACCCAGCAAAACTGAGCATAATCTTTCAGGCAAGGAGATGGTTATTTAATGAAATAAGGGACTTCCAGACTTTCCTGAGGAAAAAGACAGAGCCCAATGGAAAATTCAATCTCCAATTACAAGACTCAAGACAGACATAAAGAGGTAAACAAGGAAAACACACACACACACACACATGCGCATAACTAGGGATTCAATAAGAGCAAACTGTTTGTTTCCCTATATGAGAAGTGAATACCTTTCAATATTGAAATTTATATAATTATCCTGACATTTAAAAGGGATATACACAGATAGAGGGCATGGGTATAAATGAACTAATCTGATGATAAAAAAAAACCTTATTAAGGGGTACAAAGAGATTGTAATGGGAGAAAAGGAAAGGATGAGGCAGAAAAAGGTAAATTATGACACACAAAGTGGCATAAAAGCATACTATAGTAGAGGGAAAGGAGGGATGGAGATGAACATCATATGAACTTTTTTCTCATTGGTTCTGGTTCAAAGAAGGATCAACATAATCAGTTAAGTTTAGGATTCCGATGTGAGAAGACACAAAAACTCATTAAAATAGAGGGAAAGGAGGGAGGGAGAAGAGCACTGTATGAAATTTACTCTCATCTGTTGGGGTTAAAGGAGGGAATAACATACTCTGTTAAGTATAAAAATCCATTGTGCCCTACAGGCAGTAGGAAGGGTAAGGGGGGGGGGAGGCTGTGGTTAGAAGGGAGGTAAATATTAGTAAGGGAAAAGGGTAGGTAAAGAGGGGGTGACAGGGAGGGAATACTGACGGAGGCATTGGTCATAAGGAAAACTCTTAAGGAGGGGAAGGGAGAAGGAAGAAACAAAAACATTAACAGGGGAGGGAATAGGATGAAGGGAAAGACACAGATAGTAATCATAACTGTGAATGTGAATGGGGTGAACTCTCCAGTAAAATGGCAGCAGATAGCAGAAGGGATTAAAACCACAATCCTACAATATGATGTCTGCAAGAGGCACATTTGAAACAATGGAATACCCACAGGGTAAAGGTAAAAGGCTGGAGTAGAATATATTATGCTTCAACTAATGTAAAAATAAAAGGAGAGGTAACAATCATTATCTCAGATAAAATAAAAGTGAAAATAGATCTAATTAAAAGAGATAAGGAAGGAAATTATAACTGCTAAAAGGCACCATTGAGAATGAAGTAATATCATTACATAACATATATGCACCAAGTGGTATAGCATCCACATTCCTAGAGGAGAAGTCAAGGGAATTAGAAGAAGAAATAGATAGCAAAATTATACTAGTGAGGAACCTCAATCTCCCCCTCTCTGAACTTGATATATCTACCAAAATAAACAAGAAAGAAGTTAAGAAGGTGAATAGAATTTTAGAGGGGCTAGACAGGATAGATCTCTGGAGAAAACTGAATGGGGATAAAAAGGAATGTACATTGTTCTCAGTGGTACATGGAACATACACAAAAATCTACTTGAGCATAAAAACCTCAAAATTCAGTGCAGAAAGGAAGAAATATTAAATGCATCCTCCTCAGATCATGATGCAATAAAAATCATATGCAATAAAGGGCCATGGAAAGATAGACTAAAAACTAATTGGAAACTAAACAATTTAATTCTAAAGAATGAGTGGGTTCTCTTTCCGCCATCTTGCAGTGCTGCCACCATGGTGCTCATGAATGTCCTGGCAGATGCTCTCAAAAGCACAAACAATGCAGAAAAGCAAGGAAAATGCCAGGTTCTCATTAGGCTGTGCTCTAAAGTAATTGTCCGGTTCTTAAATGTGATGATGAAGCATGGTTACATTGGTGAATTTGAGATCATTGATGATCACAGAGCAGGAAAAATTGTTGCGAATCTCACCGGCCGATTAAACAAGTGTGGTGTAATCAGCCCCAGATTTGATGTTCAATTGAAAGATCTGGAAAAGTGGCAAAATAATCTGCTACCATCCCGTCAGTTTGAGTTTATTGTGCTTACAACCTCAGCTGGCATCATGGACCACGAGGAAGCAAGACGAAAACACACAGGAGGAAAAATCCTGGGATTCTTTTTCTAAGGATGTAAAACATACATACAAAATAAAATGCTCCAATGGACAAAAAAAAAAAAAAAAGAATGAGTGGGTCAGGGTGGCTATGTGGCGCAATGAGTAAGAGAACCGGCCCCAGAGTCGGGAGGACCCGGGATTGGTTCTGGCCTCAGATACTTAACACCTACACAAGAAAAACTGGCCATGTAACCTTGGGCAAGTTACTCAACCCCAACTGCTTTAAAAAAAAAGAATGAGAGGGTCAAACAAGAAATTATACAAACAATCAGTAACTTCATTCAAGAGAATGACAATAATGAGATAATACACCAAAACTTGTGGGATGAAGCAAAAGCAATTCTTAGGGGAAGTTTTATATCCATGAATGCATATATGAATAAATTAGAGAAAATGGAGGTCAATGAATTGGGCATGCAATTGAAAAAGCTAGAAAAAGAACAAATTGAAAATCTCCAATTAAATACTAAATTAGAAATAATGAAAACCAAAGGATAGATTAATAAAATTGAAGTTAAGAAAACTATTGAATTAATAAATAAAACTAAGATCTGGTTTTCTAAAACAATAATAAAATTGATAGACCTTTAGTCAATATGATAAAAAAAAAGAAAACAAAATTACAAGTATCAAAAATGAATGAAAAGGATGAATCTACCTCCAATGAAGAGGAAATTAAAACAATAATTAGGAATTATTTTGCCCAATTGTATGCACATACATTTCACAATCGTAGTGAAGTAGATTAATATTTTAAAAAAATACAAGTTGCCCAGATTAACTGAAGAGGAAATATATGATTTAAATAATCTCATCTCTAAAAAAGAAATTGAAACAGCCATCAGCAAACCCCCTAGTAAAAAAAATCTTTAGGGCCAGATGGATTTACTAGTGAATTCTATCAAATATTTAAAGAACAATTGATTTCAATTTTCTACATAGTATTTGTGAAAATTGGTATAGGAGTCCTACCAAATTCATTTTGTCACACAAATATGGTACTGATACCTAAATCAGAAAGAGACAAAATGGAGAAAGATAATTATAGACCAATATCCTTCATGAATATAGTTGTAAAATTTTCAAAAGAAATTTTAGCTAAAGCACTACAGCAACTTATCATGAGAATAATACACTTTGATCAGGTAGGATTTATTCCAGGAATGCAAAGATGGTTCAATATTAGGAAAACCATCAGCATAATTGATCCAATCAACAATGAAACTAACAGATATAATTATCTTAATAGATGCAGAAAATGCTTTTGACAAAGAACAACATCCATTCCTATTAAAAGCACTAGAAAGTATAGGAATAAATGGAGTTTTCCTTAATATAATAGGTAGCATCTATTTAAAAGCCATCAGCAAGAATTATATGTAATGGGGATAAGCTAGAAGCATTTCCAATAAGATTGGGGTGAAAAGGGGATATCCACTATCTCCCTTCTTTATTCAATCTGGTACTAGAAATCTTAACAGCAGCAATTAGAGAAGAAAAAGAAATCAAAGAAATCAAATTAGGCAAAGAAGAGACCAAGCTATCACTCTTTGCAGATGATATGATGATATACTTAGAGAATCCTAGAGAATCAAGTTAAAAACCACTTGAGAAAATAAATAAATTTGGCAAAATTGCAGGATATAAACTAAACCCCATAAATCCTTGGCATTCCTGCATATTTCTAATGAAATCCAACAACTAGAGACAGAAGGAGAAATCCCATTTAAAGTTACTGTAGACATTTTAAAATATTTATGAATCTACCTGCCAAAACAAACCCAGGACCTATATGAACAGAACTACAAAACACTTTTCACACAAATAAAATCAGATCTAACTAATTGGAAAAACATCAATTGTTCATGGCTGGGTTGAGCTAATATAATAAAAATGACAATTTAACCCAAAATTAAATTATATATTTAGTGACATAGCAATCAATCTACCAAAATATTACTTCATAGAGCTAGAAAAAAATAGTAACAATTCACTTGGAAGAACAAAATGTCCAGAATATCAAGGGAATTAATGAAACAAAATACTAGGGAAGATGACCTAGCCATACCAGATTTTAATCTGTATTATAAAGCAGCAGTCATCAAAACTAGTTGGTACTGGCTGAGGAATAAAGAAGGGGATCAATGGAATAGACTGGGTACACGAGACTCAGCAGTCAATGACTATAGTAATCTACTGTTTGATAAACCCAAAGACCCCAGGTTTGGGGATAAGAACTCACTGACAAAAACAGCTGGGAAAATTGGAATATAGCATTATATTACCTAACACCATATAACATGGCATGGGCAATGACTTTTTGGCAAGGTTATTTATGGATGGAAGTTTGAGCTGAAGCAATGTTTCTCTTACAATTTGAGTATGAGAAAGACTTTTATTTCAAGAAGTATTGTAAGGGCAAGAGCAGCTCGGGAAAAGAAACTGTAGTTTCAGCACAACTTTATCCAAGTTTCAGGTTCCTTTAGGTGGGTGAGGAAATAGTTAGCATCCTGCCAGCCAATTCTTAATATGTTTCATTTATTGTTAATGCTATTTCAATTGGCTTAATTTAAAAAAAGTCCACATTAAACATTAGGTTTTAGGGGGTAGAGAAGGGAAGCATTTCCATCCCCCCTTCCCCCTCTCCCGCATTTATAACTTTGATTCTATTTCTTCCTTTTCTACTTCTTTCTGTTGCTTTTCCCTCCATTACTCTGATTAACAATCTTAATCTAATTATATTGTCGGGAAACAACCAAAATAGTGCTCCTGGGCTCTTGTTGGATCTGTGTAGATGATAGCTCAAACACATCAATGATTTCTTCTTGAAAAATAATTTCCTTCTCTCACTATAGCTGTGATATTCTTGGTTGAATTGACTGGTATTCAGACCCCAGGGTTCCTTCACAGCTTATAGGAGGGACGAGATAAGGTTTAAGATGGAAATACACAATTCATTTGGCCTTGTGAATGAGCTTACCAGAAACATTCATACTAGTGAGGACTTCAGCCATGTAGTCTGAAGTTCAATTTAGAATCTGGAGATAGGATCTTGCCCTCTCTATAAGCCATTTTAAATCTAGACTCTAATGCAACAGTGGCAAGAGTATTAGTCCTAAGTGGGTTACATAGGATTTGGAAATAAGATATGAGGTTCCATACTGCTGGAAGAGAAAGGGTAAATTGGGTAAGACCTAGGTGTCCTTACCTCTGTTATCTATGGCTCAAAACTGAAGCTCTGGGTTTATATGGACTGTGTTCAATTTAGGGAAACTTTTCTTTTGGGGACCTTTTTCAAGAGGCGATCAGTGAATCCTTTACATTTCTATTTTGCCCTCTGGTTCTAGAATATCAGGGCAAATTTTCTTGATATATTCTTGAAGGATTATTTCTAGGGTCTTTTTTTTTCATCATGGCTTTCAGATAGTCCAATAATTTTTAAATTATCTCTCCTGGTTCACATTGCCTTCTATTCTTTCATTGGTTTGGATCTGTTTTACAGTTTCTTGATTTCTCAGAAAGTCATTAGCTTCCAATTGCTCCAATCTAATTTTGAAAGAATTATTCTCTTCGGTGAGTTTTTGAAATTCCTTTTTCCATCTTGCCAATTCTGCTTTTTAAAGTCTCATTGGCTTTTTGGGCCTCTTTTGCCATTTGAATTAGTCTATTTTTTTTAAAGCAATTTGGGTTAAGTAACTTGCTGAAGGTTACACGGCCAGTTATTTCTGGGTGTGGTGCTAAGTGTCTGAGCCCCGATTCGATCCCCAGGTCATCCCAACACTGGGGCCGGTGCTCTTACTCACTTTGCTACCTAACTGCCCCTATTTTTTAAGGTGTTATTTTCTTCAGTATTATTTGGGCCTCTTTTAGCAGGATGTTGACTCACTTTTCACAATTTTCTTGCATCATTCTCATTTCTCTTCCCAATTTTTCCTCCACTTCTCTCATTTGCTTTTCAAAATCCTTCTTGAGCTCCTCCATGGCCTATAACCAATTCATATTTTTCTTGGAAGCTTTTGATACAGGAGTTTTAACTTTGTTGACTTCTTCTGGCTACATGTTTTGATCCTTTTTGTCCCCAAAAAAGGATTCTGTGGTCTGATTGCCCTTCCTCTGTTTGCTCATCTTGCCAGCCAGTTATTTGACTTTTGAACTCTTTTCCACAGTAGAACTCTGCTTCCAAAGTGGAAAGAGTTTTATTCTAAATCTCTGGGGCTTTTGCAAATGTTGTCAGAACTATGAGGAGGGCACCCTTTCTACAGACACCCCAAGTTCTGGCCCCCTGGCCACACAACCCAGGACCATTACCCAAGACCACAATCTAGATCCAAGTAGGTCAAAGCAAGAGCAATTACCTTCTGAATAGTCACTTGTTTGCCCTACTATATGCAGGCCAGGAGCTCTGGAGGCAGCCATGCAGCAGCAGCTGCAGCCACCATGCCTCTGCCAACTCTAGCCCTGAGGCAGGGACTGCACCACACTCTTCCATCACTGGGTTCTAATAGTGTTCACCACTGACCTTTTACTTTCTCTTTGGCATTTATGGGTTGAGAAGTCTGGAAATCACCACAGCTGTTCTCCTGAAGTCTGCTGCTGGTCAAGGCTGCCCCAAGTCTGGACCCAGGCAGCTCACTCAGGACTGTGCTTGGCTCCCAGCTTGGTGTGATAGGCCCTTCCTGTCAGCCTACTGGGCTGCCTTCAGCAGGAGAATTGTTTCTCTAGGTCACTTTGTGGGTTCTATAGTTTAGAGTCATATTTTACAGGTGTTGGAGGTGGTTGGAGTGGGAGCTCAGACAAGTTTCTGGTTTTATTCCCCTATCTTTGCTCCACCCCTAAAACTTTTCAATATTCGTACTCTCTTTAGCTCATGCCGCTACCTAGAGTTTTCCCTGAGAATAGAATTTGGTTTATATCTAGGTCTGCACACAAAAGAAAAATGGCCCTTGGCTCCTATGCATGTACCCAGGCTAAATAAGAAATTGAATTTCAGGTTCATATAAGTCCAACAAAAAAGCAATGGACCTTGTATCTAAGCCTATAAGCCCTGCCTGCACAACATACAACCCCTGAGGATTTGGGGCAGCCTAAAAAAATGTGGGGTTGTCTCTGAGTACTCTTATATGTTTGACATGTGACCCATGGTAACTGTCATCAGTCTCTCTCTGGTCTAATTTATCCACAGCCTGAATAAGTTTAGCCTATTTTAATTTTTGCTCCTACCTACTGCCAAGTTGTGCGGGTCTGATATAAGCACTCAAGTTAGTTCTTCTTCCCTCTCTGATGGTCTTCTACCTTCCAGGACCCTATTTAGTCTTCTAAACTAGTGGTTTCCAAAGTTGGGACTGTGGCTGCTCAAGGTAGAAGGGGTCAGAGTCTGATTCATATTCACCTTTATCCCATTCTTTTACAATGTGTTTGTGTAACTTTTAGAATGCATATAATTATCAATATGGTAATCTTTGTTGTTGTTCAGTCGTTTGCAGTCATGTCTGACTCTTTGTGACCCCATTTGAGGTTTGCTTCGCAAAGATGTTAGAGTGGTTTGCCATTTCCTTCTCCAGTTCATTTTACAGATGAAGAAACTGAGGCAAACATGGTTAAGTGACTTGCTCAGGATCATACAGCTAGTAAGTATCTAAGGCCAGATTTTAACTCAGAAAGATGAGTCTTCCTGTCTCCAGGCCTGGCACTCTATCCACTATACCACCTAACTGCCCACAGTAATACAAGTGCATAATCTATTTTTTAAAAAGTAAATGTAGGGCAGCTAGGTGGCACAGTGAATAGAGCACAGGCCCTGGAGTCAGGAGGACCGGAGTCCAAATCTGGCCTCAGACACTTACACACACACACACAAACTAGCCATGTGACCTTGGGCAAGTCACTTAACCCCAATTGCCGCCGCCCCCCAAAAAGTAAAAAGTAAATATACTGGGGCAGCTAGGTGGCACAGTGAGTAGAGCACCAGCCCTAGAGTCAGGAGGACCTGAGTTCAAATCCAGCCTCAGACACTTAACACTTACTAGCCATGTGACCTTGGACAAGTCACTTAACCCCAATTACCCTGCCCTCCCTCCTCCAAAAAAAAAAAAGGCCAAAAAAAAGTAAATGTACATGTGTTGGGAGTGTGTATATTTCTTTTACTGATGTGAGTGTGATAAAAAAAACACAGAAACTTTATACTCTTTATACTTTTACTCTGGATTTGAAGACTTTTTATAAAGGGGCTAAAGAAACAACCCTCTCTCTCTGGTCTTGCAAAATCCATATGAATGCAAAGTGTATATAATCCAGTTCTAATCAATTGCTCCACTCCTTCCATACATTACAATAAAGCTCAGTATTTTTAATTGTTCAACTCCTCTGGAAGAATAAATTGTACTTTCTCTAGTTGTAAACAGATTTTTTTAAAGAGATAATGTAAAAAGTCATCTGAAAGTTGCTATCCTCACTTAAACCAGAGGTCAGAAAATTCCTGGGTAGCAAAGAATTAGCCTCTCTTATTATCTGTCAAAAAAACTAATTGATTCTTTACTTCTTGTCTTTAGAAGCCAAAGGAAGGATTTCATTTTTTATCCTGGAGGGAATAGGGAGCCACCGGAATTGATTGAATAGGGAGGATGGCACAGTTGGATCTGAAATTTAAGAAGATCAATTTGACAACTGAATGGAAGATGGGCTAGAGTGGGAGAGGTTTGAGGCAGAGAGATCAACCCAAAGGCTCTTAAAAGAATCCAGGCATGAGGTGATCAAGGTCTTCATAAGGATGGTGGCAGGGTCAAAGAAAAGAAAACATATAGAGGTGTTAACAATGGTTGACACAATCCAGCATCAGATGAGTAAGAGTTTAGTTTGATGCTAATTATAGTGTCAGATTCTGACCTGGCTAATTCCTACCTGTATGACCTTGGGTCAGCCTTTTTACTCTCTGAGCTGCAGATTAAATTAGACACTCTCAATATTCTTTTCAGTTTGAAATCTTATGTTATAAAACTTGGGCCTCTTTTTAAAAAGTTGTTACTGATTTTTTTTTGTTTTTCCATTCTAATAATTTCTGAGTATACCCCTTCCAAAAACCTGCCAACACCCCTTTTCTTGTGTTGCAGATGATAAGTAGAATGCTTGTTTAATTTGATGAATATCCTAATCAATTTGATGGAATTGCAGGATGTGAAATTTTTTCAAAAGGGGCCACCTCCCAGGGAACAAGATATAAACATTAGGCCTTGCTGGAATGATATTGAAATCCCTTATTAATCTATAGGGCTTGAGGCTAGCTCAAAGACAATGAGTAACTGGAGGAGACAGAGGGAATTGTCTCCCTCTGACAAATATTCATGCCTCAAAATTCCATCATGGTGATTAGGTGATCAAATTGAATATCGTGGTACACTTGTAAAAAAGAAGTTAAACAAAATCAAACAATACAGTAACCAGAAAAGACAAATGGAAACATGGGTAACATTCCCTAACTCCTATGACCTTTTTGCTACAATAAAAATAGAGACAATTAAAACAAGACTGGCATATTTAAGTAAAACCAATGGAGTATTCCATTATTAAAATCTTATTTTTCATCTATGAATTTAAAAATAATACCTAGCATTTATATTATTAAATATGTTTAATTAATTAACATATTAAATATATAAATGAGCTAGAAAAGAAAATGTCAACCCACTCCAGTATCTTTGCCAAGAAAACCAAAAATGAGGTCATGAAGAATCAGACACAACTTAAAAGACTGAACAACAAGTGTTTATATAGCACTTTGAGGTTTGCAATAACTTTACAAATGTTATCTCATTTGATCCTCATAACAACCCTGGGAGATAAGTATTATTATTTTTCCCCAATTTAGCTCTGAAGGACCTGAAGTAGTAGAGGTTACATGACTTGCCAAAGGTCACACATCTGGTTAAGTGTTTGAGGCTGGATTTGAACTCAGATCTTCCTGACTCCAGACTTCCTGCTTTACCCACTATGCCACCTAGCTGCCTACCTTATTCCAAGTATTAGTCCCTTAATATTTTTCTCTCATGGCTTCTGGCAATAGATGGGCCCCATAAAGGACTGGCCAGTCTCAGGGACCCTTTTTGTATATTCCTCTATTCCAAAGCAAACCGTACCTAATTAGGAGCCCAAAGAAGAAATAAGTAATATATACATGATAACCAGGAGAATCTCCTCCTACTACTGCTATCATCCTCTAATCAAGAATGATTTCAGGGGAATTTGTATGCTTGGTAATAATTACACATCAGGCAGAGTACATGATGGTCTGCTTAAGTAATAATTCTGTCCTTTGTATGTAAAGCTATTATGACCTACTTTCAGCAATGATAAATGAAATTTACATAGCAATTTAAATAGTGCAAACCATTTCACAAGCTTTATTTCATCTGAGCTTCACTGAAATCTTGGGAGATAAGTGCCAGAGATGTTATTATCCTAATTTTATAGATGAAGAAGCAGAATCAGAGAAGTGATGTGATCTGCTCATAGTCACAAAACTAAGTAATGTCAAAGTCGGTACTTGAATACATGCCTTCTGGACTCCAAGTCAGAACTTTATCCACTCTACCAACTGTGTTTCACAAAGTGGTGTTTGTTTGTTTGTTTTTTAAGTGGTGATAATGAGCTTGTATAAAGACTTTAATGTTTGCTTGATTTTGCCTATGGCCAAAAACAATATGTGTTCAACAGACATGCAGCTGGAGCCAGGAGAGTGGTCTGCTTGTGCAAACCAGAGTGAAAGGGTCTGTCAAGGAACCCAAACCATGTCTTTGCTATCACAGTGGTTCTTTCACATAGCTAACCAGCCACAGTCTTGCAGAAAAAAAATATAGCAGATTATCCAAAGATGGTGTGTGACAATCAGTATCAGAAGTTAATTCCCCATACGTAGGGCATTATTCCACAGAGGCAGGAATATGGTGAACTGATTCCCTTCTGACCAGGACAGACAGCTTAAAAATTTTTTCCAGTCTTTTTAGGAAAACAAAAACAATAGAAATTCGTAAGTCAATAAACTGAGTGTATAGACCCCTGTCTTTTAAATAAGCTCAGATCACAAAATTCTAAAGCATCAGCCTAGAGTGTCATCTAAGATTCAATAGATTTTTTATTTAAACCCTGTTTATTAAAGGCATAGAGAAAGTGAGATAGTAAAACTACTTTAGCATCACAGGTCTAGCCTTCAAGAAGATGCAGAGATACTAAAATAGGGCAGTCAGATCATATGTGCAGGCAGTGAATCTTTCAAAACATCCAGTCTCTTAATATTTCCTCTCAATACTGAGCCTCACTGCTGATTCTAGTGACAGGGGCTGAATGTTCAATGTATATGGAGGGAAGCCAAAGGATTGCACCCTAAAAGATTTTAGAAACCCTCTGTTTTGGTCTCCTCATTTTGTAGATGAGGAAATGGACAGGTAAAGTATCTTAACCTGGGTTGTAAAGCAAATCATTGGCGCAGATAGAATGAGAACTGAAATCTCCAGTATTCATTTCACTGTTTACTTTTATAGGCCACTTGTATTAGAAAGGGATTTTTACAGCTAAGACAAATAAAGGTCCAAAGAAGTGAGGACAAAGGATAAAACTGAGGCTTATGCTATGTGCCCTATTTTAATAAGAAAACCACAGTACTTCTTCAAAAGAAGAAGCACATGGTTGCATGGGTTTTGTATGAATATTGTCTTCAAATGATTTTACACTATAAATACGATAAAAGAGTAAGTAAGCAGGACATTTTAATCATCTAGCAAAAATAATAAAAAAGATATTCTATGCCAAGAGTGCTACCACAAATACTATAAGTAAAGCCAATACATTGCTTAGTACATGCATTAATTAGTATTTAAATAACTAGAAATTACTGTCAATTACCAAGCATTACCACCAATTACTTGCTGTGTGGACAGCTTCCGTTGATGTTATGAATAATTCCAGCTACTGATTTTCTGTAATTGCAAACTGTGATTTTCCTTTGAATAAATGGCCTAGCAGCACCACAATACCAAACAGAGTTCCTATTCACACCAATAAAAGTTGTTTGACTTTCTCTTTCACCTCCTGCTGATTCTTCAGAACTGATGATTTCTCTGTTTCTCTTTCTTCCCTTCTCTGTCCCTCTCCTTTTTTCTCTTTGATTCTCTTCTCTCTCTGTCTCTTCTTCTATCTCTCTATTTTCCTTTCTCTGTCTCTATCTTTCGGTCTCTTTCCTTCTCTCTCTTCCTTTCTTTCTCCCTCTCTTTCTCTGGGTCTGTTTCTGGCTCTCTTTCTCTGATACTTAGCACTCAAAGAAACTCAGGAAAGTCTTTTGTATGACATTTTCCCAACATGGCAAGACCTCACCTAAAATATTAAAAACAACACACTGAAAATTGCTAAGAGGGAACCTCTCAGCTCCTGGGTCAGTGGCTGCTTGGATCAAATTATGAGAGCGGAAAGGACATGCTTATGAGAGAAAAGGAAAGAATGTGGTTTATTAGGGACCTTGGGACCAAGAATGAGGTCAGAGTTCATATCTCCCACTTACTACCTGTTGGACCTTAGAGAAACAATTATACCCCTCTCAGCCTCAGTTTTTTCAATGTAAAAATCAAGATGTTGGGCTAAATTATCTTAAAGGTCCCCTCTAGCTCTAAATCTATGATGCTATGTCCTTCCTACTCTGCTAGAAACTCATGGCATAACTTAAGAAAAGCTATCTAACTAATATGGATTTTATTTTCCCCACTAGCCATATGGATTACTACTTATTTCATAGGTAAAGGGGTGAAAATTAATATGTTAAAGCCTGTAACACATTTCAGAAGCCTCAAGTCAAAAGTATAGCTCATGGAAAATAATGATAGTACACATTTGTACATAATATCCCCAAAGTTTGGTGTAGTTTGAAGATATTAAAACTTAAAGCTTTCCAATATTTTTGGAACATCCTGTAGAGTGCTTTCCATTTTTTAAAGAACTTTCCTCATAACAACCCTTTGAAGTAGCTCATGCTAGTGAGAAAAGGAGCACAAGTGTACACCTGGTTGGTACTATAGAGGCATCTACTTCAAACCATTCTCATCTACCCACCCATTTTATAGATGTATGTGTGCATGTATATGTGTGTATATCTTTTTAATCCCTTAATAAGCCATCCTTTTCCTACCTTTCCAGTCTTTTTACACCTTATTTCCTTCCACATACTCTATGATCCTTGAACAAAACACTCCATCTACTGATTCACTGCATTTTCACTGGCTGTCCCCCATACCTGGAGCTTTTTCCCTCCTCATCTCCATCTCAAATAACTTCAAATAACTTTCCTAAGAAAATCCCATGGTCAGTATTGATGTGATATGGTCTATAGAGTCACAAAGAGTTGGATATGAATCTTTCTTCAAGACTCAGCTATATCCACATCTTCTACAAAAAGCTTTTCCTGATTCCTCTTAATATTAATGCCATCTCTCTGTTGATTATCTCCAATTTATCCTGTCTATATCTTCTTTGTACACAGTTGTTTCCATGTTGTCTCCCTCAGTAGACTGTGAGAGCAAGGAACTGGAATGAGTCACTGTTTTTTTTCTTTTTATGCCCAGTGCTTAGCATAGTATCTGATACATACTAGGTATTTAATATATGCTTGCTGTTATTAATGCCTTCTCTACCAATCCCCATTTTATTCCCACAGGAAACAGAACACATGCTACCCTTTCCTGAACAATCATTTTAATAAATGCTACAAGATGAAAAAATGAATTTATGAATTATCAGAGCAGCAATTTCTTTATTTCCAGGTAATCCAATCATGGGAATTTGTCAGCTCAAATTGGAGAAACAAACCCATCCCAAGCATTTCAAAACCTGAATGAAAGCTAAGGCAATAAATGTAGTGATTGTTTTAAGGTTTGAGCAAGCCCTTTGGTGGGTTTGTGTGTGTGTGTGTGTGTGTGTGTGTGTGTGTGTTCACTTTGTGTCTTTCAACCCTGAACCATCTCAAGTTTTCATTACCTCTTCTTCAATCACTCCTCTTAGCCCTCTGTGGGTGGGTATTGATGTTTCAGCCAGCAGCCAAGCCTGCTGAATTCAGACTCTAAAGTTTGACTGAAAAGAACATGCTGTTTGCTGAGTGCCAGGTACTTCTGCTGATCCAGACAGAATCAGTAAAACTGGATCTATCAGCCACTTTCCAAGCCTTCAGAAAGTTCACCTACATCAATAAGAAAATGAGTCAGATACCAGTTTGACCAGACCAGACAGCTAGAAAGTAATTTATTAAGCACTAACTATATGCTAG
This sequence comes from Petaurus breviceps papuanus, assembly GCF_028583685.1. Classification (NCBI taxonomy): domain Eukaryota; kingdom Metazoa; phylum Chordata; class Mammalia; order Diprotodontia; family Petauridae; genus Petaurus; species Petaurus breviceps. The sequence continues at coordinate 16,832,592 of NW_027185735.1, read as the reverse complement.
GCACTGTGCTAAGTGTTAGGGATACAAAGAAAGACAAATACACAGTTCCTGACCTTAAGGGGCCTCACAGTCTTCTGGAGAAGATAATATGCAAACAGCTATGTACATATGAGATCTATACAGTATAAATTGAGGGAAATCTCAGAGAGAAGGCACTAGCAGTAAGGGAGACTGGGACAGCGCTCTCTCTCTCTCTCTCTCTCTCTCTCTCTCTCTCTCTCTCTCTCTCTCTCTCTCTCTCTCTCTCTCTCTCTCTCTTAGCAATTGGGGTTAAGTAACTTGCTCAAGGTTACACGGCCAGTTATTTCTGGGTGTGGTGCTGAGTATCTGAGCCCGGGATTCGATTTCCAGGTCATCCCGACACTGGAGCCGGTGCTCTTACTTGCTGTGCGACCTGGCTGCCCCTGGGACAGCTCTCTTGCAGAAGGTAAGATCTAAGCTGAATCTTAAAGGAAACCAAGGAATCCAGGAGACAGAGGTGAGGAGGGAGAGAATTTTGGGATATGGCAGAGAGTCAGTGTAAAAAAGAAAATGTTTTGTGGGAAAAAATAAAAACAAACAAAAATCAAAACCAAGAAATGTAGAGTCATTTAGATTACCAAGTACCTGGAGGGGAATAAAATATAAATACTAGAAAAAGAGGAAGAGAGCAGGATGTGAAGGACTCTAAAAATCAAATAGATGATATGGCAGCTGACCATTTTGTATTACTGGGTCTAGATTGCTTAATGTCTCTGCATATCCAGCCTTTCTAAGATAAATGCAGCTTACAGTAGGCAAATGCAACAGAATCCAGCATCCAAATAGTTCCTTCCTTGTAGGTGCAATATAAAAAAAAAAATATGAGCCTCAATATCTGTAGGCAGCACTTTCACTTATCTCTTAGACACCTAAATATATTACAAAGCATGACAACTCACCTGCTAATTGAATTCTAGTCACTCAGGTGTAGGGAGATTGACAATTTCTTCCTGGCTCCAAATTTGATCTTTGAAAGGACTCTTTGTGTCTCATTTTCCATAGGGAAGTAAGAAAATTTGAACACTGAACCTCACAGTAGAAAGGACATAATAGTATTACTTTATGGAGAAACAAGAGCATCTTTAGTATCCTGACACTAGTTTGAAAGATGAAAATATGATTTCATATACTTGTGTAAATGTGGAGAAATCTCTCCACCTATAATGGTCCTCATTTTAAAAAATTGTTTAATATTTAATTTTTCCAATTACATGTAAAAATGATTTTTACATTCATTTAAAAATTTTGATTTTCAAATTCTCTCCCTCTCTGATTCCCCTATCCCTTCATTGAGAAGGCAAGAAAATTTATATGGGTTTGACATATGCAGTCAGGCAAAACAAACCTCCATTTAATATGGAGGTTTCATTCTTTCATGGTGTGAAAGAAAATGTACCAAAGTTTAAAAAAAAAGTATGCTTTGATCTGCATTCAGATTCTGTTGATTTTTTTTCTCTGGAGGTGGATAGCATTTTTAATTATAACTCTTTCAGAATTATCTTAGATGATTGTTTTGCTGAGAATAGCTAAGTCATTCACAGTTGATCATCATTCAATATTGCTGTTACTGTACACAATATTCTCTTGTTTTTGCTCATTTCACTTTGTTTCAGTTCATGTAAGTCTTTCCAGTTTTCTTTCCAGAAAGTATCCTGCTCACTATTTCTTATAACACAATGGTATTCCATAAAAATCATATACCACAACTTATTTAGCCATTTCCCAGTCGATAGGTATCTTCTCAATTTCTAATTCTTTGTCTCCACAAAAAGAACCACTCTACGTAATTTTTGCACATTTAGGTCTTTTTCCTTTTTAAAAGAAATCTCTTTGGGATACAGACCTAGAATTGGTATTGCTGGGTCAAAGGGCATGCACAATTTTATAATCCTTTGAGCATAGTTCTAAATTGTTCTTCAAAATGGTTCGATCAGTACACAACTCCACTAACAGTGCTTTAGTGGCTCAATTTTCCCACTTACCCTCCAGCATTACTCATTTTCCTTCTCTGTCATATTAGCCAATCTGATATGTGTTTGGTAGTATCTAAGAGTTGTTTCAATTTGCATTTCTCTAATCAATAATGATTTAGAGCATTCTTTCATATAATTCTAAGTAGCTTTAATTTCTTCATCTGGAAACTGCCTGTTCATATCCCTTGATCATTAGTCAATTGGGAAATGACCTGTATTCTTATAAATTGGACTCAGTTCTCTATATATTTGAGAAATGCACCCTTTATTAGAGAAATGCTATATTTTTTTCCACAGTTAAAATTACTGTATATTTCTCTCCATCTCATTTCCTCCCTATTTATCTTTATCTCTCTCTCTCACCCTCTTCCTCTTCAAAAGTGTTTTGCCTCTGACTGCTGCCTCCTACAGTCTTCTCTCCCTTCTATCAGCCATCCCTTCTTTTATCCCCTTCCCCTCCTACTTCCCTGTAAGGTGAGATAGATTTCTATATTTTAACTGAGTGCATATGTTATTACCTCTTTGAGCTACTTTCTGTGTCTGCACTCCTTTTATCTTCCCCTCCACGTAAAATCTCTATTGTGCTTCATTTTTTGTATCCCCTCTACCCTTCCCTTTATTTTTCTCCCAGTACATCTCTTTTGCTCATACCTTAATTTTATATTTTTGTTATCTTCCCACCATAATCATCCCTCTTTCTCACCTCTTAATTTTTTTTAGATATCATCCCTTCATAATCTATTCACACCCATACCATCTGTCTATGTATACTCCTTCTAACTGTCTTAATATTGATAAAATTCTTAGGAGTTACAAGTATCATCTACCCATATAAGAATGTAGGCAAGTTAACTTTATTGAATTCCTTGTGATTTCTTTTTCCTGTTTATCTTTTTATGCTTCTCTCAAGTCTTATATTTGAAAGACAGATTTTCTATTCATCTCTGGTCATTTTATCAGAAATGCTTGAAAGTCCACTATTTCATTAAATATCTATATTCTTTCCTCTGATGGATTATACTGTTTTGCTGGGCAGCTGATTCATGGTTGTAACCCTAACTCCTTTGTCCTCCAGAATATCATATTTCAATTCCTTTAATGCTTCAATGTAGAAATTGCTAGATTTTTGTGTGACCTTGACTGTAGCTCTACAATATTTGAATTGCTTTTTTCTGACTGCTTGCAGTATTTTCTCCTTGACCTGGGAGCTCTGAAATTTTGCTATAATATTCCTGGGAGTTTTCATTTTAGTATCTCTTTTGGTAAGTGATCAGTGAATTCTTTCAATTTCTGTTTTGCCTAATGCTTCTAGAGTATCAGGACAGTTTTTCTTGATAATCTCTGGACAGATGATGTCTATGCTCTTTTTTGGATCATGGCTTTCAGGTAGTCCAATAATTAAAAAATTATTTCTACTTGATCTACTTTGCAGGTCATTTAAAAAATAACTCTATATTTCACATTTTCTTGTTTTTTAAATTTTGTTGTATTGTTTCTTGATGCCTCATGAAATTATTAGCTCACACTTACCTGATTCTAATTTTTAAGGAATTATTTTTTCAGACTTTTTGTACTTCTTTTCCATTTGGCTAATTCTACTTTTTAAGGAGTTCTTCAATGAATTTTTGTACTACTTTTTCTACTTCTCAAATTCTGCTTTTAAAGGAGTTATTCTCTTCAGTGGATTTTTGTGCCTCTTTTACCATTTGACCAATTCTGGTTTTGAAGGTATTTTTTTCAGTACTTTTTGCTTCCTTTACTGAGTTGTTGACTCTTCTTTTTTTCATGATTTTCTTGTATCACTCCTGTTTCTTTTACCATTTTTCCCTCTATCTCTCCTATTTGATTTTTAAGTACTTTTTAATCTCTTCTAGGAATTCTTTTGGAGGTGGGTGGAGCTGATGCCAATTCACATGCTTCTTTGAGGTTTTACATATAGTTATTGGGTTTTTTTATGTTGTTGTCATCTTCTGAGTTTATGTTTTGACCTTCCCTGTCACCATATTGATTTTTTATGGTCAGTTCCGTTTTTATGTTGTTTGCTCATTTTTTTTCCAACCTATTTCTTGACTTTTATGTTAAAGTTGGACAATACTCCAAGGGTGGAGGAGGCATTGTCTCAAGCTTCGTGTTCTTCATGATAGAATGTTTTCAGAACTAGTTCTGAGTGTCTGGAAGTTTTTAGTTCTTTCCAGGTGGTATGATCAGGAGAGGTGTGGTCACTGTTCTCCTGGCCTGTACTCTAGTCTGTGAGGAACCACAAGTGTTCTTTTCTACCCTTGAATTATTACCAGGCTCCCCACTCCTGCTTGTGCTCTTCCTCACCCTGGGACTACAACCATAAACTGTATGGACAATGCAACAGAGTCCTCCAGTAGGCATTCAGAAAAGGATCCCCTGTACTCTCCTTCTAACCCATTATCCAAACCCCTTGCTGTTTCTAGGTTGAGTACTCCAAAAGCCACCACCACAAATGCCACCTCAAGGTCTAATGTTGACTTGACAGGATTTGGCTTGCACTCCACTATCACCCCAATGAGACAGACCTTTCTTGCTGACCTTTTTGGACTAGAAGATTATTTCACCTCATTCTATTGCTGGTTCTATTGCTTCAGAATTCATTTTGAGGTGTTTTTTTAAATGTTGTTTGGAGTGGAATTTGGGAAAGTTCAGGTGAGTTCCTGCCTCTACTCAACCATCATGGCTCTGCCACTCATTTCTCATTTTTAAATGAGGAGATTTGAGTAGAATCATAGTATGTTAAAGCTAGATGGGTCTTCAAAGATGATCTTGTTTAGCAATTCTTAAAAACCCCCTAAAGGGGGCTGACAACTAGGGGGTCTGGGAAGTCAAAATTGTTCTCATAATAGTACAAAAATGTTATTTGTCCATTAAAATACTGCCCTCTTTTCCCACTATAAATCTGTATGAATATGAATTTTCTTTTTACACTTCATCCAAAACAACATATCATAACAGATTGAATGCAAAAGTAGATAGGAGCATACAGCTGCCTTCTATTAAGCCAGACATTAAAGATATTTGCAAAAATATATAAAACAATGACACTCTACTCACTGATTTTTTGAAAAATCATATTTTTATAAAAATATGTTATGTTAACATATAGTAAGTTATTATTTTTAAAATAAATAAATACAAATTTTAAAAATAAGTTTTAAATTATAATATGATAAATTTCACAAATATAACCCACATAAACAAAAACTATTTGGGGTCCTCAATAATTTTTTAAAATGCAAAGGGATTCTTTATTGAGACCAGAATGTTTAGTCCAATTACCAATATTCCAATTGATTATGATCAATTACTGAAAAAGTGGATTGTGGAGAACTGACACTAGGCTTTGGCAGAGAGAGAAAAAAGGAACAGAGAGGTAATATGATTTGTCCATGCTAGAAGGCCCTAGAAGCAGAGATCCACTTAGAAAAAAGGAAAAAGGCAATTATAAAGAGCAAAAAGCAAATTAGAAAAGTAGAGACAATAGATTATTACTATGGGGACAGGGAAGATCAAAATACAAATCAGAAGAGGACAGCATTGAAACTATACCCATATTTGAAACCTCAGAAGGGAATACAAACAGGTCGCAAACACAAAAAGCATTCCTGGAAGAGTTCTAGAAGGATTTTCCCTTGGAGAATAAAAATTAGAAAGCAAAGTCAAATTAGAGAGGTAGAAGAAAATTTTATCAATTGTTTTAAAAATATGATTGACAAAATGGAAAAAAAATTTACCGATGAAAACAACTCCTTAAAAAGGACAATTGACCAAATAGATAAGAAAGTACAAAATTTAACTGGAGAAAACAACTCCTCAAAGAATAAAATTGGCCAAGTGGAAAAGGAGGTACAAATACTAACTGAAGAAAGCAATTTGTTAAAAATTAGAATTGAGAGGTGGCTAGGTGGCACAGTGAGTAAAGTGCCAGCCCTGGAGTTAGGAGGACTTGAGGTTGTTTCTGGCCTCAGACACTTAACACACACACACACACACACACACACACTAGCCATGTAACCTTGGGCAAGTTACTTAAGTCCAATTACCCTCCAAAAGGCAAAAAAGAAAAAAATTAGAATTGGGCACATAGAAGCTAATGACTCTATGAGGCATCAAGAATCAGTAAAAAAAAAAAAAAATCAAAAGAATGAAAAAAAACAGAAGAAAACGTAAACTATTTCTTTGGAAAAACAACTGATCTGGAAAATAGATGCACAAAAAGAAATATTTTAAGAATTATTGGTCTACCAGAAAGCCATGATGAAAAAAAAGAGCCTGGACAGTGTCCTTCAAGAAATTATTAAGGAAAACTGCACAGAAGTCCTAGAACCAGAGAGTAAAAGAGTCATCAAAAAATACACTAGTCATCTTGTGAAAGAGATCTCAAATTGAAAATTCCAAGAAATTGTAAAGCCAAATTCCAGAATTATCAGGTCAAGGAGAAAATAGAGCAAGCAGCCAGAAAACATAACAAAAAAATTCAAATATCATGGAACTGCAGTAAGGATCACACAGGACCTCATAGCTTCTACTTTAAAAGATTGGAGGGATGGGGGGAAGGGCAGAACCAAAATGGTGGAGTAAAAGCAGGAACTTGCTTGAGCTCCTGCTCCAAACACCTCCAATACTTCTACAATGGATCCAGGAGAGATAATTAAAAAAATATATATTGTACTACCTAAAAGCCATGAGCAAAAAAAGGGCCTAGAAATTATCCTTCAAGAAATTCTCAAGGAAAATTGCCCCAATATTCTAGAACCAGAGTGCAAAATAGAAATTGAAAGAATTCACCAATGGCCTCTTCAAAAAGATACCCAAAAGGAAACTCCTAGGAATATCATAGCCAAATTTCAGAATTCCTAGGCCAAGGAGAAAATATTACAAGCTGCCAGGAAGAAACATTTTGAGTATTGTGGAAATACAATCAGGGTAATACAAGATCTAGCAGCTTCTACATTAAGGGATTGAAGGACTTAGAATATGACATTCCAGATTGTCAAGGGAGTTAGGATTAAAACCAAGAATCATGCACCCAGCAAAATTGAGTATAATGCTTCAGGGGAAAATATGGCTATTCAATGAATTAGAAGATTTTCAAGTATTCTTCATGGAAAAACCAGAGCAGAACAGAAAATGTGACTTTCAAATACAAGAAGCAAGAGAAGTGTGAGAAAGTAAACAGGAAATAGAAATCATAAGGAACTTATTAAAGTTGAACTATTTACATTCCTACATGGAAAGATGATAATTGTAACTCATGAGACTTTTCTCAGTATGAGGGTAGTTGAAGGGAATATATATGTATACATGCATATATATGTATGTATAGGAGGGTATATGTGTGTATATATATATGTGAGTTTATGTTTGTACATGTATACATAGACAGAGGGCAGAGGATCTGTTGAATATAAAGGAATGATATCTAAAAATAAAATTAAGAGATGAGATAAGAATATATTGGGGGAAGGAGAAAGGGAAAGATAGAATAAGGTAAAGTATCTCATATAAAAGAGGCAAGAGAAAACTGTTACAATGGAGGGAAAAAGCAGGAAAGTGAAAGGGAATGGGTCAACCCTACTCTCATTGAATTTGGCTTAAGAAGGGAATAACATACACACTCAATTGGGCATCTTACCCTACAGGAAAGTAGGGTGGAAGCGGATAAGAAGGGGGATGACAGAAGGGAGGGCAGGTTGGGGGAGAACATAGTTAGAAGCACACACTTTTGAAAAGGGACAGGGTGAAAAAAGAAAATAGAATGAGTGGGGGGTAAGATAGGATGGAGGGAAATATAGTTAGTCTTTCACAATATAACTACTATGGAAACATTTTTCATAACTACATATAAAGTGAGGAGGAAAGAAGGAAAAGAATCTGGAAATCAAAGTTCTAAAAACAAATGTTAAAAAAGTGTTGTACGGGACAGCCAGGTAGCACAGCAAGTAAGAGCACTGGCCCCAGAGTCGGGATGACCTGGGATCGGATCCGGGCTCAGACACTTAGCACCCACCCAGAAACACCTTGGCCGTGTAACCTTGAGCAAGTTACTTAACCCCAATTGCTTAGGGGCGGTCAGGTGGCTCAGTGAGTAAGAGCACTGGCCCCAGTGTTGGGATGACCTGGGGATCGACTCTGGGCTCAGATACTTAGCACCACTAACTGGGCGTGTAATCTTGAGCAAGTTACTTAACCCCAATTGCTTAAAAAAAATTGTTGTTGTTGTTTTACATGCAACTGGGAAATAAGATATACAGGCACTGGGGTATAGAAATTCATTTTGCCCTACTAGAAAGTTAGGGGGGATGGGAGAGGATATAAGAGAGATCTTCAGATCTGCTGAAGGGGTATTCAGTAAGCTCAACATCTTGGGTTGGGAAGTAGGCAAAAGACAGGGAGAAAAATTGTAACTCGAAATCTTGTGGAAATGAATGTTGAAAACTAAAAATAAATTGAGAAAATGTTTGGAGGGATTGGAATATGATATAACATAAGGCAAAGAAAGGAACTTGGATTACAACCAAGGATCAGCTACACAGAAAAACTTCGCATAATCTTTCAAGCAAGGAGATGGAAATGCAATTAAATAAGGGATGTCCAGAACTTCCTGATGAAAAGGCCAGAACAAAATAAAAAATTTGATCTTCAAATACAAGACTCAAGAGAGGCACAAAGAGATAAACAGGAAAAAAATTTAAAAGTGTTATTCAATAAGGGCAAACTATATAAACCCCTACATGGAAGGATGACACTTGTAAATCTTGAGAATTGTATCTATTTTATGCCATCTAAAAGGGATATACATAGAGTTATAAGTTAACTAACATGATGATTAAAAAAAAACTACTTAAGGGGTGTAAAGTGCTTGGAATGGGAGAAAAGGAAAGGAGATTTCAGAAAAGGGTAAATTACATCATATGAAGAGACACAAAAGCATTATAGTAGAGGGAAAGAAGGGAGGGAGATGAACATTTTTTGAACTTTACTTTCATCGGATTTGGTTCAAGAAGGGAATAACATACTCAGTTAAGTATAGAAATCTAACTCACCCTGCAAGCAGTAGGAGGGAAAAGGGAAAAGAAAAGGGAGGGAGGCTGATAGAAGGGAGGGAAGATTGAGAAAGACAGTCATCAAAAGTAAAACGCTTTTGAGGGGGAAAAGGGAGAAAGGAGAAATTAAAAAATAAACAGGAGGGAATAGGATGGATAGCAACAGACATAGTAATCATAACTGTGAATGTGAATGGGATGAACTCTCTCATAAAATGTAAGCCAATAGCAGAATGGATTAAAAAACCATAATCCTGGGGCAGCTAGGTGGCGCAATGAATAGAGCACCAGCCCTGGAATCAGGATGACCAGAGTTCAAATCTGGTATCAGAAACTTGGCACACTTACTAGCTGTGTCTTTTGGCAAGTCACTTAACCCCAATTGCCTTGCCTTCTCACAAAAAAACAAAAGCCGCACCAAAAACCATAATCCTACAATATGTTATTTACAAGAAACACATTTGAAACAGGGGGATACACACAGAATAAAAGTAAAAGGCTAGAGTAGAATTATATCATGCTTAAACTGAAGTAAAAAAAATGGCAGGGGTAGTAGCAATCTAAATCTCAGATGAAGCAAAAGCAAAAATAAATATAATCAAAACAGATAAAGAAGAAAAATACAGTCTTCATAAACAATGAAGCAATATCATTACAAAACATATTTGCAAGAAGTGGGATAGCATATAAATTCTTAGAGAGGAGAAGTTAAGAGGGTTACAGGAAGAAATATACAGCAAAACTATATTAGTGGGGGACCTCAACATTCCCCTTTCAAACCTTAATAAAGCTAAACTCAAATTAAACAAGAAGTTAAGGAGGTGAATATAATTTTAGAAAAGGTAGATATGGTAGACTTCTGCAGAAAACAGAATGAAGGTAGAAAGGTATATTCCTTTTTCTCTGAAGTACATGGCACATAAACAAAATTTACCATGTTCTAGGGCATAAAGACCTGACAGTTCAATGCAGAAAGGCAGAAATATTAAATACATCCTTTTCAAATCATGATGCAATAAAAATTATATGTAATAAAGGGTCATGGAAAGATAGACTAAAAAACAATTGGAAACTATATAATCTAATCCTAAAGAATAAGTGGATCAAACAACAAATCACAGAAACAATCAATAGCCTCATTCAAGAGAATGACAATATTGAGACAACATGTCAAAACTTATGGGATGCAGTGAAAGTGGTTCTTGGCAGAGTAGTTTTATATCTCCGAATACTTACATGAATAAAATAGAGAAAGAGGAGACCAGTGAATTGGGCATGCAATTGAAAAAGCTAGAAAAAGAATGAATTAAAAACCCTCAATTAGAGACTCAGAGGCAGGCCCAGAAGGCAAGGCCTGCAGAGGCAGCCCGGAAGAGGCCTGATCCACTCAGAGGGCAATCTGTCCCACCAACCACAAGGGCCACTACCAGACCTATCACCAAAGGGCTGGGACTGGAAAGAGCAAGGTAAGAACCAAACTCAGGGGCCCCTGTCCTGGACAGCAAATACTCCTGGGGCTACCAATTCATAGCCCAGAAATTAAAAATAAAAGCCCCTATCAGGGCCTCCAAAGACCAGGATAACAGAGTGAACCTAGCCTGCTACAACCTCCCCCCTACCCCCTGAAAACACAGTAATTATTGTCCCATGGCAAAACCCACTACAGTAACGGCTTGGGATCCTAGAGGAAGGACGTGGCTAGGGCCCTGCCTCAAAATGGATAGAAAGCAAACTACAAAGACTCTTGAGTCCTACTATCCTCACAGGGAGGAACCAAAGTCAGAGGGAGACATTGTGGACTCCAAAGCCACAGCTGAAATATCAAAAAGGAACTTTGAAAACCAAATGAGAGAGATAGAAGACAAAATGAATAATTCTCTCAAAACCAAAACTGCAGAATTAGAAAAACATTATAATGAAGAAAACATCTCTCTAAAAAGAAAAGTGTATGATATGGAAAAGGAGCTCCAAAAATTAACCAAGGAAAATGATTTGCTAAAAACTAGAATCAACCAAACTGAAACAAATAACTCTATGAGGAACCAAGAATTAGTCAAACAAAACAACAAGAATGAAAAATTAGAAAAAGAGATAAAACACTTCAATGGAAAAATAACTAACCTGGAAAGAAGATCCAGGAGAGAAAATCTGAGAATCATAGGCCTACCAGAAAATCATGGTGAAAAAATGAGCCTGGACTACATTTTCCAAGAGCTCATTAAGGAAAACTGCCCTGAGATAATAGAACCTGAGGGTAAAATAGGAATAGAGAGAATCCACCAGACACCTGCTGAAAGAGATCCCAAAATGAAAAGTCCTTGAAATGTTGTGACCAAACTCCAGAACTACCAGATAAAAGAGAAAATACTTGAAGTGGCCAGAAAGAAACAATTAAATATCGCTGGTCCACAGTGAGGATCGCACAGGATTTGTCAGCCTCTACACTGAAAGATCTGAGGCAGTGGAATACAATTTTCCAGAAGGCAAAAGAGTTCAGGTTACAACCAAGGATCACATATCCAGTGAGACTGAACATTTTCTTCCAGGCAAAGAGAAGGTCATTCAATGATATAACAGAGTTCCAGACCTTCCTGATGAAAAAGCCAGAACTCAGTGGAAAATTCAACCTCCAATTATGAGATGCAACAGTGACTTAGAAAGGTAAACAAGGAGAACACACACACACCCTGCTATTTGATAAGAGCAAACTGGTTATAGACAAGTAGAGGGTATGAGTATAAAATACACAAAATAATGATTAAAAATTCTTATTAAGGGCTACAAAGGGACTGCAATGGAAGAAGAGGAATGAATCAAGTGGAAAAGGGTAAATTATGCCACACAAAGAGGCATAAAAACAGTACAGCAGAGGAAAAGAAGGGAGGGAGATGAGAATCATGTGAGCTTTTCCCTCATTGGTTCTGGTGCAAGGAGGGAATAACAACCAGTTAAGCATAGGACTCTATGGAGAAGAAATGCCAAAAGTATCATTTTAGAGGGAAGAGGGGAGGGAGAGGAGCTTTGCATGAGATTTGTTCTTGTCATTCTTGGTGCAAAGAAGAAATAACATAGTTCATTAAGTATCAAAATATTATACAGGCAGTAGGAAGGGGGAAGGGTTATGAAAGGAGGGAAGTGGTTAGTAGGGAGGGAAGAAGTAAGGGGAAAGGGGAGGAAAAGGCAGGGGTCTGATAAGGTGGTCAAAAGGAAAAAATTAACGGCGGGGAGGAGAAGGGGGAAAAATATGAGCATTAACAGGGGAGGGAATAGGATGGAGGGAAAGAAACACATAGCAATCATAACTGCAAATGTGAATGGAATGAACTCTCCCATAAAACAGAGACAGATAGCAGAATGAATTAGAAATCATAATCCAACAATATGCTGTTAATAAGAAACACATTTGAAACAGAGGGATAGACACAGGGTAAAGGTAAAAGGCTGGAGTAAAACATATTGTGCCTCAGCTAAAGTATAAAAAAGCAGGGGTAGCAATCCTTATCTCAGATAAAGCAAAAGCAAAAACCGACCTAATTAAAAGAGATAAGGAAGAAAACTATATCTTGCTAAAAGGCACCATTGAGAATGAAGCAATATCATTACTTAACATATATGCACCAAGTGGTATAGCATCCAAATTCCTAGAGGAGAAGGTAAAGGAATTAGAGGAAGAAATAGATAGCAAAACTATACTAGTGGGTGACCTTAATCCCCCCTTCTCTGAACTTGATAAATCGAGCCTCAAAATAAACGACAAAGAAGTTAAGGAGGTGAATAGAATTTTAGAGAGGATATGTATGATATATCTCTGGAGAAAACTGAATGGGGATAAAAACGAAAATGCTTTCTTCTCAGCAGTTCATGAAACATACTAAAAAACTGACCACGTTCTAGGGCTTAAAAACCTCACAATTCTATGCAGTAAGGCAGAAATATTAAATGCATCCTTCTCAGATCATGATGCAATAAAAATTATATGCAATAAAGGGCCATGGAAAGACAGACTAAACACTAATTGGAAATTAAACAATTTAATCCTAAAGAATGAGTGGGTCAAAAAAGAAATTATAGAAACAATCAGTAATTTCATTCAAGAGAATGATAATAATGAGACAACATACCAAAATTTGTAGGATGCTTTAAAGGCAGTTCTTAGGGGAAGTTTTATAGCCCTGAGTGCATACATGATTAAATTAGAGAAAAGGGTGGTCAATGAATTGGGCATGCAATTGAAAAAACTAGAAAAAGAGCAAAGTTAAAATCCCCAATTAAATCCTAAATTAGAAATATTGAAGACAAAAATAGAGATTAATAAAATTGAAATTAAGAAAACTAGTGAATTAATAAGTAAAACTAAGAGCTGGTTTTATGAAAAAAACAACAAAATTGATAGACCCTTAGTCAATATGATAAAAAAAAAGAAGAAAACCAAATTACGTGTATCAAAAATGAAAAGGGTGAATCTACCTCCAATGAAGAGGAAATCAAAACAATAATTAGGAATTATTTTTCCCAATTGTACGCACATAAATTTTACAATCTTAGTGAAATGGATGAATATTTACAAAAATACAAGTTGCCCAGAATAATTGAAGAGGAAGTAAATTACTTAAATAACCCCATCTCAGAAAAAGAAATTGAACAAGCCATCAGTCAACACCCTAGGAAAAAAATCTCCAGGGCAAGATGGATTTACTAGTGATTTCTGTCAAACATTTAAAGAACAATTGATTCCAATACTCTAAAAACCATTTGGGAAAATTAGTGAAGAATTCTACCAAATTCTTTTTATGACACAAATATGGTACTGATACCTAAATCAGGAAAAGCTGAAGAGAGAAAGAAAATTACAGACCAATCTCCCTCATGAATATAGATGCAAAAATTCCAAATTAAATACCAGAAAAAAGACTACAGCATCTTATCTCAAGAATAATACACTTTGAACAGATAGTAATTATTCTAGTAATGCAAGGATGGTTTAATATTAGGAAAACCATCAGTATAATTGATCATATCAACAATAAAACTAGCAGAAACCACATGATCATCTCAATAGATGCAGAAAAGGTTTTTGACAGAATACAACATCCATTCCTATTAAAAACATTAGAAAGTATAGGGATAAATGGAGCCTTCCTTAAAATAATAGGTAGCATCTATTTAAAGCCTTCAGCAAGTATCATATGTAATGGGGAGAAGCTAGAAGCATTTCTCATAAGATCAGGGGTGAAACAAGCATGTCCACTATCACCCCTCTTATTCAATCTAGTACTAGAAATGTTAACAGCAGCAATTAGAGAAGAAAAAAAATCAAAGGAATCAAATTAGGCAAAGAAGAGACCAAGCTTTCACCCTTTGCAGATGATATGATGATATATTTAGAGAATCCAAGAGAAATAAGGAAAAAAATAGTTGATTCAATAAATAAATTTGGCAAAGTTGCAGGATATAAAATAAACCCACACAAATCCTCAGCATTCCTATATATCTCCAATGAAATCCAACAGCAAGAGATAGAAAGATATCCCATTTAAAGTTACTGTAGACATTATATAATATTTGGGAATCTACTTGCCTAAACAAACCCAGGGCCTATATGAGCACAACTACACAATACTTTTCACCCAAACAAAGTCAGATCTAACTAATTGGGGAAATATCAGTTGCTTATGGCTGGGTCAAGCTAATATAATAAAAATGACAATTTTACCTAAATTAAATTATATATTTAGTGCCATACCAATTAATTCACCAAAAAACTACTTTCTAGAGCTAGAAAAAATAGTAACAAAATTCATTTGGAAGAATAAACGGTCCAGAATATAAAGGGAATTAATGAAAAGAAATGCTAGGGAATGTGAACTAGCTATACCAGATTTCAATCTCTATTATAAAGCAGCAGTCATAAAGTTTTGGTACTGACTGAGGAATAGAGGAATAGATCAATGGAATAGATTAGGCACATGAGATTCAGAAATCAATGACCATAGTAATCTAATTTTTGATAAACCCTCATACCCTGGTTTTTGAGATAAGAACTAACTATTTGACAAAAACTGCTGGGAAAACTGGAATATAGTATGGCAGAAACTGGGCATAGACCATTATCTAACACCATATACCAAAATCAAGTCTGAATGGATGCATGATCTAGGTCTAAAGATTGATACTGTAAGTAGTCTGAGAAAACAAGGAATAGTTTACCTGTCAGATTTGTGGAGAGGGAAAGACTTTATGACTAAACAAGAATTAGAGAACATTATAAAATGTAAAATGGATAATTTTGACTACATCAAATTGAAAAGCTTCTATACAAACAAAGGCAATGTAATCAAGATTAAGAGGGAGGTGGGAAATTGGGAAAGAATCTTTACAACCTATGCCTCTGACAAAGGACTCATTTCTAAAATATGCAGAGAATTGAGTCAAATTTATAAGAATGCAAGTCATTCCCCAATTGATAAATGGTCAAAGGATATGAACAGGTAATTTTCAGAGAAAGAAATTAATGATATCTATAAGCATAAGAAGAAATGCTTTAAATCACTATTGATTAGATGAATGCAAATCAACACAACTCTGAGGTACCACATCTCCCCAGTCAGATTGGCTAAGATGACAAAACAGGAAAATGACAAATTCTGGAGAGGATGTGAGAAAATTGGAACACTAATGCTTTGCTGTTGGAGTTGTGAACTGATCCAGCCTTTCTGGAGAGCAATCTGGAATTATGCTCAAAGGGCTATAAATAATTTCATATCCTTTACCCAGCAATACTACTCCTAGGGTTATATCCCAAAGAGATCATAAAAATGGGAGGAAGACCCATATGTACAAAAATGTTTATAGCAGCTCTTTTTGTGGTGGCAAAGAATTGGAAATTAAGGGGGTTTCCATCAATTGGGGAATGGCTGAACAAGTTGTGGTATATGCATGTTATGGAATACTATTGTTCTATAAGAAACGAGGAGCAGATGGACTTCATATTTACCTGGAGAGGCTTATACCAACTGATGCTGAGTGAGAAGAGTAGAACCAGGAGAAATTTGTACATATTACAGACACAACGTATGTGTGATGCCCAACTTTGATAGACTGGACTCTTCTCAGCAATGCAGTGATATACGTCAATCCCAAAATACTCACGATGGAGAGAAATGTGTGCATCCAGAGAAAGACCTAGAAAGAACTGAGTTTATATCCAAATGGAAGCAAAATACCTGATCTTTTTCCTTTTCTTGTTTGTTTTTTTTCCTCTTTACCATTTTTCATTCCATCTGATACAATCCGTCTTTATAACCTGACTAATGTATAATGTGAAAGTATTTACAGATCCTATACCTGAGTATATGCCGCCATAAGAGGGAGGGGAGGGAAGGGGGCAAAATGTGAACCTCAAGGAATTGTGGAATTGAATCCTGTAAACTAAAAGTAAAACAAATTATTAAAAAAAATTTTAATCCTCAATTAAATACCAAACTACAAATACTGAAACCCAAAGGAGAAATTAATAAAGCTGAAATGAAGAAAACTATTGAACAATTAAAAAACTGAGCTGGTTTTATTAAAAAAATAAAATTAATAAACCTTTGGTTAATTTGATTAAAAAAAGAAAGAAGAAAACCAAATTACCTGTATCAAAATGAAGAGGGTGAATTCACCACCAATGAAGAGGAAATAAAAACAATAATTTGAAATTATTTTGCCCAATTGTATGACCATGAATTGGACAATCTTAGTAAACTAAATTAATATTTACAAAAATATAAATTGCCCAGATAAACAGAAGAAGAAGTAAAATACTTAAATAACCCTGACTCAGAAAAAGAAATTGAAAAAGCCATTAATGAATTCCCTAGGAAAAAAACCTCCAGGGTCAGATGGATTTACAAATTCTATCAAACATGTATAGAATAATTAACTCCAATACTATAAAGACTATTTGGGAAAATTGACAAAGGAGTACTACTAAATTCTTTTTATGATACAGATATGGTACTGATACCTAAACCTAGAAGAGTCAAAACAAAGAAAATTATAGACCAATTTCCCTAAAGAATATGGTGAATATAGATGCAAAAATTTTAAATGAAATATTAGCAAAAAGATTATGGCAATTTATCACAAGAATAATACTTTGATCAGGCAGAATTTATACCAGGAATGCAGGGTTGATTCAATATTAGAAAACTATCCACCATAATTGATCATATCAACAATAAAACTAATAGAAAACATATGATTATTTCAATAGATGCAGAAAAAGGTTTTGACAAAATTTAGAAAGCATAAGAAATAAATAGAGCCTTCCTTCAAATGATGAGTAGCATCTATTTAAAATCTTAAGTTGGCATTATATGCAATGGTGTTAAGCTAGATGCATTTCCAATAAGATCAGGGGTGAGACAAGGATGTCCAGTATCACCACTGTTATTCAATATGGTACTAGAAATGTTAGTGTTAGCAATAAGAGAAGAAAAATAAATTGAAGGAATTAAAATAGGCAAAGGAGAAATTAAGTTATCACTTTTTGCAGATGATATGATGATATACTTGGAGATTCCTAGAAAATCAAGTAAAAAACAACTTGAAATAATAAACAACTTTAGCAAAGTTGCAGGATATAAAATAAACCCACATAAATCATTGGCATTTCTATGTATTCCTAACAAAGTTCAACAGCAAGAGACAGAAGGAGAGATTCCATTTAAAGTTTTTGTAGATACTATAAAATATTTGGGAGTCTACCTGGCAAAACAAACCCAGTAACACAATTACAAGGCACTTTTCACACAAATAAAGTCAGATCTAAATAATTGGAAAAACATTAGTTGCTCATGGGTAGGTCAAGCTAAATATAATAAAAATGACAATTTTATATAAATTAATTTACTTATTCAGTAGTATAGCAATCAAAATATCAAAACAATTATTTTATAGAGTTAGAAAAATAATATTAAATTTCACCTGGAGGAAGAATAGATCTGGAATATGAAGGGAATTAATGAAAAGAAGTGCTAGGGAAGGTGGTTTAACTATATCAGACCTTAAATTGTATTATAAAGCAGAAATTATGAAAACTGTTTGGTACTGGCTAAGTGTAATGGTAATGGTGATTTGAAGATCTTCCCTGCCCTTAATGAGAATAAAGTAATTTGAAGACCTTCCCTGCTTTGAAGATATAAACTGCTACCTGACAGGCTGAATGTAATCACATGGAGCCTGTGGTGGGAGAAGTTTGCTGAAGGGTGGAGTAGAGCCCACAAGAAGCTGGGAGTCAGAGCATTTAGAGACAGGGAGAAAGGGACCCACTCTAGGGAGACAGTTAGGCTTGTGAGTAAATAATGGTTTGTGGGAAAACTAAAGGATGGTATGGCTCTCTGTGGTGTTATGCCTTATTAACTTCTTTGCTACTATGATGAATTGAGCTTTTGGTTTTGGGATTCAGTTTTCTGGTGTCTAATAAATATTTTGCTTCTGTCTTCCAAATGGAGAGTCTGTTATATTTTGCAATTGATCATTATGCTGGCATATTTACAGTTGCTGTCAGTGCTGTGAATATTGCTTTGGCACTACTATAAGAAATATAGGGGTATATCAGTGGAATAGCTTAGGTACACCAAACATAGTAGTCAATGATTATAGTAATCTACTGTTTGATAAACCCGAAGATCCCAGCTTCTGGAATAATAACTCACTATTTGACAAAAACTGCTGGGAAAACTGGAAAATAGTATGGCAGAAACTGGGCATAGACCAATGTCTGACACCATATACCAAAATAAAGTCCAAATGGGTTCACGATTTAGATATAAAGGTTGATACTATAAAAAAAATTAGTGGAGCAAGGAATAGTTTATCTGTCAGATTTATGGAGAAAAGAGGAATTTATGACCAAATAAGAGATAAACACTATAAAATGCAAAATGGAAAATGCTGATTACCTTAAATTGAAAAAAATTTTGCACAAACAATGGCAATGCCATCAAGATTAGGAGAGAAGCAATTGGGAAAAATATTTTACAATTAGCGCCTCTAATAAAAGCCTCATTTATAAAATATATTGATAACTGAGTCAAATTTACAAGAATACAAGTCATTCTGCAGTTGGTAAGTGGTCACAGGATACGAACAGGCAATTTTCAGAGGAAGAAATTAAAGCTATCTATAGACATGAAAAAATGCTCTAAATTATAATTGATTAGAGAGATGCAAATCAAAATAACTCTGACGTACTACATCACACCTATCAGATTGGTTAACATGACAAAACAGGAAAATGATAAATGTTGGAGAAGCTACAGTGTGCAATGACTGATTCTGATAGACTTAGCAATAGTCTTCCTAGCAAGAGACTTGCAATCCAAGAACCTAACACAATTCCAAAGGACTCATGATGGAAAATGCCACCCATATCCAGAGAAAGAACTATGGAGGTGGAATGCAGAGCAAAACAGACAATTTTGTTTTGTTTTGTTTTTTCTTTCTCATAATTTCTCCCATTCATTATAATTCTTCTATGCAACATGACTAATGTGAAAAGAGTTTAATAGGAATGTATTGTAGAGTCTATATCGTATGATTGCATGCCATCTTGGGTAGGTAGGGGGAGCAAAAGGGGAGAAAATTTAAAACGTATGGAAGCAAATGCTGAAAACTACAAATAAACAAATTAACTAATAAGAAAATAATTTTAAAAGGAAAGGGTATCATCAGGATATATCACTACTTGTGAGGGGGGCAAACAGAGGATCAGTGATGTATGATCCAAAGAGATATGATCTCTAGTTTAAGATGAGAAATGCTGTCCAATTTCTGTTGATTTTCAAGGGTATATGCTGGCTTAATTTAGCTTCAATGATATCCTGGGAGTGGACCAAGTTCAAACCTAGATAGGGAGTTATTCTGAAGGAATGAGTCATGAATTAGAGACAGGGAAGTTCAAGTTTGGAAAAGCTTGGTATAGGTAACTTTTACCATAAAATACTTCGTAATAGAGAGGTGGATAAAAGATAGTGATGTGAGAGAAATGGAGAGAATGAGTAACTTCTGAAAGGATCAGAGTGTGGAACTTCACCCCCTCCACCCCCTCCACACATACATATGAACCTATAAATACACACATCCTTTCCAGATGAAGAGGGAGGTAAAATCAACTGGAAAGATCTTTCCAGCTGTTGGGGGCAGTAATTATGGGGTGAAAGATGAATAAGCAGATTTTAGAAAAGAGATGCTTTTCTAGGGCCTAGAATCATACCCTGGAAGGTAGCCCAGGTAGGGCAATGTACTTCTCATTGGGTGTTTGGGTGAGTAGGTGTAAAGTTAAGCATGAGCCACTCTCCTGAGAACTGCTACTGTGAATAACTTTAAGGTTATGATCACATAGTATAGTGAACTCTCTATTCAGCAGTACATTAAGGCAAAACATTCACAGAAACCCAAGTACAGCATTCACAATGATATGACATAGCAACTTATCACTAAAGTGGCCACATACTTTTAAACAAAAGATATAATTCTGTAAGTCTTTAACTCAATCATCCCCAAGGAGCAGTGCTCCTTAAGGGATACAAAGTACAAAGGTCTCCCACCCCTAGGTCACATTGTCTTAATCTTTCAGTCAGAAAGTCTTCTTTCTTCTTGATTTCAGACTAGCTTTAAAATCATCCTTAACTTAATCATTCTTAAAGGGTACAAAGTACAAGGTACAAAGTTCTCCCACCCTTAGGTCACTCATGATCTTGTCAGCCAGCACTAAGTTCACAAGGAAAGGTCTTTTCATCTTGATTCTGGGTTGGTTCCCAAACTTCATGGTTCCTTTTCCATGGTCCCAGTTCTTGCCTGAATTCACCCAACTGTCACTTGGATTCGCAGGCAGGCAGCTCTCAGCTCCTCCTCCAGCTCCTGTCCAGCTCCTCATGTAGTTCCTTGTATAGTTCCTTGTCCAGTTCCCATTTCATATTGAAGCTCACAGTGTCTAGTCCACCTCAAGTCCTTCACAGTTTCTGTTTCTGGGAAGACAAAGCTTAACAGAACCAAAACGACATTCATGCACATTGCCGACACCATCATCAATTCACTATCTGCCTGTGAAATCAGCACAGACCCACAAACAAAGTCTGAGAACTCAACACTAATCATTAGTATGGTCCCAGGACCTCTGAAACCCTCCTCCAGGATTTCTGTAAACAGACAACAAGAAAATCCTCTTTTAGGGCTTCGCAGTAAGATCCCAGAGCTTCTGTACAAAGTATCACAAACACAAATCAACACAGACAGAACACACAAACACAATGCTGGCCACCACAAATTTTCTCCTTCTCAGCTCTGCTCTGTCCTAGCTGTGCTAGAGCTTTTCATCTGTCATTAGCTCCTCCCTGTTCCATCCATCTCTTACATCCTTCCTGTTCTTGTCTTTGGCAAGCCCCTCCCACTGTGGGATTCACAGGTTCTGTTTCTTAACAAAGACTTGATATAATCACAGGCAAGGCTCAAAGACACTTGAACTGAAACAAGGTGCTAAGTATCATTTGCTTGCCATTACAGTAGGAGACACTTTTTTCCAGGGCTCAGGGTGAAGACTTCTGAGAATGGCCAAATTAGGGAGGAGGTGGGGACAGATTTCTGTGGGTAGAAAGGACTTGCCAAGCACCAGATTCCCATATCCTATAATCAATGACTAAAAAAAAATTAGATTGTGGAAAACTGACAAATATCACTAGGCTCTGGCATCCAAAAGCAGAGCTAAGTTCTCAGTATTTTCAATGTCTACTAAAGCTCCTGCCTTAATACAGATAGGAGGTGATGGTGGTGGTGGTGGTGGTGGAAACAATGGCAAGTCCCTGGACATACTCAGGGTTACTGATGATAGAGGGCATGGGAAATGAACACTTGGGCCCCAGAATAAGATATGATCATTAAGCCCTGGCATGGAAAGGGAAGGTAGGGACAAAATTAGGCTTCAGTAGCATTTCTTCCTGAGTAAAGAGGGTCAGTGGCCACACTCAGGTCTTGGCACAAGGGGTCATTGGCATACACTAATATAGGAGGAAAATAGTTGGTTCTTGTAGTATCAGGCTGAAGTGATGTCCTCCAGAAATAGTGACAGTGGGCAGTATCAGCAGGCAATAGCCCAGACTTCTGTAGCAGTGTCAGAGAGTGACAGAATGGATCTCAGCTGTTCATGAGCATAGTTCCAGTAGAAGCAGGTTGCAGTATGGGCAGTAATGCAGGCTCTGGGGTAATGTCAGTAGCTAAAAATGCAGGCTCCAGCAGCATCAGCATGGGCAGAGACACACACAGGCCCTTTCAGAGAGGGCCTGGCAGGGCCAATATTACCCTTTGCCCACTGTAATTGGTCAGCCCCTCAACATTGCTGCCAGCAAGCAAAGAAGTACATAGCAATTTGTTTAAGCTATTTAAGTATTTAACACCTTGTTTGAGTTCAAGTGTCTTTGAGTGTTACCCTGATTATATCAAGTCTTTGTTAAGAAACAGAACTTGTGAACAGTGGGAGAAACTTGCTGATACAATAGGAAGGGGTGGGGCAGGGAGGAGCTAATAATCATGTATAAGAAGAAGCACAAGCTAGGAAAGAGCAGAACTAAGAAGGGGAACTTTGTGGTGACCAGGCATTCTGTTTGTCTGTTCTGTTTGTGTTGATTTTTGTTTGTGATACTTTGTACAGAAGCTCTGGGACCTTACTGGAAGCTCTGAAAGAGGATTTTCTTGTTGTCTATTTACAGAAGTCCTGGAGGAGGGATTCAGAGGTCTTGGGACTGTACTGATGATTTGTGTTGAGTTCTCAGATCTTTTATGTGAGTCTGTTTTGATTTCATAGGTAGATAGTGAATTGATGATGGTGCCAGCAATGTGCATGAATGTTGTTTTGGCTCTGTTAAGCTTTGTCTTCCCAGAAACAGAAACTGGGAAGGACTTGAGGTGGACTGGACTCTGTGAACTTCAATATGGAATGGGAACTGAATGGGTAACTGGATGAGGAACTGGATGAGGAGTAGATTCAGGCAGGAGGCCATGGAAGAGGAACTATGGAAACTGAGATCTAGTCTCAAGTCAAGATGAAAAGACCTCTCCTTGGGTACTTAATGTTGACTGAGAAGATCATGATTTACTGTGACCTAGAGATTGAGAACTTTTGTACTTTGTGTCCCTTAAAGAGGCTTGCTCCTTAAGAATGATTGAATTAAGGACTTACTGAATAATATCCTTTTAACTTTAAAACTATGTGGCCATTTTGGTGAAAGCTATGTTTTAGTGATAACTTGTTATGTTATAAGATTATGAATGCTGTACTTTGGTTTCTGTGAATGTTTTGCTTTAATGTACTGCTGAATAAATAGAGTTCACTATACTATGTAATCAGAACCTTAAAGCTGTTCACAGCAGCAGCAGTCCTCTGGAAAGCTGCTTGTGCTTGGTTTTACACAGTACCACATCCAATAGTCATTGGACAGTTCCTTCCCAGGGAAGGTTTAGAGGACCAAGGAGAGGCTGTTGGATGTGGCCCGCTGGTGACAACTGAGAGGTAAAACTATCTGCTAAATTCCCTCAGAATCAATCTTTAGTGGAAACAGGGAAGGCAGAGACACAGACCAAGAAGAGTGGTTGCTGGCTTTGCTAGTGGTAAAGACAGGCCCCTTTCTCATTGTATTCTGGAACTTATGTGGCTACTCCAAATTTCTACCAGTGATAGTACCTAGTGGCTATGACAATTCTTCTTGAGGGAGGGCTTGGAGGACCAAGGAGTATTGCTACTGGAATGTGGCATGATTTCTGGAAACTGGGGAGGGAGAGGAGAAGAATATGCTTTATTTAGCCCCCATGGAAAGATTAGAACAATTTCTAAGAAAATATGTAAAGATTTTAAATCACCCCCCACTATACCCACTTCCCTGACATGGAGTCCCTATGGAGCAGAGATCCTAGCTGATGGTCCAGAGAACACTAGATAGTAGTACAAGGCCATTCTTAGAAAATGAGCCCAGTACTGAGACAGGATGCATATAAAAGGGCAATAAGCTACTTGACTACAAATGGTCCTGATTCATCATGAGACTTGTTGACTGTACAAGAAGTTTCATCATTTGAGTTGTATCACTGATGTTTCTGGTGCTGCTCTTGCTCATGGTCACCAGTTCAACTTGAGAAATCAATTGTGAATTGCAAAGATCTGAAACATCTGTACCTCATTGTTAAGATGTAGGACTGGGTCCATTAGAAGTGGGTAGGAAAAGACTTGGTAAGTAATACCAAGTTTTTGTTATTTCATATTCAGTAACTCCTTCAGGAGACAATTATGCTATTTGTTGTCTTTTGTTTTGCTTTATTTTTTTCTATTTTGGATTTTCTTTTCCTTCAGTATTGCCTATATCAGACTTCTAACCTCCGCAAGGTCGGTTTTGGCCAGTAACAGTTCTAAAGCCATTTAAGTAATGGAAGATTCTCAAAAAGACCTATAGGATCTTGTCATCAAGGTGTGTGGTATGGTGAAAAAAATATCCTAAGGTTCTCTCTCAGAATAGCTTTTCATTATTGATATTGAAACTGTCTTCAAAATGCAATTGGTTAAAGGAACTAAACCCACAAAACATTGATGTAGCTTCCTGGTTGCATGAGAACAAAAATATCAAGGACACAAGAGACAGGAGTTCTTCCCTAAGCTTTAGCCCAAAGATTAGCAGTATGACTAAATGTGGCACAGGAAAGTTGTGTTCACCTGAATCAATTGTATCTCTAATAAAGGTCCTTTCCTTGTTCTGAATACCCTTCCCCTACTTAATCTAAGTAAACTTTTTTACTGTTTCATTAGTGTTGTTTTTTTTAACTGTTATCAAACATCTACTAAGTGCTAGACACTTTGTTAAGTTCTGGGCATCCAAAAATAAAAAGAAAGACAGTCTCCATCCACAAGGAGCTTGCAATCTAATGAAGGAAGACAACACAAAAGCCAGAAAGTCTGGGCTGGAGAATAGCAAGTGACATCTTCTTCCATGGAGTTCAAACCAAGCAGAACTACACATGGAAAGCATATCATTTTGTTCCAATTTTGAACCTGAAGAATCTTACCAGATTGATCAAACCTGGACTGAACTGGTCAGTTCTCACTTATAACATAAGAATTTATAATCTAATCAACATGGGTAGATTCTGTTGGTGAAGATCTCCACCCACCCACACGTTTTCAATACATACAACTCTTCTATGACTTCCCATTTATTCCTACAAGGAGTCCTCTCAGCATCCTAGGGATGGAGTTCCATTCATCCTACATTCTCACTTTTTGACTGGATCACTTTCTTTTTCTGATAATATGATAGTATATCTCAAGCCACATCTCCTGAGTTGTTGTTCATTCCTGATATTCTGCTTCCTACTCATGCCCACTATTCATCTCTGCATACATAGTCTTTTGCATAACCTACCATTTTAATTTTTGGAGTCGGATATATATCATTCAGATATGTAAAAAATTTAAAAGATGGGCCTTTATTTTAGGGGAAAGCTTAGGGTCAATTGCCAAAGGTAATACAGGTAGCACTCCTCTGCCTGTTAGATTCTGGGCATAATTCATTGTTCAGCTAGCATCTCTCCAAATACATACTATCAAAATATATGAGCATGCGAGAAAACAATGATTGTTAGACTTCATTTATTCTTGTCAGTAATGACTAATGGTATTTGCTCTGCCAAGGGTTTCACCAAGTTGGTGCTGTCCATGGTTCTTCATTAAGGTAGAGAAACTGCATCTGCTAGAAATAGTCATATGCCTCTTCAGCTGCATGAGTAATTAGCGACAGTCACCATCACACCTTTCCAACAAGTCTCACAGAGCTGTCTATGAAGATGCTAAAGAGAATGAGTGCACTAATATTTATTTGTATTGAACACTCTTCCAAAGTCCCTAGGAGATTTTTCTTAGAGTGAAAAAATGGCAACATTTTTTCACTTAAAATATTACATGTGGAGGGGTGGAGTCAAGATGGTGGAGTAGAAGCAGGTCCTCCCCACAGCTCCCAGCTTTCAACTTCCCCAATTCATGTATAAGGGGACTCTAAACAAGCTTTGGAGCTACAGAAATCACAAAATGACACAGAGAAGCTAACCTCCTGCTGAGGACAGCTGGTAGGCCAGCAGGAATTGGCCAGCTCAGTGAGCCAAGCCCAGCCCTACTCAAGGCTTTAGTCCCAGGGCAGGACTGACCAGGCGCCAGCTGGAGGGATTCCAGATTACCAGCAGCTGTGGTCATTTCCAGATTTATCAACACATAGATGCAAAGGACAAAGGGAGAGGTCAGTGCAGTGTGGATTTTGCTACCCAATAGTTGGGAGGGCCTGGGCTTTTGCCTCCTGGGCAAGAAGCTGCTGAGGGCTGCTGTGCAGCTGCAGCTGCCACGTGGCAGCTTCAGTTCCTGTCCTGCAGAGTGTAGGGGGACCAAGCAACCAGTCTGAGGGGTAATTGCTCCTGCTTTAACCTGCTTAGATCTGGATTGTGGTCTAGGTAGAGTTCCTGGGGTGTGTGTCCAGCTTGATAGAGTGTTTGGAGGCTTCAGCAAGGGCTCCCAACTAATACTTCTGGCAGCTGAGAAAACCACAGTGTTTGGGACAGAAGCTCCCCATCTGGTAGCAGAGTCCTATTGTGGCAAAAAGCCCAAAAGTCAAGTAATTGAGTGGTAACATGCTCAGGCAAAGGAAACAAAGCAAACAGAAGACTCCAACATTAGACTCCTATTTTGGGGGAAAAAAGGGATCAAAGCATGGAACAGGAGGAAGACAGTGAATTCAGAACTCCTGCACCAAAAGCATCAAAGGAAAATACAAGTTGGTTACAGGCCATAGAGGACCTTAAAAAGCAAATAAGAGAAGTGGAGGAAAAATTGGGAAGAGAAATGAGAACAATGCAAGAAAATTACAAAATAAGAGTCAACAGCTTGACTGAGGAAAATTACACCTTAAAAAAAAAAGACTAACTCAAATGGCAAAAGAGACTCAAAAAGGCAATGAGGAGAAGAATGCCTTAAAAAGTCAAATTTTCCAGATGGAAAAAGAATCTCAAAATCTCAATGAGGAGAATCATTGCTTCAGAATTAGATTGGAGCAAGTGGAAGCTAATGACTTGATGAGAAATCAAGATGCTGTTAAACAGATCCAACAAATGAAAGAATAGGAGGCAATGTGAAATGTCATGGGAAAAACCACTGACCTGGAAAATAGATCCCAGAGAGATCATTTAAAAATTATTGGACTACCTGAAAGCAATGATCAAAGAAAGAACCTAGAAATCATCCACCAAGAAATTCTCAAGGAAAACTGTCCTGATGTTTTAGAACCAGAGGGCAAAATAGAGCTTGAAAGAATCCACCAATCATCTCCTGAAAAAGATCCCAAAAAGAAAACTCCTAGGAATATTACAGCCAGGTTCCAAAAATTCCCAGATCAAGGAGAGAATATCACAAGCAGCCAGGAAAAAAAGAATTTTAATATTGTGGAAACACCATCAGCATAACCCAGGATCTGGCAGCTTCTGCACTGAGGGATTGAAGGGCTTGGAATATGATATTCCAGAGGGCAAAGGAGTTGGGATTAAAACCAAGAATCACTTACCCAGCAAAACTGAGTATCATGTTTCAAGGGAAAACATAC
>NW_027185735.1:16794921-16799866 GCF_028583685.1 Petaurus breviceps papuanus | reverse complement strand
CAGGACCTCCACCCTAGACTGCAATCCAGATCCAAGCAGGTTAAAGTAAGAGCAATTACCCCTCAGACTGGTGCTTGGTTCCCCTACACTCTGCAGTCCAGGAACTGAAGCTGCCACGTGGCGCTGGCCAGCTGTGCTGATGTCTCAGCGGCTTCTTTCCCTGGGGGCAAAAGCCATGCTATCTCACTTACTGGTCCCAAAGTCCAGACTTCACTGACCTCTCACTTTGTCCATCACATCTATGTGTTGATAAATCTGGAAACGGCCACAGCTGCTGCTGATCTGGATTCTCTCTGGCTGGTGGCTGGTCAGGCCCACCCTGGGACTAAAGCCTCAACCTGGGGTTGGGCTAGGCTCCCAGAGCACTGAGCTGTCCAATTCCTGCCAGCCTGCAAGGCTGTCCTCAGCGGGAGGTTAGCTTCTTTGTGTCTTTTTGTGTGTTCTGCAGCTCACTTTCAAGCATTCTTGATGAAAAAACCAGAGGTGAATAGAAAATTTGACATTCATGCAAGAGAAGCATGAGTAGGTAAAAAGGGAAAAGAAACAATAAGGAACTTATGAAATTTGAACTATTAACATTCCTACATGAAGAAATGAAAATTGTAACTGATTAAACTTTTCTCAGCATGAAAAAGTTGAAGGGAATATATATATATGTCTATATCATAGGGTATGTGGGTGTATGAATACATATGTGAATGTGTGTATATATGTTTACAGTAGACATAGATAGAGGGCTCAGGACCAATTTAATAGGAAGGGATGATACTTAAAAAGTGAAATCAAGAGGTGAGAGAGGAATATGAGAGGAGATGGGGAGAGACAGAATGGAGTAAACTATCTCATATAGAAGAGGCAAGGGAAAATGGTTACAATGGAGAGGAAGAATAGGAAGTCAAAAGGGAATAAGTCAAACTTATTCTCATTGAATATGGCTCAGAGAGGGAATGAAATACACACTAAATTGGATATCTCACCCTACAGAAGAGTATGAGATGAGAGGGGGGATGATGGAAGGGAGGGCAGGCTGGGGGGAGGGAAGTTGGAAGCACCCACTTTTGAAAAGAGACAGGATCAAAGTAGAGAATAGAACTAGTGGGAGGTGGCATAGGAGGGAGGGAAATACAGTCAGTCTTTTACAATATATCAACTATATAAATGTTTTGCATAAGCTACACATGTACAACCTATACTGAAGTGCTTATCTTTCCAATAAGGGAGGGTGACAAGGGAGGAAGTGAATGAATCTGGAATTCAAAGTTTTAAAATCAAATGTTTATACACACACACACACACACACACACACACTATTAATAATACTATTTTACATGCAATTGGGAAATAAGATATACAGGCACTGGGCCATAGAGATCCACCTACTGAAAAAGTCAAAGGGGGTATGAGAGAAGATTGGAGGAAGTGATATACTGTGAGACTGCTATTTTGGGGCAGTGGGTAGGGGAAAATCGGGGAGAAAATGTGTAACTCAAAATCTTGCAGAAATGAATGATGTAAATCAGAAGTTAATAAAGCATTTGAAAAATAAAAAAAAATTAATAAAAAAACAGAAAATTACATATCTAGGAAAGCTAAGCCCCATTGTCTTTGGTACCTGGAATGTTTCCTTCCTTGTGTATAAGCCCTTTCAATCTACTCTTTTCAAGGGAATGAATGTGCCCTTAGGGTGGGGGTGGGAGGGGTATGTTGAATGCATTTCCTTAGTGAATTTTCTTGTCTGTCTCTTTCTTTGCTTTTAACTATTCACCACAGCAACCAAAAAGAAAAAAAAAATAATGAGTGTAACTCTGGAGTAGTGTTGGGTGGGGGAAGAACATTGGACTGAATTTCAAATAAACTATGATCTAGTTCTAGTTATGTGACCTTTGTCAAGTCATATAACCTCCCTAGTCCTCAATTTCCACCTCTGTGAAATGGGAAACCTAGATCAGGTAATCTTAAAGATCCCTACAGATCTTAAATTCTATGAGTTTTATTTACCAGGCTCCTAAGGCAAATATAGGAAAACACATCATTTAGAACTAAAAGAGATCTTGAAGATTATCTACTTCTACATCATCTTGGAGATAAGGAAACTGAACCCCAGATAGGATAAATGATTTCGCCAAACCTCCAAAGACACTAACCAGCAGAGCCAGGATTCAAATCCAGGTCTTCTAAATCAAGATCTAGTATTTTCCCATGTTTCACCACTCTTCTGTACTCTTTATAGTATAAAACTACATTAGTTTTGAGCCCAATGGAGTAAAATTGGGATGGAGTGAGAAGTGAGGAGATAGATCAGTTTATTTTCCTTTAACATTCTTAAAGTTAGCTTTGTTCATTTCCTCTTTGTAGTTCTAGTCTCTCTACTATAGCTTCCTAACATTTTCAAAATTAGATATAATTAGTTATTTGGGAAATAGCACTTCAAAGTTAATGAGAATGTATACCCAAGCTAATGAAGGTCATTGACCAGGGCATTTTGTTGAAGAAAGACAGATAAGATTCAGCACAATATTAGAGTAGGGTTAGAGGAAAATTAAAAATATCCATTATGTTTCCATCTATAATGGAGAGATAAAATCTAGCCTCAAGATTATTGGTATACACATGAATGCCTGCAGGTATATATGTATATGTATACATAAGACACATATAGATGTAACATACACATAAATAATAATGTATACATGCACAAATTATGTACATATGAAATACATGCATGTACACATGTATATGTAGCAGTAGTCTTGGGGCCAAATCTTGTCTTTGCGTTGTAGAGAATAACATTTCTATAATACAACTCCTCTAAACATTCTCTGTACTCAGTAATTAATATATGTTCATACATATGTATATGTGTGTATACACAGACATGTATAGGCAGGCATATAGATGTGGAAATATATGCATATATAGATATGTGTGCATATGGAGAGAGGAATCTGTGCTTAAATATATATACATTCATGAATATTAAAGTGTAAAGTTGGAAAATAAAAAGAATATTTCAATCTCATAAATGAGAAGACAAAAAATTGTGCCTTCTTATCTTGATGAGGAGATAGGAACTGGGTGATAAAATGAATACAGCATTGGGCTGGGATTCAGTAAGACCTGAGTTCAAATCTGGTCTCAGACACTTAATTATTTGACCCTGGGCAAGTCACTTAATTTCTATCTGCCTCCATTTCCTCAATTATAAAATGGGGATAATAATAACACCCACTTCCCTGGGTTGTTGCTATGAGGATCAAATGAGATAATATCTGTAAAGCACTTTGCAAACCTTAAAGGACCACATAATTGTTAGCTGCTATTAAGAGGAGGAAAAAAATCTCCCAGTCACCAGAAACAAAGTGTTACCCCTTTGTCACATATACTCTCTATATGTGTGCCTCACTGACATTTTAATATGTATCTGAACATAGTATCTTTAGGGACCTTGTGAGTGCAAGAGGAGAATGCCCTATGTTTTAGGGTATTGTTTCTATAGATTGTCCTTGCTATACACACACAGACACACACAGGTACACAGACAGAGACGCACACACACACATAGAGTCCTTAGTAAATGCTCTTTCTGAAAATCTTAATAAGACTTTGGATTTGCTAATTGACATTTAATTAATCAAGAGGGAGCACACTGCATGGGCTCAGTCTCATATATATATATATATATATATATATATATACATATGTATGGATATACGTATATGTATATTTGTGTACACAGACAAAATAAATTTCAGCAAAGGGTAGCAGATGAGGAAATCAGGATAAGCCTCACACAGGAAGTGACCCTTGATCTAGGCTTTGAAGGAAGGAAAAGGAAGGGAAGGGAATAAGCATTTATTAAATGCCTACTATGTATGAAGCATTATGCTAAACACTTTACAAATTATCTTATTTTATACTCACAACAAATTTTGGAGGTAGATGCTATTATTATACTCATTTTGTAGTTGAGGAAACTGAGGCATCCAGCAATTGAATGAGTTGCCAAAGGTTACTCAGCTAGTAAGTACTAAAATATGAACTTGGTTCTTCCTGACCCAGGGTCTAACTACCCAGTTAGGGTCTACCTCACTGTCAAGGATTAATCAATCACATCCATGTGTTGCATGGTAAGGATGAGATACAGATGCTTTTTGTCCCATAGCATATGCTAGCTCAGTTTTACAAGAAAATTATCTCCTGAGCTTGTGAGAGGAGTTACTCCCTAACTGGCACCATCTTGATGCTGACAAATGGTAGCACCAAATCTTACTTGGTTTCTGAGGTTTTAAACCTAAGTAGACTCTGTTTCTGAGACATTATCTTCAACACCCATTTCAAGGTCTCTGCTTCAGGGCCTTTGGACATTACAGTTGGTTGAATAGTAAAAAATACAGTTGTCTTGGCCAGCAGAGTTTACCATATACACGTATGATCAGAACTCACTACAAATGACATTCATTATCCTGGGTTATAATTTTTATCTTGTGTCAAATATACTATGACTTATTATATTAAATTATTGACTTCACATAATTATCACTAATTAGATGATATTTGCCTAGTTAACTTGGACACTGTAATTGGTGTTCTACCTTCTTCAATCCAAATGTGTAATGCTAAAGTAGCACATTGTTTCTATTCCCTAGCATATAAAAATCCATTTCACTCTATTAAGTAATTTCAAGAAAATCTTTGTTCTGTAGTAAAAACAATGCTTGCCTTGAAGCCTCTGACAAATAGGATTCAAAGCTTCAAAGGAATCTTAAAGATTTTGTAGTTATTTAAGGAGGTTGTAATACCAGCATTCTTGGTTCAGGTTCAATGTTGGAAGGAAAAGAGTTACTCTTGAGTCTGGTATCACCCCCCGCCCCCAGCCCCCTGCCACACACACACACACGCACACACACACACACACACACACACACACACACACACACACACACAC
>NW_027185735.1:16698093-16794911 GCF_028583685.1 Petaurus breviceps papuanus | reverse complement strand
CACACACACACACACACACACACACACACACACACACACACACACACCTCTCACTCCAAATTGTCACTGTGTAGAAATGCATCTGGTAATCAGGACAGGATAAGTGAAGGGCACAATAACTCTCATCATCTCTAGGAATCTGCCATATTTGAGGGGACTAGATTACAAGTCCTTTTTATGCCCTTAGATGACCAGGAAACTACATCAGGTAAGCTAGAGCTAACAAGGTCTGGGGGTAGCTTTGTCTTCTTTTAGGTAAAATCTCACTATACTGTGGTTGGGAGGAAAGAAATCAGGGAAATGCTTGTCCTAGCACAATGTCTAGTCTCTTTATTTTATAGATAAAGAAACTGACGTATAGAGAATCCTGTCCAATATTACACCAGCCAGTAGAAGCAGAATTGAGGTTCAAATGTAGCTTCTCTGACTCTAGGCTCCAGGGCTCTTTCTACTATTACCATTCCTTTGTATGAGTAACTCAATGGGTCCCTGGGCTTCCCCAATTATAATGGTAGTTTTTGTTGGTTAATTTTCATGCTGATTTAGCCCTCAGTTTTATTGTCAATAAGTTAATAGGCCTTATTTTTTATTTCCTTTTTATCTTGGAACATAATTCTGTGTGGTTGGGAATCAATAGGAGGGGGAATTTTGCCAATTAATGATCTACAATTCTATAATGAAGGGTGGGGGAGACTCCCTAGCCTCAAAATGAAACATGGAAAATGTTAAGAGGAATAGCTATAGGTATCTATTACTTATCACCCAATGTTTTAGCTATTTTTAGCCTTTTCATGGACAAATGTGACCCCTGTTTACAAGGATGAGGATGCACTGTTATTTGTTATCTTATTGTTAAGGCAATGAAATGTAATTATCCTTTCCAATTCATAGGGGTTAGGAATGTGGTGTCCCCACAATCTGGAAAATCTATGTAAAACTTTTTGACCCTCCTTTCATAGTAGAGAAAAAGTTTGAATTTTCCTTTTTTATTTTATGTGGTGTTTGCAGTACCTTTTTGTAAAATTTGGGTTTATATTATACAGTATTATAGATATATTTTTGCATTTCCAAGTTTCTAAACTTTTTCTGTCATCTGCTGACCTTTGAATGTCATCTGCAACTTCTGCAAAACTCCCCCCAAATTCCCATTTAATTTCTTATGCCAACTTATGATATATCAAAACTGCAGTGGGGAAAATTGAAGTGTGGAAGGGATAAATGTAGATCATCAAATGTCAGAAATGAATGAAACTTGTAAAATAATGTAGTCCTACCCCTCATTTGACAAAGGAGGAGATTGAAAACTTGAGATGTATAGTGAAACGCTTTATTGGATTGGGAGTTAAGTAAATGGGGTAGAGAACTCTGACTCTCCCACTAACAATTGGTGCAACCCTAAACAAGTCACTTCATTTCTCTAGATTCTAATAGCAGCACCCTCAGTTCAGGTTCAATTTTTAAATGAAAGGAAGCACTCAATTCATTGAATAATGAAAGGAAGTTTACTTTGCTCTTACATGGCAAAGATATGGCACAAAGATAATCTGGCCCTTGGTTTCTCTGGTCAAGTTGTCTCCATGTGGCAATGAGAAATTGTAATGACAGAAACAGAAGTAATGAGTCTTTGCCTTTTGAAGCATTTGTAGAATGTAAGTGGATGCTAGTGAAGGCAGTGTCTGTTGTTTCATCTCATTTCTGTATCTCCATCACCTATAACAGTGCTTTACACATAGTAGGTGCTCAATAAATGTGACTATTAATGTATTTCCCCCATTTGTGCCTGTGTATGCCCACTCTTGCTCCCAGATACTCTGTCCATTGGTGGGAGAATGAATTCAAGTTTATGAATGGACTTCTATTTTGATTATCTCTGCTTTTGCAAACAAATGTTTGTTTAATGTGATTTTTAAAAATTACTAGAACCTGAAGAGGGATGTTTTTCACACTACTTTAGTACACTTATGTTAATGAAAGGAGTAAGGAGGATCTGATGCTTCCATGTAGGATTAGAGTTGGAAGGGATGCCACAGGACATTTAGTCCCACCCTTTCATTTTACAAATGAAAAAGGGTACTATAAGTCAGAGAAGTTAAATAATTTGTCCAAGGTCACACAGATCATAAATGTTAAGCTATGATTCAAATCCAGGACCTTTGTATAAAAATCTCTCATTGTACCACACTGTCAGCTAGTCTCCACAGTGTTAGATAAGAACAAATTCAGCTTCACATAACGACTCAGAAAGAAATAAAATACTTGAATGCTTTCCAATATTTTTGATATGTGAAAAAAATTATGTGGATTTGGGAACTATTTTGTATGCAGTAGGGAGAAGATGTGATAGTGTTGAGGCAATCTATTCAATTGACTGATGACTAGACTCAGAAACATGCCACTTATGAAGATAAACATAAGAACTAAAAGTTGTTTTTTTAATCACCATTAAAAAAAAGTGAGACTGAGGGATTTGTTGTTGCAAGTCACAGGTGACTCAGTAGGTTTATATTTCATATAGAATCTCAAAATGTGAAAGTAAGAAGAGAATTTTACTGCAGATCATGTTGCAGTTTTATAAGATAGTCAAATAACTCCCATAATACACACATTTCATCTTGAATAAGGGCCTGTGGAAGGAAGTCTTATCTAAGAGGCTACTAGTTCTGGGCTTGCTATGGTGATAATCAGGATGAAAGAAGATTGGCCCTTCAGGTGGATGAACAGTAGCAAGGTTTCTTGGTATGTCTAAGGTGTTCAAACAAGATTTTTAGGGTGAAGTCCCAGATTAGAGATGGAAATTAGATGATTAGAGATGCAAAATTAGAGATGGAATGGAAGCTTTCTCAGAAAGGCCTTTTCATCACAGAATGATCTATACTGAAAGGATTACCCCCAATGTTGTCCTAAAGAGCAGATTGTTAAATTTTAATGTCAATATTTATACTTCAGGAATGGGCAAATGCTACAAATAGGTGCTTGGCTTACTATTTTGCTGATTGTCTGGACATAAAGTGATGGAGAAAATGTTAAAAATACAGATTTTAAAATGTATTGAGCATACATTTGAGGGAGGGGAGGATAGAACCATTTGTTAAAAACTTATCAGGATATCATTAGTTAACTCCATCCCATGGACCAAGCATAACCTCAGTGAATAAGATCTCTACAGAGAAGGAAATCAGAGATACCACACCCCTTGCAATCTTCCTGCCATCAGACTGTGAAAAACGCACAGAGAAATGGTCGTGTCAGAGAAAGATGTCAAGAATCTCAAACGATGATTAATTGCATAAACATCTTCAGTTTCTTCAAGTGACTCTTATGTGACATGAATAATCCCATCACTATCTTGATCAAATCTCCTCTGGACATACTATAGCTTTTTTATTGTATTGCAACTAAAATTAGTGGCTAGAATGGGCAGTAAATTGGTTGGCCAGTGCAGAACAGAGTGGAACTGTCAATACTCTCCATTCTTATCTTGGACTGGATATGGTCTAAGATCATATTAGCTTGGGGGGCTAGGAGGAGAAGGGTATCCAGCATTATATATATTTTAATAAACACAAAGTGTTCTTTTAGTTAATTAAAACAATACACATTTTTCACTATGTAGATGTCACAGACCTAGATGTCTAGTGACATCTTCCTCAAGCATCAGTAATCTTAGAGCTTTCTTAAGAACATAATAAACCAAAGTATAGATCTTTACATTTACATTACAATTTACACTAAATTTCATCTTGGTAGATTTAGATAATTGTTTCAGTTAAGTCGCAATCACCTGGGATCATAATTATGTCATGTAATATATTAGCTATCCTTTCTGCAACATAATCCTTGGTTGTGATGTGTTTTAAAATTTTCTGGGTGTTCCATGTATAGACCATATCATCTCAGCTAGACTGTAATTTCCTTAGGATAGGAATTCTATCCTCTCTGTTCATATTTCCCACAATGACTGGCACATTTTGGGGCTTACAGTGTATGTTTAATAAGTACTCATTAGTTGGTTGTCTTCTTATTTTCTTTTGAAATCCCCCCTCTCCACAGCAGACTGATCCTCTGGAAACCCAATTCCATTGTATTGTATTAAACTACACTAAACTGTAAATATGATAATTTAAAATAATTTCTGACATTTCACATGTTAGCATTATGAAACCCAGTAAGTATTTTCCACAAAATCTTGGCTGGGTCTACAAAAGTTGGTACAAATTAGGAATTTTAATCATGAAATAATTGAATTTGGGGGATAAATGCCTCTTAGCTGTCATCTAGTCCAACCCTCTCATTTTACAAATGAAGCTCAGAGAAGTTAAGAGATTTGCAGAAGGCAGCAAAATTAGCTAATGGCAAGCTTAGTCCTCAATCTCATATTTCCTGGTTCCTTGTCCAGTATATTGTCTCCTTTACCTCATGTTCTACTCTATTCTGTGCTCACTGCCATTTTAGGTGGTCACAATAAACCGTATTTCCCTTAATTTGTAATTGTTGGAGTTAGTACACCAACAGCCAGCCCCTTAGGTCCTATATGTGACTATCACAAAGAAACAGCAGTTGTGGTTTCCTTTTCCCTTTAAATAAAATAACTAATAAAGGCTGTTCTGGAAATGTGTCCCTGGGCACATGCAGCAAGATGTAAACTATGCAAATATTAGGCATTATTCTTTTTTGCAGTGCCTTTCACACAGCTTCTCACACTCATCTGAAAACATTAATTAGACTTCACATGGGTGAACTGAATAAATAATTTCCAGAGTATTCTATCAGCCATCTGAATACAGTAGGATCAAATGATACATGAGTCTTATATTTTGCGTCAGTCACTTATCCTTCATATGCTGTTGTCAATGACTTGTTAACAGCTCCGAGTGCCTAAAATATATTCCTTAGAATCTGCTTTCCTATCAGGCCTCTTAAGAGTTGGACTCCCAAACCTGGTGCTGGGTATATATATATATATGATACAGATACTTGGTAGAGTTTTGAGAAGCAAATTATCACACAGTTCGCTCTCTCCTCCACAGAATCAATCAAGGGCTTGAGTTTATATTGGATTAATCATTAAAAATTAAAACTGATATTTATATATTATATTATATTTTACCATTGAAAAGGAATGGGGCAGCTAAGTGGAGAGGTGGATACAGCACTGGGTTTAGAAGCAGGAAACATGTTCAGAAGTTCAAATTCTGCCTCAGTAAACCATGTGACCCTGGGCAAGTCACTTAACCCTGTTTGCCTCAGTTCCTCGTTTGTAAAATAAGTTAAAGAAGAAAATGGCAAACTACTTCAGTATCTTTTCCAAGAAAACCCTAAAAGAAAAAGAGTCAGATATGACTGAAACATCTAAAGAACAAAACATTTAAAAATAACTTTGAATACTTTATCTCATTTGATCCTCACTTTAGTCCTATGATTTAGGTACTACTGATATTATTTCCATTTTTCAGATGAGGTAATTGAGGCTTAAAAAATTCAAGTTAAACACTTACCCAAGCTCACATAGTTTAGAAATGTCTGGCAGGATTTGAATATAGGTCTTCCTAATGCCCAAATCAGGACCCTATCTGCTGTTCCACTTCCTCAATTCACAGTAACTTTAAGATGAGAACCAAAAAACCAACCATCGACATTATTGCAGTCTCTATCACCATGAGTCATTTGAAGCTCCTGTGGCCCTTGTTTTTTTGTAAGCATTAGAACAGATCATGTTAGGAAGAAGAGAATGAGCTCAGGAAGATCTTATGAGAAGGTGTGAATGATTTGCTCATGTCAGCAGTGTATGAGTGTGGACCAGTTAGCAGTGTGGTTCAATAGTAAGATTGGCTATTTGTGGGTTCATAGACTTAGATAAGAAGGGACATCAGACATCAGTTATATCAACCCTTTCATTTTACAAATGAAGAAGCTCAGGCCAAGAGAGGATAAGTGACTTGGTCAATATCCCATAGTCAATCTATCAATTAATCAACAAGTAGTTATTTAATGCCTACATTGTACTAGGTGATGGGGAGACAAAGACAAGTGAATTAGTCCTTCTGCTGGAGAACTTACAATATAGTTGGGAGGGAGAGGGAACATGGACACTTATTGGTTTATTTTTTCCTTTTTTTTTTTTTTGGAGGGGGAAAGGCAGAGCAATTGGGGTTAAGTGACTTACCCTAGGTCACACAGCTAGTAAGGTTTAGATGTTTGAGTCTGGATTTGAACTCAGGTCCTCCTGACTCCAGGGCTTGTGCTCTATTCACTGTGCCACATAGCTGTCCTGATATTTATTGTTCTTGCAAAACAGATAGAAGGTCATTTACAGAGGAGATTACTAGCAGCTTTTGGGGATCAGAAAAGACTCCACTTAGAAGGTAAAAATTGAGCTGAAACTTGGAGGAATTTGAAGATTATAAGAGTCAAAGGTGAGGAAGCAGTGCATTCCAGGAATAAGTTATAGCCAGCACAAAGTCACAGTGACTGGTAATGAAGTCAGGTACATAAGGAACAAACAGTAAAAACGCTAGTTTGGCTGGACCATAATGCCCCAGGGAAGGGAACTATGTAATAAAGCAAGAATAGTGAGTGGGGCCAAGTTTCTAAGACTTTTAAAAACCAAGCAGGTTGTATGTGAGCTAAGAGGTGAGAGGGAGCCATGACGATTTATTGAGGAGAGGAGTGACATAGTCAGACCTGTGCCTTAGGAAAATCATTTTAGCAGCTATGTGGAGAATGTATTGCAGTAGGGGAAGACTTGATTGAAAACTCATTAGGAAGCTATTAAAATTGTCCAGGAGATAAGGACCTAAATTAAGGTGGTAGCTACAAAAGTAGAGAGTATGGATACAATAGATTGTTCATGGAGGCAAATTTGATGATTAGATATATGGGATTAATTAGAATGATGAGCTGAAGATGATACAAAGTTGTAAATATGAATACAAAGTCCTAGAGATGAAAGGGTAGCCAAGAGAAGAAGGTGTGAAATACTTCCAAGAGGTCAAAAAAGAAGGGAACTGAGAAAAGGCCGTCATTTGGCAATTAAGAGATAATTGGTAACTTCAGAGAATGTCATTTCAGTTAGTCGGGTGTTGTGGTTGGAAGCCAAATTGCAAAGTTCTAAGAAGTGAGAGGAGAAGATATGGAGACAGCATATGGATAAAGCTTTCCCAAAGAGTTTGACTGAGAAAAGGAGGGGATATATAATATAATAACTATTCATTGGCTGTTTTCTCACCAGTTGATCTGCTACCTGGATCTGAGATCATGCCCTGGAGGACTTAACTCTTTCAGCTCCAGAACTCCCATAAGAGGTCCCACTGTTTTGATCTGTGGGTCCCTCACACAGCTGTCTATATATGGACAGGTTCTAGGCATGCTTCCCTTTACTCTGGTCATCTTCCCGACAGTGTCATTGTCATTTCCCCTGCCTTCTACCACTCACCTTTCCCACCATCTAGTTCTAGAACCATATGAATAGCTAACACTTAGATAGTGTTTATTATGTGCTAGGCACAAATCAATACTGCCACTACCATTAAGTAGGTCTGTCTTTTCCCCAATGTCTCCCATTCATCATTCCCATTAACTTTCTAAACCAAAAATATCCCTTCCTGGACACCATCTTCTTATATCTTTTGTCTCCCACTATTAAAAAGTAAGCTCCTCTAGCCCAAAGATTGTCTTCACTTTTTAATTTGTATACTCAGTGCTTGGCTCAGTGCACAACTTATAGTAAGTGCTAAATAAAGCTTTTTCATTCATTCATTCTTCATTCATTTATTAATTGATTACTAACTCGATGGATAGTAAGATCTGGCCAGTTATTTTTAAAGGAGACATTGGGAATGTTTGTAGGCAGCAATGAATCAACCACCAAAAATGGAGAAATTGAAGAGTAGAAAAAGGAAGATGATGGGGGAGAAGGGGAGAAAATGAGATGGATGAGATCAAGGGCACAAGGGTATGTGGATAAGGAAAAAGACTACCTTTCATCATAATCTATAGTAAAAGAGGAGAGAATAGGGGAAGATATCGAAGGATTTTAAGATACACACAAGGAGGTAAGAGAGAACTCATGATGTATGATCTTTGTCTCCTCAGTAAAGCATATGATGAGATCCTGTGAGATAAAGGATATGGTGAGGTACATCAGTCTGTAGAGGGCCCAGTGAGCATAGTGTGCAAATTTCTCCAGATCCATTTATTAGCACAGATAGAAAAAGATAGAGCCACAATTCAAACCCACCTCTTCTGATGGCAGTTTCAATACTATTAATGCTACTGTAGCTGCCTCCCAAGCATCACTGTTGCCAAGCAGTTGCGGACAGTTCTATGTATAGGACATCCAAGTCCTCCATTATGACTAAACCTAGATGTCATTCTCCTTTTTTGTAGACATGTGGATTCATCTAGACAGAGTGCCCCCACAATAAGCACAGCTTATTATTTCACAACAAGTGAAAAGAGAAGACCATCAGCTCCCTTTTTAATGAATTGTTGTTTTTATGTTTGTCCTTCATTTTTGAAGAGGATCATGGCATCAGGGAAGTGATGACATGACTTGCAGTTGACTTTGATTTGAGTGAGGGAGAGCTGTGCAAGGTCACCAGCCTAGCTTTCTTCTACAGAGCCATCTGAGTCCAGTGACCAGATATTCATCAGGATGACTGGAGATGACCCAGAATGCAATGGGGACCATTTTGTCTGGACTTTCAGATATGAAAATGGGAATAAGAATTGGACTATGAGTTTACTGACATTGGGGACTCCCAGATGAGGAAACTTACTCTACTGGTGCAGGTTGACACCTTCTGTGAAATTTACTGTCTTAAGGAGTTGCTGAGAGCTCTGTGAGAAGCCAATATGTGTCACAGATGCAGTTTAAGTCCAGATCTTCCTTTGCTCTGAAATTAATTCTATTAGCTATATACCACAAAAAAATAAGCCAAAATCAAAATTATGCACAGATTGCATTAATAAGTAATTTGTAAAAACCATAAGCATATTTAACTGTGCATGCATATGGTTCCTGCCAGGGGGCCTCAGGGTTTCAGAATGTTCCTAAGTCAGTGACTATAGTATGGGTGGGCAGAACCTCCTACAGAATTTACTAAGTAGGTTTGGTTACCATTATAACATCTATACAGTGACTATCTGTGCCTCCAATCCCATCTCCTCATTCTAGGATAGTGGTTCTTAATCATTTTTCCTGCCATGGTCTCTTTTGGCAGTCAGGTGACTTTTGGCCAACTGCATCTGCTCCCCTGAACAGTTTTGAATTCAGAACAAAATGTCCCTCCCAGGAAAAGCTCATCACACCCTGATTGATTCTCCCTCCATCAGCTTCCTCTTCCCTCTTTGTTTTTTGTTTTTTGCTTTTTGGAGAGAAATTGGGGTTAAATAACTTGCCCAAGGTTACACAGCTAGTTTTTTTGTGTGGTGTGTTAAGTGTCTGAGTCCAGAACCGAACTTAGATCCTCCTGACTCCAGGGCCAGGGCTTTATTCACTACACCACCTAGCCGCCCTCTCTTCCCTCTGTTTTGAGGGCAGGGTACCATATGCCTCCCAAAGCTTTCCTTTATAGGGGGCAGAAACTGGACTCTCAGCTCACTCCACTTTGTATCTGCTGCTCTTCTGGTTTAAACTCCACAAAACAAGATTTTCCCTGGTGTTGGATTCCCCACTACTCCCTCCCCACTTCTTCTCACCTTTTGTGTGTTGTCTTTTCCTTTAGATTGCAAACTCATTGAGGGCATTGACTGTCTTTCTTTTTATTAATTATACAATTAATAAAAAGCACTCAGCATACAGTATCTCTCATGTCATAAATACTTAAGAAGTGTTTATTTGATTTATTGGATTGTTGGATTGGGGGAAGCCTACAGACCCCTTCTCGGAGTGATGTTTCTTAATGTTTTTAAATGTGTAAAATATTTATGATTATGAAGGAAACCAATTATATTGAAATAGTTATCAAAATATTTTTTTAATTTACAGACTTTAAGCCTACTGAGCATTACTTTTGTTGCTGTTTAAGAAAGGAGTAAAATATGGAAAAAGTACTGGGAAAATGAGATTTCTGTGCCTTCTCGGGAATTATGAATAGTTATACGAAATAAATACTCATGTAATATGTAGAAGTTATTGTTAATGGGAAATTTGACCTAGTGACATGGCATCCAGCTCCCAATAGTGCAGCATAATTTGTTGAGACATAGGGAAGAATTGATTAGGATTTGATTAATCACACAGGGGTCCATGGCTAACCTTTGTTGTTATTTTGTTTCAGTCATGTCCAACTCTCCATGACCCCATTTGGGGTCTTCTTGGCAGATACTAGAGTGGTTTGTCTTTTCCATCTCCAGCTCATTTTACAGATGAAGAAACTGAGGCAAAGGATAGTGTTCTGTGCCTGGAGTTAAGAAGACTTGAGTTTAAATCTAACCTCAAACATTTAAAGGCTGTGTGATTATGGGCACTTAACTCTGTCTCAGTTTCCTCAGTTGTAAAATGGGGATACTAATAGAACCTATCTTATAGGGTTGTTGTGAGAAGCAGTTAAAATGCCGTTTGTACATGCCTGGCACATAGTAGATGCTTAATAAGTACTCATTCCCTTCCCTTCCACTTTATCTAAAAAAAATGGTTCATATCTGAAAGTATAAACAATACCCCTTTATGATTTAAAAGGAAAAAAAAAATCTTTCCTTGGACATGTGTAGCCCTTCTAGCCACTATTCTCTTTTCTACCACTAACCTGCTAAACTTTTTTTTTAATGCTTTATTAACTTCTACTTTACATCATTTGTTTCTGCCAGATTTTGAGTTACAAATTTTCTCCCCGTTTTTCCCCTACCCACCGCCCCAAAATACCAGTCCCACAGGATATCCCCTACTCCAATCTGCTCTCTCCCATATTTTCTCCCATACCCCTTTCGATTTTTCCAGTGGATCTCTATGCTTCAGTGCGTGTATATCTTATTTCCCAATTACATGTAAGATGGTATTAATAATAGTATATATATGTATATATATATATATGCACACACACATATATACATATATATATATATATATTTGGATATTTGATTTTAAAACTTTCAATTCCAGATTCATTCCCTTCCTTCCCTGTCACTCACCCTTACTGGGAAGATAAGCAGTTCAGTATAGGTTGTACATGTGTGGCTAATGCAAAATAATAACATAGTAGATATATTGTAAAAAGCTGACTATATTTCCCTCCCTCCTATTCCACTTTCCACTTGTTCTATTCTCTACTTTGATCCTGTACCTTTTCAAAAGTGGGTGCTTCCAACTTCCCTTACCCCCAGCCTGCCCTCCCTTCCATCATGCACCCTCTCATCCCCTTC
The DNA here is from genome assembly GCF_028583685.1 of Petaurus breviceps papuanus. NCBI lineage: Eukaryota > Metazoa > Chordata > Mammalia > Diprotodontia > Petauridae > Petaurus > Petaurus breviceps. The sequence continues at coordinate 16,783,550 of NW_027185735.1, read as the reverse complement.
CCCTTTATTCTCCTGTAGGGTGAGATAGCCTATTTAGTGTGTATTTCATTCCCTCCTCAAGTCAAATTCAGTGGGAATAAGGTTGACCCATTCCCTTTTGCCTTTCTATTCTTCCCCTCCATTGTAATCATTTTCCCTTGCCTCTTCTATATAAGATAGTTTACCCCATTCTATCTCTCCCCATGTCCTCTCATTATATTCCTGTCACCTCTTAATTTCACCTTTTAAGTATCATCCCTTCCTGTTAAATTGGTCCTGTGCCCTCTATCTATGTATACCTGTAAACATATATACATACATTCACATATGTATTCATATGCCCATATACCCTCATATATAGACATATGTTTATATTTCTAATCTTTTCAACTACTGAGAAAAGTTTCATAAATTACAATTATTGTTTTTCCATGTAGGAATGTTAATAGTTCAACTTGATAAGTTCCTTATGATTTCTTTTCCCTGTTTACCTTTTCATGCTTCTCTTGATTCTTGTATCTGGATGTCAAATTTTCTATTCAACTCTGCTTTTTTTCAGCAAGAATGCTTGAAATCCTCTATTCCACTGTATGACCATATTTTCCCCTGAAACATGATACTCAGTTTTGATGGGTAGGTGACTCTTGGTTTTAATCCCAGCTCCTTTGCCCTCCAGAATATCATATTCCAAGCCCTTCGATCCCTCACTGTAGAAGCTGCCAGATCCTGGGTTATCCTGCTTGTGTTTCCACAATATTCAAATTGTTTCTTCCTGGATACTTGTAATATTCTCTCCTTAATCTGGAAATTCTGGAACCTGGCTATAATATTCCTAGGAGTTTTCTTTTTTGGGATCTTTTTCAGGAGGTGATTGGTGGATTCTTTCAACTTCTATTTTGCCCCCTGGTACCAAAACATCAGGGTAGTTTTCTTTGAGAACTTCCTGGAGGGTGATTTCTAGGTTCTTACTTTGGTCATGGCTTTCAGGTAGTCCAATAATTTTTAAATGATCTTTCCTGGATCTATTTCTAGGTCAGTGGTTTTTCCCATGAGATATTTCACATTGTCTTCTATTCATTCATGTGTTTGGATCTGTTTAACAGCATCTTGATTTCTCATAAAGTCATTAGCTTCTATTTGCTCCAATCTAATCACTGAGGCAATGATTCTCCTCAGTGATTCTTTGGGATTCTTTTTCCCTCTGGCAAATTCAGCTTTTTAAGGCATTCTTCTCCTCGTTGCCTTTTTGAGCCTCCTTTGCCGTTTGAATCAGTCTGTTTTTTAAGGTATTATTTTCCTCAGTCAAGCTGTTGACTCTCATTTCGTAATTTTCTTGAATTGTTCTCATTTCTCTTCCCAGTTTTTCCTCCACTTCCCTTATCTCCTTCTTAAGGTCCTGTATGGCTTGTAACCAGCTTGTATTTTCCTTTGAAGCTTTTGGTGTAGGAGTTCTGACTTCACTGTTTTCCTCCTGTTCCATGCTTTGCTCCTTTTTGTCCCCAAAATAGGAATGTAATGTTGGAGTCTTCTTTCTACTTTGTTTCCTTTGCCTGCACATTTTGCCACTCAATTACTTGACTTTGGGGCTTTTTGCAGTAGGACTCTGCCACCAGACAGGGGAGCTTTAGTCCCAAATGCTTGGGTTTTATCAGCTGCTAGAGGTATTAGATGGGTGCCCTCTCTGAGGTCTCCACACACTCTGGCAAGCTGGACACATACCCCAGGACCTCCACCCTAGACTGTAATCCAGATCCAAGCAGGTTAAAGCAAGAGTGATTACCCCTCAGACTGGTGTTTGGTCCCCCTACACTCTGCAGGCCAGGATCTGAAGCTGCCACTTGGAACTGGCTGGCTGTGCAGGCTTCTCAGTAGCTTCTCGCCCCAGGGATAAAAGCCACACACTCCCACTTACTGCTCCCAAAGTCCAGACAGCACTGACCTCTCACTTTGTCCTTTGCATCTATGTGTTGATAAATCTGGAAGCGGCCACAGCTGCTGCAGATCTGGAGTCCCTCTGGAGGGAGGCTGGTTAGGCCCGCCCTGGGGCTAAAGCCTTGGCGTGGGGTCGGGCTCTGCTCCTGAAGTCCTGTGCTAGATTCCTGCTGGCCTGCTGGGCTGTTTTCAGTGGGAGGTTAGCTTCTCTGTGTCATTTTGTGAGTTCTGCAGCTCCAAAGCTTGTTTAGAGTCCCCTTTTTACATGGATTAGGGAAGGTGGAAGCCAGAACTGCAGGAAGCCATCTTGGCTCTGCCCCCTAACCTGCTAAACTTAAAAAAGATGGCTATGTAAGAACTTTCCATTCCCTATCCATTCTGTCCTAAACCCCTTAATGTGTAATTTCTGCCCCTAACAATACTATGCTCTTAGAAGTCACCAGTAACCTCCTAATTGTCAAATCTAATGACCTTTCTTTAGCTCTTATTCTCCTTGACTTCCTTGCAGATTTTGACCCTACTGAATACTCCCTCAGTCTAAATACTCTTCTTTGTTTCATATGCACTTCACTGTCTTAATTCTCTTCTTGTTCTTCTAACCACCCCTTTTCGATGTGTTCTCTTTTGTCTTCATCCTTTTTCTGACGCCCTCATGTTGGTTTTCCCAAGGGTCTACTCATGACCTTAATCTTTTTTTTGTCTTCCCTCTCTCTTTTGGTAATCTCATTCACTACTTTATTAGGGTAACTCCAAAATCAATATCTCTACTTCTGAGCTCTTTTCTCAGTTCCAGGCCTGCATTTTCCATTGTCTACAAGACATCTCAATCTGAATATCTCAGCACGTCAAAATTCAACATGCCCAAATTTAGATTATCTTCCCCTTGTATTCTGCTCTTACTTGTGACCACTATTTTTATCTATATTTTCAGCATTCACACAGTCTCCAATGCTCCTGACCTGGGGATTATCTGATTCTTCTCTCTTATTTACCTGATATACAGTCAATCCCTGTCAATTCCACCTCTACACCATCTTTTACATGTCTCTTCTTTTTTATTCTCACTGTCATAACTCTAGTCCAGGTTCTCATTAGCACCTGTCTTTTTTGTTGTTCAGTCATTTTCAGTCATGTCTGATTCTTCATGACCCCGTTTAGGGTTTTCTTGGCAAAGATGCTGAAGTGGTTTGCCATTTCCTTCTGCAGCTCATTTTACAGATGAGGAACTGAGACAAACAGGGTTCAGTGACTCACCCAGGGTCACACAGATAGTGTCTGAGGCTGGATTTGAGTTTGAGAAGATGAGTCTTCCTAACTCTAGTCTGATACTCTGTCCACTGCATCACTAGCTGCCCTAGCTCCTGCCTAGACTACTATAAAAGCCTTCTCATAAGTCTCCCTATATTTGTTCTCTTCTCTAATCCTTTAAAATATTGCAAAATAATAATTTTTTATGTATTTGTATGATCACAGACCTCCTCTATTAAAAAAATATTTAATTGCTCCTGTTGAATAAAGAGTAAGTTTCATGCTCCTTTTTCTAGCATTTAAGGCCTTCTACAATATGGTGCCACCTTATTCTTCCAGACTTATTGTAACACTCCTTGTATTTGTATTCTAAGCATGTAGTACAGTGCCCAGCATATAAAAGGCACTTAATAAATACTTTCAGATACATATATAAATGAAAGATAAATAGCTAGATGATGTTACTGTCCTCCATGCACTCTATGTTTGAACCCAATTGTTGGATTATGATTTTAATGTGTGCTGTATGTCTTTATTTGCTCTTCTCTCTAATACTTATAATTCTGTCCTACATCTATGTCTGTCAACTTCTTACTTAACTCAAATGCCACCTCCTCCATTAATTAGCTTGGAGAAATTCATAGGATCGTAGATTTAGAACTGGAGTGAATCAAGCTGTCTAGCACGAATCGCTCATTTTACAAAGGAAGAAATTTAAGCCTTGGAAGGTTAAGTGACTTTCCCAAAGTTAACCTGGAGCCCTATACATTTTCTGTCTATCTATCTATCTATCTATCTATCTATCTATCTATCTATCTATCTATCTATCTATCTATCTATCTATCTATCTATCTATTTATCTATCTATCTATCTATCTAATCTATCTTTCTGTCTATCTATTTATCTATCTATGTGTATGTATGTATACATACACATAGATGTATATAAATAATGTATATATGTTGTGGTGTAAGGTAAATTGGCTAAAGTGCTAGACCTGGAATTGGGAAGATCACCTCTTGCTTCAGTTTCTTCATCTATAAACTGGGAATAATAATAATAATACTCATCTCCCAGGATTATTGTGAGGATAAAATGAAATAAAATTTGAAAAATGCATTGTAAACCTTAAGGTGATATATAAATGCTAGATAGTAGTAGTAGTATCAGCAGCAGAAGTAATAGTTGCTATTGTTATTACAGGATGTCAGTCTTACTGCAGTTTCAAGCTATTAAAACTATTTAAAACTATTAAAAATTAAAACTGAACTAATACATTTGGGACACCCTATAGAACACTTTAACATTTACAAAGTGATTTATACATATTATTTCATCTGATCCTCACAACAGCCCTAACATATGTAAAATAGTTATTGTTATCCCCATGTTACAGATGAGAAAATTGAAGCTTTGTGTACAATAGCACAGCTAGTAAATTTCAGATGCAGGATTTGAATCTAGATTTTCCTGACTCTAAGTTAAACATTCTGTCTACAAGGACATTGTGGTTCTTCGAAGCTTTCCTTGATTTCTCTGGTTAGTAATTTCCTTCCACCTCGTTTAATGTTAAGTTGGTAACTCTCTAATGCATGTTATCATATAATTTTGTATGTTGTGTTTTGTGTATTTGTGTTGGTGTCTCATTTATATTATCCAAACATTATATCTCCTCTAGTGATTTTCATAGTACTTAGCACACAATTATGAATGAATGCCTCATTCATTTTTATAATACATTCTTTGAGTTATTTGTTTATATGTTGTCTCCTACTACTAGATTGTAGACTTCATTAGTTTAGAAACAATCTTTTCCCCCAAGACTTAAGATTTTTACTGATATCTTTTGTTTTCACATTACCTTTATTTCTTAATATATTTCTCAATCCCCTCCCTTTCCAAGTGATTTATCCTTTTATGAATAAAGAACAAAAAAGAAAGATGATATCCAATCTATTGCCAAGCCCCATTGAGCTGTCCTGTGTAACATCTCTCCTACACTCCTTTTTCTCCTATGACACTGAAATCACCTGGTGTAGGCTCTGTTGACCTCACACTTGAGCTATTGTAATAGCCTGCTGGTGCATCTGCCTGCCACAAGTCCCTCACCTCTCCAATGCATCTTCCACTTAGCTGTCAATCTGATTTCCTCAAGAATTGGTCTGACCATGTCACCCCACTACAATACCAACTCATACTACTTCCAAGATCAAATACAAGATCCTCTGTTTGACAATTAAAGCTCTTCATCATCTCCCACATCCTACTTTTCCAATCTTCTTAAAATTTATTCCTCTCTACATATTTTGTAAACTCAGTGCCATTGACTTCCTTGCTGTTCCTCACAGAAGATACTCCATCTCTAGACTCTGGGCATTTTCACTGACTGTCCCCAATGACTAGAATTTGTATCCTTCCTCATGCCCACTTCCTCGCTTCCTTCTAGTAATAGCTAAAATCCCTTCTCCAAGAAGCCTTTCCCAAACCTCCTTAATAGTTAGTGCTTTCCCCTATTGATTATCTCCCATTTGCCCTCTATTTAGCTTGTTTGCACAGAGTTCTTAGACTGGTCTCCCTTTAATTGTGAACTACTCAAGAGCAGCAACTATTTTTTTTTTTTGCCTTTCTTTGACTCACCAGCTTTACATGGTGCTTGGCATTCAGTAGTCACTTTATAAATGGGAAAGGTGGAGGGAAGCAGTTCCACAAAGTTAATTAATAGATGAAGAAAATCTGGCAGCACAGGGTATGTTCTATACTTTTATTTTCTCCATGCCCCTCTCCTTCATATTTGCAAGGAGATGGGCATGAATTGCATCATCTCAACTCTCCTTAGAGCTCCAGCTTGTTCACTTTAATTATACAAAATTCTGTTTCATTTCTTATTGTTGTTTCCATTTGCATCGTTATAATCATATATATTATTTTTTATGTTCTACTTATTTCATTGTTTATCAGCCTTCACATGCTTCTCTGAATTCTTCACATTCATGGGTTTTGTGTTGTAAAGTTAAAACATGCCCCAATCAATGGACATATAGAGCAGTTCTTTCCTGCCATAAAAATACTGTTATTAATATTTTGGGATACATGGGACCTTGCTTTCTGTTTTTGACATTCTTGGAGTATATGCCTAGAAATAGGATATCTAGGTCAAAGGATATAGACATTTTGGTCCCTTTGTACTCATAATTTTCAGAGAATATGTCATATTAATCTTTATATCTTCTTCAGGAGATCTCCATAGAATAGATGCTTAATAATGCTTTTTTTTTTACTTGAATCAATGCTTGATAATATGTCCAAGGCCCAGTTGTGTGGTGGACACTGAGTATAATCCCCAATTAAGGGGCTGGTCTGGTGGCTAGAGCCACCCACCTCAACATCGCTGAAGTTAGTCCTGATTAAATCTAAAAGGAAACATACTAGGCTCTGTAGCTTAGGATGTCCCCCACTTTTCTGGTGATTGACCAGGCATCTAATGACTAAGAATAAGAGCACTGGACTTCCATGAACTGTTGCTGTGAAGTCCAGATTTAGCCAAAAAAATAACTGAAAACAAAAATAATCAGTGAAATATGTTATTTCATACAACTAGTTGGATACTGAAAGAAACATTTGTCCCCAAAGTTCAAAAGAATTTTTAGGTGCATTTTAGGTGCACTTTGATAATATTCCCATAAATTAGTCAGAGGCAGATATAGTTTTCCCCATTCTATAGAAAAAGAAACTGAGGGACAGAGAATTGACTATCCATTCAGTCCAACAAATGCACACCAAGCCCAACTGTACAAGGCACTAGGAATAGAATGAATAAAAACAAAGCAGCACTTCCAATAGAGAATTTTACATTCTATAAGGAGAATACAAGTAAAAAGGATTGAGGATTGAGAGAACACTAATTCATGTGTTCAAAGAAGGATTCAAGGAGGAGGTTCAGGACCCTATTTTAAAGAAAGACCCTTCCTAAATGTAGCAATGAGGAAGGCATATATTATAAGCATAGTGGGCAACTTGGGTAAATACAGGTAAGAGGCAGATGAAGTGTCAAGTTCAGGAAAAAACTAACCTAGTTTGGCTGGAATACAAAATGATGAAGAGCAGCATTATGAAATGAGCTTGTCCCATTGTTAACCATGGAATTAGAACTCAAATACTTTGACTCCAGTATTCCAGGTACTAGATGTCTCAGCTTTTTCCATGTGTAGCAAAACTTTGGCTCAAAACTTTTGCCTGTAGGAAAATCTAGTGATTATCCCCAAGAAACCCACCCAGACAAGTGGTCTATTACAGTGACTCTTACCCTTTTTTGTGTCATGCACCCTTTTGGAAGTCTGGTGAAACCTATGGGGTCATTCTCAGAATTATATTTCTATATAAACAAAATTAAATACATAGGATTAAAATGAAACAAAAAATGTTAAATAGTTATCAAAATATATTTTAATTTGTGATGTAGTAATATGCTTTTTGTTAACTCATTAAATAATTTGTTATACATAGACATATTAAAATACATTAAATAACAAGGCATATATAAAATATATTTTACATTTTTTAATTATGGGCAAGTTAAAGTCATTTCCTTAAAAAAAGACATAGTGTGAAAGGCTGTCACCAACACTTCATAACTTAAGAAAATACGAAATTTCAGTCAGACTCTAGTGAAAATAAAGACATATATTTTCCCATACATGTTCATGGATATTCTGAAATCTGTCTTTTATTTAAAAACCCTTGGTTGATTCATTTGCCAAATCATTAATCTGAAACTGGCTTTGTGAACTTCTATTTCTTCTCCCTTTTCCATAAACACTGTACTACTTCCACCCCTCCTCCCACCCCCTGCCAGCTCCATGTACTCCACCATGTATAGTTTTATGGTCGTCAATAAAGTATTCTCCCTTTTGAGAACTGTGCTAGACATATTTTCTTTATTCAACACCAGCCTCCTCAAGAAAGATTTACATTCTTGTTTTGCTTAAGATTCACATTTTAATGTACCAATAAAAACAAGTGAAATTTTCTCATTTCAGAGGATTGTATTTAGTTAACTATCAGGCCCCATGCAGCTTATCATACATTGCATTTGGATTTTTCTAACAGTGATTGCTAATTACATCTGCGTGTGTGTGTGTGTGTGTGTGTGTGTGTGTGTTTGGGAGGCAATAACAATATATGACTAGTAGGAAAGAGAAAAATCAGAAAAACTGTTCTATACTACAGAACTCCTTAAAATAAGGGACCAGGGGCGGAGCCAAGATGGCGGAATAGAAGCACAACCTTCCTGCAGCTCTGGCTTCCACCTTCCCCAATCCATGTAAAAAGGGGACTCTAAACAAACTTTGGAGCTGCAGAACCCACAATATGACACAGAGAAGCTAACCTCCTGCTGAGGACAGCCCCACAGGCCGGCAGGAATCTGGCACAGCGCTCCTGGAGCTGAGCCCAGACCTACGCCAAGGCTTTAGCCCCAGGGCAGGCCTGACCAGCCATGGGCCAGAGGGACTCCAGATCAGCAACAGCTGTGGCCGCTTCCAGATTTATTAACACAGAGATGGGAAAGACAAAGTGAGAGGTCAGTGCAGTCTGGACTTTGGGACCAGTAAGTGGGAGTGCATGACTTTTACCCCTGGGGTGAGAAGCTGCTGAGATGCCGGCACAGCCAGCCAGTGCCATGTGGCAGCTTCAGCTCCTGGCCTGCAGAATGTAGGGGGACCAAACACCAGTCTGAGGGGTAATCGCTCTTGCTTTAACCTGCTTGGATCTGGATTACAGTCTAGGGTGGAGGTCCTGGGGTGTGTGTCCAGCTTGCCAGAATGTGTGGAGACATGAGAGGGCACCCATCTAATACCTCCAGCAGCTGATAAAATTCCAGCATTTGGGACTAAAGCTCCCCTGTCTGGTGGCAGAGTCCTACTGTGGCAAAAAGCCAAAAAGTCAAGTAATTGAGTGGCAAAATGTGCAGGCAAAGGAAACAACGCAGACAGAAGATTCCAAAATTACATTCCTATTTTGGGGGGGAAAAAAAGAGCAAAGCATGGAACAGGAGGAAAACAGTGAAGTCAGAACTCCTGCACCAAAACTTCAAGGAAAAATATAAGCTGGTTACAAGCCATAGAGGACCTCAAGAAGCAGATAAGAGAAGTGGAGGAAAAATTGGGAAGAGAAATGAGAACAATCCAAGAAAATTATGAAATGAGAGTCAACAGCTTGACTGAGGAAAATAATGCCTTAAAAAACAGACTAATTCAAATGGCAAAGGAGGCTCAAAAAGGCAATGAGGAGAAGAATGCCTTAAAAAGCTGAATTTGCCAGATGGAAAAAGAATCTCAAAAGCTCACTGAGGAGAATCATTGCCTCAGAATTAGATTGGAGCAAATAGAAGCTAATGACTTTATGAGAAATCAAGATGCTGCTAAAGAGATCCAAACAAATGAAAGAAGAGAAGGCAATGTGAAATATCTCATGGGAAAAACCACTGACCTGGAAAATAGATCCAGGAGAGACCATTTAAAAATTATTGGACTACCTGAAAGCCATGACCAAAGTAAGAACCTAGAAATCATCCTCCAGGAAGTTCTCAAAGAAAACTGCCCTGATGTTTTAGTACCAGAGGGCAAAATAGAGGTTGAAAGAATCCACCAAACACCTCCTGAAAAAGATCCCAAAAAGAAAACTACTAGGAATATTATCACCAGGTTCCAGAATTCCCAGATTAAGGAGAGAATATTACAAGCAGCCAGGAAGAAACAATTTGAATATTGTGGAAACACAAGCAGGATAACACAGGATCTGGCAGCTTCTACAGTGAGGGATCAAAGGGCTTGGATTATGATATTCCAGAGGGCAAAGGAGCTGGGATTAAAACCAAGAGTCACCTACCCAGCAAAACTGAGTATCATGTTTCAGGGGAAAATATGGTCATTTAGTGGAACAGAGGACTTTCAAGCATTCTTGCTGAAAAAACCAGAGTTGAATAGAAAATTTGACATTCAGATAAAAGAAGCAAGAGAAGCATGAGAAGGTAAAGAGGGAAAAGAAATCATAAGGAACTTATCAAAGTGGAACTATTAACATTCCTATATGGAAAAAACAATAATTATAACTTATGAAACTTTTCTCAGTAGTTGAAGGGATTAGAAATATATATATATATATATATATATATATATATATATATATATATATATGTCTATATATGAGGGTATATGGGCATATGAATTCATATATGAATGTGTGTATATATGTTTACAGGTATACATAGATAGAGGGCACAGGACCAATTTAACAGGAAGGGATGATACTTAAAAGGTGAAATTAAGAGGTGAGAGGAATATAATGAGAGGAGATGGGGAGAGACAGATTGGGGTAAACTATCTCATACAGAAGAGGCAAGGGAAAATGGTTACAATGGAGGGGAAGAATAGGAAGGCAAAAGGGAATGGGTCAACCTTATTCCCATCGAATCTGGCTTGAGGAGGGAGTGAAATACACACTAAATTGGGTATCACCCTCTAGGAGAGTAGGGGGGGAAGGGGATGAGAGGGGGGATGATAGAATGGAGGGCAGGCTGGTGGGGGGGGGGAGGTTGGAAGCACCCACTTTGGAAAAGGGATGGTATCAAAGTAGAGAATAGAACAAGTGGGAAGTGGAATAGGAGGGAGGGAAATATAGTCAGTCTTTTACAATATATCGACTATGTTATTGTTTTGCATTAGCCACACATGTACAACCTATACTGAACTGCTTATCTTCCCAGTAAGAGTGGGTGACAAGGAAGGAAGGAAATGAATCTGGAATTGAAAGTTTTAAAATTAAATATTCATATATATATATATATATATATATGTGTGTGTGTGTGTGTGTGTGTGTGTGTGTGTGTGCGTGTGTGTGTGTATAAAAGTATATATATATATATGTGTGTGTGTGTGTGTATCTACTATTATTAATACCATCTTACATGTAATTGGGAAATAAGATATACAGGCACTGAGGCATAGAGATCTACTGGAAAAGTCTAAAGGGGTATGGGAGAAAATATGGTAGAGATCAGATTGGAAGAGGGGATATCCTGTGTGACTGCTATTTTGGGGTTGTGTGTAGGGGAAAAACAGGGATAAAATTTGTAACTCAAAATCTGGTGGAATCGAATGATGTTAATCAGAAGTTAATAAAGCATTTAAAAAAAATGAGGGACCAGTCTTTACCATCTTATTTTGGGAGATAAGTATATTGTAGCTGTTTATACTCAGCTGAAGTAGCAGGCAGAAACTGAGCATCTGTGTTAAGCCGTAACCGGGAGAAACTGTCATGCCCTGCCAAAGGTCATCAATGGAGCAGGTAAGCATAAGTCAGGGAAGACACAGATGGTAGCAGTGAGAGTAATTCAGGAGTCAGCCATAGAGCAGTTAAATGGGCAGTCATGGATAGAGTCTAGAGGACAAGGAATCAGAGACTAGGCAAAGAACTTAGGCAACAAGTGTAGGACACAGACTTTGGGGGCTGGGTCAAGATGGTAGAATAGAGAAATCACTCATCTGAGGTCTCCTGACATTCCTCTCCAAACAGCTTTAAAATAATGCCTCAAATTGAATTCTGGATCCTCAGAGACCACAAAAGATCAAAATTAGAAAATTCTTCTGGTCCAATACAGCATAGAAAGTTGGAAAGAGACATATGTGATACAGGGGATGAGGCTGACCTGGTGCCTACATGGATGAAACACCAGGTGGTGGTGTCAGAAGCAGTAGCAGCTTCAGGAGCTCTCAAGACAAAGAGAATCAGACCACCTTGGAATCATTGAAAGCTTCTGATCCCTCAGACCTAGCTCTGAAAACTAGAAAATAGTAGTGCAAAAAACCTGATGCTTGAGACAGTGTGCTTCTCCACCCTAAACAGAGCCCAAAATTAATATGAAGTTCCAAATCAAGGAATAGCATGGGAAAATGAGTCACAAAAAAGGACCTGACCATAAAAGTTATTATGGTAACAGGAAAGAGATAAAGACACAAACTCAGAAGACAATGAAGTCAAAATAACGATAAGCAAAGCATCAATGGAAAAAAAAAACTGTGAATTGGACACAGGCCCAACAAGAATTCCTGAAGGAGCTAAAAAAAATGATTTTCAAAATCAAATAAGAGTCATAGAAGAAAAATTAGGTAAAGAAATAAATGTAAAGGAAGAAAAGTATGAAACAATTAACAGCTTGATCAAAGAGGCTCAATAAATAAAGAAAAAAATACTTTTAAAAGCAAAATTGGTCAAATGGAACAAAAAAGATATAAAAATTCACTGAGAAAATAATTCTTTAAAAATCAGAATTGGTCAAAAAAAAGTGAGGTCCAAACGTTCACTGGAGAAAATTATCCTTTAAAATTTAGAATTGTGTAAGTAAAAGCTAATAAATCCATGAGACAGCAAGAAAAAAAAAGTCAAAAGAATGAAAAATAGAAGAAAATGCGAAACATTTCAATGGAAAAGCAACTGACCTGGATCTACCAATAGAGATAATTTTTAAAAATTATTGGACTACTTGAAAGCCATGATTTAAAGAGAGAGAGAGAAAGAGAAAGAGAGAGAGAGAGAGAGAGAGAGAGAGAGAGAGAGAGAGAGAGAGAGCCTGGACATCATCTTTTAAGAAATAAATTATCAAGAAAAATTGCCCTGATATTCTAGAAGCAGAGGGCAAAATAAAAATGGGAAGAATCCACTGATCACCTCCTGAAAGAGATCCCAAAATGAAAACTCCCACGAATATTACACTTAAATTCCAGAGCTCCCAGGTCAAAAAGAAAATACTTCAAGCAATGAGAAAGAATCCATTAAGATGTCATTGAAGCACAGTTAGGATCACACAAGATTTAGTAGCTATTATATTAAAGAAGTAAAGAGCTTGGAATAGGATATTCTGGAAGGTAAAAAAGCTAGGATAACAACCAAGAAGAAACTATACAGCAAAACTGAGTATAATCCTTCAGGGAGAGAATGTATATTTAGTGAAATAGAAAACTTTAAAGCATTCCTGATGAAATGATCAGAATTGCATTGAAATTTGACATTCAAATACAAAAATAAAGAGAAGCATAGGAAGGGAAACATGGAAGAGAAATCATAAGGGAGTTCATAAGGTTAAACTTTTTCACTTTCTAGCTGGGAAAATGATTACTTATATCTTCTAAGAACTTCATCATTATTAGGACAGTTAGAAAAAATCTACAATAGAGGGTGCGAGGGAGGTAATAAATTATGTTGTAATGATATAAAATATGGATATGTGAGAAAGAGGAATGCACTGGTAGAAGGGAGAGGAAGAATGAAGAAAATTATATCACATAAAAGAGGTACACAATGAAAAACTTTCATAGTGGAGTGGGAAATGGGAGGGGGGCGGTAGCAATATTTGAATCTCACTAACAACTAAATTGATTCCAAAATGGAAAACATTTATACATGCTCAATTGGTAATAGAAAAATATCTTACCTAATAGGGAAGTAGGAGGGGAAGGAGATAAGATAAAGGTGGAGGGTGGTAAAAGAAAGGGCAGATAAAAGAAGGAAAAGGTCAGAAGCAAAACAGACTTTAAAAAAGGGACAGGATAAAAAGTGAGAAAAAGATAAACAGAAGAAAATAGGATGGAGGAAAATGTATAATTAGTAATAATAACTGTGAATGGGATGGACTAGCCCATAAAACATAAATGGATAGCAGAGTGGGTTAAAGGTCAGAATCCAGAAATATGCTGTTTATAAGAAATACACAGAGAGACACACATGGAATTAAAATAAAAGTCTGGAGCAGAATTTTTACTTCAGCTGAAATTAAAAAAAAGGATGGGTAGATCTCAGAAAAAGCAAAAGAAACAATAGGCCTAAATAAAAGAGATTTTTAAAAGAGAAAAGGACCTATTTGCACATAAAATATTTATAGCAGTTGATTTTGTGGTGGCAAAGAATTGGGAAAGAGGGGATAAAAACTGGGGAATAGCTGAATGAGCTGCTGGTGTATGATTGTTACAGAATTCAACAGTGATTATAAGAAATGATGAGCAGGATGGTTTCAGAAAACTCTGGGAAGACTTATATGAACTTATGCAACATCATATGGGCAGAACCAGGAGAATTGAAGTAACAGCAGTCCTATAAGGATGGTCAACTGTGAAAGACTTAAGTTACCCTGATTAAGAAAATTATCTAAGACAATTCCAAAGAACCCCTGATAAAAAATGTTTCCACCTCCAGAGAGAGAACTGAGAAACTCTGAATCAAGATTGAAGCATACTTTAAAAAAAACACAACTTCATATTTAATATTTTTTGGTCTGTGTTTTCTTTTGCAACATGGTTAATATAAAAATACTTTGGGTCATTTCACATGTGTAGCCAATATAAATAATAAACCAATATAAACAATAAACCCTTCTCAGAGAGGGAGGAGGAGTGGGAGGGATGGAGAGAAGTTAGCACTCAAAAATTTTAAAAATTATTGTTTAATTTTTACATGTAATTGAAAAATGTTTAAAGAAATGAATAGAAATATTTTTAAAGTGCAGTGCACCAACAGTAAGAATGGAACTTAATATAGATCCAGACATATTTGGATAAATCACTTCGACAAACACTTATCAATCACCTACTGTGTGTGTGGTGCTGGGGATAAAAATACAGATTTGGCCTAGACCTTGTTTTCAAAGAGCTTACAAAGTAAATAGATGAGGATGTATGCAAATAACTGTGATACAAAGGATGCTGTGAAAAAAAACAAATCTCACAGGCTTCCTTTATTCTTCCTTCTACCTCAACCCCCATATTAATGAGTTGTCAATTCTTGTTGATTCTACCTTCATAATATCTGCAATATTTGTCCCTTTTTGCTCTGTTCATAAACCTCTACCCTAGTCTAGGCACTTATCTTTTTCTACCTAGACTATTTCAGTACCCTCATAATTGGTCTTCTTGCTTCAAGTCTTTTCCTTCTCTAATTTAATCTCCACACATTTGATGAATAAAATTCCTAAAACATGAATGTAACTAGGTTATAACCTTTCTCAAAAAATTTAGATAGTTCCCTTTTGCCAATAAGATAAGAAACCTAGAATTACAAAGGAAACCAATTATATTGAAATAGGAATAAAAAATATTTTCAAATGTATGATATATTAATATGTGCTTCTTTATGAACTCATTAAATAACAAGACAATATATTTTAAAATATCTTCACATTTATGTCAGTGCCTCAACCTGGCATTTAAAGCCTTCCACAATCTGGTCACAGCTAACATTTCTTAGTCTAATTTCTGTTTAGTCATTATTCATTTCACTTTAGTCACTATTCATAGCAGTCAAACTTGCCTTCAAATGTTTCCCTATATATGATATTTAATTTTCCACTTGATCCCTTTGCATAAGTGGTTCTCCTTGTCTGGAAAGCATTCCCTGTTCATTTGCTCCTCAAAAAAAAAATCCTTAGCTTCCTTCAAAGCAGACCTCAAGAACCAACTCCTACATAAGGCTTTTCCTGATGCCTCCAGTTGCTAATGCTCTCTTCCTCTTGAAATTACTTTTTTTTTCACTTTGTATTTGCTTACTTTATAAATATGGTGCATCTACGCCCCTCACACACACATACACATCACCACCACACTTCAATAGAATGTAAGCTTCTTGAGGGTATGAACTGTTTTGTTGTTGTGTTTTTATTTTTTTTTTTATCCCTCATAGAGTATCTTGTACATAATAGCTGCTTTAAAAGCTTTGGCAATTTTAATTAACATAAAGTAAAGGTCCAGACAAGGTACTATGAAAAGTTTGCCTCCAGAAGAAAAGTGATGATATATACTTTCTTCTTGACCAAGAAATGGTAGATAATGGGCATTGAACTTTTCGCAGTCATCATATGCAGTTAATAGAACAGGTTAGTTTTTTTTTTTTTTTAAGCAATCAGGGTTAAGTAACTTGCTCAAGGTTACACGGCCAATTATTTCTGGGTGTGGTGCTAAGTATCGATTTGATCCCCAGGTCATCCCCACACTAGAGCCGGTGCTCTTACTTGCTGAGCCACCTGGCCACCCCTAAGCAATTGGGGTTAAGTAACTTGCTCAAGATTACACAGACAGGTGTTTCTGGGTGGGTGCTAAGTGTCTGAGCCCAAATTCGATCCCCAGGTCATCCCCACACTGGAGCCGGTGCTCTTACTCACTGTACTACCTGGCCGCCAACAGGTTAGTTGTTTTAATTATTTTTTTTGTTTTTGTTACAAGGGAAGTTTTCATGCCAGGAGGATAGGGGAATGGGGGGAAGGGAGGAAATTGGGAAGAGATTATGTTGTATAAAACACAATAATCAACATTTTTGAGGGGAAATACAGCTAGTTTTTACTTCCAGGAGATGTACAGCCAGAACTCCTGTATAGCCAGACACAAGCACTACTTGACTGAATGACAGGGAGGATGAATGGATATCACCACCAAGATAGGTTTGTACCTAAGGATGTTGTTGTACCCCTATTTGGGAACCAGTGTTAATTAGGAAGGACTATTATAATAATCTTATGTACCCACTCATAAAACAATATTCCTTGTTTTATTCCTTGACTTTGAATAAAAACCTACACAGGAATATTTGTGAGCCATCCTTCCATTATCTGCCATGATCTTCTTTCTTTTGGATTCATTAAAAGCAGAAATGTTAAGATTGATAAGATTCAATTCCCCCAGCAATGTGTCTACTAAGTCATTAGACAAGAATCTCACGTTTAGAGTACCAATAGCCAAATTAAAGTTTATGATTGCTCTTAAAAACTAAATAATTCTTAACATTTTCTGCCCCCAAGACTTAAGGGAATTGCTTTGTTGAAGTACTAATGATAAATATTTGCAAAAATACCATGTGAAAATATTTGAGGCTTATGTACCAATATCTGTTAATGAGGATGATGTGGTTTAGAAAATGCTATGAAAAATTTAATAAGACACTCCAAATTAAATCAACATGTACTTTGATACGTGGTGACCAGTACAAAGGTGAAAAAGTGTGAAGATATGGAGAAATACATGAGAAAGCATAGTTCAAGAATAGGAATGAGAGATGCCAAAAACTTGTAGATTAAACAGAAACCTCACACCTATACATCATGAACATTTTCTTTGAGGAAAGTATTAATAAGTGTTAGACATAGTGAACACCAAACAACACCGTGTAAAGTGAAATAAATTATATTTTAACTGACAACAAAATACTTATTTTTGATGTGGGAGTTATTTCTGAGTCAGCTCTCTGTATACAGTGAGATCATGAATTTACCTGAATGACAATGAAAATTAGTCTAAAAAAGAAGAAAATAATCACAAGAAAAACATATGACATAACATTGAAACAACTTAGCCTTGAATTATTTAAATTAAAATTAAAAGTAAGAACTGGACAACAGAAATGATACTGACACCAGTTATAATTTTACCCAGAAACCTAATCAGTATTAATTAATTTCTATAACAATGAACCTAAAAGAGCCCAGGAAGCACCTTAGTCAGCAAACGCTTGACTTCAGTTGAAAATAGAGAGAGATAACTGCCAAAGGCAACACCAGGATAAAATGTAAATTCATCTGTAAAATTTTTGAAGAATTATGGGTAACTATGAACAGTGTCATCTCACAAAGAAAGGAGAAGCAATGAGGGATAAAAGCTGTTTAAATAAAGCTCATCAAATTATCCAACTGAGCAAAGTCATCCTGAGGAAATTAAAGGACAAAAATGGAAAGAGAAGTACAAACAGAAGAAACATGGAAAAGATTTTTAAAAATCATTACAATAAACCAGGTATTCTTGATCTTTTGTGTGTATGTCATGGATCTCTTCATCAGTCTGGTGAAACCAATGGAAACATTCTCAAAATGTTTTCAAATGAACATAATAAAATACACAGGATTCCAAAGGAAACCAATTATTTTGAAATATAGTTATTAAGATATTTTTAAAAATTCAGCTCATGGACTCCAGATTGAGAACTTCAGCAATGAACTCTTTTCTATACTATGGACAATTGAGCCATCAACTTGACACCTAAGTTTACAATCCAAGGTGGCTTTATAGAGAAGGCAAAAATGTCCCTAATGAGAATAACAACGAGATAAGTAGACAGATTGGACCAAGTGTATTTATGGAAGATTCATGGTGGAATTCATAGAAATGTGAGGATTCTGAGGGATTACATACAGGTATCTGAAGGAAGAGAAGATGCCAAAGACATGTAATGATAACAACAGCAACAGCAACAATAATTAACATTTTTATAGTTACTTAAAGTTTGCTAAATACTTTGCAAATATTTCATTTTATCCTCACAACAACCCAGGGAAACAGACTCTATTATCATTCCCATTTTATAGGTGAGGAAACCAAGGCAGAGAGATGTTATGACTTGCTTTGGGTCACAGAACTAGTAAATATCTGAGTATATATTTGAATTCAGGTCTTCCTAACTACAGGTCAAGCACTCTGTCAACTCTGTCACCCAGCTATTAAATAAAATATTGGTCCTTATTAATTCTGGGAAAACGTAATAAAAAGAACACTATCAACCTATATACTCACTCTCCTTATCTATATAAATATCCTTATGAGAGTCATCTACATGAAATGAGAGTTCCCTCATGTAATAGTAATGGCATTTAAAGATTCCTTTGTATTGGCTTGGTTTTTGGTAGATACTTCTTGATTGGCCAGTGAGTCAATAAGGTTGTTACATTCTCTGAGCCAGGAGAAGGCTTTGTTTTGGGGCTCACTTTGAGAAGTGTTCTGTGATTTGATCTGGATCCTGGGAAGCCATTGTCCAGAGTCCCCCGGCTTTGAAACCCAGATGTTGATTTGGTATGGATGTAATGGTTGGACAGTTTGGAAAGCTGTCTACTTGATCTGTTTCTGTCTTGATAATTCTGTCTGTATGCTCTGAAGCTCGGGGTGCTGACCTTTTTCCCCTGAACTAGGTAAACAATACATATTTGACTGATTAAAGTAAGCTTGTTAACCCATTTTGAGTTGCTTTCCTTTATCAAAGCAGATCCAAGAACCTGTGGTGGCATCAACCCTGGGGACGCTGGGGTGCTTGCTGCTACACCTCAATATGGGTATTAGTAAGGAACAATTGGGCTTTCCTATGAATATTCAACAACTGAACACACCTTTAAAATTTCCTATTTAACTGAAAGATATATGGAATATATAATCCAATTGTACATTTTATTTGTTGATTTAAGAAAAAAACATTTGATTTAATCAAAAAACAAAGCACCATCCTACTGGCTCTTTTACAAAGCATCTCATACCCATATCAAAATCATTCAAGATTACTTTGGATGGTAAGTTCCTCCAGAAGTTCATATTTGTGTATCACATTGTGGAGAAACTCATGGTAGATCTCAGTAGGCTGTGACAGAAAACCAAAGAACCCAGGAACCCCAAAGATGAAGAGAGCGAAATGTAATTGAGGAATCGTGTGACAGAAAGAGAAGATGGACTGCTCCTCTGGCAAGAGCAAGGGATGACTAGTGCACAGTTAAGAGTGCTCCTCTAGCACCTTTGCAATGTTAAAAAAAAAAAAAACCAAGGCCACCACCATATTGGGTGGACTCTCATTGGTGAATTTATAGCAGGACATAGACAAGAGTCCTACAGATTGGGCAGGTATGGGTGTTGTGTGTTGCTGAATCGTCACTCTCTATTCAATGAGTTTACAGATTTATTTTTAGCACTTATTAATAATTTATTAGAGTAGGTTGGACCATAAAGATCATCTAGATTAACCTCTCATGCTATAGGTGAGGAAACTGAGGCCCCAAAAGATGAAATGATTTGTCAGAATCAAATGTTAGTGACCATTGAAGAGCTGTGTTCTTCCCACTCCATTATGCTTTGGACATTCTGAAAAGTCAAAACTGATAAAAATCCTTTCCCCATCATTCTGATGGTGTTCTTTACCACTCTTACTATTCAAATATGTCAAATATGGCCTTACTAAGGTACACAACACTCAGCTAAACTCCAAGTGTTACATAAACCCAAGAACACTTATCCAGAGAATTGGTCAATATTTCATTTCACTACAAAATAGCTATTTGAACATTTCCATTTCTGAATCATTAAGGCATTAGAGCTGCATTAAATCACATTAATTTGGAAAAAAAACAATCAAATACATGTTGGCTAGGTTTTGTTTTTTTCTTTCAGAAAAGACATTATAGTAAATTGATGGGGAATTGCAGTCCAAAATGTATGGATTTCCAGTTATATCCTTTCATGGCAAGAATCCATTGGTTTCCTTTGAGACAGAAAAAAAAACAATATTATACCCAAAGATCAATTTCAGTAAAGGACAAGGACATTCAACACAAAAGAATTGAACTGAACTTGAAATAAATGATGTAATGTTTGAAGGGATGAGGCATAAGTTATCCTGGGACTCCAAGTTCTTATTTAAATGATGATTAAATGAAATTTTTGTCCCTGCCTTTTATTAGAGGTGATTTTCCCTTACTACAAAGTATAATGTATCTATTTTGGCATTGTCAGCAAAGTGTGCCATTAGCAATTGGTCTCCTTAAATATTTCAACCCTCTTTGGTTAATGTGGAAGGAGTGCCTCATCTTTAAAACACAGTTATCAGCTCTTCAGCTTGAAACTATCAATTTCATAAGAATTTGCCATTGGATGCCACCTTTCAAGAAAACTGCATCTCAAAGTTCAATTCAGGGACCAGAGCAATAAGAACTTGGGTTAATGATAATTGGTCATTTTTAAGGTAGACTGTGCATAAGCTCTCTGCTGA
The DNA here is from genome assembly GCF_028583685.1 of Petaurus breviceps papuanus. Taxonomy (NCBI): domain Eukaryota; kingdom Metazoa; phylum Chordata; class Mammalia; order Diprotodontia; family Petauridae; genus Petaurus; species Petaurus breviceps. The sequence continues at coordinate 16,762,564 of NW_027185735.1, read as the reverse complement.
GATGTTAGAAACAATGGAGAAATGGGAGATTGAATAAGAAGAATACTAGTCCAACAGGTCAATTATTCAATTTTTTTTTTATTTAGAAAAATTTTTCTTCTTTTTTTGCTCTGTGACTCTCTGGTATGGGGCTAATTGGTAGAACTGCTTAAGTACATTCATTGTCTTTGCTTATAATGACCTCCTGGCAACTAATTGAGATACTCTGAGCATTGTTATGAAAATGATGCATTGGTTATTGAGAAGACATAAAAAATTCCTATATAATCATTTCATGAGTGGAAAACAGAAATGCTACTTTGGAGGTTAATTTGGCATTAAGCATATTTTCAAAGGTGATGTTCTTGGGGTCATGGGAAGAAACAACCAGGTTAAAAACAAAAGTCCCAAAATGCGTCCTGGGTGCACCATGTATAATCCTACCCTGTCCTACACAGGGTATAACCTTACCACTCCCTAAATTTTACTCCAGCCCAAATAGACAGCTAGAACATTTATAACTTCAGAGGAATTTAAGTTTTGAGGTGAAAGAAAACAATCATTTTTAAAGCACCTACTACATACCGGGCACTGTGCTATATACTTTACAAATATTATTTCATTTGATCCTCACAATAACCCTAGGAGATAAATGTTATAATTATCCCCATTTAATAGTTGAGGAAAATGAGGCAGGCAGAGATTAAGTTACTTGCCCAGCATCACACAAATTTACTATACTATACCATACTGTACCATACCGTGCTATACCGTACCATACCATACCATACTATACCATACTGTACTGACTATATTATACCATACTGTACTATACTCTCCTATCCAATCCAATCCTATCCTATCCTACCCTTCCCTACCCTACCCTACGCTACGCTACGCTACGCTACACTACACTACACTACACTACACTACACTACACTATACTATACTATACTATACTATACTATACTATACTATACTATACTATACTATACTATATTATACTATTTGTACCTCCTGTCTCAAAGCCCATTGGTATAAGATTCTCTCCTTTTTGGTGGAGATGTATTCCCTGTCCTGCTCTACATGAGGGGTAGGGTGGGATGACGTAGAGTTGGTGGGAGGCAAGAGACCTCCAGCCTTAGCCAGTCTCCAAGTGAGAATCCCTTTTGAGTCCCTATGGGATGCTTCAGGACCAGTCCTCTTTGGTCAAGCTTTGAGTCTTTTTTGAGGGTTAAGATGTTTCAAAGGCTCCTGGCTTCCAGCTTTCAGAGAGAAGATAGAAGAAGCCAGTCCCACTTTTAGGCTGATGAAGGAAAAGACTAGGAAGACTTGAGAACAGGCAGTCTATTCCCAGTTTTCCACACTACAGATTTTAAGAAGATTGCCCTTGAGTGAGATCAAGGACCATCTCTCTTGGTTCAGTTGAGTTATCTCACTCCCTCTCACTCTGTACTGTCTTGAATCTGTTCTCCTATCTGTACCTTCTGTGATTTCTGGTTTGCTATGATTTGGATAAATGGATTTCCTTACTATTTTCTATATGTGCTCATTGTGCAAAGAGTATTTGGTTGGAAGGAGTCAAGCCTTGGATATAGAGCTTGGAGTCCCTCTTCCCCTCAGAAATGGCAAAGTGATCAGAAGTTAGATGGAAACTGATCATATACCCTAACAATACTTAAAGGAGAAAATAGATATAATTCTAACCCAGTCCCCCCCCTCTCTGAAAAGGGCAAAGTGGTGACCTCTGGCCCCAACCTAGTCATTCCCACAAGTATGAAAGCCGCCCCTGGAGAAGAGTAGGAGGAGAAGAGGCAAGAGATATCAATTCTAACTTTCTTTGAGCCACTCTACAATAAGCTTCTCCTTGGTTATGTTATAGGTTAACCTGTGGACCTCTTTATTCATGTGGGACCCACTCTCATGCTTTTCTAAATTGTTGCTGATGAACATTAGACTTGATTAAGGAGTCGTAGGAGGAAGCACTGTGTAATGTCCAGGGAACCAATTTTAGAGTCAAGAAGACCTAAACTCTCTCCTACCTCTGACACATCCTGGCTGTGTGACCCTGGGACAGTCATTTAATTTCTTAGTGAGCCCAGACAATCCTCTAAGACAATTAGTTATAGAGGAAATACCAGTTTGCCCTTGTAGAGAGAGATTGCTCAGTAAAGAATTCCAAATACTAATGAAATTATAGGTCTGGTTCAAAAGAAAAGAAATTATAATTGAAAAGGAATACAGTCTTAAAATGTTTTTGCCAATAAAGTATAATGTGGACTATTTCTTTTTGTGAACTTTTCCTGTAGTTCTTAGTAGACAATGTCTATTTGGTCTGCCAAGTGTTTTGAATTTCTAGTACGTGTCCAGCACTTATTGTTTGTCCTTCATTCTGGAAGAAGACCATGACATCAGGGAGGTAATGCCATGACATGCAAGTGAATTGGATTTAAGTGAGGGAGGACTGTACAAAGTCACTGGCCTCACTTTCTTTTCCAGAGCCATCTGGATCCAGTGGCAAGATACAGATTAAGATGATTAGAGATAGCCCTGGATGCAGTGGGAGACCTTGGCCTTTTTAAGTTAAGGTTTTAAGAGTTATCAGTTTGACTGAGGCAGCACCCATTCAGTGATTAAGGCTGCATAAGAAATTAAGTGTAAGAAATTACTTCTTTCACTTGGTAAAAAAAAAAAATCAATCTGCAAGGGAAAGATTCTCAGGGTTTCTGGCAAAACAGAAAAAAAAATTGATATTTACACTCACTCTGAGCCAGTCAGGGCCCAAAGAATGACCAAGTGGGGCTTGACCTGGAACCTATTATTGTCGATCAATAAAAGCCAGAGTGATTTGAGTTTAAGGCACAATCCTTAAGAAAAAAATATAGCCAGTAAACCCCAAAATATCTTTCAAATTTTCAGGGACCAAAATTTACATTCCTTTGGGCAGAGCACCTGCAGGTCAAGGTATGGCACCTTATGTGGGCAGAGGAAAGGAAAGGGAAAGGAAGGGGGAGAGGGAGGAATGGTAAGGGAAGGAAAAGAAGAAGGGGAGGTAGGGAAAGAGTGAGGGAGAAGAAGTAGGAAGGAGTAAGGGGGGAAGGAAGGGAAGGGAGTGACGCAAATAATTTGAGGGAGTTAGGGAGAGACTGACACAGGGCAAAAGATTTGAAAGCAAGGCTGCATTAGGAGATAGGGTGTCCATGGTAACCAAAACAAAGGAAGTAAAAGTCTGTCTTCTGGCTTGATAAAAGTATATTGTGTCCATTTAGGGGTACTACCCTTTAGTGAGGACACTGATAAACTAATATGTCATCAGGAGGGTGACCAGAAGGAGAGGGAACTGGGGATCCCTTCATCATTACTGCTATGGAAAGAACTGGGATTGTTAGCTTAGGGAAGGCTCGTGGCTATTATTGTAGAAAGTAGCATTTCTTCTATATAAGCAGAGCTGGTTTCCCTTTAAGGGGGCAAGAAGGCTGTCCTTGGAATTTGGTTGTTCTGGAGGAATTTAAAAAACCAACCTTGTGAACAAAAATGCAGAGGAGCCATTGATTGCAGGTTTTGTTCAGAGCCAGCTCCATGTCGGTGCGGACTGTCTTGTGGATCATTAATTAGATTTGTTTTACTTGGCCACAGAAGAAAGTGCTTAGAAGCAATATCTAGGACCCAAGATAAGAAAAATGCTTCCTAACAATTTGAGTTGTCCAAAAGCATAAAGAGCTACCTTGGGGAGAATGGGTTCTGTCTCACTAGAGATCTTCAAAATAAAGTTAAAGTTGGTGGAATGTTATAGGGGAACTTCCTATTCAGGTAGAAGCTGTCAAAGATTATCTCTGATAGCCCTTACAAGATAGAGATTTTGTGATTCTCTAATAATATAATATAATTCAATGCCAAAATAAGAAAGATGAACAATAACTTCTATAGTAGGTGAGGGTTCAGTGTGGGCCACAATTCATAGGATCACAGATTTAGAGTTACAAAACACCTTGGAAGCTATTTTGTCCAATCCCCTCATATTACAGAGGTTCAGGGTGATTAAGCAACTTATTCTAAATCTTAAAGGTCATAAAGACAAGCATATATTGAACTTGGGTCTTCTGACTCCAAATACAATGTTAATTCCACCATATTGTTCTGCCATCCCACAATGCTTCTTTGATAAAGCCTTTACAGAGGATGTAGGCCTTGATAGAGGCATTGAATTCTGGGTGGGATTCGGAGATGGAGGGAGAAGGGATGAGGCTTTCTGGACAAGATTAAAGTATGGCCAAGGACATGGAAGTGGGACTATCAGTCAGAAATCCCATTGAGGTAAAAAATACGTGAAAAATCCAAATAACAAGATACCTTGAACCTGGTCTCCCTGCACCCTGCCAGACTTGAGATTATCCCAACACTATGTCCTTTTTAGATAAGAAAAACCTTACTAATTCAGACTCACTGAAGAAGTGAGAAGGGCAGGGTGAAAGAAGGAAAAGCCTGAATTCAATAGTTTGTTTTATTTCTATCAAGTACAGAGAGCATATTTAACCAGGCTAATGATATGTGGCCCAAGAGAGGCAACAGATAAGAATGATTTATGATTGGCACATCAATAGTAATAATATGTGAATGCCAGAGTAAAAACAAGGCAATTCTGTGTCCTTGGCATGGTGAGAAAATGATGTGCCCCTCCTCCATTGAAAGTAAGAAGAGTTTTGCCTCGTAAAGGTATGGTTTGGGGAGAGATTAAACTGCTAGCCCACTTTTAAATCTCCTCATAGAAATTTCTAAAATATGATTTATCTTAGCCCAAAGATCAAAGAAATCATCCTAATAGCTATATTCTTAATGATATCTATTAAAAATCCTACAAATATTGGTTAAGGTCCATGAAAAGACATTTATTTTAAAGTGTTCCTCAATTTATCACCCCCCCCACTCCTCTAAGGCAACTGCTGATCTTGTCTACTCCCTAGTTTTGGCTTTGGGGAAGAGCTCTGAAGTACTTTAGGGTACTTGAATATGTATTTGTGTGTATGTAATTATAATTATGAGTAAATGTGTAAGATATGGGTATATATACAGACATATAGATATCAATATTTCTATATATGTCTATATATCTAGATACTGATCTAGATATGTGTATACCTAAGCCTTCAATTAGGGTATGCTAATACCAAGTACTAGTGGGTAACTTAATCCAACTAAAAAAATATAGGCATGGCTAATAAAAGAGATTGGCTTACTACTCTTTTTTATTATTATTATCCTTTATTTAGATAAAAAGTATCTTATTCTTCTACTAAAATTCTACCTCAATTCCACATTCTGGTATGAAGTTGATCTTGGGTACTTGAAGATCTTTCCCAATATAATAGAAGATTTAATAAGTCCTACCAAAAACTAAAAGCTTTGAAAATGACCCAAGTATGGACTATTTGCTGTTTGAGAAACAGGTGAACTACATCTTAGAGGGAGTCATCACCAAAAGGCTGGTCATGGTAATTTAGGATGATAATCTCCTAATGTCAAGGATTCACCATCTACATCAGAGGAGAGGATAATCACAAATTCGTAAAGTATAAGTGTCTCTTTATTTAATTAAGATTTTTACCTATTTTTAAATAACTGTGTTTCCCTTTCTTTGTCAAGCTGGAAATGCAAAGGCTACTTACCTCCACCACTGATCAGCACAGAAGCTTTGAGTTTCAGCTTCTGACCTAAGCTGGTTCACCCCTCCTTAAACAACCTGATCCTCTCTTCCCCCAATGCTGATTATGAAACTAATGCTGAACTTAGTGTAAATATCCAATAAACTTAGTTGAGAACTCTTGAGCTCACCTCAAGAGATACACCTGGGGTGGCCAGGTAGCTCAGCAAGTAAGAGCACCGGCTCCAGTGTTGGGATGACCTGGAGATCGAATCCTGGGCTCAGAGACTCAGCACCACACCCAGAAATAACTGGCCGTGTAACCTTGAGCAAGTTACTTAACACTGATTGTTTAAAAAAAAAAAAAAGAGATACACCAGCCTCAAGACTCCCCAGCAACAAATTTCAGACATTATTATCTCTTTATTAAAACAATGACATCTTGGAACCTAAAATTACTAAACACTAAAACCATTACTACTAATACTGCTATTGCTATAATTATATATGTTATATATATATATATATATATATAGTTATATAACTAAAATTACCAATTGGTAGAGTGACTAGAAAAACCTATAGGACTCTGTGCTTGCAGGTGTGATTAGGCACATTATAGACAAGTAATTATGAAGAAGAACCAGAATGAAAACCTTGTCATCAGTGAAATGAATAAGCAGAAAAGGACATAGGCTTTTTATCTGGTAAGAAGGAGAGATAATCAATGGACAGCTTGCGTGGCTTAGTGGCATCCTCTCAATGTCAAAAGAAAACAAAGAAGCCCCCAGCCTCAGAGATCCTCAGTAAAGAACTTATAAGACAGGGCCAGGAGCTCCACAAAATGAGTAGTCATGGATTGTTTACAATCTGCATCAATGGAAAGAACTCCCATGTTGATGAAATTAGATGCATTTGAGTTACAATTTTTGCATGTGTTTAATTGCAGTTATTATTAAGAATAATACTAACTTGTCTTTATATAACATTTTACAGTATAAAATGCAGTTATCACAACACCTATGGGATGCATAGTGCAGTTATAATTATCACTATTTACAGGTTAGGAAATGTTGGTTTTGGAGGAGAATATTAGCATTTTAAAATTTTTCTCTTAAATAATAATTATAATCTCTCTCCCACTGCCTGATACAAATTGAACAAATTTTCTTAAATGAGAAATATAACTCACATTATAAACATACATACTCCAGCAAAACAAATTTTCATGTTGTCCATGCCTGCAGTATATATATATATATATATATATATATATATATATATATATATATCTTTCTGAATTTTAATTCTCACCTCTCTGGCCAGAGGTGAGAGGCATTTTTCGCCTTCAGGCTTTTGACCTTGTGGTTTATCATTACATTGATCAAAATCTTTCAAAGTTATTTTGCTTTATAATGCTGTCATTGTATAAATTGTACTCTTAGTTCACACTTTGCTCTGCCATAGTTTATAGAAATCTTCCCAATTTCCTCTGAAATCATACATTTAAATCATCTGTTATAACATAAAGATATCCCATTACATTCATATATGACAATTTGTTCAGTCATTCTCTAATATAAGTACACCCACATCATTTCCAATTTCTGGATAACATGAAGAGAGCTGCTAAATAAATGTTGTTGTTCAGTCATGTTCAACTCTTCATAGCCCCATTTGGGGTTTTCTTGGCAAAGATACTGGAGCGATTCACCGTTTTCTTCTTCCCTTCATTTTATAGATGATAAACTGAGGCAAACAGAGTTAAGTGACTTGCCCTGGGTCATGTAACTAGCAAGATTCTGAAGCCAGATTTGAACTCAGGAAGATGAGCCTTCTCGACTTCAAGCCCAGCACTCCATCCACTGTACCACCTAGTTGCAAGTAGTGGAGCCATGGACAAATCTGTTTCACTTGGAAAGATAATGAGACAAAGGAGGGAGGGCAAACCTAGCTTAAGAGACAAATATCAACATCAGAAGAAAACCAGAAATATAGAGCTACCAAAGCACTTAATATATTTTTTCCCTAACAGCACACTGAGAAGTAAGTGCTATTACTATCATTAATTTATAGAAGAGGAAAGTGAGGCAGGTAGATTGAGCAATTTGCTCAGGGCCACACTACTAGTAAGCATCTGATACTGGACTGGAACTCAGGGTTTTCTGCTTTCAGGTCCAATACTCGATCCACAGCATCACCTATCTACCTTGGAATTCCCCCAAAGAAACTGCTGAGATCAACAAGGCAACAGACACCCTGGTTCCCCTTTGTCAATGGAGTGTCAGTGGACTCTAAGTGGAACTAATTTCAGTCTATTAAAAATACTAAGAAAAATTTGAACACAAGCTAGGACTCTGTACTATGTTTTGACCATGTATGTAGCCTGTGGAGAAAACCAAGTGGTAAAAGTTTAAGTTTTATAAAGGCCCTGATCCTTCAACCTCTGAAATGGATCCAGAGAACTTTGGCTTCGGGGATTCTCTAGTACCAAAGATATAAAACAGGTTTATTGAGGAAGAAATTCCACAAAAGGGCAGCATGTTCTCAGTGCGAGTGGGGAATGTGCCCAAAGAGCAATTCACAAGATCCAACTTATTGACTGTCAATCATTCTGGGCATGATCTGGAAAAATTTCTTAGAACCAAAAGAACCCAAGTAGACAAGTACACTATTCCAAGAGTTCAAGATGTATCGGATTATTTATTAGGTAGCCACTGATTCTCAATATTGGATTGTGCAATGGCTATGACCAGATTACTGTGGTGGAATAAGATAAGACGAATGCTTTCATCTGTCCACCTAAATTTTTTAACAGTTTGATCTTATGTCCCAGGGCATCTCAGGGGCATCTACCACTTTTTAAAGACTGATTAAAAAGTAATTCAAGACACGAACTACTGGTGGGTCAATATCTTAGGTGGGTGTGCCTTGGCGACAGCAATGTCTTTGGGAAGACTCTGGAAGAATGTGAATGAAATCTAAATAAATAATAATAATAACAATAAATACAGCCTCAAGGACAATGGCACAACATTTTCACTTAAGTGCCAATTGCATAGATCCTCTCTCATTTGAGATCATATATTGAGATGAGATATTTCTCAACAGGTATTGACTTACTTGTAAGTATTGACCTAGACAAGATAGACATACTCCTGACTTGGACAATTACAAAGGTCTTTCAAGACCTAAAGATTTTCTAGATTCCACAATTATTATCGAAAATTTCTTAGAAACTGAGCTGCTATCACCAAACTACTGAATGACCTCACAAGCATACATCATTGAAGAGAAACAGAAGTAAAAGAGAAAAGAATTCAAAATTGTATTAACACCAACCAAGAGCTTTGAAAATCAATGGATAGATAGATGTGAACAACTTTTCAAAGATTTAGTCAATTTCTTTATACATACACCAGTATTGGCCTATGCAGGCCCAAACAAGCCTTTCATGCCGAATACAGATGCCTGCTTGCGGAACTTGGGCAGACTGCTATAGAAAGAAAGAGATGATCAACAGAAACCAGCTTCATTTTCAGGGGAGGTCTGAAAGAAAGTGAGACTCAAAATCCCATACGTGAGCTGAAATTCTTGGCTTTAATATAGGTTTCAACTGAGAAATTCAGATTCTATGTTGGGGAGGAATTGCAAGTGTGAATTCACACCAACACACTGAGGTATATTCTGAGGAGTGCCAAGTTAACTGATGTTTGCCAGAGGTGGGTAGAAGTACTTTACAACGATGAATTCAACATACATTCACTAATGTGGATACAGATATTCTATCCAGAAGGCCAGGTGATGTTGAAGCTATATAATACCTAAAGAAGAATTGAAAGCTGTATGTAACACCCAAAGACCTAAATTACATGCAGTGGCAATACAGATGAAAGTTTGGAGCTTCTACCATATTTCATAACAGCAATACACATGTAGAACCCCCTTTCTTTCCCCATTTCTGTACTCACTTTCACAGATTGGGATCCTTAGATGGTGACTGACTTATTCCCTTCAATATTCTAGGGTAAGCCTAAACTGTGGCTTCTAATATCATAGCTCCTGATTCCTTCACCAGTGTTATACCTATTATTAATAAATATATTTTTTAGCTTTTAAAAAAGGGATTTATTTAGAAGATATAGAAAGAACAATTGATATGAAACACAATTTCTTCTTGAACACACATGGTCCTAGGGGACAGTGAATTTTTAAGACTTAAAATACAGAAATAGTAAGGTACCTATATAGGGTACACACGTGACAACAGATTACTTCACAAGTCCTGGCACTGGGAGCCCTTTTTTGTTTTTGCAGAATCTTCATTAATTTCTCTTTAGGTGTAGTTCCTCTGCTGTTCAGTGAGGATCAGTGCTTTCTAGAGTCCACAGCTGGTACTTCTCTCCATAATGATCCCTAAAACCACTACCATCTTCAGGTGATTTCCTTTTCATATCTGTCTGTAGGCACTTCCTTTCTCATCAGTCATTACTCCTTGGGTGGTCAATGTTACTCTCACCAGTGAATTCTGCTATTGAACCCAAGAACCAACGGGACCTCTCATGGGGCTATTGAATCTTCCAAATATGAAAGTTAATGTAGCAGTCAGGTGCAGGACTACATGTTCATGGCACCACCAACACACCCTAATCCAAAAGTTCATAGCATTTCTTGCCCCACTTACAACAGGGAAAGAAAAGAATAAGTGATCAGTGGGTTATCTCTTTTCTATGCTAATTTTTTTCTATTAATTCTACTAATTTCCAGCACAGCACCTCCACAATCATGAGGTCTTCTAGCTCTCTAGCCTTTTAGAAGACTTTTCATTATCATACTTTACCAGGTCCTCAATTACACATGTTTGGAAATAGGTTTCCAAAGTTCTACATGGGGATTGGCACCAGAGGAATAGATAGATACATACATACATACATGTAGATATATACACACATATATGTTTGCATGTATGTATATATTCTCTATATAACACATAAGGAATTTGAATTCTAAGCCCTTACTGACCAGTTCCCTCATTACACATGTAAACCTTGATTTGTTGTATCAACATTCAGTCCTTTAAAGGCATATTAGTGTTGAGATAAATGGCGGAAGCTGGACGTATACAATGGAATACAACTGGACTGACACAGAACCCACATGTGACATTGTAAAATAGGTGATGTTACCCATCGTTCTATGGCTATGAAAACTTTAAATAATGACTTTGGACACTTGGTCAAGGTAGAAGTCTATCTCTAGTAAGAAATATTTTATTGCCCCAAGATAAGTACAGATATCTTCAAGAGGTATGAGACTTAAGCTCAAATGTACAAAGAAAAGTATTATCAGTTCATGCTGCATATTTGGAGAACACAGTGCTAAGAACTTTGAAGCTTGTCTGTACTGACTTTCTATCTCTGGAAAGAAATAATAGGAATATAGATCATATATTAGTAGTGGTTTACCACGTCACAAAGTATGCACAACCACATCTGTCCAGGAATCAAAAATCTTCCACAATTACTAAAGTATTATGGGAGAAATATTTCTTTTTTTTTTTAGAAATATTTATTTCTCAGGACTTCCTGACATGATCCATTCCAAACAAGACAAAGACTTTGAAAGCACATTGCTCAAAGTGGTGTTTATTTTGGCTAGCATCATGAAGCCTCTTAACTTTTTACATGAAACACTTTACTAAATAGTCTGAACACTTCAGCTACACACTGTTGAACATGTTGGGTTCTCTGAGGCCAGAATGAAATTCTCAGTGGAACCAGCATGTAGCTCTTTTAGTACAAACACACAATTCCACAAGAAAAGATACTTTTGGCTTTATATGCTACCTACTGATTTTTTAGTGTAAACCATGGCTTGTATTTTGGAGTCTCTGTGGATGGAGAAGCATCAGATACTCAGAACCAATAGAGAGAGAAACTAAAGGAAGCTTACCATCCTAGTTATAACTTAATCCCAGATGAAAACAAAAATAAATAAGTGATAACATGATGCTTGAATTCATCGCCAAGACCTTCAAGGATGTGACAGAATTTTGCTGAGAAATCTTGGTCTTCATGAAACATACAAGTTACTAAAATGGAAAACTTGTCCAATGCAAGTCATCAAGGGATTATGAAACCTGCCTGCTAACAAAATGGCTCTGGAAACTGGTAGAACCATGAAAAGAAATTCCACTACAACCATTTATTTCCAACCAATTACATTTCCTGATGAATAACTAGAAACTGATAGACACTCACCTCAGAGACTTTAAGCAAAAGAGACCATCTGCCAGTCATGAAAAGACTGCCCAATTCAGACAATGGCTCAGAAATCTACATTTCAAATGAAGACTTCAGATTATAGCACCACCTTTCCAAACCTCAACAAACATGTTTGTTCAATTAATGGAAGAAGATTGAATTGGGGCAATACATTTTCTGCTTGATACTTCGTACTGTTAGGGTAAAGACACACCCTACAGAGCACAGCTACTCTATGATTGCGGACATATGTACTCCAAACTTCTCAACTTCCTGGTCTCTGGGCTTGAGGCATCCATAGGTGACTTCCCTTTAGCTTATGGCAAGCATTTCCTAACCCTCCTGATCTTAATCTCTGAAACCTAGACTACTCTTGGTCATTGCTCCTGGAAGAGCTACTTACCTTACTACCAAACAACTCTGGGGTTTAGGATTCCCTGGTCATTCATGCCAAATCTCTTCCTTGATCCATATAGATAAGTAGAGGTAGAAAAGTTACAGTGACAAAGTTAAGCCCAATGGTCAAGGTTCCTTTCTACCTCCCTGGCTAGAATTTCATATATAGATACCAATAGCAATACCTGAAAAACTTTCACTAGTGTAAGCTCACTCTTCCACTAGTATTTACCCCTTTTTCTGAAAAAGTCTTAGAATAAACTGACTTAGAAAAAGATGCTAAACAAAGCTGAACTGGCTTATGTTGAGTTAAACGAAGGAAGGTAATTCTATCCTATGAATCTGTGTAATTTAAGAATAGCCTAAAGCTCATTTATTTTTTCTCTTGTTTTTATTTGATGATTTACTGAAATGTTTTCTATTTTTAGCTTAGAATAGATTATTTTAGCCAAGTGCTCCAGTTCATAGAATACTTGAGTTGCAGAGATGTTATCAGATCAATAATCCAGGGCAAAAGGTACCATCTTTCTTCCTCATGCACTTTTCCATCCACCCTGGTTTTCTTTGTTAAATTTTGGATGACTGACAGAACATCCTGGAAATGTGTTAGAAGGTGAAAAAAGATTATGAGAGGCAGCTATTGGTACAGTGCCTACGATGCGAGACCTAGAGTTAGAGAGACCTGAGTTCAAATCCTGCCTTATATACTGACTAGCTGGATGATCCTGGGCAAGTCATTTAATTTAATGTCTACCTCTCACCTTTTATTAAATGATAACAGTAATAATAATAGATTTTCCTTACATGGTTATTGTGAAGAGAAATGAAATATTTGTAGAAGTGCTAAATTTTAGAACCCAAGGTCAAACAGGGATGAAATGGCAAAGTCAGAATTTGAACCCAATTCTTCTGACTCCAGCTCCAGTGCTCTTTCCAAAACAAACAAAGTAAATTATAACTCCTTGTTTTCCTTCTCATCATCATAAGATTTCCACATAATCTGGTTCTCTCCTGAGGAAAGATTCAATCGATACCAACTTATTTCCTAGGTTACTGTACTTCAGAATCAATTCCCTCTTATGGAGGAATTCAATAGTTTTTTTTTTTGGTTAAATACTTATTTATCTAGTAGCCCACTGAGTGGCCAAAGAGAATGGACTTTGTCACACACAAAAGGTCCTGGGAAAAATAAAATTGTTTGCCCCCCCCCCCACAGAGTCAGAGACAGAGAGGGAGGCTGAGATATGAAGGGTGAGAGAAAGGGTGAAAGAGTAGAGGGGAAGGAGTAGAGACAGAGAGAATATATGTCCATATATATTTCCAGTTTTTTCATAGCATTTTTTTTACCTTAGGGACTCAATGGATATTGACTGACCACATGAAGGAATAATTTTAATAATAATAATAGATAACATTTATATAGCATTTTAAGTTCTACAAAGCACTTAATAAATATTATCTCTTTTTATTCTCACAACAACCCTGGGAAGCAGATGCTATTATCACCTTTTACTGAGGAGAAAACTGAAGTAGACAGAAACTTGTTTAGTCACACAGCTATTTAGCATTTAAAGTCACATTTGAATTCGGATCTTCCTATTTCCAAGTCTAGTTCTCTATTCACTGTGCCACCTAGTTTTAGACTGTGAGTCGCTGACAAGATGAGATCTCTGATCTTCAAAAAACCTTAGATTCCTCTATAGTCAAACAATTCCCTTAAAACTAGCTGTCTCTTTTTGATAAGCTAAATTCTCTCTCTTAGACCATTGTAGTCTATGCCTCTTAAATCATACCTGGGGGGCAGTTAGGTGACACTGTGAATAGAGCACCAGACCTCGAGTCAGAAGGATCTAAGTTCAAATCTGGCCTCAGATACTTGACACACTTACTAGCTGTGTGACCTTAAGCAAGTCACTTAGCCCCAATTGCCCTATCTTCCCCCCTCCAAAAAAAAAAGGCAAAAAAAAAATCATACCTGGATTTAAGTTTTTCCTCTTGGAGATATTGTCTGGGTGACCATAAGTATGTCACTTAGCCTCTGATTGTCCCCAAGAAACTACCGTAATATTGTAAATTGCAGAGCAGGTGTTGATTTGCATTGGTACAGGGAGTTTGCTTTCTAAGAGTTCATATGCCACTGAAATCACAGGCCCAATCTAACAAAGAAAAAAAAATACTATATAATTATTGCTGTTTCAGTCAAATAAAATTAGTCTTAGGGCCACCTAAAAGAATTAAATTATATCTCCAAAAGCAATTATTTGCTCCTAGAAAGAAATAATTTTTTCTCTCTGTGCCTCAGTTTTCTGATCCTTAAAATGGGAAAGATTGTAGATATGGAGCTAGAAGGGACTTTGGAGGCCATCTAGTCTCACTCCCTCATTTAACAAATGAGGAAAGCTCCCACGAGGCTAAGCAATTTGTTCAAAGTCACACAGGTATAAGCATTCGAGCCCCAGCAACAGCTTCTGAGTGTAACACTGCATATCCTCTCATGTGGTTGCCACAGCAGCCAGGTGGCTGCACTGAATCTCAAATAGCCATTGTGTATTCCCAAGCACAGTGAGAGATATAGATAGCTTAATCACCCTCTGTACATACTAGAAAACTTTGTTGCAATTCTTGGAATATGCTGGGAGTTTCAACATTAGAAATAAAAAGCATTAAAGCCAGGTGAGGCTTCTGAGGCCAGGAATACAACCAAAGGAGAAAGCCTTGTTCCAAAAGTCACTTGTCCCACTCACAACCATTGATAGAAGTTGCAGCATGCTTAGAGTTTATTAACATGGTTCACCACTGGACACACTGTAATAGATAGAAGATCTATCCATTCAACAAGAACAAACAAAATAGTTATTTCAGGCAAGGTAATATAAAGTAAAACAAAAAGAAGCAAAAGCCTAGATAAAGTGATCATCAGGCACAACCAAACTAAGAAAAATGTCAGATCCTCTTAATAGGGTTTGTACAAAGCTCCCCTCCTGTCTTCTCCCCTTCCCTTTATTTCTTTCCTCCCTGCCTCTCTCCTTCCTTCCTGCATTCCTTCCTTCTTTCCCTTCTTTTTCCTTCCCTATTTTCCCTCCTCTTTCCTTTGCTTTTCCATCCTCTTCTTTTTTTTCAGGCTTGTATTTCTCCATCTTACCTAGGAAATACGAAGATTATTCACAAACCTGATCCCACCCCTGATTACTTCACTTAACCTACTCTGTTTCTAACCTGGGTCAATTCAATCTTCCTTAGACAACCCCAGTGGCACTCTGCTCTTGGGGACCCACTATATTAAGGCCAAACCCAATCAGCTTACTTCACTGAAGCTCAGAATTTCCAAGTTTGATCATTCCCCAACTTTAGCCTCCCTGTGGACTAGGATTATAAATGTCCAGTGATAAAGCTCTACTTCTGTACATGTTTACAATTCTAGTAATAGGTCCCCTTATTTGCTGGCAATTACACACCCCCACACCCTATCAGGAAGAAGGGCAGTCAAGGAACAACTACAGCGTAATCCCATGGGTCCTCCAAATAGGATCCAGTCTGTATCACTGAAACACAGCAGCTGTGTTAGCTGTTTTATAGCTTTTTGTTTTCAGTATTTGGCAATCCCAGTTCCAATGTATCTGTGCACTGCAATAGGTCACCTGCCTAGAGCTATGGCTTAACAGCTTAGTTAGTCAGACCAGCAGAAGCCAAGAAAAATTACATGTTCAAGTCCTAGGTAAACCTGTTAGCTTTGTTCCTTTTGACCTATGACCACAGAGTATGCCTTTATCTACAGCCAGATGTCATGGACAGCTAGGTAGCACATTGAATAGAGTGCTAGGCTTGGAGTCAGGATGATTCATCTTCCTGAGTTCAAATCTGGCTTCAGACACTCACTAGCTGGGTGACCTTGGGCAAGTCACTTAACCCTGTTTGCCTCAGTTTCCTCATCTGTAAAATAAGCTGGAGAAGGAAATGTCAAACCACTCCAGTATCTTTGCCAAGAGGTCACAAAGAGTCAGACATAGAAAAACAATTCAATAACAACAAAAGATGTCTCATAATTGTAAGCCTTTGATCACAAGGGGCCTGAGTGAGAGTATGGATAGACTTGAAAAAAATAAAACAATTTCTCCCCACTACTGAAAACCATCTCAATATGTATATGTTACTGATTGTAGACCAATAGTGCCATTCTTATAGATAAAGAACTTATTAACATGGTATTTTAGAAAGAACTTTGAAGTAGGAATTAAATGGCATAGGTCTCAGCTCTTTCACTTGCAACTATGTGACCTTGGGTACATTCACTGACATGCTGTTAAAACTTTAATAACCAGCTTTCTGCAAATGCAGGACGCACTCTTAAGTTTAATTTGCATTATTAACATTTTCTTCATCACCTTCTTAAATCTAGACAACCAACAAAGTAATCATTGAGCTCTGATTTGTAATGTTTGCTGATTTCTGAGGTGTAAATGCTTACATGGAAAAATTTAACAACTGGATTCTGGAGTTGGAGCTAACTGGCTCCAACACATCCCTGGAAACGACTTTGTTTTTCTGAGTCTCAGTGTTCTTATCTGCAAAATGAAAGTTAAAAATACTTGTTATATTCACTTTCTAATTTTTCCTGCGCTGAATAATTAAGATAATAAATGAAAAAGTGCTTTCTGAACTTTTAATTGCATTAGAAACTTTTTTTTTGTCATTGTTGTTCCGTTATTTCAGTCATGTCTGACTCTCAGTGATATCATTTGAGGTTTCCTTGACAAAGATATTGGAGCAGTTTTGTCATTTACTTTTTCAGCTCATTTTACAGATGGGAAAACTGGAGCAAATAGCATTAAGTAACTTGCTGAGAGTCACACAGCCTGTAGGTGTCTGAGGCCAGATTTGAAATCAGATCTTCTTGATTCTGGACTTGGCACTCTATTCACTGAGCCACCTACCTGCCCTATAGAAATACAAAGTGTTATAATTGTATCTTGTGATTATTTGGGGCCTCAGGTTTCAGTACTTTATTATCTTCCAAACTTTTTCTTTCCTCTACTGCCTAGTGTATTGCTCTGCACAGAATAGGTTTTTAATCAATTAATAGCATTGTTAAGCCCTTAGTGCATATCAGGCTCTTTGCTAGACTCTGAGGACTTAAAGACAAGAAATGAAATTAGAAGAAAGAAAGAAATAGATTCTGACTTCAAAGAATTTACATTCTATTAAATAAATGTTTAAGTAAAAATCCAGGGGTTTGCTGGACCCAGCCCATATGGCTCAAAATATCTATTGAATTTTCAGTGTGAGCATGTATACCTCAGAAATCAGTAAACGCGATTAATCAAGACTGGCTATAATGCTTTGTGGATTTTCTAGATTTAAAGGGATAAAGAAATGTTAATAATACGAATTATACTCAAGTGTCATGAACACATTTTTTTGAATACTGGTTGTTAAACATTTACCAGCAAATCCCTGACAGTCAGTCAATAAACATTTATTAAGTGCCTATTATGTGCCAGTTATTCTGCTAAGAGCTGTGCAAAAATCTGCAAAATATGGGGTGGCTAGGTAGCACAGTGAATAGAGCACCAGCCCTGGAGTCAGGGGGAACTGAGTTCAAAGCCGACCTCAGACATGTGACCTTGGGCAAGTCACTTAACCCCAATTGCCCTACCTTCCCCTCGCCAAAAAAAAGCCCTGTAAAATATGGTCCTTGCCCTCACAATCCAATGGGGGAGGCAACAAGCAAAAAAGGTATGTACAAACAAATTACATATAGGATAAAAGGAAAATATTTAACTGAGGAAAGTTTCTAGAATTAGATTTCTTGTAGAGAATGGGATTTTAGTTGGAATTTGAAGTAAATAAAAAGGTAGAGATGAGGATGGAGAACATTTCAGGTATGAGGCCAGAGAAGATGCTCAGAGCCTAGAGATGGAAAGAACAGTGTCATTAAGTCACAAAGTATATGGAGGAAAGTAAAGTGTGTGAAAACTGGAAGGAGGGAGTGAAGAAGAAATAGTTACTATTTGAATGTGAAACAGAGGATTTTACATTTGATCCTGAAGGTGATAGAAAACCACTGGAACTTACTCAGTATGGGATCAATATGGTAGGACATGTGCTTTAGGAAAATCACTTTGGCAGCTGAATAGAGGATGGTTTCGAATGGAGAGTCTTGAGGCAGGCAGACCCATCAGAGGTCTGACCATGAAGGGCTATGCCGTGATGTGATGACAGTGTCAGACAGAGGGGGCACAGTCTGGAGATGTTGGAAAGGTGATATTAACAGGTCTTCATAACAGATTGGATCTGAGGGGTGAGAAATAGTGAGCAGTAGAGGGTGATACCTCGGTTGCAATCCTGAGGGATAATAGTAGTGGCCTCTAAAATAATAGAGAAATTTGGAGAGGGGGAAAATTTAGGAGGAAAGAAAATCAGTTCAGTTTTGGACATGTTTAGTTTCTACTGGACATCTAGTCTGAGATGTCATAAAAGTAGTTGAAGATGTAAAACTGGAGGTCAACAGAATGTTTAAGGGCAGGATAGAGGGATTTGAGAACCATCAGCATAGAGATGACAATTAAATCTATGGGAAATGATGAGGTCACCAAGTGAAGCAGTGTAAAGGGAGAAAAAGGGCCCAGAAAAGAACCCAATGGGACACCTATTACTAGTGGGCATGACTCTTAAGAGGACTCAGCAGAGCAGACATCTTATAGGTAGAAGGAAAACCAGGGAAAAACTAAAAAAATTAAAACTAAAAAAAAAAAAACTTAGAGAGTATCAAGAAGAAGAGAGTAATCAACAGTGTCAAAGGCAGAAGAAAAGCCAAGAAGAATGAGCATGAGTAAAGGCCATTGCATTGGTAACATTGGAGAGGGTAGCTTTGGTGTAATAGTGAAGTTGGAAACTATTGTTGAGGGTTAATCAGGAAGTAAGAGGAGAAAAAGGGGAGGCATCTATTGTAGATGGCTTTCTCGAGGATTTTAGCAATGAAAGGCAGAAGAGATATAGGATAATAGTGAGGATTTAATAATAATGAAGATAACTAACATTTATGTGATACTATGCACCAGGCATTGCACTAACCACTGTGACACCTAGCTTTCGGGGTGACTTTTTGAGGGTGGGTTTTCTTGGCAAAGGTACTGCAGTGGTTTGAGAGTGTGCTGGGTCCCAAAAAGCCATCCAGTTGTCCAAAGCTTTCAGATTACTCTGAAGTATATCATCACCTGAAAAATGAGGAGCATTGAACTAAATTATTTCCAAAGTCTCTTCCAATTCTAAATCATAAAAGTCCGTGTTTTAGGGAGGCAAATCATCCCTGCATTGCCCTTGCTCTAGGGAGGTACATTTGACAAATACTAAAGAGCCATTTAATCAGTGTGACATGTAGCAGCATCTGTTAGGATAGATCAGAAGCTCTTTCATGAAGGACCTGAACAAGACCGGAGCCAGCAGGCAGCCCACTAGTGGGAGCAAGGTAAGAGCTATGTCAATGGGCACAGTGGCAAGAGCTGTGTCAATGGGCACAGCGGCAAGGACAGAAAACCTTACTCCAAATGGCCTCTGTTCACAGGCTCAGCCAGCTCCTTTCCAGTTGGCAGGTCTGCTTAATGAACTGCATTCAGAACCTCCGATGAAAAGTGCTTTTGATGGGCCAAGTTATTAGTACTTCATTTTAATTATGCCTCCTGGCATTTTCCCCATTGCTTTTCTTCTGCTTTACCTGACAGTACTATTAGTGTCATCCAAATACCAAATGCTAATGAGGAAATTAAACTACTGTAGATGGGGATGAATATCAAGATTTTGAGAGTAAACATGTGATATAGGACTCTTTCTTCCTTGTGTCCCCTGGGAATATGGTCAGCCTGGTCTCTCAACAGGCACCAGGAAATGGTAGGACCCAAAGTTGAAATCCTGTAAGGTATCCTATGGTATAAGGCCATGAGAATATTATTCATTATTTGATCTCTTTTCTACCTTCATTTTGGTAATATATATGCCAGAAAAGGTGAAGATCATAACATTGAATAGGGCTATTTAAGCTCTGATTTGTCAGATCAAACATTATTTCATATTTTCCTATCCTTCCTTACCTTCCATTCATAGCTACCAAGAGCATAGTAATATTCATACAAGATGTTTTACATTTTATAGTGATTGAGGAGAGACAATTGCAACAGTGTGCCAAATATGCCATAAGTTCACTGCACTCTGCTATCGTAGCTTGAGAAAGAAGTTTTTCTTTCAACCTTTTAACCAATGTGGTTGCTGAGTATCATCCTTTCTGTTTTCATAATATAAGATTTGAAGCACAGAAATGAGAATATACAGCTCTAGGTGCATATCAAAAGCTGTCTCTTATAAAGATAGTAAGAATACATAGAGTATAGCCTACATTTAAGTTGGTTTCTTCAGAATAGATACACTAATATTACCTGTCCCACTGAGGTCCTTTGAAGTCTTGGCTCCACTTGCATCATCCTAGGCCTAGAGTCAGAAAGATTCAAGTTCAAATCTGGCCTCAGACACTGATTATCTGTGTAACCCTACCCAAGTCACTTAACCTTGTTTGCCTCAGTTCTTCATCTGTAAGAATGGGCACACACTAGAGAAGGAAATGATAAACCAGTACAGTACCTTTGCCATGATAATTCTATGGACAAGTCCATGCAGTCTCAAAGAGTGGATAACAACAGAGGGCCAGCCTATACCTAGGATCATCACCAGCAGAAAAATGTTCAGGGTCAACATGGGAATGAAATGAACTACTCCTAGTCATTCAACAGTTCATAAAAGATGGCTAACTTAACCCTAACACAGCCAAGATATACAAACAAGGATATATGTTACCACTATTTTACCACTAGCTTTTATTGACTTAACCTTCTCAAACGTGATCATCAAACATCCACGAAGTCTGAGGGGCCCTATCTCACATGGGTGGGACCTTGTGTGCTGGTAGGTAGCGACTTCAACAACAAAGCCAGAGGCCAGGACAAAGGAGGCTCAGCTTGAGTATTGCCCCAACTCCAAGTCAACCAAATCCTGACTTTATTTTCTTTGTTTTATGCTTTTCCTAGGAAGAAAGAACCCTGATAGATACTGATCTTCATATGTAAAATATGTGTAAAGTATATAGCATGTCCCAAAAATCTTAGTGCAGTTTTAAAATTTAATAATGTCAAGAATATGAATACTATAAACTTACAAAAAAATTGGAAAGATTATCTAAATTTTAAAAATATTGATAGACATCAACACAACAATTATCTTGTGGTCTACTCTGCTCTAGGTAATTTTCAAACTTTTGTTAAAACATTTTTTGTTTTAAAAATATAATTAGTTTGTCAAAATGTTTATTAGCTGTTGCTCAGTGACTGAAAGTATGTTTTAAATTTAGCTTTAAGATCATGCAAATTTAGGTTATAATGCATATGAGTTGGTTCTGATGTAACTCCACATGGAGAAGTTTCATGGAGATAGGGGAGGTCCCTGAGGTGACCAAACGAGAAGTTTCTTTAACAATCCGCTGGTCTGAAAGCATCATTAAGAAACTGTCTCAAATGCATGTGAAATGACAGGGTGCCCTGTTTTGTTAATATTACAATTAAAAATTTACTATTGGGGCAGTTAGGTGACAGTGTGAGTATAGCACCAGCCCTGGAGTCAAGAGGACCTGAGTTCCAATCCAGCCTCAGACACTTGACATACTTACTAGTCATGTGACCTTGGGCAAGTCACTTAAACCCAATTGCCTTGCCTTCCCCCCTCCAAAAAAAAAAAAAGTAAAATAAAAGAAAAAATATTTAATATTGAAATTCACAAAATTAAAAGAGCAAAAAATAATTAAATAACTACACTTTTAAATGATGTTCTTAATAAGTTTTTAGCATTTATACTTTTGAAGTTATTAATCCTGCACAAGACTTTTGGGAAACCCTATCTAAAACATTAAGTATATGTCCTTATTGACCTTGGTTCATATCCCAGTAGAATCTGAGATCCTTCAGGACAAGAAGGACTGTTTTTAATTTTTCATTTGTATTCCTACTGAGCAGCACAGTGGTATACACATGGTGCTATGTGTATATATGGATGTATGTATATGTTGTTGTTCTGTTGTTTTCAGTCATGTTTGACTCTTTATGACCTCATTTGCGGTTTTCTTGACAAAGATATTGGAGTGGTTTGCCATTGCCTCCTCCAACTCATTTTACAGATGAGGAAACTGAGGCAAACCGGTTAAGTGATTTACCCTGGGTCACACAGCTAGTAAGTGTCTGAAGCTGGATTTGAACTCATGTCTTCCTGATTCCAAGCCTAGCATTCTATCTACTGCACTTTCTAACTGCCCCGTATGTGTATGTATGTATAATAATGTATGTGTATATATGCACAGATATATACATATACACACATAAGTATAAATATATATTTCTCTTTATACACATATGAATACCTATATATGTATAATTAGTAAGCATATGTCCATATAGCTAGAAGATTCTATACAGAACCCTAGTAGAAAGGAACGATAGGGATATCTACAGAAGGTTGCTAATAATATGCACTGCATATTGTATATTCTGCAAGAAAATTATGCCTTAGAATAATGTAGGGAACTTTGGTTCTTCAGTAACCCCTTTCTCTGGGTTTTCATTTCTGCTTTCTTGCAATAGATTCCAATTCATCACGTAATAGAAATACAAATTGCACAATATGATTTACCATTCTCTAATTGCTGAGAACAATCTACCCTAGGCTTGCATTAGCATACACATTTGAAGAAGAAAAACAGCACAATGTTCAGGTGAGAAACATATTTAAGACCCCAAAGAGAAATCAGGTCCTCAGATCCACAAAGAGTCAATCTGAAGTATGCTTTGTTGTCTCTCAGGGTTCCCTGCTATTGGTCACATATGATATTTTTCTACAAGCCCACCACTGCAGTCAGAGATCCCCTGGGAAGCTTAGCCTCAGAACCTTCCCAACTGCCCTGCTTTTCTGTCAGTCTTGTCTCCTCATCAGCAATGTGTTTTCTGCAGTCTGACAGCATATTTCTTCCTAGTAGTGTACATACTGATTGGGGTCTAGACATTGGGGCCTGACATACTGATTTGCAGTCCAAGAAATCAACAAACATTTCAAAAAGATAAAGTTTTCCTCTCAATATACTAGGTCCTCACCTTATATTCAGGTCAAAGAGTAAAGAAGGAGATTCATTCCTATTAGTCTCTAAAATCTAAATATAACCCAAAAGGGTAATGCTGGAAAATGAAGTTAAAAAATAAAATTTCTATATAGCTGGAAGTGACTAATCTGACTACATCTATTGCACAGGTAGGCAACCTTCCGAAGTCACAGGGATCTGAGAGTAATTTGTTAAGCTCTTATATTTATCGTTTTTGATAATGACACTAGTCTAGAGATACTGAAGATGGTTATCTTGGTCTGATTTGTTAAAACTGACAGGCTAGGGGCAGGTAGGTGGAGCAGTGAATAGAGCATTGGCCCTGGAGTCAGGAGGACCTGAGTTCAAATTTGACCTCAGACACTTAACACATACTAGCTGTGTGACCTTGGATAAGTCACTTAACCCCAATTGCCCTGCCTCCCCCCTCCAAAAAAGCAAATAATAAAAAAAATTTTAAATTAAAATTGACAGGCTACTATTTTGTTTTATACATCGTGTTGTTGACATTAACAAAATGCATTATAATATTGTGAGGTTTTGTAGCAAAGTGGGTAGAGCATGGGCCTTGGAGTCAAGAATACTTGGGTTCAAATCCTGCCTCTTAGTTATTTGCAATGTGACCACACCAAACTATGTCCATTCTATGGCTGGGTCAAAAAATTTTTTTGTCCTTAGAATATCAGTAGGGGGCACAGAGAGCATTCATATAGGACAGAGACATGTTTGGATTTCATTTTGCCATTAGGCATTATTATCTCCTCTTTAGTCAAGTGACACTGGGTCTGCTCATCTGCTTCTTCATCTCTTCTGTAAGTTAACAGGTCTTAACTTTACCTTTTGCTTTCCTTAAGGAAGACATTTTAAAAACCTTTTATACAGTTTCAATTTTAGAGGACCCATTAAAAAATCATGGGGATATTGGATGTAGTTCACGTTGTTTTTAGTTATAACTCCATCTTATTGTATCAACATAAGCTTAACATCTCTGGGTTTCTATCTTTAAAGATTATTGGATCAGTGGCTAGGATTTCTAGTCGGACAATATCAGACAAGTTAGTTAATGTTGAATGCTGCAAGCCCTTTTATTTGGCACAGTTAAGGGAATATCACATAGTTTAACCAATAAATAGCATTCAAAGGAGAAGGAAGGGGTAAGCAGAGGGGACAAAGGAGGGTGCTAGGTTAAACTAGTACTTCCAGTGTAGCATGAAGAACAGTAAAGAAGCACAATTATAAATATCATTAGGAAGCTCAGTCATGGTGTGCTTCATTCAGCCCATGGAATAGGGAGGGAAGAAGTCTACTATAGTCTTGTAAGAAGCAACTGCTTCCAGGTGCAAACTTATACCAAACTCTCATCAGTTCAGTGGAGAGTGGGGATCCATCTTCACTCCATGCATCAAAGCTGCCCCAGAGATGAAGGCAACTCTGGAATCTAAAAAAAGGGGCCAGGCATTTTATAGGGGGCGGGGGTGAGGTTCCCTTTAGCAACACATGATTGGTCTATCCTTCTCTGATATCAAAGGAAAGGTGGCGCCACTACAAATGGAAGCTTGAAATTTCTGGGATGTGGCATAGAAAATGTAAGATTGGAGGATTGGAGTCCAGAAAGGGAAGAGGGAAGAAAGGTACTGGAAGGAAAGAAAAGGAATGGCTAAAGCAATTACAACCTGTCACATGGAAAAAGAGCAATGCTTCTGAAAGACAGAGGTCTGCAACAAAGACAGAACTAAGTAAAAAGAACTCAAGGCATATTTTCACAAGGACCTATAAAAATGGTAACACTAAAAAATGAATTTAGTTTGTATATGACCTGAGAAAAGAACATACCATTTAGAAGATAGAAAGCTTAGCTATGTGGTTTAGAAGTTAAAAGATCTGGCACATAAAAAGCAAATCATACCATAGGGACCTTTTGGCTCTCAGAGCCTTGTCAGGACCCCTTCAAAAACTACAAAAGTTGTCAATGTACAATGATACAGATCATTGTAAAGTATGATCACAGAGGGTAGAACATACAGTAAGTGAGGTGTTGTCTTGCAATTTATAAAGCTCCAATAGATTCCTTTTTTTTTTTCCTTAACACTATTTAAGAAGGAAATAATTGAAATACAGTTTTGACATTTTGTCAGGCACAGGAAGAAAAGACGGTTTTAGAAGCAGCCAGGGAGGAAATGAGACAAATTAAAGACCTGGACATTCCCTGCTCTCCTTTGCCATTCAAGGTGCTTCTTCTATTATTTATGACTTGAAAGGTTAATAGGCGTCTATGATTAATGAATAAGACAGTCTATATGAGGACATTTCATGGTAGGGTCAACATCGCCCTATAAAACTTAATGACAGCAAAATCAGACTATACTGATTTTGTAGAGAGGGAAATAAACCCACCACCACTTAAATAGAATAGGTGTAACAGCTCCTAAGAGAAAGCCCCATCCTCCAAAGCAGGCTTATGAGAAAAGCATATTGAGCTGTGAAAGAGTTTAATTTAAAGAGCATGGGGGTGTGTCTGAGAATGTGAGGGTAGGACAGCTCTGGGGTATTGCCTTGTTGCATTCAGTAGGCTTATGAAAAAGAGTACCTAAATTAATGAAGCCTGGTTTTCTCTAGCTAAGATCACAGGAAAGCAAATGAGTAAGAAGTTTACTTTGAATGCCTATGTTCAGGGAGCACGAAGTTCATCTAGCAAATGAATGCATGTAATAAGACTGTAAAGACCCAGGAGCTGCAGGGACTGACTCCTGGGCACTGGTTTGAGCAGTGGTTAAAGGATGCTTGGTACACATATTCCAGCAATTAATTCTAGATGAGACTCAAAGAGCAATGTGGAATCTTGAACCGTTCTCTGTCTTAATTCTCCTTACAGAAACCTCACCTATTTGTGTGGATTTAGCTGTTGCTGAATAGTCCTATTCAGGCCTCTATGTAAATCAAGCTGCCTGTTATAGATATCAGGTTGCATATTACCCACCTTTCTTGTGCTGATGACCCAGAAAAGTTTATGATTTTTGTCCCACCACTTAAGAAGAGTAGTTGTAGGGGCAGCTAGGTGACACAGTGAATAGATCACCAACCCTGGAGTCAGGAGGACCTTAATTCAAATCCAGCCTCAGACACTTAACACATACCAGCTATGTGACCTTGGGCAAGTCACTTAACCCCAATTTTCTTGCCTTTCCCCCTCCAAAAAGACCAAAAAAAAAAGAGTAATTGTATTGGGGGGTAAGGGTGGAAGAAGCTAAATTTTTCAAATCATTTCTATTTTTTACAATTGTTAGGTTTTGTTTTCACATCACCTCTGTGTCTAAATTAGAGGAAGGTAGGTATGAGTGTCTAGTGGATAGTCTAATACTAACTTTGAAGCTAAGGAGATCTGGGTTGAAGCTCACCTTTGACACATATGGCTGAGTGACCCTGGAAAAGTCCCTTAACCTCTTAGTGTTCTAAATGAGAAAGGTTAAAACTTCTCAGCCCATAAGTTTTCTTGTGGGACAAGTCAGAGTCTCAGCTTTCCCCTTCCTTCCCCCCTTTTTTCCTCCTTCTTTACTACTGCTACATCAGCATTTGGCTTCTTCAAGAATCTTTCCATCTCCACCCTTATTTGCCACACTCTTATCAGCATTAGGCCCTAGAGGTTTTCTGCCTCCACCCTTGCTAGTGACTCTTTTTGTTTGTGAATATTTGAATTGTTCAGATTGTTCACCCCAGTCCCAGCAAGATCCTCCTTAGACTCCTCCTCAAGATCCTCCCTGTACCCCTCCTCCCATCACCCCAAACTACTAGACCACCCCTAGATCCCTCCCACAGACTTTCTATATATCAGACCCCATCTTGCCTCCATGAAGGCACTCAGATTCAATCTAGCTAAGATTCAACCTGGCCTCCTTGTCAGTGCAAGCATCACAAATGCTCAGGCTCCTTAAGAGTCTACCTAATATGGCAAATCTTTAATAAACTTTGCTTCTCTTTGGCTGAGAGAAGGCTTGCATTGAATTCATTTGGTAGGACCTGGTATGTCAGTATTTTGGGGTCCCAAGCACCCCTAAACCCCAACACACCCTCTTCTGTTAGTGAATCATTCCTTGAAACAAAAATCAAAAGAAAGAAGAGGGGAAGAAAAAATTCCCTAAAACTAAACATCATCTCAACCTAGTCAGAGAACATGTGAATGTTCCATACTCATATTTCCAATCCTCTACAAAAAAAGTGAGGAAGATGTAATTTTTCTTTTTGGGACAAGACTGGTCATTATAATCACACAATGCTCCACTTCCTTTTTTGTTGTTGTTGTTCTTTCCAGTTAGACTGTTGTAGTCATTATTTTTCTGATTCTGCTAACTTTGATCTACTTCCATTCACATAAGTCTTCACATGGTTCTCTGAATTCTTCATATCCATTGCTTCTTATAATGCAGTAATAATCCATTACATTCAGGTAATGCAATTGTTTAGCTATTCACAAATTAATGAGCTACTTTTTTCTAATTCCCAAAGCAGCTATGTAAATATTGGGCTATGAAAGAGTTTATTAAACCTTTCATTCACTCTTATTGCCATGTCTATTATTTGATGAAAACATCCTGGGGGGTGCCACATAGTCCAATCAGAATTATTTTTAAGAAACATTTTGTCCATTGTTTTGAATATGTTGAAGGCCATTGGTTTTTGAACAAACAAACAAACCTTTGTCCCCAGCAAAGAATTAAGATAAACTGTTATTAAAGATAACAACAACAATACCTTTTTTTTTTTTAAATGCCCATGCCTTTTCTTGCAGGAGTCATAAGATCAGATGCTTGGAACTGGAAAGAGCCTTAGAGATCATGATATGTTCCAAATATTTCATTTTACAGATATGGAAAATGAGACCCCATTAGGTTAAGTTCCTGAAACTTAAGTTAAACTTAAGTTAAATAACTTGCTGAAGGTACAAATGGGATTCAAATCCAAGTGTATTCTCTGACTTCAAAGCCAACATTCTTTCCACTACACCATACTGTCTAAATGAGCAAATTGTAAACATGCAAAAAAGTGTTTCTGGGCTTCCAAAAGCAAAGTTAATTGGCATTACATATTCCTGTGCTGAATGCTTGTTATCATTAGTACTTAATATTGAGTTTAGTTACTGCCCTAATAGGCCTTCAAACACATGACTTAAAAACATTGAAATTACTAAT
This sequence comes from Petaurus breviceps papuanus, assembly GCF_028583685.1. Lineage (NCBI taxonomy): Eukaryota > Metazoa > Chordata > Mammalia > Diprotodontia > Petauridae > Petaurus > Petaurus breviceps. The sequence continues at coordinate 16,733,923 of NW_027185735.1, read as the reverse complement.
AATCATAATGATGGTTCCCATTTCCCAAATGTTTTAAAGAATAAGAAACATTTTCCTTGTAACAATCCTAGGAGACTGGTAGCATAAATTGCAATTCCCCCACTACATATAAATCAGTAAACTAAGTCCCAGAGACTTAATGGTCATATAATAAGTGTCAGAGACAGGTGGAGAAGTGGATAGAGTGCTGGGCTTGGAGTCAGAAAGACTTATCTTGCTGAGGTCAAATCTGGACTCAGACACTAGATTGTGACCCTACGCAAGTCATTTAGCCCTGCTCACCTCAGTGTTCTCATCTGTAAAGTGAGCTGCAGAAGGAAATGGTAAACCATTCCAGTATCTTTGCCAAGAAAACCCCAAATGGGACCAGTTTTGGTCCTCCAAGCCATCTCTGGAGAAAGATTGTATAACACTCAAAGATTGCTATATTAGCAGCAATAAAAAGAAGCCAATCAATTTTACACAAAAGCACACAGAGCAACACAAAACACAATGACAGAGATACCTCTAAGCCAGTACATTTTAGGGAAAATGTTCTTGGAGCCCAAGTTCTGTGGTCTTTAGTAGGAGCTCTAAAGAGAGAAAATTCATGGTTTGGGGTGAGTAGAAACTCCATACTTATCCAATATTCCTGGATGTCAGCAGCTAATTAAATGAGAGTACAATTGGCTCATTTGTCCATACTTCTATTTCCAGAAATGTCATTCAGTTCCTGGGGGAAAATTAGTATTATATTTCCCACTGCTGGCCTCTGTGATTTGCACCAAAGAATCACCACAAAATCCTCATGATAAAATTGTTGTTCTCTCAAGTCCAAATTTAAAAACAACAATCACATAAAGCTCAAATGGTTTCTTTAGCACAGTTGTAGGTCAATCCTAAAATTCCAGGGGTAGGGTTTAGTTTATATCTTCTCACTCTTGGGGTCCCTTATGCCACCATTCAATGACTGGCTGTATCCATATACAATTATAGAACAAAGTATTGCATTGTCATTTCCATAAAGTCATCTAAAACCAAACACTTTACACAAATATGACTCCATTAAATCTGGGAGGGCTCAGTAAATATGTATTGCACACTCAGTGAGAGGTAATGTATATGACTCCAAAGGCTGGGAATTCTTGCTATGCTGGGAACCTTTGTGTCTGCCCTTTGGTTAATAACCAAAGGTAGCTATTTGGGCCCAAGACTACTCTGGAGAGCTATGCAGGCAGTTTAAATATTCACTCAGAAACACGCTCAAATTGTGCTTTAAAACACCCAGTTTCACAGCCATGTCAGGAGCATAGGCATCTTCAGAAAATAATTCTTAAGAATGATCCAAATAAGGAGATTTGAAAAGGTTTCAGATTGCTCAACCATTACTAGGGCATTGCTAACATAAGTAATAGAATAGAATCTAAAAACTATAAAGAAACTTATGGAGCATCTAATCTAGCCCTTTCATTTTATATATGAGAAAAGTAAAATCCCAGCCTTCCTTATCACCCCAAACTCTGACCCTTATAGGTGGATACTTCAATTTACATATTGATGTCCCCTCAAATAAACCTTGATATTATTTGTCAACCCCCTCAACTCTAATGATATAGTATTTTATTCCATATCAGTCACACACACACACACACACACACACACACTCACAGACACAAATGCATTGATTTTGTAACCATCTATAAGTTCCATTTCCATAATTTATAATTCTGCAATTCCTATATCTGACCATAACCTTCTGTCTTTCTTTTTCTCCTTATGTCTCATCCTTCCTAAACCCATTCTTCATCTTCATCACAAACTCTAGTCACTCTAATTATCCTTGCTTTCCCAGGCTATTACCCCTATTCTGGCCCGGTGTTCCCTTCTTCAAAATCTTCCATCATTTTACCAGTTCAATTTGACACTATGCCCCTATCTCCTATCAAAGGCTATCCTTTGCCAGATTTTAGCCCTGGATTATTTCCACTATTCACCTAATTTATTAGAGCTCAGGCACTTCCAAAAACAATCATTGGGAGGAGTCACAAAACCATGTTGACCAGTTCCACTATAAATCTGAGTAAAGATCGCTGAAGATTCATTTAATCATTATTGTGAAGAATCAGTGAACATTGTTGTATTTCAATCCATCTCCTCTCTACTAATTGACTCTGCATCAAACCCTCCACAGTGACTGTTTCAAACTTTTATTTTCCCAAGTCATATATAAAACCTCTTCTTGTTCCTTTTCTCAGAAAAGTACTTTGCATCTTATTTCTTTGAACATGTGGAGGTCATCTGATTTAAGCTCCTTCTCACCAATTCCACCACTGGAATCACTTCACCATCCCATTGGATAAGGTGGCCCTTCTTACAAATGTCAAAGAATCAATCCTTTCCTATCTCCTAAAGAAGATTGCTCCTGGGGACAGAGCCAAGATGTCAGAGTAGAAACAGGACTTCCGCACGGCTCTGGCTTCCACATCCTCCAATTCATGGAAAAAAATAACTCTGAACAAACTTTGGAGCTACAGAACCCACAAAATGACAAAGAGAAGCTAACTTCCCCCTGAAGACAGCCTGGCAGGCCGACAGGAAGTGGCTAGGGCAGTGCTCCAAGAAGAGCCGAGCCCCATGTGAGCCAGAGAGGTTTTAGCCCCAGGGCGGCCTGACCAACCACCAGCTGGAGAGACTTCAGATCACCAGCAGCTGTGGCAGTTTTCAAAATTATCAACCCATAGATGCTAAGGACAAAGTGAGAGATCAGTGCAGTGTGGACTTTGGGAATCATGAGTCCAAGAGTATGGTCCGGCCTTTACCCCCTGGAGGGAGAAATGGCAAAGGAGCAGCAGCCATGCAGATGCCACCACATGGCTGCTTCAGAGCTCCTGGCCTGCAGATTGTAGGGGGATCAAGCAACCAGTCTGAGGGGTAATCACTCTTGCTTTAACCTGCTTGAATCTGGATTGCGGTCTAGGGTGGAGGTCCTGGGGTGCGTGACCAGTTTGCCAGAGCATGTAGAAGCTTCAGAGAGGGCACCCAAATAATAGCTCCAGCAGCTGCAAAAACCCCAACAATTGGGACAAAGCTCCCGTTTCTGGTAACAGAGTTCTACTGTGGCGAAAAGGCCAAAAGTCAAGCAATTGAGTGGCAACATGAGCAAGCAAAGGAAGCAAAGCAAGTAGACCAATCTGACATTAGACTCCTATTCTGGGGACAAAAAAGATGAAAGCATGGAAAAGGAGGAAGACAGTGAAGTCAGAACTGCACCAAAAGCTTCCAAGAAAAATACGAGCTGGTTACAAGTCATAGAGGACCTTAAGGATTTTGAAAACCAAATAAGAGAAGTGGAGGAAAAATTTGGAAGAGAAATGAGGATGCAAGAAAATTATGAAATGAGAGTCAACAACCTGACTGAAGAAAATAACACCTTAAAAAATAGACTAACTCAGATGGCAAAAGAGGCTCAAAAAGGCAATAAGGAGAAGAATGACTTAAAAAGCCGAATTTGCCAGATGGAAAAAGAATCTCAAAAGCTCACTGAGGAGAATAATTCCTTCAGAATTAGATTGGAGCAAATGGAAACTAGTGACTTTATTAGAAATAAAGATACTATTAAACAGATTGAAACAAATGAAAAAATAGAAGGTAATGTGAACTATCTCATTGGGAAAACCACTGACCTGGAAAATAGATCCAGGAGAGATAATTTAAAAATTATTGGACTACCTGAAAGCCATGATCAAAGTAGGAACCTAGAAATCATTCTCCAGGAAGTTCTCAAGGACAATTGCCCTGATGTTTTAGAACCAAAGGGCAAAACAGAGGTTGAAAGAATCCACCAATCACCTCCTGGAAAAGATCCCAAATAGAAAACTCCTAGGAATATTATAGCCAGGTTCTGGAGTTCCCAGATCAAGGAGAAAATATTACAAGCAACCAGGAAGAAAATTTGAATATTATGAAAATACAATCAGGATAACCCAGGATATGGCAGCTACTACACTGAGGGATCAAAGGCTTGGAATATGATATTCTAGACAGCAAAGGAGCTGGGATTAAAACCAAGAGTCACCTACCCAGCAAAACTTAGTATCATGTTTCAGGGGAAAATATTTTCATTCAGTGGAATGGAGGACTTTCAAGCTTTCTTGATGAAAAAAACCAGAGTTGAATAGAAAATTTGACATTCAGATACAAGAAGCAAGAGAAGCATAAGAAGGTAAACAGGGAAAAGAAATCATAAGGAACTTATCAAACTTGAATTATTTACATTTCTACATGGAAAAACAATAATTGTAACTTAGGAAACTTATTTCTTAGTATGAGAATAGTTAAAGGTAATAGAAGTGTGTGTGCGTGTGTGTGTATACACACACATACATATATATGTCTATATAGGATGGAATATGGGTGTATGAATACATATGTGAGTGTGTGTGTGTGTATAGGTACACATAGACAGAGGGCACAGGACCAATTTAATGGGAAGAGATGATACTTCAAAGGTGAAACAAAGAGGTGAGAGAAGAATATAATGAGAGGAGATGGGGAGAGACAGAACGGGGTAAATTATCTAATATAGAAAAGGCAAGGGAAAACTGTTACAATGGAGGGGAAGGACAGGAAGGCAAAAGCGAATGAGTCAATCTTATTCTCTATGAATTTGACTTAGGGAGGGAATGCCATACACATTAAATAGGGTATCTCACCCTATAGGAGAGTAGGGGGAAAGGTGATGAGAGGGGGGATGATGAAAGGGAGGGGGGTGATGGCTGGGGGGGAGGGAAGTAGGAAGCACCCACTTTTGAAAAGGTACAGGATCAAAGTAGAGAAAAGAATGAGTAGGGGAGTGGGATAGGATAGAGGGAAATACAGTCAGTCTTTCACAATATAGCCACTATGGAAATGTTTTGCATAGCTACACATGTACAACCTATATAGAATTGCTTATCTTCCCAATAAGGCTGGGTGATGAGGGAAGAAGGCAAATAATCTGGAATTCAAAGTTTTAAAATCAAATCTTTAAAATATAGTTATATATATAATAATAATAATTATTATTATTATTATTTTACATGTAACTGCAAAATAAGATATACAGGCACTGGGGCATAGAGATCCACCATGCCCTACTGGAAAGTAGGAGGGGAGATGGCGGAAGATATGGGAGATTGAGGGAAATGCCATTCAGTGGGATCACTGTTTTGGGATGTTGGGCAGGGGAAAAACGGGGAGAAAGTTTGCAACTCAAAACCTTGTGGAAATGAATGATGTAAACTAAAAAATAAAAAAGAGAGAAAAAAAGAAGCTTGCTCCTTCCATCATTCCTTTCTCCATCTAATTTTCAATCCCTTCTTAATCTCTTGTCCCCTTCTCTGCTACTTATAAATTTGCACAAATCTCTTCTATCCTTAAAGAATCTTCCCTTGTCCCTACCATCCACTCAAACTATTATCTTATGTTTCTTCTTCCTTTCACAGCCAAATGAATGAAAACAAAGCTGTCTATGATTGCTGTTTTTTCTTCCTTTTACAACAGTCTCATGTTTTGCCTACTTCTTACCTTTTTGCAACCTGGACTCTATCTTCATTATTCAAATGAAAACAAAATCTACAATGTCATCAATTACCTCTTTGTTTCTAACTTTTCTAACTGTTCTTTTCTTAGTTTTTATCCTTCTTGACCTCTCTAAGTATTTGAAACTATTTAAAATTCTACCCTTCTGGATATTCTCTCTTCTCTGACTATTGTGTCTTGGTTCTCCCTGACTCAGCTATGTCATGCATCTCTTTCTACCTGTCAGACTTATCTTCTTCAGTCTTCTTTGCAGGTTCTTAATTCATGTCCCATCCCTCATTCATGGGCATGTCTCATGGTTCTTTTCTATATATATTCTTTCTATGGTGATGCTATCAATTCCCATGGACTCAACTATCTTCTTCATGCAGATTACCCCCCCCCCAAATTTACATGCCCAGCTCTCATCTCTTTCTTGATTTACAGTGCAGTATTTCCAACTGATGGCTTGGTATCTACATTTATATGTGCCACAAGTATCTCAAACTCAACATATGAAGGACAGAATATATTATCTTTTGTCCTCTATTTACCCTTGCTCCCACCTTCCCTATTTCTCCCAAGAATACCACTATTCTTCCATCATAATTAATCTTCAACTATTTAATTATTCACATACCCCCACATCCAACTGGTTGCCAAATCTTGTCCCTTCCACTCTCTCAAGTTCTCTCATATATGACCCATTCTCGCTTCTCCTTCCACAACCACCCTAGTTCATATTTTCATCACCCTTCATGTGGACAATTTCAATAGTCTCCTAATTGGTCTCCTTGTATCTAGCTTTTTCATTCTTCAATCCATCCTTCCAAAAGCTGACAAATTGATATTTCTAGAGTGCAGTCTTGACATCACTCTTCTGATCAAGGATCTTCAGTAGCTCCCGTTTGCCTCCAGGATCAAATGTAAGATTCTCTGTTTAACATTTAAAGTTTTATGCTTCCTCACCCATTCTATGTTCCAGCTAAATGGAACTGCTTGTTGTTCCCTGTATGTTACATTCTATTTCTTGCCCCTATAACTACTTTTACATTTTATTTTGTTTTTTTCCTGAATTACATGTAGACAAAAACGTTTAACATTTGATTTTTTTTAATTTTGAGTTTCATATTCTCTTTCTCTCTCTTTTCCTCTTTGAAAAGGCATGTAATTTGATATAGATTATACATGTATGATCTTGCAAAATATTTTAATACTAGTCATGTTTCAAAAGAAAACGTAGACAAAAAAAACAGACTAACAAAGAAAGTTTAAAAAGTAGGCTTCAATCTGCATTCAGACTCCATCCATTCTTTCTCTGGAGGTGGATAGCATTTTTTTTCATAAGTCCTTCAGAACTTTCTTGAATCATTATATTGGTGAGAATAGCTAAATTATTCAAAAATGATCATCATGCACTATTTCTATTACTGTGCATAATGTTCTTCTGGTCCTGCTCACTTCACTTTTGCATCAGTTCATGTAAGTCTTCCCAGGTTTCTCTGAAATCATCCTCTTCATAATTTCTTATAGCACAATAGTATTCCATCACAATAGTACACCACAAGTTGTTCAGTCATTTCTCAACTGATGGGAATCCCCATAGTTTCCAATTCTTTGCCACCATAAAAATAGCTGCTCTAAAAATCTTTGCACAAATAGGTATTTCTTTTTCTTTGATTTCTTTCAGGTACATTCCCAGTAACTGTAATGCTAGATCAAAGGTTATGCACAGTTTGATCCTATTCTTTTGCATAGGCTGTCCCCCATTGCCTGTAATGATCTTGCTTTTCATCACTGCCTCTGGGAACCCATAGGTCCCTTCAAGATTCAGTTCAGTTGCCACCTCCTTCAAGAGGCTTTTTATGATTCACCTAGTTGTTAGTGACCCCTTCCCCCAACTATGTATTTCCTTTGTACTTGTCAATTATTGACTTATCTATAAACATGTTGTATCCCCTAATAGGTTATAGGCTCTTTGAGAACAGGAACTGTCTTGCTTTTTAAATTTATACCTCCTGCACCTAGCATAGTGCCTGACATACTAGGCTTTTAACAAATGCTTGTTGATGTTATTGATTGACTGATAGACAATTGTATAGGTAGGTGGATTGAGAATGATTGAATGGCCAGGTCCTATTCTTAGTTTTTAGTAGTTGATGTCAACTTGTATAGATACATCTGGTAGAGTACCTTAGGCATCTCTCATTGATCTCTCAATGACTTGGATAAAAGGTGACATTCTCATCAAGCTTACAGATGATTCAAAGTGAAGTAGAAAAGTAAGCACATTGGGTGAAAAAGTTAGGGTCTAAACACCCTCAGGAGAATGTTGGATCTACTTTAATAATGCAATTTAAGAGTATAAATGCAACATCTTACCCCCAGTTAAAAATACATTATGAATGTAGGTCTGGGGAGTCTTGGTTAGATTATATAGTTGATTAGAAAAAGATGTAGGAATTTTATTTTTATTTTTTTTTTTATTAAGCAATCAGGGTTAAGTAACTTGCTCAAGGTTACACGGCCAGTTATTTCTGGGTGTGGTGCTGAGTGTCTGAGCCCGGGATTCGATCTCCAGGTCGTCCCAACACTGGAGCCGGTACTCTTACTCGCTGAGCCACCTGGCTGCCCCAAGATGTAGGAATTTTAATAGTTGAAGAAGAATAAAAGACATGGTATAGAAGTTTATGTGATCTTAGCTTCATTAAATGAGGAAGTGTCCAGAATTAGTGGGTGGCTGCCCTCTGGCCTGATTATAACACATCTGGAGTATTGCATTCAACTCTGGGCACTGCAGTTTAAGAAGGACAATGATTAAACTGGAAAATATCATAAGGAAAGCAACTATGCTGGTAAAAGACCTCGAGATCATGTCATGTGAGGACTGGTTGAAGAAACTAGGACTAGAAACAGGAAGGTGTGTCTCATAGGATCGGGCAGAGGCTGAAGGTCCTTTAGGACACCAAAGCATTCAATACAGGAATGCATTAAAATAATTAAGACTATTTAGATTGAAGGAGAGAAAACTCAGGGAACCTTGATAGGTGCCTTCAAATATGTTAAGTGAAAAAGATATTAGAGTTGTTCTGCAATCCTCAGAAGGTAGAACCTGTACCAAAAAATAGATGTAGCAGAGAGGCAGATTTTGATTTTGTGTAAAGGAAAATTTTCTTAACCATCCAAAGATGGGATGGACTTTCTCAGGAAGTAATGATTTCCCTCTCACTAGACGTCTTCAGAAGATGGCCTGGATGACTATTTGTCAGGCATATTAGAGGAGGGGGTTCTCAGTTAGGTACCGGTTGGTCATCCATCCAACTGAGACCCTATGAGAGTCTAAAGCAAGGCAGAGTCTACATTCTGTTCATAGTCCTCTGTCAATCCATTAATTCCTGCTAAAGCAGCTCACTGGCCTTATGGATAGAATGGAGGATTAAATAGTCAGGAAGACCTGGATTTGAACACTGTCTCAAACATTTACTAGTTGTGTGACCTTGGGCAGGTCACAGATGCACAAATGCAAGTCATCTGTAAAATGGGCATAATAATAACATCTACCTCATGTATGTTTTGAGAGGATCAAATGAGTTAAATACAAAAACATTTTATAAACTTTTAATCATGGTATAAATGCTAGATATGATGATGATCATGATGATGATAACTAGCAATGAAACCAGGATATCCTCAGCTAGATTTGTCTTCCATAAATCAAAGTGAAAAGAAAATAAAGATTTAATTTAATGTGAAATTTTAAAAATGCATAGTTTATCATCAGAATTATCTTACTCCTATTTCAGTTCTTATGTAAGTGACTCAACACAAAATGGTAAATAGAACAGAGCAAAAGTAGTTTACACCTAGTTGGTGTCTTACCTTCCTACTCAGCACCATGTAGAGCTCCAGAACTACATTTGGACACCCTGATTGAACTTCCTTTTCACAGCATTCTTGCAGTTATTCTGGGATACTTTCCAGGACAGAGTTTCACTGTTTACAAAACAAAAAGAATTTCAGGGTTACAAGGTGGCACCTCAATGGGAGCTTCAAGAGCCAGATGGTAAATAAACACTTGGGGCTCTAAATGATTAACAGGGAGAGATGCTGGGGATTCTGAGAAATCCAAGGGAAAACTCCTGAACTTCAACCCCAAAAATCCTCAAATTAGGGCACTGTTATCCTTCCTGGCAGATTTTAGAAATTCTCACTACACAATTACCTGATGCAAGAACCATTTTTTGAAGCTAATTACATAGACATTAAGACAAAAGCAATGTTATCTTCATGAGTAAAGAACAGTGCATTCTGAGGAGTATTTTTAATAGCTGCTTTCTAACTGACCCCTCTTAGAATAGACTTTAACTTGAGCCAAAAGGGAATTGAAATACTGAGAAATCAGTGAAACCACAATCAGGGGGAACGTTATAACACAATATAAACTTCAAGAGCAAGAATGACATTAAAATTTTGCATAGAAGGGAGTCAGTCAAGGAGTCATGACTGAGAAGCAGTTCCATATGACAACTGGAGTCCTAAACTGTAGCAGGTGTCAGAAGGCTTGAATTCTGTTCCTGATTCTGCTGCATAGCCTTGGATGAATTACCTCATTTTCTGAGTCTCAGATTTTCCCTAAAATGAGAAGTGGAGGAAAAAAAACATGAGAAAAAAAAGAAGAGGACTAAGGATTGAGAAATGATTGAGAAAGTTACTGTGGAGAGTCTGATAGAGTCAACTGGCAAAAATCAAATGAGAGAAAGTGAAAGTGAGTAAAAAAAAATCTAAAAGCCTATACAAATATAAGGTATTCTTGGGAGAACTTGAGGTTTTGCTCTGACCAGAATACAGTTATGAAAAAGCAAGGTTGCTGGGGTTTTTTTTAATTCTGATATACATATATATATATATATATATATATACACACTCACACACACACAAATATATGCACATATATATATATATATATTTACACATATATTTGTATCTATATGTGTGTGCATATGTGTACATGTGATATATGTACACATGCATATGCATACAAAAATATAGACCAAGAGGGCAAAAAACAATAACTTTGTTTTAAATTACTATTTGTACCTGCTATAATTTATTTGCAAAGCAGATTTATCCCATCTTGTATTAAGTGGAAACATTCTCTTCCTACCTTCAGGGGACCTTGTAGAAACAGGAGCACACACAGATAAGTTGGCCTGTTTTCAGCTATGTTTGGCTCATGGATGAGTTTATTCTTTCCAATTGGTTGCTGATCAAGAAAAGCTGATGATTTGGAGCATTGCATAGCACAGAAATGTCAGTTTCTCATTTGAATGAAACCCTTGAGAAGAAAAGAAGAGACTGTAGTCAGGGAGGTAAGAAAGAAGGGTCTTTTTATACCCTGGCATAATGATGGCGCCAGGGTCCTCTATTTCTCTGGTCATCTTCACATGGAGCTGAGACTCAACTAGAGAATCCTAGCCATTTTTCCTGTCTTTTTTATAATTCATTTCCTCTAGCAACAACCTTGTGAATACCAAAAGGTATTGACAACAAGGGCAACATATATTGGAAGGAAGGAAATATTTATTATGTGCCTACCATATTCTTGGCACTGTACCAAGAACTTTACAGATATTAACTCATTTGATCCTTACAACAACCTTGTGAAATAAGTGCTATTATTATCCCAATTTTCTAGTTGAGGAACCTGAGATAGACAGAGATTAAGTGAATTGCATGGATCACAAAGCTAATAAATGTCTGAGCTCAGACTTGAATTCAGTTCTTCCTGACTCCAAGCCCAGAGCACCATCGGCTGTACCACCTAGCTGCCTCTGCAGTTATGGTTATAATAGTAGTAGCAGGGTCAAGTTTATGTGAAAGGAAAGCATCAGCATCAGAAAAGGAGGTCTCCAGAGGAAATCCAAGAGGAAATCCCTCTTGGAGTTGAAGAGACTATTCTCAGTGGAGATGAAATGTGAACTGGTTAATTATCAATCTTGCAAAAATCATTTACATCCCAATGAAATTTAGTATTATCTTTCCAAATGACTTAGTAATAGTGATAAGTTGCTAAATTTTATTCTAATCATTCTGTCCTCTTTTGTTGTTTAGTATTACCTTTGCTGCAGTGGAAATAAACTACGTATTCTATACTATTTGGGTTCCTTTTTACCTCTTCTCTTTTCTAGGGAGAAGCTCTAGAAACTAGTCTTTGAATCCATAACCATTTCTAAAGTTAGAAATTCTATAAGTAGCAACTTTCTCTGGAATAGTTGGAGGTGGGGTGATGAAGAACCAATGAATGAGACAATTTGGGGAGCTTACTTCCCCTTTTGAGGAATTCTGCAATCCTGGAGAAACAAACACAAAGAAATAGTGCTGGTGGGTAAAGGGCAGAGGTTGGCATAGTTTACCAGACCTGTGGTCTCACACAGGTGACTAAATAATCACTATTCAATATTTGTGTTAGCTGCAACTTCTACACAGCTACTGTGCATCATTGCAGGAGCGGTGCACAGAATACTTAAAATCAGCTTAACTCCCCCGCAAAGGGATTTCTTATTTTAAGTTAGATTATTATGTGGGACCATGAACTTCAAGTGAATACCAGAAACAGTAGTTGGAAGAAAAGACTTCATCTTAATTTGGAGATATTCTGAAAAGGTTTTTTTTTTTTGGTGGGGAGGTGGGGGAACAGTGTATTGGTATCTAGGTGTATTGGTTTATATGCAACTTGCTTGTCTTTGTTAAAGAGAGTCTTCCAGACTCATGATGGAAAATGTTATCCACATCCAGAGAAAGAATTATGAGTCTGAATGCAGATTGAAACAAACTACTTACTCTCTATGTTTTGTTTTGTTTTGTTTCTTCTATCTCGTTCATTCCATTGGTTATGATTCTTCTTTACAACTTGACTACTGTTTAATGTGAAAGTATATGTAGAACCTATATCAGATTGCATGCCACCTTGGGGGAAGAGGGTAGGAAAGAGAGGGGGAGAAAATTTGTAACTTAAAAACTTGTGGAACTGAATGTTATAAACTGAAAGTAAATAAATTTTAAAGTAAAAAAAAAAAGAGTCTTCTTAGTCACTGCCCAATGAGAATGGGACCTGAGATATAGGAGGTGGCCCTGAAAATCTGAAGAACAAACAGCAACAGAAGGAAGATCAGTGACCATGAATCATTCAGAGATGCCCAGCAGAGACAATGTCACACCTAGAAGAGATAACGTGGTAAGCAGAGAGCAGAGATATCCCAGCATGATGATATCAACAAAGGACATAGACATAGACATAACTCTACAGAGTTAGAAGTATGAGTTACTCTGATCATAATTGTGTCCCAGTTATATATATTTCCTATGTGTGGGTCTTTCTTGTGTGTGACTGGTCATATGGGCCTTCATAAATGATCCCTGGCCACAAATCTTCCCTACTTTTGTATTCTCCATGTATGTCCCCTGGTCTTTCAAAATCTATGTATGAACCCTCCCTCACTGGTGTTATGTTAATTTGTGTCAGAGTGTTCTTTATGTGTAATTGGAGCAAACTTTCCTTGTCATATTATTCGCCGTGCTATTTAATCAAATGTCTTTATTTTTGAACTAGCATCTCTTCTGGTTGTCTGGCAGAAGCAAACAAATGGGTAGGTGCTCATAAACTTTGGAATTGGCATTAGCCCATTGTCTTGGATCTAGGGTAGCTTTTCTCAGGGCTTCATGTTAGGGGAATACTTGCATGCTACAACATTATTGTACTTTGATCATTATATCAACAATGCAATATTCACAATGCCTATGGCAATTACAGATATGCTGATGTAGTTATCAATCACAAAATATATCAGGCTTTCTGTATGGGGGATAAAAAAAAGGACATTTATTAAAATACCAAAAGACTGAGTCCCAAAACCAGAAAATCAAAGCCATCAGAGTAGTTATGAAATTGGCACAGGTAGATAAAGTAGAAAGCACCCACATTCTCAAGCCTTTAAAACAGAACAGGCTACCTCAGGCAAAGGCCCTCCTCTTCCCACTCACAGCAACCACCCAGCATCCAGGAAGTGTGCTACCAGCAGCTCCAGAACCTGGCAGTCCTCAGCAGGAGTCCTTAGCAGAAATTCTGGCTGACTCAAAAAGGTGTTCACGCTTCTGCTGCCGCTGCCTCTGCTGCTGCCACCATCGCCGCCACTGCTAGCTGCTGCAGGAACACTAGCTTGGCTTCCTCTTCCTCTTGCCTCACCCCTTCCTGCTACATCAGCAAGTCCAATGGGGCATGGAAGATCTTTAAATGCTATAACCCTTACATTAGGCCCCAAGATCTTTCATGTCCCTTACTTGGCAAAAATACATTAGGAATAAATGGTGTCAACAGAATTTCACAACAATATAACAAGGATAGCACACAATATACACAGAAAACCATATTTTAGGGTGGGGCTTGAGCACAAGCTCCCCATCATTCCCCCCACCCCGAACAAATGGAGCCCCAAGATCTTGGGGTAAGGGGAGAAGGTCTCTTCTTCCATGGCTACTTGCTGCTGAAATCAGATGTAGAGCTGTCTCTGTCCCAAGGGGTCCCATTTGAGAGGTCAGTTCTTAATATGCTTGATGCCAGGTCCAAGGGTGACACATCACAGTTGCAGACAGGGGGTGACATCCAGCTTAAGCTATCAGGCATCTACAGGTGGAGGGTACCAAGCCTGCGGGAACAAATCTAGCAAACAAGGTGAACATACACAAAGTCAAGAAGAAGCAAAGAGACAATAACCAGACTATTGTAGCCTCACCCATGGTAGAATAAATGAGTTAAGGGTACAATTTTGTAATCATCTTCTCCAGAATAAACAATAGTTACAGTGTTATCCTTCCCATATGCTATAATCTCTGCAGCCTTTGGAACATCATCTGGCTTCCGTTTTACCCATACTTTAGCTCCTGATTTTATTCTATCAGTAGAACCAAATCCTTCAGTTCCTCTGACAGTTATTTTGGAAGGAGGGTCAGTTTTTACAAGTGGTATTGCCTTACAAGGAATGATAATCACTTGAACTATCCTATCATTTTTATGAATCTGTATGGGCCCTTCACCTAAATTATGGAATGTTACAACAATTTCTCCTTGATAATTAGAATCTATTACTCCAGCAAATACATGTATTCCTTGAGCTGCTAATCCTGATTTGGGTAAAATCTTTCCAAAGTGATTTTTAGGGATTCTTATGCATATCCCAGTGGAGATTTTTCTTATTTCTTTTCTGTCCAAACAAAAGTCCTCTAAACAATGTAAATCATACCCCACCGAACCAGGTGTTCCTGGGTACGGTGCTGGGACATCTGGCCTCAAGGTCCAATACTCAATATTTGGGATCTTATATGTTTGTTGTTTTCTAATTTGCAGATTTGGGGTCATCATTCTGGCTAGATGTGTACTTCCTCCCAATGGTCTATTATTCAAATTACGTAAAGCCATGAACAAGTTATCCTTCCAATGTTGATATGAATTATTGGAACTTAACTTCCTCAACTGTTCTTCCAGTAATCCATTCATTCTTTTAATTAACCCAGATGCTTCTGGATAATATGGCATATGATATATCCATTCTATATTGTTTAGTATAAAATACTTCTTCATTTCATTGCCTTTGAAATGTGACCCATTGTCACTTTGAATCTGCATTGGGGTTCCATAATATAGACTTATGAGATCTAGAATTTTACAAGTGTTTTTCTGGGTTGCATTCTTATAAGGACAAGCCACTAGTACACCTGAATAGGTGTCAACACAAGTACATATAAATCTGCATCCTTTATCTAGTGGTAGTGGACCAATATAATCTATTTGCCAGATTTGGGCTGGGACTTTTCCTCTTGCTATCTTTCCAGTTACTACCCGAGGAACAGTTCGTTCCTTTTCCAATTGACATATATGACATTCTTCTGCTATCTGTTTTAACAGTGAATAAGAGATACAAATACTTTGATCTTGTGCCCACTGGTGTGTGGCCTGGACCCCCAAATGGCCTGCTGTTTGGTGGACCCATTTTGCTAATACCGGATCATCAGTTGTTGTCAAAGTAGGGACAATATATTCAGTAGCAATCTTTGCCAGTCGATCAGCATGAGCATTGTATTCACGTTCTGGAATGGTGAGGGCCACATGAGCATCTATGTGAAAAACTGACAAGTCAGTGACCAAAGACATGTTCCAGATATTTTCCCATAATTCTTTGCCCCAGACTTGTTTGCCATGAATTTCCCAATTTTCATTTTTCCACATTGGCATCCATGTAGCTAACCCATTAACTACCGCCCATGAATCAGTGAATATATGACACTGTCCGCCTTGTTCTATTTTGATGGCTTGATATACTGCCATAAGTTCAGCATATTGGCTACTTGCACCTATCCCAGTACTTTCCAAAGTCCTCCTAGTACATGGGTTATAGGCCACTGCTTTCCAATATCTTTTTTGGCCCAAATATTTTGCTGTCCCATCAGTAAACCATGCATGTCTCTTTTGTTCCTCAGTTAATATATCATATCCCTCATTCCATGTTACAGTGGAATGTACCAACTGTTGCTTTGGCTCAGGGGGTGTGTTATTCCTCTCAATTTCTATGTTTGCTACAGATTCATGTAGAGCAGAGACTCCACTTTTGCCTGTTTTCGCTCTATTTTGAATATACCACTTCCATTTGATTATACTAGCCTCTTGGGCATGTCCCATTCTGTGAGAAGCTGGGGTACTCATTACCCAGGTCATAATAGGGATTCCAGGTCTTAATATCACTTCATGGCCCAGAGTCAGTTGTTCAGTCTCCACCAAAGCCCAATATGCAGCTAACAACTGCTTTTCAAAAAGTATATACTGGACTCCAGATGAAGGGAGTTTCCTACACCAAAATCCCAAAGGTACATTTCGGCTTTGTTGTTTTTGCCATAAGTTCCAGTTTGCATGATCATCTTGTACAGTCACTTGCAATTCCACTGGACCATTTTGCATGGGCCACAAATCTAGGGCCAATTGTATGGCAGCCTCGGCTTCTTCAAAAGCTTTACTCTGCTCAAGTCCCCAATCAAATTCATATTTCTTCCCTGTGACTCTATATAAAGGTTTTAAAATCTGTCCCAAATGTGGAATGTGGTGCCTCCAGTATCCAAACAATCCTATGAGCTTTTGGGCCTCCTTCTTATTAGTAGGCATAGGAAAATCCTGAATCTTTTGTCGGGCTTGAGGAAGAATCACCCTTATCCTCTTGTTCCATTGTATATCCAAAAATTTCACATTTTGAGCTGGTCCTTGAATCTTTGCAGGGTTAATTTCCCACCTTTTACTTTTCATATGCTCAATTAGAAGGGTCAAACTCCTTTCCACTTCTTTTGCATCTTTTCCCTGTATCATGATATCATCAATGTAGTGGGTAAGCTGTACACCAGGTAGCTTTAATTCATCCAACTGTTCAGCTACTATCCTGTGACAAATAGTGGGGCTATGTATGTACCCTTATGGCAAGAGGGTGAAAGTATATTGTCTACCCTGCCAAGTGAAAGTGAATTGGTCCCATTGTTTAGGGTCTATTGGGATGGTGAAGAAGGCATTTGCCAAGTCAATAACTGCATACCAAGTCCCATCATATTTCTGGATCCTTTCTATTAAGGTGATGGTATCTGGAACAGCAGCATAGAAAGTCAACTGTCTATAATCTACAGTCATTCTCCATGTCCTATCTGATTTTCTTACTGGCCAGACAGGATTATTTCATCTTGTGGTTGTAGGGACTAACACTCCTGCTTCAACATATTCCTTTATACCCTGTTTCCCCGATAATAAGACCTATCCCGAAAATAAGCCCTCCCCTTACTGTGTAAGATTCCTCTAAAATAAGCCCTCCCCCGAAAATAAGCCCTATTGAGATTGCTACTGTAGTGAAGGTGATCCCCTGCGCTACACGCTACATTACGGTACCCTCTGTATGCACCGTCCGCCCCCCCCCCCAGTGAAACGCAAACTGCGCTCCGAGCTGCATCCAATCAGAGCTGCAGCAGTGAGCGCGTCATCCTGTTCTTCCCCAGTGATTTGCTTGCTGGCGCCATTGAGAGCAGTGCCGCAGAGGAGAGCTGAGGCAGGACAACATAAGCCCTCTCCTGAAAATAAGCCCTCTGGTGTTTTTCTTTCCAAAAAAATTAATAAGACAGTGTCTTATTATCGGGAAAACACGGTAGTAGTGGTAATTTCATCTTGCCCACCTGGCGCACGATACTATTTTAAGGTAATTACTTCAGAAGGTTCAGGTAAAGTGATTGGGTCCATTTTTAGTTTTCCCACTAAAACTGTATTAATTCCTGTCTTCCTTACAGCAAATTGGTATCTCCCTTCAGGTAAATTCAGAGTCATGCCTCTGAATATATCTATTCCAATGATGTATTCAGGAATGGGTACAACAATCACAGTATTAGGTAACTGCCCAATTTTCATTGTTATTTTAACTTGTCTGGCTGATATTTCAGCCCCTACTAGACCTGTGATGGTAATAGGAGTTCCATGTTTAAACTTATCAAGGTTTCCATAGATAAGTGTGGCCTCAGCCCCAGTATCAAGCAGCACCCTAGTTACAGTAGTTGATCCATTCTTCCAACATATTGTTAAAGCAATATGGGGTCTGCAATCTCTTCGGTATATTTCTTTAATCTAGGCTGGGGCTTGGCCTATCTCCTATTCTCCCTGAAGGTGGGGGAAACTTGGATACAAAAATTTAGATTCAGGAGTACCTGCAGGGGTGGTTCCTGCTTCCCTATTCATTCTAATGCTAAGTACCTTTTCTTGGTACAGCTTATGCAGCTCCTTAGTTGGAATGCCATCTATTCTTCTAAAGTCCACCCCTGCTCTTAATAGAGCAGTAAACAGTTCCCTTCTTGTTGGTCTATTTTGTATCTGAATCCTCTGGCCGTTTACTCTTTTCTCTTGATGCAATTTGTCTTTTTCCCATTCCCCTAAGTAACTTAATTGTGAAATCTTATCCAGCACCTCTGAAAGAGGGTGCCCTATTTTTCCAATTAATAGAGTCAGAATTAGGTGCTTATCAGCAGGAGGAGCCATCTTCACTATGATATTTCTATGAGGAACTCCTAGGGGGGTATCATAATATTCATTTGCATCTCCAATCAGGATAGCAGTTTTCATTACCTCCTCCTTTAGCTTTCTCATACAGTCTCTAAGTGAGTACCAGGGTCTGTCTCCCCTAGGCCACATAGAGTCAGTAGGATATTCCTTTTTGCATCCCTCTGCAGCTAAAGCTAACAGATTAGTTTTGTTGTTACCTCCTTGCATATGGTGATCCCTAAAAGCTTGGTGTACAAAAGGATTCTGACTGATGCTCATGAATTTTAAGCAATCCTCACTGTCCAGTATTATTCCTCCAGTCCCTTCATCAGTGATTCTTACGATCCAAGACACTAAAGACTCCCCCATTCTTTGGGTGAATCTACTCAATATATCAGTGATCTCCTGTTAGTGAAATCCTCAATTATCTCTCTGGACTCTGTTTTGCCCCGGTGGTTCTCCTGTCTTCTTCTTCATATGGGGAGAGCTTCTACATTAGAAGACTCCTCATCTAACCTTGCTTCATTCTCCTCACACATTCTCCTGGAAGCTGTCAGGGCAACTCTGACCAGACTGTACAAAAGCTGCATGCACATTTGTTCTGTTAGTTTTTTGCTTCCTTTTAGCTATATGAACAGTAGCTTGTTCCTGGACCACATGAGTCCCTCCAGTTTGCTCTTCTGAATGCTGTGACACAGAAGAATCCTCAGGCAAACCAGCTGACTCCCTAGCCATCCGAGCTTTCCTCCAGCAGCTTATCCCTACTTTTACACATAAGGCAATAACTTGTTAGCAGGACCCAGCCTCTCCTGCACACTCCTTCCAGTTCTTTGCCTGGTTCTTTGGGTATTCCTTGCAAACATCTTTCCAAATCTCCAGGTTCTCCCTCTTTTAGCCTTGGTTCCCAGTTTTCACAGGGCCCTGTGCTTTTGGCCCATTCTCTGGCTAGAGAGGAATAAGGCAAATCCTCCCATCCTGGAATAGCCATTTCTCCCTCTAACGCCCCACTGCTTCCAAATAGAGGCCTGACATTTTGTGATCCCATCCTCGCTGCCAAATATATCAGCAATGCAATATTCAAAATGCCTATGGCAATTACAGATATGCTGATGTAGTTATCAATCACCAAATATATCAGGCTTTCTATATGGGGGATAAAGAGAGAACATTTATTAAAATACCAAAAGACTGAGTCCCAAAACCAGAAAGGCAAAGCCATCAGAGTAGTTATGAAATTGGCACAGGTAGATAAAGTAGAAAGCACCCACATTCTCAAGCCTTTAAAACAGAACAGGCTACCTCAGGCAAAGGTCCTCCTCTCCCCACTCACAGCAACCACCCAGCGTCCAGGAAGCATGCTACAAGCAGCTCCGGACCCTGGCAGTCCTCAGCAGGAGTCCTTAGCAGAAATTCTGGCTGACTCAAAAAGGGGTTCACCCTTCTGCTGCCGCTGCCTCTGCTGCTGCTGCCCCACTACTAGCCACCGCAGGAACTCTAGCTTGGCTTCCGCTTCCTCTTGCCCCACCCCTTCCTGCTACGTCAGCAAGTCCAATGGGGCATGAAAGATCTTTAAATCCCATAAGCCTTACAGTCATTCATGAATTTCATCAGAAAGTTAGGAATTTTAGATAGTAGTTGAAAATAGTTGATGGTTTTTGGAAATTGTTGCTTTACCTTCATTGCCAAAGGCCTCCTTCAGAGATGTATAGGAAAAGAAACCAGCATAAAAATTTTCAGAGAAAGTGGGACAGTCATTAGGAAGAACATGAATCTAGAAGGCAGGGGCAACAGAGAAGCAAAAACAGAACTTGGGAAGTGTAAAAGCTTAGCTAGTAAAAGCTGGGAGTAAAAAGAGATGACAATAGGGAAGTATCTTGAGTCTCATCAATGCTGATTACCACCTGGGCTCAGGAAAGGGCAAAATAGGAGGATCAAAAAAAGAGGTTTTTGCCTAGCTGTGGTTAGCATAGGGAAGATTTTAAAGAGAAAAAATAGTGAGGGGAGTGGGGGACAAATTCCAGAAAACAGTTTTATTACTTACAGAAGAAATAGTGTGTAAGCAACTTTATAGTAGTTACTCAAACAAGAGGAAGTGGAATAGTGGTGGATCTGGATAACAGAAAAACAAGGCTTACCAAAAACCCTTATAAGGCTTTTGTTTAGACATCACATTCATTCTAATGAATTCTATAGTCTTGAATTTTTTTTTAAGGATTGAAATCTCAACTGAAAACATTGTTTCTAGAAACAGTTTTTGGGAAAGTTGTAGCTACATTGGCTAGAGGATTGGATTATAGTGTTATGAATGGGAGGAGAGTGACTATTTTAGAATTTAGACAGGTAACATTAGAATGAGTTTCATGATAACCTAGTTCAACTCTGCATGGCTTTGTAGACTCCACCACTACTGTCTGTCCTGCTCCATCCCCACGGTCACCACAGACAAAATGAGCATGTTTCTGTGATTTGGTCAGGGACTGACCATCCAAGAGGCACGATAGACATACAAGTTCAACTAATATTTATTAATCACCTAATATGGGCAGTGCATTCTTCTAGGAACACATCTAAAGGACCTGGTGTCTAGGCAAAATCAAATGTAACCTGAGTTACCATCAGCTCCAAATCTATGGTATTACAAACTTGGGATATTTAGCCTAGGTGGAAAAAAACTTAGGGAGACTTAAATAGCTGTTTTCAGGTATTTGAAGAGTCATCATGAAGATGAGAGATTGATTAGCTTTTTCAGTTGTTGTGGTTTTTTTCTAGTTATCCTCAGAGGGTAGAACTGAGAGAAATGGAGAAAAGTCATAAAAAGATAGATTTATTTAGATTTGATAGAAGCAAAAATTTCTTCATACTTAAACTTATCCAAAAGTGGAACAGGGCTATTTCAGGAAGAAGTAGGATTTCCCTCCCTTGAAGTTTTCTTACAAAAGCAAGATGAACATTAGTCAGATACCTTAAAGAAGAGAGTTTTATTCAGGCACAGGTCAGACAAATAAACTTGAGAGATAGAAAGGGCATCAGTAGCCATCTAGTCCAACTCAAAAAGGAAAAGACATCCTCAGCATAATAAACCCAATAAGTGATCATCCAGCTGTGGTTTGAAATACCTCCAATGTGGAGCAACGTACTACTTCCTGAAACAGCCCATTACACCTTTGGATCTATTCTCAAGCCTAAATTGGGCTCTTTGCCACTTCTGTTCATTACTCCTGGTCTGCCTTCTGGGGCCAAGTAGAAGAAAACTAATCCTTTTACCATATTACAACCCTTCAGATACCTAAAAAGGCTATCATTTTCCCCCCTAAGATTCGTCTTCTTCAAGCTAAACATTTTAGTTCCTTCAACCAATTTTCATAAGGTATAGACAAAGGACCCTCCACCATTTTAGATGCCTTCCTCTAGACATTCTACCCAGAACCTAACACATCAAACTAGATATGACCTGACCAGGATAGAATATATTGGAACTATCACCTCCTTATTCTAAAAAACTATGGCTGTCCAAATACATCTCATGATATATTTGAGGCTGTATTGTTTTGTCTTATTTTTTTCCCACTGACAGATTGAGTGAGACTGTAACCCACTAAAACCCCCAGATCTTAAGACAAACTGCTGTTTCAATATGAGCTACGGTTTGGAGAGAATTTTGATCAGGAAAGGTCCTAGAAATTAAGGTTGTCTTCTTGAAGTCTTTAGGTGATGGGAACCCAGGGTGATACAATAACTTTGGTAATCATCAAGAACAACATCTAAACAGAAAAGTCTATTGCTTATAAATTTCAAAATTTTCTTATTGCTAGCAGGGATGGTAATGGAAATGAGCATTTTATTCCCATAAACTTCCTTAATGCCTCACAAACATGTTTTGATTCAAACTGAACTAGTGCTATTCTCCTCTTAAAAGTTTAAGTCTTAATTATGTGGCCAAGGACATCATTGGCAAGATAAAACCATGCATCCAATTCCAATGATGAATGTGCAGAGTTTTTTTTTCTTGAATGTACAGTGAAAATATCTTTACTATACTGTATATGATGTCAGTTATATATATAATATTACCTATACTGTAAGAGATAATAATTAACTTTGGAATTTATAGCAAAGTAGCTCTGCAGGTGTTATAGTAAAAGACAATTGTTCAGGGAACTAAGGAGTAGACTAGAAAAAAAGATGGCTGACTATATTCCATTATAAGCTTTAAATGAATGGATCCTAAAAACAAAGTGTCACATCATTTTAAAAAATTATAATGTAAGGAGGTACCTTTCATAAATACGGCTCCCTAACCACATGAGCATTAATAACAAAACAAGGGATAAAGGAGATAACTAAGCCTAGTTAACAAACATTTCTTAAGTGCTTACTATATGCCAAACACTGTGACAAGTACCACGAATACAAATAAAAGCAGAAAGGCAGCTTCAGTCCTCAAGGAACTTAAACTTTAATGGTAGGAGGGGCAGGGGAGGGATGAAGAAGACAACACATAAAAGGAAGTGACAAAAGAGAAAGGATGAAGACACCGTAGCTCAAGAGTCCTCATCAATATGGTTATTTTTCAAGTCAACCAGAGGACACACTAAGTCCAAAGCAAAGGTATTTTGTGAAATAGTACAGTAATAGAAGTACTATAATAATAGAACATCTCCCATAAATCTAAAATTCATCCTTAAATGCACACTGATCCTCATTGGGAAGAGTGAATATGCATAGTGATTATGCTTAATATATACACACAGAACAAATATCATCAGGACATCAGGGGACACAAGTACAGATGAGCGCAGTACTGGTAATAACTTTATGTTGCTCCCTGATGTCTACTGCTCCCTGCTAGGTGTTTTTTTCTTAACTCTAGCTGATATTCAACTCTCTAGCCATCTTTAGGGGCCCTTAGAATTACCTTGTCCACCATCTATTGAGGATACTGTGCTCCATAAATGCTTCTTCTTCAGGGACCTATAGCTCTTTCAGCTAATGAATATGTGATACATCTCTTCAGCCATTTTGCCCTAGAAGGTAAGGGATGCCCACACTAAGGTCCTGCTGGTCTTTCAACTCTTTCTTCTCTACTCTCCTTTCTGATTCTCTTGGTTCAACTGTAATAGAATTATGGTGGAGAAATACATTTTAGTTCTTATTTCTTGTCATTTTCCACTGGCTGCAGCAAATATTCCCAAATGTTTACTTCTTCAGATAGAAAAGGCTTCTGAGAAACTGTGGTGAGGAAATTGTTCCAATCCATTTGTTCCTCCATCACGTACCTCTGTCGTATCCAAATCACAAAGTCTGCGTTGGTTGGAAAAGACTAAAAATGCTGATGACCTTTTTTTCACTACCTGAAGCAACAAATCACAGCCCTAGTCTCTTTCCATTGGTGTTTACTTGAAATGTGGGCATATTAGAGGTAATTTACTTAGTGACAAGAAGGTAATAGGAGAGCTTTCCTCCCTGCTACCTAGACCCTTCCCCAACCCTGACTGACTTCTAATAAAACTTCAAGGACCTGATCAAGTATCATCTCCATCAAACCTCTCATCACTCCTGCCATCTCTGCCTTTTCTTAATAACCATAACATTTTGTACTTCTCTTATTAAACTTCACAGTCCACCATCCTTATAGCTATGTGTGTACACATGCTTCATCTTCATAGCTAGGTCCCAGAGGTCAGGAACATCATCATATTTATCTGTAGATCTCCAATAGTGCTTTGTACAAGTATAGGATATATAACTTGTACATATATCTATATGTCTACATATAAATATACACATATTGGACAAAAGGATTTTTAAATATTCATCTCTCTACACACACACACACACACACATGTATTATATATAAAATGAATGATCTTCTGAGCAGAAAGATGCTTATAAAGAGAAATTTGTAAGAATCCAACTAAGCACTGACTTTGACAAGAAGACTAATGATTTTCAGTCTACAAAATCCTGATTCTCTTTGCCTATGCCCTTAACCTTAGTCTATGGGGAACCTCCCTACATGAATCATACATTGAGGGTGCCAAGGGATAAAGGAGATAACTAAGCCTAGTTAACAAACATTTCTTAAGTGCTTACTATATGCCAAACACTGTGACAAGTACCACGAATACAAATAAAAGCAGAAAGGCAGCTTCAGTCCTCAAGGAACTTAAACTTTAATGGTAGGAGGGGCAGGGGAGGGATGAAGAAGACAACATATAAAAGGAAGTGACAAAAGAGAAAGGATGAAGACACCAGAGAAAGTAGAGAAGTAGAGAAAGTTTGGAGAGTCAGGAGTATAGCCTGGTGAGGAATAAAGAAGACATGACTGAGATGGGCATCCTCTTTAAAATGGTTCTGGGAGGAATCAGCCATTCAAAGGAAGAGGATGCAGGGATAGAGGGTACTCAACCTGGTGGGAAATAAAGAGTTGTTAGGACTTCTGAGCCCTCTATATATGGAGGCTTTGGGAAAAGTTTTTGCTCCATCTTCTAGCTCTCCAATGAGAGAGGCAGAGGCTACTGAGAGTTCTGATGAGGTGTGAGTAGTGAGTACCAAAGCTGATGCCATGATAAATTTCTTGGTGATGAGATTTTCCTAGACTGGGTATTGGAGGGAGAAAGAATGATGATGGTAGAGTCAAATCCAAGGAGTGCAACTGCAGAAAATGTTATAAATGAAACATTTGGTATATTATAAAGAGCTATATAAATGTACTATTAGAACCAGAAGAACACTGTACATAGTAACAGCAATATAGTATGATGATCAACTATGAATGACTTAGCTATTCTCAACGATACAATGATCCAAGACAATTCCAAAGGACTGATGATGAAAAATACTGTCGACCTTTAGATAAAAAACTGATGGAAGTCTGAATGCAAATTGAAGCAGACTATTTTTTCACTTCCCTTATTTTTTTTTGGTGGGGGGGTATCTAGCTTTTGTTTTCTTTAACAACATGACTAATATGGAAATATGTTTTGCATGATTGCATATGTATAACTTATATCACATTGCTTACTGTCTCAGAAAGAAAGAGGGAGGGATAAAGAATTTGGAACTCATTTTTTCAAATGAATGCTAAAAACTTTTTACATGTAATTGGGAAAAAACAAAATATTATTTTTAAATATGCTTTCCCATCTCCTTCCCCCACCATCATAGCTCCTACTACCTGAATTTACCCCTTTGTAAAATAAAATTCTTCAAATAACTATTGGGAGGAATAAAGTGATAGAATATCCTGGAAATAATTGAAAAGTCCTCTGTGTCTTTGCCGTAAAGTACAAACACTAACACTCATGCACCAGTTTTACTTCTGTTTACTTTTAGGACAGTGGCCCTAGATATCTCTGAAGAAGACCTAGTTTGATTTTTAGTTTCTCTGCCATCTTGTTCTCATCTTTCTCCTCACCTTCTTTCATGATACTTTCTGTCATACACTACATTTTAACAAAACTGAACTGCTAGCTATTCTTAGTCCCCAACATTTTCCACCCCAGTTTTATGCCTATTCTCTCTCTTCATCTCTGCCGTACAGAATCCTTAGTTTCTCCCAAGGCTCAGCTTAGGCACAACCTCCTCCAAGAAGAAGGATCCCTTCCGTGATCCCTCCAGTTGTTAGTAGTCCCTTCAAATTACCTCGCATTTGCAGGCATACTTCATTTTATTTTGCTTTGCTTTATCATGCTTCATAGGCTTGTGGCAACTCTGCATTGAGCAAGTCTATCAACACGATTATTCCCATACCATGTGCTCACATCCTATCTCTGTGTCACATTTTGGTAATTTTTGCTATATTTCAGTTTTTACTATCATTATATTTATTATGGTGATCTGTGATCAGTGATCTTTGAGGTTACTATTGTATTTGCTTTTGAAGGCCACAAGTCATGCCCATATAAGATAAATAATAATCCATGAATGTTGTGTGTTCTGACTCTTTCACTGACCTCAGTCTTTCTTCCTCTCCTTGGCCTTCCCATTCCCAACACAACTATGTTGAAATTAGGCCAATTAATATGTCAATCAATGCCTCAAACTTCATTTTTGTCTTATTTTAAGAAATTGCCACAGCCACCCCAACCTTCAGCACACACCAGACTGATCAGTCACCTCCAACAACATCAAGGCAAGACCTTCCACCAGCAAATAGATTACAACTCACTGAAGGCTCAAATGATGGTTAGCATTTTTTGATGATAAAGTATTTTTCATTAAGATATGTACATTTTTAGACATAATACTAATGCATACTTAACAGACTACAATAGTATAAATATAACTTTTATATGTACTGGGAAACCAAAAAACTACTCATTTTATTGCAATACTTGCTTTATTGCAGTGGTCTGAAACCAAACTTGCAATATCTCCAAGGTATGCTTATACTTGTCAGTGTACATGTTGTAACCCCTGAAGGATGTGAGCTCCCTGGGGGCAAGTTATTTTATTTTATTTTTTGTATCCCTGGGCCATATCAGTTATTTTATTTTATTTTTCTTTGTATCCGTGGGGTTTATCATGCTGGCATGCACATTATAGGTATATGATAAATATTTTCTGAATTAAAGAAGCTGAATGATTAGTTGTTTTGTTAGAAGTCCAGTTTGTCAAAGTGATAATAGCTATTCACAGTTATATAGGAATAAAGGTCAACAAGGAACTTTTCTCACACCCTGGAAGACAAGTATCTTCTCCATTTTACAGTTAAGGAAATTGGGGATGAAAGGTTAAATCACATATCCAGGATGACTGGTAGTAGAAAGGAGGGGAAAGCAGACCCTCCTACCAAAAATAAAAAAATGGTAGAGGAAAAAAGGAAGGGCAAGTAGGAAAGACTGAAAGCTTAAGGATAAGAGAATTTACTGGGGACAAAACTATCCCTATCACCTCCCTCTGTGGTACTGAGCTCATCTATCCTCCCTGTGAGTGGAACAGACAAGAGCTGCTGGGTGCTCAAGAAGAGGAAAATGTGCTTTTTTTTTTTTTAATAACAGGCTGTTGAGAAAAGAGAATTGCAAAAATGTTTTCTTTTCTTTTTCTGCCTGCATGTAAAACTCATTAAAGAGCCTGAGGCTACCTCTCTATCCTAGAGAAAGGGAAAGTATTTACAAAGAGGTGGGAAAAAATGGCCTTACATGCATATACAAAAGAGGTGCCCAATTAAAGCACCAGGTGTAGGAAAAGCCTCCAGAGCTTGTTTCTGCCAGAAATAAAAAGGCCAGGCTAATGTCCTGCAAGTTATGCACTGTGCTAAATGCCAACTCAAAGTCAGAGGAATCAGAGAATGTTAGGGCCAGCTGTTCTCTGTTCTGCTCCTCAAGATGCTTCTAGCAGTCATGGAGATAGAAGCCAGATCGGATGGCCTGAGGGAGGCAGGTTTCTCCAAGAACTGCAATGGTGCATGGTTAAAATGA
Source organism: Petaurus breviceps papuanus (assembly GCF_028583685.1). Taxonomy (NCBI): domain Eukaryota; kingdom Metazoa; phylum Chordata; class Mammalia; order Diprotodontia; family Petauridae; genus Petaurus; species Petaurus breviceps. Next base: position 16,705,861 of record NW_027185735.1, on the reverse strand, counting down.
GGAGAAAACAGCCTGTATGTCTGTCTCAGTTCAGAGATTCTCTCACTTGGCCCTGTAGGGCTTTTTTTTTTTCTGATTCCTCGTTTTCTTCCTTCAACTCCTGATTTTTAAAAATTCTCCAACTTTCACCTGCATTGTTTTATTTCTATGCTTTACCAAGGTTTCCTTAAAGACTAACATGTACTAAAGTGTACTTTTTGAGATCACCTCTCTCTTGACCTCTAGTCCTGCATCACTAACTGCCTATTAACCCCTTGAACTGCATGCACTTTAGCATTTCAAACTTAATACTCATGAAACAGAACTCATTTTCTTTCCTCTCTAAACCTCCTCCTCTACTACTGTCAAGGGCACCACCATCCTCCCAGTCAAATCCGCACTTGGCTCGCCCCGTATATCCAATCTGCTGCCAAGTTTTGTCATTTCTACCTGAACAGTATCTCTTGCACATGTCCCCTTCTCTCCAGTTATGCAGATATCTCTGGCACAGCTTCCTTCAACTCTCCCCACTCCAGTTCACTGTCCATTAAGCTGCCAAAAAGATCTTTCTAAAGCAGAGGTCTGACCATTCCCTGCCTCCCCAACAGACTCTAGTGGTTCACTATTATATTCAGGAACAAATATAAAATCCTCTGTTTGACTTTTGAAGCCCTTCACAAACTAAATCTATAAGCTATTCCTCTTCCTGAAAAATCAAAAGCAGATTCATACCTGTCTCTAATTTTTCCATATACGAAGACAATTTATTTTCATTTTCCTTATAATGGTGATGCAACTTTTCTAAAATTATTAATAAGATGTAGGAGATTCCTACCACCCTTCTGGAGCACCACTCTGATCTAGCTTAGCCTTTGCTATTGGGAACTCAAAAGTGAAAGAATACCATTGTGCTTTATCTATAATTGTATCCTTATTAATCTCATTTATAGGAAAGTTGTTTTTAATGAATTTTTATGGGTAGCAAGTGCCTCATTTCATTCTAATCCCTATCTTGAATCACTGGACTGACCTGAGTTAATCCAGGCACAAAATATGTGCTGTGAGTCAGCAAGGGTTGATTATAATGACTCCATGGCTAAATTCATTGTTGAAAAGAGAGAAAGGTGGTCCAGGAGAAAGGAAGTTTCCACTAATTTGATGGGAAGGTATTGGAGTATATGGGGTTTCTCAATGGAATAGGCTTCCCCTGATCCAGTAAGGTTAACCCAATGGTTGCTTAAGGGGCTTAACAAGGAGAATAGAAATATAGCAAAATTAACAATCTCCTACATCTTATTAATGGTTTTAGAAAAGTTACACCACCAATATAAGAAAAATGAAAATAAATTTCCTTTGTGTATTGAAAAATTAGAGGCAGGTATGAATGTGCTTTTGATTTTTAAGGAAGAGGAATAGCTTATAGATTTAGTAACAGTGCAAGTGTCAAGGGGCATGTTAATGGGAGCAGGAACTAATAGATTGTAGCTAGGAAACATGATCACTGAACCAGAAGTTTAGTTGGAGCTTGTGAGCTCCAATCCTGATATTAGGGCTATAAGGAAAGAAAATGGAAGTAGAAGTGAGGTTGAGGATTGGGAACCAACAGCCCATGGGAAGGGAGACTAGGGCCTATCCCTTTATTACCTTTCTTTCCCTTTCCAAGATATTATCTCCCTGTGACTTCTTCTAAAGCAGTGATTCTAAAATTTTTTGGATTTTTTTACCCCTTTAATCTTTTTGTTTTGGAGGGGGGAAGGCAAGGCAATTGGTGTTAAGTGACTTGCCCAAGGTCACAGAGCTAGTCGGTGTGATCAAGTGTCTGAGACCAGATTTGAACTCAGATCCTCCTTACTCCAGGACCAGTGCTCTATTTACTGCATCACCTAGTTGCCCCCAAATATTTTAAAAATTATTGATCCCCCTAAGTCTTGAGAATCAGAGTGGGGTAGTAGAGTTCTGGATATGGCATCAGGAAGACCTTTATTCAAATACTGCCTTTGAATCTTACTAGCTGTATGCCTGTGCAGGACCAAGTCCCTTAACCTCTCTGATCCTCAGTAATAAGATTGTTGTGAGGCTCAAATGACACCAAGTTTACAAAGTGCTTTGAAGCACTAAATATATATCAGTTATTATTCTTGCTTTCTGGTATAGATTTTTCCCAAGTTTAACAACTTCTCTTAACCTTCTCATTCTTCTGCCCTGGAATACCACTGGGGGCTAGTATTCTGGACCAAGCTGATCAAGCCAGTGCAGTGATTCAGGATCAGGATCAAATCGTGAGGAGATGCTGACAGACCATAAGTATATGCCAATGTAAATTCAATGTAATGGTCAGGGAAGCTCAGGGAAAGTCTAATGGAGAACTTAGCATTTGAGCTGAGCTCTGAAGGAAGCTAAGAGGTAGAGATATAGGCAGGGTACATTCCAGAAATGGAGCACAGAGATAGGTCATGGAATGCTGTATTTGAAGAACAGCCACAAGGTCAGTTTGGCTGAACTGGAGAGTACATAAAAGAGAGCAACACGTAAGTGTGGTTAGCTCATTTGGTTTGTACATGGTGCTGATAGGGTTGAAGTAATAGACTCAAGCCTTGCAGATGCATTAGCTACCCACAGACTTTTCCAGAGCCATCAATAATTCCCCTAATTAGAGTTGTTATTGTTTTATTATTGTTAGAACCAGACATCTTGCAGAGGTCTGCCATTTGCCACAAGAGGTATGGAGGAAGGGCTTATACAGTTCAATCAATATGTAAACACTACTGGAATAGCATCTTAAAGCTTGTGAAAGGTAGGTGGATCAGGAAAGCATCTAATCAGATGAATTTTTCAATCAATATGATAAGATTATAAAGGAAGGACATAACCCTTCATTTGAAGGCCTTTACCCATGAAGGTGGGCACACCTACTGTTGCTTTATTGTTCAGTTTTCAGAGACTAGGGCTGGTTTCTAATGATTGGCTGACTGACAATCACTGGACCATTTCCCTCAAACCTTCCTTTCCCCCTTAAGAATACAGATTGGAATACTGAAGCATATACCTTAATTATAGCAAGTGGGGAGCCTAGACCCATGTGCCATTTCTCCCCTCACAGCAGAAGTTAGTGGTGAAGCTAACTGTGTTCAGAGAGTGAGCTGCATAGGACCTGTAATAGGTGTTCCTAGATCTCAGGTTTCTAGGAGTCATTTGCTTTCCATTTTCCTTTTTGAGCATAAGAGTCCAGAAACCTAACAGTTTACTTTCCCACCTCAAGAACAGGTAGTGTCAGGAGCACGGGTATTTCTTACAAAAGCACATGGCAGAAGCAGACAGATACAAGTTCACTTGACCCAAGAAAGGAGTCCCAAATTTGGGAAATGTTTTGTGGGCAACCCCAAGTTTGAGAGTTTAGACCCCAGACCTTTTAGAGAGATAAGAGGATGTCCTAATTCATTATGCTTCTTGCAGAAAGATCACCTGCTTGGAAACCAAAGCCAATCACCAATTCATGTAACATAGGCTGGGGGAGGGCAGGAAGAAATTTCTTGTTTATCAGCCAGCAAATTATATTTACTTTGGGGGGAAGGAGAGGAGTATAAATTAAGTGTGCATTATATATGTCTTATGGCTACTCTCTACAATTCTGTTGATTCATCAGAATGGTCAAAAGGTTCCCTTCTGGTAATGCCCAGTTCAGTGCCCTTCTAGGAGAAGCTGAGTAACTAACTGGGTATCTTGTGTGTTTTTCATACCTGATTATATGCTCCCATGAATTGTCTGCAACTTATTCATTATTCTGTGGGGTAAAAGAAATATGATTTTCATACTTGGATGCTTGCATGGGAAGTAGAACATTACATTTGGGGATACTTAGGCCCAAGATCCACCATGAGTATACTAAGAGATTTTTCTATAACTAAAAGTGGGAGCAATGGACTGAGAGAAAATGATATTCAATTGGTCAGCCTCCAAGATCAGAGTCCATGAGGAAGGGGATTATATAGGTGGAACATAACTTAAATACATGACCTACAGATAGTTAAGGGTTAAGTCAGCTTTAGTTATAAAACCTGATTTTTCTGTGTAGAAGTAACAAACCCAAGAAGTTGATCCATCCTGGGACCTTGATCTAATGAGACCAATGGAGCTAACTGGCCCAGAAAAGCCTCAGAAAAGAAGTGGATTTTAAGAGCTTTTTCTGATGCAGCAGAATAAATTCCAGATACAATCCAAACATATCCAAAGGCTGTAGAGTGTCTGGGTCCTCAATAAATGTTTGTTGACCTACAGACTGGTTGACTCTCAAAGCAGGCAAAAAAGATTTAATTCTTCCATGCTCCCAGATGGGATGAAGAATATTAGCTGCCTTGCTTGAGCTGTGTGTTTGTCTTGACAGGGTAGGATAGGCACCAAGACCCCTGCTTTGGAGCAGAGAGTCTCATAGACAGAGAAAGCAAAGTCGATTGAGGCAAAGCAGCCTCTGGCCTCAGGCTGCCAGGGAATAATTGTAGATTGGACTGATCTTTCCTTCAGTTCCCTGGAATAACTTTTGATGGTTCCAGTCATCATAATCTCAAAAAATTGGGCTTTACATGCCATAAAAGGGCCCAAGAGACATGGGGCATAAAGGAAGAGTAATGGAGTGATCTTCCAGGTGGTGGTTTAATTTTTCTTTAGGCTGAGTTCAGTCTCTCTCTCCCTCTGACTCCCAAGGAACTTATTAGGAGGATCGTTTCAACATATGGCCTTCCCTTTCTTTTACTGAATAAGCTACCCACATAAATAGTGTCTCGCAAGGCAGCACCAGACTGATTCAGGTGATTGAAAATGTGACTCCAAAAGAATGCCAACATTTTTTGGAGGTAGGAGAGCCTCCAAAAAGTAGGCTGAGTAAATCCCTGAAGACCAAAGGATGGGAAAAATTCTCCTGCTGCTTCTCCCTGACCCTAGGAAAATAAAAGGTGAAAATCACTCTCCTGGTCATTGAACTAATCATTTCTTTTTTCAGGATTGCCTAACTTGGGTGTGGTACCCAGCCACATCTTTCCAATTCTCTAAGACCTATCAGTTAATAAGTAGTTATTTTTTAATTCAAATTTTTTATTTTCACCTTAAAAATTCATGAATTTGCATATCATTCTTGCATAAACAACATGTGAATCTTTGTATTATTCTAATTTTAGTATATGTGCTGCTCAAATAAGTGTTATTAAGAACTCACTATGTTTCAGGTGCAATGCCATGAGGTGATACAGACAAAAATGAGAAAGTCCCTGCCCTCAAAAGGCTTGTGTTTTATTGGAGGAGATAGTACATACAAATATAAATGCATAAAAAATAAATGCAAAGCAATTTTTCAAGGAGGGGCAGGGATTACTATCAGTTGAGGGATCCAGAAGGGAGGCGGTGGTATTTAACTAAGCTTTGAAGAAAATGAAAGGGTACCACAGAAGAGGCAGTGTATCTGAAGGCAGGAGGATGAGAGATACAAAGGCATGGAGAGAGGAGATAGAATGTTGCTTATTAGGAACACCAAGCCAAAAAAACCTAGTTTTGAATTCTAGGTATGTAATCCAGCGCAAGTAACTTATTCTCTCAAAGCCTTATTTTCTTCATCTGTAAAATGGGAGCAATAGTAGCACTTACCTCACAGAGTTTTGCCAGTTTAACTGTATCAAAGGTCAGTTTGATCAGACCAAATAGTGTATGAAAGGGAGTAAAGTTTAATGAGTCTAGAAAGATAAATGGTAGCTAGGTTCTGAGGAGTTTTAAATGCCCCAAAGTGGATTTATATTTGATCTGAGGACTAATAAGGAAACACTGGGTTTAATAAATAGGGGAGGGTCATAATCAAACCTGTGTTTTAGGAATATAATTTTGGAAGATATGTAGAGGATGATTAAGGAGTGAAGAGACTTGACAGAAGAAGACCAATTAGGAAGCTATTATACAATTCCAGGTGATAGATTCTGAAAGCTAGGAAGGAGAAAAGGGGATAAATAAGGGAACCCCAGTTGCATATATCCACATCAGCCCAACTCTCATTTTCTCTTTGGTTACAAGAACAATTCAGAAAACTAAATGTTTGTAGCTAAGCAAATCAGACTTGCAAATCATGATCAAGTCAAGAGATACTGGAGAGTTCAGGGAATTCTCTCCTATAGTAGGCAGAGTGTTTGCTTAGTAACATTAACTGATATTTAAATCATACTTTAAAGTTTAGAAAGTATTTGACATACATCCTTGAATCTGAGCCTCACAACAACACTAGGAAATAGATACCATAGGAATTGTTGTTCCCATTTTATATATGAAAAAAATGAACAAGCAAGATTTAGAGAGGTCCCAAGTCATTCATTCATTTATTCATTCAACAAGCATTTATTGATCACCTAGGATATACCAGCCACTAGGATACAAAGACAAAAAAAAAACTATCCCTGCCTTCATAGAGTTTATATTATGTTGTGGGAAACAGCATACACACATATAAGTGAAAACAAAATATATACAAGTAATGGAGGGGAGGGTGTAACAATAATGCAATATTCACAACAGCCACAGTGGTTAAGAATATACTGGTATAGTTGTGAATCACAAAATGTAACAGGCTCTCTACATGGAGGATAGAACCAAAGCCTTTATTCGAATACCAGAAAATTGAGTCCAAGAACCAGAAAGCCAAAGTCATTTGGTATACATGGAAGTTCTCAGCAGAAATTCCCAGAGTTTCCTCTTCCTTTCTGGTCTCACCAGAAGAAAGGACTCAGCAGAAGCTCCAGCCTCCAGATGCTCTCTGAGAGAAATCCTTCTCCCCTCCCCCAGCAGCTGCTCTGCCTCTAGGATGTTTAACCCAGGAAAAATCTGTCAGTCTAGCTTGTGCTCTTCCTTATTAGCTATATTAGATATATATTCCTATATTAGCTCCTCCCTGTTCTGCCCCTTCCTGTTACATCAGCAACTTCCTCCCAAGGTGTTAACTACTTCTGTGTTAATTTAATAGCTCAATCAAGGTGTTAACTTGAAACAAGGTGCTAAGTACCTGATTACTTTCCAATACAAAGGGGCATGGAAGATCTTCAGATTCCATTAATGTTACAGAGGGGGCACCAGCAACTGGGAAATATGAAAAGATGCCATGTAAGAAGTAACAACCTGAGAAGAGGTTTAAAGACTATGAGGCAGAAGTGAGGATGGTGTAGATTACAAACATGAGGGACTACATGTACAAATGAATAGAGACAGAAGATAAAATATCAGACATGAGGGACAGCAAACATGTCTGTTTGGCTGAAACATAGAATTTGCAAAGCAAAGGAATGTGCACTAAGCCCAGAAAGGTAGGCTGCAACCATACTGTGAAGGGCTTTAAATGCCAAACAGGGAAGTTTTCATTTTATCTTATTTGCAATATGGAATCACTGAAGATTTGTGTAGAAGAGTGACATAGTCAGACCTACCTATGATTTAGGAATTTCACCTTGGCAGCTGTTGGGAGAGGGGAGAGAATTTTGAGGCATTGAAATTAATTAGGAGACTTTTGTGACAGTCCCGGGAAAAGTTGATGAGTATTTGCCTGAGAATGGTGGTCATGTCAATTGAGGGAAGGGTATGAATAGGAGAGATGTTATGAAGGTAAAATTGACGAGATTTTATGTTTATGACTAACTGGATATAAAGTTTTAGGTAGAGTTAAAAGGTGCTGATGACTCCAAGGTTGTGAACCTATTTTATTAGAAAGATAGGGGAGAGAGATTGAGAGAGAGAGAGAGAGAGAGAGAGAGAGAGAGAGAGAGAGAGAGAG
>NW_027185735.1:16688706-16698083 GCF_028583685.1 Petaurus breviceps papuanus | reverse complement strand
GAGAGAGAGAGAGAGAGAGAGAGAGAGAGAGAGAGAGAGAGAGAGAGAGAGAACTGGATTTGGGTGAAAATGAATGGTTCCATTTTAGATATATTGAGTTTGATGTGTCATACAGGTGGAAACATCTATGAGGGAGTTGGTAATATAGGACTTGACTTTAGAAGAGAAACCAGGACTGAATACATTGAGATGGTGTAGCAGCAAGCACCCCAAGCGTCCTCAGGGTTTGCAGCTACCACAGGTTCTTGGATCTGCTTTGTTAAAGGAAAGCAATTCAAAATGGGTTAACAAGCTTACTTTAATCAGTCAGACATATATCGTTTACCTTGTTCAGGGGAAAAAGGTCAGCACCCCAAACTTCAAAATATACAGACAGAATTATCAAGACATTAACAGATCAAGTAGACAGCTTTCCAAACTGTCCAACCATTACATCCATACCCAGTCAACATCTGGGTTTCCACATCTGGGTTTTTCAAAGCTGGGGGACTCTCAACAACGGCTTCCCAGAATTCAGATCAAATCACAGAACACTTCCCAAAGTGAGTCCCAAAACAAAGCTACACATCAGGGCTTATATAGCCTTCTCCTGGCTCAGAGAATGTAACAACCTTATTGACTCACTGGCCAATCAAGAAGTATCTACTGAAAAACAAGCCTCCCTCCCCAGGCTTCAGGTGCATTTTAGCCTAGGGGCAGGGAAGATCTTCCAAATCTGCAATCCCATTACAGATGGCCACTGAACCCATGGGAGCAAATGAGATTACCAAGAGGAAGGATATAGAAAAAGTGAAGAAGAGGTACAGTGAGTTACCCATTGTCACAAAATTAGTTAAGTGTCAGAGATAGGATCAAACTCAGGTCTTCTTTACTCCATATCCAGCACTGTATCCACCATACTATATTGTTTCTCCTCAGTATGAGAGATGTAGTAGTTCTGGTAATTCAATAATGTTCTAATTCCTTGAACAGTATTATTGTCTATTTTACATCTTTCCATTTTGTTCATAAGAGTAACATCAGACACATTGTCAAATACTTTGCCAAAAACCTAGGCAAATTACATCACTCCTTTATTCTACCAGTCTAGTGATCCTCTGAAAGGAACCTGGTATGACTTGTTCTTGATGAAACAGTGCTGCTTCTTAAAGGACACTGCTTTCTTTTCTAAATTTAAGAGCATTGTATCTGAAATCAGAAAACTTGGGTTCAAACCCTAGCTGTGTCATTTGCTACTTTTGTGAACTTGGACAAGTTTCTTCACTTTTCTGGGCCTCCATATCTTCATCCATAAAGTGAAGGAGTTGTACTAGATGTCTTCTAAGTTTCCTTCAAGTTCTAGGTCTCTGATCCTAGGATATACCAAACATCTATTTTATTTAATATGTAGGGCAGAATCAGAGCCTGGAAAGATTTTCCAGCCAGATATACATATATGAAAAATTAGCCATTTATTTAAATGGGCTTACTTTTGTACCCATGCTTTTCCCCCTTTTGTGTTCATTTACATAGGGGAGAAAAAATTATAATTGAAATACTGGGGTTCCTAGACCCTAAGAGATCTTGGCAGCTTTCTGATAAAATAATAGCTAAATGAATGCTGACTGGAAGCAGTTTAATGTTTGGAAACAAAGCAGTGAGCTATACAGACCTTCTGACTCTAAGTCAGACAGAATTAAGAATAAGTCCTTGTTGACCAAGAAATATTGATGAAAGCCTGAGGATATAAGCTAGGTCAAATGACTCTGGATACCCAAGAACTTGGTGAATGCTATGATATTTCTTCTCCTTCTACAGAGCTAACTTATTATAAAGATAGGGGGAGGGAGAGAGAGAGAGAGAGAGAGAGAGAGAGTTTGGAAGAGGACTGGATTTGGGTGAAAATAAATGAGTTCCATTTTCGACATATTGAGTTTGATGTGTCATACAGGAGGAAACATCTATTAGGGAGTTGGTAATATAGGACTTGACTTTAGAAGAGAAACTAGGACTGAATATATTGTGATGGTCATTGACTAAGGTTTAGAGCTAAGGTTTAGAGAAACAGTAAGACCTTGGGGAATAAAGGGAGAGAAACAGAAAGTGAAAAGCTGCTTGAGATTTTTTTTCTTTTCCTAGTATGACTAGATTTTTTTGGAGCTTCTAACTTTTCTGTAAGATCTGTGGCAGGAAAAAAAGCAAAACAATAAATAACATCTAGGCATTAAGTTAAGTGAGCAATGACAGAACCCACTTATCCTTCAGTGGGGGACTCTAACTAAAAAGAGGCAGAGAGAAGCTCCACAACTTCATGCCCATGGATGTATCTGTGCCTAGCATCAGGAGCAGCATGATGACATCATTAACAGTGGCCCCGTGGCATAGGGGGTCTTCATTGTGTGTGTCCTGGTGACACAGTCACATATGCTGCCAGCAATTATTTGCAAATCTCCTTGAAGTTGTGTGTATTTGTGGGAAGGTGTGTAACAGCTTTATGGGGGAAAATATCTTATGGATACATAAGTTTTTTTTTTCCAGTCCAAAGATCATCCTCCCATGTAGAGAAAGCCCAAGCTTGGTGATTGACCTCTTACCATTTACTTTGTATTTACTCTCCAGCCTCTTCCAATCTGTCATTTAACCTCACCGCCTTTTCGAAGTTTTCTTCTCAAAGGTCACAACTAACCTCTTAATCATCATATCCAATGGATTTGAAGGGATTCATCCTTCCCTTTCATCCTCCTTTACTGCTTTTCAGTTTTTGACACTGTTGACTGGATATTTTTTCCTGTAAAGCCAAGCACGAGCAGCTTTCCAGAAGAATGCTACTGTGAACAGCTTTTAAGTTCTGATTACATAGTATAGTAAACACTATTTATTCAATAACAAATCAAAGCAAAACATTCACAGAAAATCAAGGTACAGCATTCACAATGTTACAAATTATCACATTTAATCAAAATACAGCATTCACAACAACTTATCACAGAAAATGGCCACATAGTTTTCACCACAGTGGTCACACAGTTTTGAACAAAGTATAACCATTTAGTCAATCAATCACTTAGTAACTCAATCATTCCATCAATTCAATCATTCAATCATCCTTAAGGAGGCTTGCAAAATACAATAGTCAAAGTTCCCTACTCATGGGGCACACTAAGTTAAATTATCAGTCACTACTCCGCACTCTCTTAAGGGGTAGTATAAAATACACGCTATCCACCCCTCAGTCACAAATAAGTTACAATCACAGTCAGTACACAGTATCCAAGTAAAGCCTTCTTTCAGCTTGACTCAGAGTAGTCTCTCAGGTTCCCTGGATCCCCTTCCATGGTCCCAGCTCCTACCTGGATTCACCAACCTGTCAACTGGGTTCAAAGGCAGATAGCTCCCAGGTCCTTGTCCAGCTTTCCGTGCTGTTCCTAAATCCTTCACAGTTTCTGTTCGTGGGAAGTCAAGGCTTAACAAAGCCACAAACAGGTTCATCCAAAGTACCAGTATCACAGTCATGCTTCCTCAGTCTTCAGCAGCTCCCAGGAAAAGCTAGTAGCTCCCCAGCAGAAGCTCCAGCTGGTTCCCAGAATCAAAACTTCTTCACCCAAGTTCCCAAAATCAAAATCATTTTCTCCAGCCTGGGCTTTTCGTCTTCAGCCTCCTAGGCAGTAGATGCTTCTGCCTTCATGAAGCTTATCCCAAGGAGTTCTGACTCTCCCTCTCTGGGGCTTTTCCTTTTTTTATTTTTTATTTTGTTTTGCTTTTTGGAGGGCAATTGGGTTTAAGTGACTTGCCCAAGGTCACATGGTGCTCTATTCACTGTGCCACCTTGCCACCCCTGGGGCTTTTCCTTATGTGCAGTATTTCTCCTCCCTTTTCAGCCCCTTTCTGTTATGTCAGCAACAGGAGTTCATACCTTCTGTTTCTTTAACAGAGGCTTGATTTGAACTAGGTGCTAAGTACCTCTCAGCTTAGCAATACAAAAGGAACTTCAGATTTCATTACTATTACATTTCCTCTCATCTTCAGAGATACTGTCTTCTCCTGTTTCTTGTTCCCTTGACTGATTTGTCAATCTCTTTTCAACACCTTATGCTGGGTGTACTCCCAGGATGTTTCTTTAGTGTTCTTCCATCTCTACAATCTCATTTATCACTCTGCTATCACTTCTGTGCATGAGACTTCCATATCCAGGCCTATATCTCAAACTGCCTAATTGGAAGCAGTTCAAACTAAACAGAACATTGCATTAGTTCCTAACACTCCATGTCCCAAATCAAGCATATTAGCCATCCACAAGAAACTGTTCCTTCCTTTGACTTCATTATTTCAAAACTCAGTGGAGTCACCATCTATCCTGATGCCTGTGGTTGAAATCAAGTTACCATTGACTCTTTCCTTTTCTGAGTGTCTTGCTTCCAAGAAGTTACCAAATTTTGACAGTTCTACCTCTCTCTATATCTTGTTCCTAGACTATTGAAGTGACCTCTTAACAGTTTTTTTTTGGGGGGGGGTCTCCTCATTATCCTTTCCTTCTGACCATTCCTTCCCAAATCTTACCTTCCTTATGTTTCATGTTTCCCTTCCATCCAAAATAGTTTGATGCTTAACCTGACTATGCAGTAAAGTCTTATCTCATGTTATTGTCTCTTCTTACTCCATTTCTTATACTCTTTCACTAGTCAAAATGAATTACTTCTACTCATTGAACCTTGTACATGCTTCACGCTTTTGTCCATCCATGCACTTACTTGTGTTATTGCCAATTCTTAGATTTCCTATTTCCTACTTTTTTAATTCATCCTTTATTCCAAGGATTCTTAACCTTTTTTTTTTTTTGGTTTGCGGATGCATTTGGCAAACTGGTAAAGCCTAAGAAAAATAGTAAATTTTTTATTCAGTCCTATTCTGTTTCATTTTTATTTTAAAATGTTTTTTTTTAATTACTAAAGGAAATACTAGTTAAAGAGTTCTTAACCCGGTGCCCACAAATTACAACATACAAATACATACATACATACATACATGCATATGTACATACATACATTTACATACACATACATGTAGTTCCATCATTTCAGTTGTATCCAACTCTTTGTGACACCATTTTGGAATTTTCTTGGCAAAGATATTGGAATGGTTTGCCATTTCCTTATCTAACTCATTTTACAGATAAAGAAACTGAGGCAAAAAGGGTTAGGCAATTTGCCCAAGGTAATATAGCTAGGAAGTGTCTGAGGGCTAATTTGAACTCATGAAGATAAGTCTTCCTGATTCCAAGCCCAGTGCTCTATCCAGTGCACCCCACCAAGCTGCCTATATATATATATATATATATATATATATATATATATATATATATATATAGGGGTGGGGGAGAGAGAGAGGGAGTGAGAGAGAGAAACTGCATTTCAGTATAATTGATTTCCTTTGTACTCCTATTCATCTACTTTATACATTTATAAACATCCTGAGAAGGGGTCCATAGGTTTCACCAAACTGCCAAAAGGGTCCATGACACAAAAAATGTTAAGAACTTCTGAAGTAGAGGTTAGTGAATAGTAATCGTGGCATTTATATAGCACTTTAAAATTTGCAAGTCATTTTGCAAATATTTCATTCTGTTCTCATAACAAACCTGTAAGGTAAGTGCTAGTAATGTCCTCATTTTATAGATGAGGAAACTGAGGAAGGCAAAGCTTAGGTGACTTGCCCAGGGTCATACAGCTGGAAGATATATGAGGCAGGATTTGACTTCAGGGTTACCTGACTTTAAATCTAGCTTTCTATCCATTGTGCCACATAATGAAAATAATGATGCAATTTTTTTTCCCATTCAACTTCACAACTCCTGTGGAATCTATCCACAAAAACCTTAGGGGTCTGTGAACCCCAGGTTAAGAACCCCTGCTTTGGTCCATCTCAGATGCTACTTCCTGTATGAAACCTTCTTGATCTTACCAGTTGACAAAGGTTTCCCCTTCAGACTTTACATAACACCTTGTTTGGACATTATATACAATTATTTTGTACTGTAATTATTTTTATAGGTCTCATATCCTCCTGCTAGACTGTAATTTGCATGACAGCAGTGCCCTATCTTATACAATCTTTATTTCCTGCAATGTCAAACTCAGTTTTGTGCACATAGTGAGCACTTCATGTTTGTTTGAATATAGATTCTTCAGTTATTCATGAATCTTCCAAAGAGGCACCAAGAGAATGTACAACTCTAGACGTAGCTCTACATAGTAGATAGAGTTCTCAGCCTGGGATCAGGAAAACTTGAGTTTAAATTTGGCCTCAGACACTTACTAGCTACTTGATCCTGGGCACATTATATGCTTCTATTTACCTCAATTTCTTCAACTTTAAAATGTAGATGATAACAGCACCTGCCTTGCAAGATTGTTGTGAGGATAAAATGAGATAATATTTGTAAAGCATTTCGTTCAGTGCCTGGACAACAGTGAGTGCTTAATAAATGCTTGTTTTCTTCTTTCCTTTCCTAAAGAAACAGATCAGGAACCAGGCATCTCGGCCCATTTTCTGATTTATTTTGTGATTTGAGTCTGATACAGAGGCCATGGCTTACTTATTAAGCATTTCCCTTGAGGGGTCATTAGCAATGAGATGCTGAAACATATTCTCTCTCTTATGTTTGGAATGGTGTTGGCTATAATCCAGCTCTTGGCAAGCCAGATAGGAGAAAAAGTCAGATAACAGCAGGTTAAGAAAGGTGGAGGCCCCAACAGGACTGCTCTACTGTTGAACAGGAGCACTAAACCACTTTAAAAGCATGATCCACCCTGGCAAAAGTCTGCTCTGATGATGTCCTTTCCTCTACTCCCAGCAAGGCAGCTGACACTTTATCAGGTATTTGAGGACCTTCCTGGCCACCAGGACACTGTACTCAGCTGGAATGATTTATTTTGTTTACAATCCCACCTGTCAGCCATTCCTAGCCTCCACCCCTCCCCCACAAATGAGCTCTTCACAAGGATAAGAGCAGAAATTCAATCAGTCATATGATGTGTTGTAGAGTCTGACTGACAAGGAGTAAATGCCAAGGTTCCCCTCACCCAGCAAGCAAGGCTATCATGAAGGGATGCATCATCACTCACAGTAGACCCAGCTGAGCAGCCATTGCAAAATGGTACCTTTGGGTACATTCCTCTCTTCATCTCTTCACATTGTTCGTATTTACACATGAAAGAGCCCCCAACCTTCTCTTCCCTTCATTTCATTCGCAAAAGAAAAAAAAAACAGCATTTATGTTCCCGTTTTCCTTTTATGCCAACATTGAGAGTTGAGCATAGCTTAGGATACAGACTTCCCCAGGGCTCTCCTTCCCCCTCCAGCCTCACTATCTCAGCTGGGCTGCATTACTGCCAAGATGCTTACTGCAGGCTGAATGTTTGAAGAGGGACAAGGCAAACTTCCTTAAGCTGCTTATTCTAACTCGAGGATTGTGCTTCCTAGTCAATTGATACTGGAAATAATTACTTCTTAGGACCTTTGAAAACCAAATGTGTAAAGAGAAACTAAAATCTAATTAAATGGATGTAGGCAGTTCTGTCTGAGCTGACAGCTCCTAAGCTCCCATAGTTTGTCAAAGGTTACATTATCTTTCTGTCCCTAGGAGTTCCAGAATCATGCTCTCTCCTCTACCAGACCTCTGCTTCTCCTTCTCCCCCCAGCCTCCACTCCTCATTGCCCATATTGGATCCTGATTATTCCTAAATAAGAGAAAAGTGCATTAGAAGTCCTTTGTCTTCTTGGAATCCTTTCAGCCCCACTGCTTAGGCTGGTGAGACACAAGGGTAAGAGACAAAGGGCATTGTGGCTACCACTACCCCACTACCATGTGACAGCTGAAAGTACTAGGGGTTTAATTGGTTTCTAGCTGGTGAAATCACAGCAGCAGCAACTATGTTAAAGCTTTTCTGCCAAGGTAACAGTTATTGTTCCCTGGGCACCTCCCCCACTCCCTTATGAGCCATTTCATTTTCTCTGACTTCTCAGAAATGAACATTTGCATCAACATATCAGCACTCCTGTTGTAATCATGTAATAATGTTATTGTTTTCTCCCTACCTCTGCTATCAGCAGGCAATGTAGATAGAAGTTTGGTATTTGCAGTGACTGCCACACACAGAGAAGCCCAAACCAGCTCAGATGCTGATTTCCATCCCTAAGTATTCTAGGTTGAGATCATAAAGTCAAGTAGCTTTTTTGTCAAGTAGCCTAAAAAGGCAGGGAAGTTCTTTCATCCCTGAGAATGTGTTCCAGAGAGCTGTCAGGGCTTGTAGACTTAGAACTGAAAGAGACCTCAGAGGCTATCTAGTCCAAACACCTCATTTTAAAGGTAAATAAGAAACTGAGACCCAAAGAATTTAAGTGACTTGACAAAGATCACCAAGGTAGTAATTGTCAGGAATAGGATTTGAACCCAGGTTCTCTAACTCCAAAGCTAGTGATCTCCACTGTACTTTGTCCTTTCTTAGTAAAATGGAATTTCTTCTGCCTGGTTAGCCAGGAGCTGGGCTCTCTGGGTTCTAGTCTTAATTTTCCAATAGATTCACTGCTGAGACAATGAGCTCTTTGGAAGATTTCTGGTCACCTCTCTTCATGTCCATGTGAAAAGTTTTAGTGGAAAGATAGACACTGGTCAGTCTTCTATCCAAGCCCAGAGTAGGAGTATCTGCCTCATTTGTGTATTTCTTGCCCTGTATACCTTTAAGAAACCACTAGAGGAAACAGACACTGTGAGAAGACATATCTCTCTCTCCCCACTGCTTCTTTGCAGAAGTGGGGGAGGAGGGATCTATGAGTTCACAACATTGCATATAACATCAGACTAACCAATATGTTGGTTAAGTTTTGCCAAACTGCCCCCTTTTTAAATTCTTTGTTACAATTGATAGTTATTTGGGAAGGATTAGTAGAAAAATAGAGTGAGAAATGCAAGTGATGACAATTCCAGAGAACTAATAATGAAACATGCAACCTACTTCCTGAGAGAGAGATCATAGACTCAGTGCAGATTGAAACACATATTTTTTTAGTCATAGCTAATGTGGGAATTTGTTTTGCCTGACTATGCATAATATTTCTTAGAAATTTTGTTTTCCTTTTTTTACTGGGGGTGGGAGAGCAAGAAAATAAAATTTTTAATCATTTTAAATTAAAACAAAAGAAAAAGAAAAGAGAAAGTTCTAAAAAAAAAAAAAAAGAAGAAAACATGGCAGCTAGGTGG
Organism: Petaurus breviceps papuanus; assembly: GCF_028583685.1. Classification (NCBI taxonomy): domain Eukaryota; kingdom Metazoa; phylum Chordata; class Mammalia; order Diprotodontia; family Petauridae; genus Petaurus; species Petaurus breviceps. The sequence goes on along the minus strand of NW_027185735.1, from coordinate 16,688,848 downwards.
TGCAGTGAATAGAGTGCCGGCCCTGGCTTCAGGAGGGCCTGAGTTCAAATACGACCTCAGACTCTTAACACTTACTAGCCATGTAACCTTGGGCAAGTCATTTAACCCGAATTGTCCTGCATTCCCCCCCCCCCCTCCAAAA
>NW_027185735.1:16664034-16688306 GCF_028583685.1 Petaurus breviceps papuanus | reverse complement strand
GAAGGAAGGAAGGAAGGAAGGAAGGAAGAAAGGAAGGAAGGAAGGAAAAATTGTCCAAAAAAAAATCTGAGGGAAAGAATGCCCCCTTTGCTTCTTGGTAGAAAATCCTTCAGTACAGTCCCTGCTGATGGGAATGCACACTACTACAACTGGCTCCTATCCCTTCCATCCTCTAACTGTCTCTAACCTGGTCACTGAGATCTCTCTGTTCCTGCAATAAGTTCACTTAGCACTACAATTCTGGCTTGTCTTTTTCTGGATATATTTTCCTGGCCATGAAGGTGACTGAAGCAGGCACTGTGGAACACTTAGAGCTTGGTCAGGCACCAAAGACACCATCCTGGGCCATCTCCAATCATCCTGACTTTTGTCTTGCCATTGAACTTTGATGACATTGAAAGAGAGAGTGAGGCTGATGACTATATGTACCTTTGCCTCACTTAAATCCAATTCATGTGCAAATCAAGACATCAACTTGTGATGTCATTGGTCCTCTTAGAAAATGGACAATCACTCTGCTAAGCACTTCACAAATATCATCTCACTTGATCTTCACAACGACAGGTAAGGAATCTGAAACACACAGTCATTAAGTGACTTGTGCAGGGTCACACAGCTACTAAGTGTCTGAGGCAAAATTTGAACTCAGGTCTTCCTGATTCCAGACCCAAGGTGCTATTCAATGCACCTGTTTCCCTAGAAAGAGGAAACTCAGATAGTCTAAATGCTTCATCTTTATAGCAGCAAGTAGTCCCTACCCCACTTTCTCACCCACCAATCCAAGTGCTGCATCCATAGAGAGACAGGTAACTTCTACCCCACCCACTTCCTCATTCCTCTCCTGTTTTCTGGCTTAGACCAAAGGACAAGTGGAAATTTGCTTGCCCAGATCTTTGCTTTAGCCTCTTCCATTTAAGTAACTCCAAATCCTGCCCCCACATCCCCATTCCTCAAACTTACAACTTCTTGGCATTCATGGACAATCTTGAATTATCTACAAGACTATCATACATAGTCAACTTCTTAAATTTGTTATGTGGTCTTCATCTTAGTGCTTTAAATTCATCCTGGTTCATTTTATGGTATTGTAAAATGTGCATGGTAAGAGGATTGGTAAGGTTGGATTTGCCAATCAATAATTAATATTTGTGGTTCCCCTCCATCAATCCTGTCTGATGCCATGCAGAGAGAGCCTCTGAAAGGCTGAGTGAGAGAAGAATGACATGAAATTGATTGACAGTCCACCTCTAACTCCTCACTCTTCACCTTTGTGGGTGAAATGACATCACAGTTGGACTAGTAGCAAGTGACTGCTTTTTATTTATACAAATTGGAGACATATGGGAGAGTTCATCCCATTCCATGGTAAATGATTAATTAAGCAGCTAGTGTTGGAAACAAGGTAGTGGAAGGGGCACCTGAGTGCTATGACTTTATCTCACCAGACCCAAGCATGCTATTAAGCAACAGACTAATAGAGATTGGAAAATACTAGAATTCTTTTAAGGGGCAGACAGTAGTCAAGGACACCAGGGGTATGTGAGCTGTTACTTCTGGGACACACATAATAATGACGGATTCTTTCTGGGCTCACAAATGCATTCAAATCTGATACATACATACATATATACATATACATACAGTCAATACGTCATTTATGATAAAATGTTAATAATTCAACTTGTACACATTTAGTAGGTATCTGCAGAAAAACCAGCTTCACAATAGATCTTGACTCTTGGAAACTGTCCATCAAGTGACAGGTGAAAAAGCTCTCTATCTAGTATATGTACAGTGTGCTGGAGAATGAAGGAAGTGGGGAAAGGAGTGTTAAGCAGGAGTGTGAGTACTTCACCTCAGGTCCTAGCCCTGATACAGGGAATTCCCTTCCTAGAAAAGAAGATTTGGCAATATGATCTCCATGGTGAGGCATGGGGATCAGATTTAAGCATCTTATCTTTGAGAGCTAATTTTAAAATACTTGGAATCGTAGGTCTATAGATGGAAAAGACTTTTAAGGTCCTGTAGTCTGACCCCCTTATTTTATAATTGAGAACCTTAGGCCCCGAGAGGTCACATGGCTTACCCAAGGTCAGATAGGCAATGTCAGAGTCAAAATGCAGAAGTGTTTTTTCTCCAGCATAAATTCTGCTTTTTGCCCTTCCCCTATGCTGAAATCAAAAGCAAGTTGTTAGAGTAAAAAAAATCTTCTCCACCTTCTCTTCTGGTCTATGAGAGAAATTATCATAGTGAAATAGATTTAGAACTGGGAAACATTTTAGAGGTCATCTAATCCAACTCCCTTATTTTAAAGATGAGGAAAAAAGAGCTACAGAGAAGTTAATGACTTCCTATGATCACATAGGTAGTAAGTGGTAAAAGAAAGATTCTGATCCAGTCTCTCTAATACCCTGGTATCCAGCTGATGCTCCCTCCATAAAATGTGATTACATGCATGTGTGCATGTTGGGGGAAGAGAAACTTTCCAGGTCCACAGAGAAAGGTCAAGGAAGAGAGATTTGGGTCTGGGTGGGAATGAAGAGGGTTCTGTCTCTAGCAATTAACTTCTAATACTGCAAGAGGTGACCTGGGGGGAGTGGCGAGGAAATCAGCTTAGCTGCAGGAAGCAAGGTTGGCTTCATTGGATATTCACCAGCCTGGTCCCTGGTCCCTGGTGACATCCCCAGACCACAGAAGGATCATAGTTGAATCTAGCATAAGAATAAAAGCACAGGCTAGGCAAAACCAACACCACTGTAAGAAACAAGTGTCTTACCAAAAACTCCACATGGCCATTGGTAAATTCAGGAAGAATCTTTATTTAACATTGTCTTGCAAGAACTGGTGACCCACAACTGGGAACACCCATTTAAGACAACTTTTTATCCCTATCTCCCCCTGTTTTAGAATTTCTCTCCCCTATTCCCCATTGATTGGGTACCTCAGCATTTACAGCCTGTTTGGAAGGCCTAACCCACATGTGTCTCCACCCCTTATTACATCTCCCATTTCCACACATTTCAATGCTCCCTCCCCTTATTTTCTTTATACTTTATTTGGTAAGCCTTAAATACTTTTAGAAGAATCACAACTCAGGGTGTCTGCTTACTCAGATTTATATGTTTAACCATAGAATGTGAAAGGAATTTTCTTAATTGAATATGTTATAAATATTCTTTACCATTAACAGAACCTAACATAGATAAGAAAAGTTCCATTGGGGTGGCCAGGTAGCACAGTGAGTAAGAGCACTGGCCCCAGAGTCAGGATGACCTGGGATCGACTCTGGGCTCAGACACTTAGCACCCACCCAGAAACACCTGGCTGTGTAACCTTGAGCAAGTTACTTAACCCCAATTGCTTCAAAAATAAAAAAAAGCAAAAGTCCCATTACTCAACATAGTATCTTGAGTTAAGGCATCTCATTCTTAATGGAGCTTCATCTGAACTTGTAGTTGTTTACACAGGAAAAGGTCTTCTCTGGCTTAACTCAGAGAACAAAGAAGAGCATATCTACTCTTAACGATACTTAGGCATCCACATCCTGATGAGTGATATGCAGAAGCAACATTCCCAACTATATTTTCTATACCAGCACTGTGCTGGAGTCACTAACAGTCACACCTTCAGGGATACTAGTGTAAAGGTCAATGGCAAATGTGTTTAGGGATAGGGATAATGATAGTTAGCATTTATATAATGCTTTGCAAAGTGCTTTACAAATACTATTGCATTTTATCCTGGTAACAACCCAGGAAGGTGGGTACTGTTATTAACATCATTTTACAGAGAAAAAAAATCAGTTAAATGACTTGCCCAGGGTCACATAACTGGGAAGTTCTTGAAGCTAGATTTGAGGTCAAGTCTTCTTAACTCTGGATTCATCTAGGAAACTGGAAAGAACATCCACTGAACCACCCACCTATGATTTCATTGGCATAGTGAACTTCCAGGTGATGACATTCCCTCTGCTAGTGCAGGGCACCACCTTTGTTTTAATTTACAGTATTAGAGAATTGCCTAGAAGCACCAAGAGGTTTTGATTTACCCATGGTTACACATGGGTGTTCCACTTAACCACTTTGCATCAGTTAGGGTTTTTTTAAAGGATATTTCCTTGAAAGTGTCTATATGAGTTTTGATTAAAAGAGGCAAACAGGTTAGGTGATATATAAATTCATATAGTCTATTCCTTTAAAGCTAGCAGATACATGTACATGGAATCAGAACTTAAATTCCTACTGTCCGATAAAAAGAATGAAAAGTCTTAAACACATTTTTGAACAATTCCAACTCAGGATGTCTTTATCACTCAAATTTATGATCTCCATATATGTTTAACCATATTATGAGAAAGAAATTTTCTTAATTTAAGAGGTTGTAAATACAATAAAATAAGAGACTTGACAAAGTGTCAATTGAAATTACAACCCAGGATATTTGTTTCCTTTATCATTAACACAACATAACATAGTATATGTCCATAATATATTAAGATAAGAAAAGTTCCATTATTCTAGGTAGTGTCTGGTCAAGGTACCTTGTCCTTGGTAGTCACTAATAGAAGAATGCTCTGGTCAGCTTCATCTGGCTTTGTAGTGTTGACACAGGAAGAGCATTTTGAATCCACTTATGTCTACTATGCCAAAGTATTGCAAAGCATTCAGGTAGATTAAGATCAGAGTGGGCCACAAGGCCTCTCTTGATTGACCAATCCAGGTTTTAGGCCTTTCTCATGTCTTAGGGGTTCAAAATGGTTTGGGAAGGGGTTTACAAAAGGTATAGCACAAACAAACATACAACCATTTTCCCCAATTACTCTTACCCCAAAATAACCTCTGTCTCTGGTGGGAAGTAACCTCCACTTAGCTTATAGTCAATTGAAAAAAAAAAACATTCCTCCCAATCATGTGGTTAACAGAGTAGAACCAGTTACAAAATGCCCATACCTACTCCAAGCACTTTCCTTACATGTCCTCATCACTCTTCCAGAAACAGTCTTCCCAACTTCTCCACATGAGGAAGCTTTATCAAAAACTATGAGCAATTTGGGAAATAACAAGAGGTCCAATAGGAGGAAAAACTTCCCAATAATCAGACTGCTTTGCTTTGCTTTAAAAATGCCTTTTCCTGTGTCAGCAACTCCAGAGAACATTTAAGGGTGGAAGTGAGATTTCCTTTATCTTGAGACATACTCCATATGGGAGGAAAACAAAGTCATCCTGAGACCTTAAATTCCAAATGGATCCTGCTCCACCTATTGTGTTGTCAATCTGTTTGTACAACCAAAAAATTTCCTTTCTCACTATATGAATGGTAACATATGGAGATCATAAATTTGTGTGTCATGGTCACCCTGGATTGGGATAGTTGTAAAAGGTATTTAAAGCTTTCTCATTCTTTTATTTAGCAGTTAAACTTGGCTTCTAACTCCTTGTACATACAAGATCACTAGGTTTTTTTTAAAATTTTTTGTTTATTTTATTTTACAACATTCATTTCCACAAGATTTTGAGTTACAAATTTTCTTCCCATCTTTCCCGTACCTACCACCCAGGAACAGTGATCCCACTGAATACCCCCTTCCCTAATCTGCTCTATCCTATATCCTCCCCCATTCACCCTCCAGCTTTCCATTAGGGCAAGATGGATCTCCATACCCCAGTGCCTGTATATCTTATTTCCCAGTGCATGTAAAATAAAAATAATTTTAATTATTATTATTATTTTAAACATTTGATTTTAAAACTTTGAATTCCAGATTCTTTCCCTTCTTCCCTTATCACCCACCCTTACTGGGAAGATAAGCAATTCAATATAGGTTGACCATGTGGAGTTACACAAAACATTTTCATAGTGGATATATTGTGAAAGACGACTATATTTCCTTCCATCCTATCCCACCCACCATTTGTTCTATTTTCTACTTTAACCCTGTGCCTTTTCAAAAGTGTGTGCTTCTAACTACCCTCTCCCACCAATATGACCTTCCTTCAATTATCCTCCCTCTTATCCCCTTCCCCCCCTACTTTCCTGTAGGGTAAGATACCCAATTGAGTGTATATGATATTCCCTCCTTAAGCCAAATTCAATGAGAGTAAGGTTGACCCATCCCATTTTGCCTTCCTGTTCTTCCCCTCCATTGTAAGAGTTATCCCTTGCCTCTTGTATATGAGATAATTTACCCTATTCTGTCTCTCCCTATCTCCTCTCTTTATATTCTTCTCTCACCTCTTAATTTTATTTTTTAAATATCATCCCTTCCTATTCAACTGCTCCTGTGCCCTCTGTCTATGTATACTTGTACACATATATACACACACTCACATATGTATTCATACTCCCATATACCCTCCTATATGTGTGTGTGTATATATATATGCGTGTGTGTGTGTGTGTGTGTGTGTGTATATATATATTTATATTCCCTTCAACTATCCTCATACTGAGAAACTTCATAAGTTACAATTATCATTTTTCCATGTAGGAATATAAATAGTTGAACTTTGATAAGTTCCTTATGATTTCTTTTCTCTGTTTACCTTCTCATGCTTCTCTTGCTTCTTGTATTTGAATGTCAAATTTTCTATTCAACTCTGTTTTTTTTCATCCAGAATGCTTGAAAATCCTCTATTTCATTGAATGACAATATTTTCCCCTGAAACATGATACTCAGTTTTGCTGATTAGGTAATCCTTGGTTTTAATACCAGCTCCTTTGACTTCCAGAATATCATATTACAAGCCCCTCAGTCCCTTAATGTAGAAGCTGCTAGATCTTTTGTTATCCTGATTGTGTTTCCACAATATTCAAATTGTTTCTTTTTGGCTGCTTGGAATATTTGCTCCTTGATCTGTGAACTCTGGAACCTGGCTATAATATTCCTAGGAGTTTTCTTTTGGGGATCTTTTTCAAGAGGTGATTGGTGTATTCTTTCAATTTCTATTTTGCCCTCTGGTTCTAAAATATCAGGGCAATTTTCCTTGAGAATTTCTTGAAGGATGATTTCTAGATTCTTTTTTTGATCATACCTTACAGGTAGTCCAATAATTTTAAGATTATCTCTCCTGGATCTATTTTCCACATCAGTAGTTTTTCCAATGAGATATTTCACATTGCCTCCTTTTTTTTTCATTTGTTTGGATCTATTTTGCAGTATCTTGATTTGTCATAAAGTCATTAGCTTCCATTTGCTCCAATCTAGTTCTGAAGGAATTATTCTCTTCAGTGAGCTTTTGAGATTCTTTTTCCATCTGGCTTTTTAATTTGGCTTTTTAAGGCATTCTTCTCCTCATTGGCCTTTTGTACCTCTTTTGCCATTTAAATTATTCTATTTTTTAAGGTGTTATTTTCTTCAGTCAGGCTGTTGTCTCACTTTTCTTGATTTTCTTTCATCATTCTCATTTCTCTTCCCTATTTTCCCTCCACTTCTCTTATTTGGTTTTCAAAATCCTTCTTGACCTTCTCTATGGCCTGTAAACAGTTCATATTTTTCTTGGAAGCTTTTGATGCAGGAGTTCTGACTTCATTGTCTTCCTCTCATTCCATGCTTTGATCCTTTTTGTCCCGCAAAAAAGTAATCTAAGGTTTGACTGCTGTGCTTGGTTTGCTTCATTTGCTTGCTCATGTTGCCACTCAATTACTTGACTTTTGAGCTTATTGCCACAGTAGAACTCTGCTTCCAGAGAGGAGAGCTTTGTCCCAAATCACCAGGGTTTTCACACTGCCAGAGCTATTAGTTGGGTGCCCTCTCTGAAGCCTCCACAAATTCTGGCACCTGGTCACACACCCCAAGACCTCCACCCAAGACATCGATCCAGATTCAAGCAGTTTAACACAAAAGAGATTAACCCTCTGAATGGTCACTTGGTCCCTCTACAATCTGTAGGTCAGGACCTCTGAAGCAGCCTCATGGAGGTGGCTGCATGGCTGCAGCATCTCTGCCACTACTCACTTTCTCACCCCGTGGGCAGAGGCCAGACTGTGCTCTTGGTCCCCCTATTCCCACAAAGTCCACACTGAGCTCTTACTTTGCCTTTGGCATTTATGGGTTGATAATTTTGGAAACTGCCACAGCTGCTGGTGATCCACTCTGCTGAAGACCACTCCAGTAGCTGCTGGTGGGTGCCACCCTGAGGCCAAAACTGCAGGCTCACATGGCACTGGGCTCAGTTCCCAGCGTGCTACAATGGATCCTTCCTGTCAGCCTGCCGGGTTGCCTTCAGCAGGAGATTTGTTTCTGTCTCTCACTTTGTGGGTTCTGTAGCTCTAAAGTTTGTTTACAGTCATATTTTATAGGTATTCGAGGTGGTTATGAGGGGAGCTCACAGAGTTTTCCTGCTTCTACTCCACCACCTTGGCTCTGCCAAGTTTTCTAGTTTTAAGGGAATAAAATGAAATAACTGTATATCACTATCTGTTTTTCTCCTTTAACCAAACTTTTTTTTTAAAGCAATCGGAGTTAAGTGACTTGCTCAAGATTACATGGCCAGTTATTTCTGGGTGTGGTGCTTGATCCAGGTCATCCCGACACTGGAGCTGGTGCTCTTACTGGCTGAGCCAACTGGCTGCCCCTAAATGATTAGGGTTAAATAACTTGCTCAAGGTTACATGGCCAGGTGTTTCTGGGTGGGTGCTAAGTGTCTGAGCCCGTGATTCGATCTCCAGGTCATCCCAACACTGGAGCCAGTGTTCTTACTTGCTGTGCTACCTGGCCGCCCCCTAACCAAACTTCTTAAAGGTTAACATTAGGAACTTCAGGGAGGAAGTAGGTAGAGTATGGGAGTATGTGACCAGTAGTAAATAGAAGTTGGTCTGAGTACTGATGATGGTCAGAGTTGGGAGAGCTGGTTCAGGTTTTTGAAGAATTCACTTAGACCTTCTCTTTAGCCCAATGGAAGCTTTATTGAGGTAAAAGCATACAGGCCTGAGATTTAGCAAGGACCCAAACAAAGGCACTGATATAGGAAAAGGATCAGAATTATATACCCAGAAAGCTACACAGCCTATAGTATGGTGATGCAATTTTTAGGGTTTCTAATGGGGGTTGGAGATTTAGGGATAGAATGAGGAAAATGAATGGCACAAGATAAGGGAGACAGGAAATTTTACAACCCATGATAGGGGGAGAAAAGGAATGGTCCAGGACACGGGGGAAGTTTTATGGTACTTCACGTTAAGGGAAGAGACTCTATGATGCCCTCAGTCTCAGGAGGGTCTCACAAGGTACTAAAAAAGCAACCCTTGATTATTAACCCTCAGGGCATCTTTGTATCCAAATCACTGAGAATGATAGAACATAGTTTCCCATTTTTATGTGGGAAAAATGCATAGGAGGGAATAAAGATGTACACATGGGAGAAATGGAAATGATGCTATAGAAATTACTTTAGATCTCTTTCCTTTACATGGCCATTGTGATGTAAGGAATGAGAGAAGGTTGTCTGAGGTATGGGGAAAATGGTTCACGTCTCATTTTTTTTTCATCAGAAATTCCAGCTTGGTTACTAGTTCTCTCCCTCACCCCCAATTTACCAATGAAGTATAAACTACAATTAGAATCTTAGATTTAGATCTAAAATGGACTTTAGAGATCATCTAGTCCAACTCCCTCATTGTATGGAGCAGAATATTGTGAGATCTGGATTTGGTTTTGTTTGGTTTCCCCTAATACAGTTAATTTGAATCATGAGCACTGCTTAGTTTGCCTCAGGGTTCCCTTCTCAGAAGGATAGGACCTAGGGAATGGACATGGGAGGGAGGCACAAGGCAACTTAACAACAGGGATCTAGAAGATGATTTTAAGTACTGGGCAGCATTTAGCACCCACTGTGTGCAATTTGTTTAGCCAAATTTGTCTTGAGTCCCCCACAGGAGTAAATTCTGTTTATTAACTGGCACCTTGGAAGTTATTAACACATACATGGCCCAATTCTATGCAGACACAGAGGGATGGTCCCAGGGTCACCAAGTCCCAAAGTGAACAAAAGATCAGAAGAACTTAAAGTTGCATAAATCTCTACAGAGATTTCCCACTTTATAGTTGGAGACAAACTTCTTGTAAGGCAGTAACCTCTGGGGAAAACTTAAGCTACTTCATTGTATATTGTTTTAATTGTGTTTGAAATTTGTTTTCCATTAGATCCCATTGTGTTGAAGGAGCCAGGATTTTCTAGAAAGAAAGTGTTATCATCTTCATTTCCATTAAGGGAGTCTTATTTCTTCCCCACTTGCTGCCTGTCCTATCAGATCCAAGTAAGGTCTCAAAAATCACACTCATGCAGGTATCTAGGCTGAGGTCAGCTCTCATCAACATCTGTTGACTCCTTGTAACTTGTCTAGGTCAGGACCTGCCTCTTAATCCTTCCTGCCCCACATAGATGCACGCAGCTGCTAACAAGGGTGTTCCATCTAAACATTATACAAGAGACACTATTTGTTTCCCTTGCTGGCCTTTGCTTCCTTTTGCATCCTTTCCAGGAGGCTGGCCAAGAAGGAAATTCAGGGGAAGGAGGCTGGGTCACTGGATGCTTTGAAAACAGTGTTTCTTGACAGAAGAGATGAAAGAATAAATGCTTTAGTGTTTTCTCAGACAGAGGCATGGTTCTGTTTCAATATCCAGCATAAAAAGCATTGTGTGCTGGAATTTAGGTGGATAGGGGCATTCTCCTACAAGAACTGAGCAGGAAGCTGCTTCCCAGTCAGTTGGTCACTCAGTCAATTGGCATTTACAATGCCTACTCTGTGTCAGTCACTATGACGAATACCGAGGGATAGAAAGAAAGTCCCCCTTCATGAAGTCCCTGATCTCATGGAATTAACAGTCTAATGATGAGACAGCATACAAACAACTATGTACAAAATATATATATAGGATAAATTTGAGTTTCAGAGGGAAGGAGCTAAAGTCAAGACCAAGAAAGGCTTCTTGGAAAAAGTGGGACTTTACCTGAGTCCATGAGTCTCTGTTGGACACTTACCTAAGTGTGTGACCCCACACACATCATTTTACCTCTCTTGACTCAGTTTCCCTATATTTAAAATAGGAATAATAATGACACTTACCTCACATGGATGTTGGGAATATCAAACAAGTTAACATATGGAAAGTATTTTGTCAACCTTTGTTATTGTTGTTCAGTTGTGTCCAACTTTTCATGACCCGTGGACCATAGAATACCAGGCCTTTCTACCATCCGTTGTCTCTCAAAGTCTGTCTGAGTTCATGTTATATAAAAGCTAGTTTTCAATATTGTTGTTGTTGGTGTTATGAGATTAAAAGGAGACTGGCAGTGAATACAGAAAACTCCAAATCATTGCAAACAACACTGGTATAACTAAGTCATGACTTTAGTCTCAATCTTCTGCAGTCTCAATTTTCCCCAGCCATAATTACTACTCTATATTACAAAGTTGATCTCTGGCTAGTTTCATGCTACAACATTAAGAAAGTTAGGTGAATAGAGCACTGGCTCCAGAGTCAGGAGGACCTGAGTTTAAATCCTACCTCAGATATTTACTGTGTGACCCTGGGCAAATCACTTAACCCCCGTTGCCTCCAAAAAAGAAAGAAAGTTACATCAACTGAGGTGTGGGAAGGCCTGACAAGCAACAGTTTTAGGCAACAACTTTGAGAATGGATTCAGCCTTTCCCCTGCTCTGGACCTTCTTTAATGACCTAGAGGCTCCCACTTTATTGAGTTTAGGCACTCATTTTCAGCCTGAAAATATGAAGTCTCCTGTACATTAGTGGAATGTTAGAAGGCAGGTAGCAATAGAAAAGGAGAATGGGATGGTACAACATCCATTTAGCCCAAGACAAGGGAAGTGGGGAAGTTATATCCCTAAATGTCAGGACCCCAAATAGGAGGTGTTTGGGAGTACCATCTGCAGATGTTTGATAAGGAACAAGAGATTCTCATAGAAGACTTTGACAAAGAATGTACAGGATGGGCTATGCAAAGATTGAGGGGAAAGAGCAGGGAGGAATAATGGTATGTAGGAAAATGGAAGCAGAAGAGATCAAGAAAAGCATTGGAAGTTTAAAAAGTAAAGAATCAGAGGGCCTGGAGAAATGGAGGAAAGGATGTAAAGGAGATGAGAAGAGTCAAAGTTTGCACCATAGTTTCAGATATGGGGGCCAAGGTGAATGGTGAGACCACTGACATCCCCCCACAAAAATGTCAGAAGAAAAAGCAGGGTTAGAAGGAGTGCATATAGATGCAATTTGAAACATGCTGAGTTGAATATACTAATGAAAGAAACAGAATTTGTTCCACTGCTAGACAGATCTACCATTGTAATTCTTAAGTACCAAACTGACTTGCTATGTTATGCATTGGCCCAGAAGTATATTTGATTCTTTTAGAAAATTACAAAACATTTCATGTGTGGTTGTGTGATAGTAATGGAATATAAAGATCCCCCTGTATTGGCTTGGTTTTCAAATTGATTGTGTTAAAACCCAGAGCTTGTTAATCCCACATGTGGGATGGACTTGTTGACTTGAAAAGAGAATCCTGAACTGGAAGGAGCTGGTGATTTAGATTTGGAGAGACACAAGAGAAAGGCAGAAGAACTTTTTGGAAGCAGCACCCTCGTGGATGCAGAGAGAGAGACTGAGAGGATTGCAGAGGGCCATTTTGAATCACCCTGGACTTTTGAGACCTGCCCCCGGAGCTGCCAAGGACTGAGGAGACATGGCTGTTTGGCTGGTACTTTGTCTGTCTGTTTTGATGTTGTTTTGCCAGATTGGTCCACTGGTGAAAGACAGTCCTTTTGTTGAAGAAGTCCTGGAACCTGGCTGTTGGCTAAGAAGCCCTGAGACTGTCCTGCAGACAGAGAGTGAATGCTGTCCACCAGTGAAGGACAGTGCTGTTGTTGCAGGGGTCTGGGAACCTTTCTGTTGGTTCAGAGCTCCTGAGACTGTCCTACAGACAGAGAGTGAATGCTGTCCACTGGTGAAGGACAGTGCTGTTGTTGCAGGGGTCTGGGAACTTTTCTGTTGGTTCAGAGCTCTTGAGACTGTCCTGCAGGACACTTCACCTGTGGATAGCATTCACTCTCTGTCTGTAGGACAATCTCAGGGCTTCTTAGCCAACAGCCAGGTTCCAGGACTTCTTCAACAAAAGGACTGTCTTTCACCAGTGGACCAATCTGGCAAAACAAAATCAAAACAGACAGACAAAGTACCAGCCAAACAGCCATGTCTCCTCAGTCCTTGGCAGCTCTGGGGGCAGGTCTCAAAAGTCCAGGGTGATTCAAAATGGCCCTCTGCAATCCTCTCAGTCTCTCTCTCTGCATCCACGAGGGTGCTGCTTCCAAAAAGTTCTTCTGCCTCTCTCTTGTGTCTCTCCAAATCTACGTCACCAGCTCCTCCCAGTTCAGGACTCTCTTTTCAAGTCAACAATTCCATCCCACAGGTGGGATTAACAAGCTCTGGGTTTTAACACAATCAATTTGAAAACCAAGCCAATACAGGGGGATCTTTATATTCCATTACTATCACAGGTTGTCATCTGTCTTCATTTAATAATCAATGCACTTTACACTTCCCAAATGAAGGACTTTTTCACATCTGGTTTATGCCCTTTATTGAATGGTGGATTCAATCCAGTCTATCCTTCCATAATGAATTCCATAAGCACTCTTACACTGAGAAAAGACCATCAATTCTAGAAATTAAGAGATAATTTGTAATTTTGGAGAGATCATTTTCAGTTGAGTTATGGGGTCAAGAGCCAGATTGTAGAATGGTAGAATGAAAAAGTTCAAAGATTGAAAAGAGGAAATGAAGGCAGTGAGGGTAGACAACTGTTTCTAGAAGTGTATCCTAAAGAAGATGAGTAAATAGAGAGGAAATAGTCACAAAATGCCTGTGTACACTCTTAATCAGAGGTAGAACCCTTCCATTACAAATCACCATGCACCTTCAAAAGCAAACTCCCCAAAACTATGGTTTGGCAGAAGGTAGAGCACACCACTCTAAGGTCTGGATCTCCATCAGCTAGTCTCCAGTTATATTCTTCCCACTAAAAAATATTTGTCATCCTCAGAAAATTGATTGAGGTTAATTTTTTAATACATTTCTTTCTTACTTCCCCAGTTCTTGCCCTTTTACTAGAGACTTTAATAATCATTTTGATTTTCTCTCAAATACTCTAACCTTCAGGTTCTTCTATCTCTTCAAATCTCATGACCTATTTCTGGACTACACCTTAGTCACTCAAAAGGGGGAAGTTGCATCCTATACCTCAATATTACCTAAAAGTATTCTACTTCTAAAATAAAAATTCTGATATTTCTCTAGTTGTTCATAACCTGCTTTGTCCATATGTGCCCCTTGTTAGGGGCAGGGGTGGGGGTTGGGGAGATATGTTGTACTTCTGTTGTTGCTCTTTCTTCTCAGTAAAAATCCCTTTTGTTGTTGTTGAGTCATGTCCAGCCTTTCATGACCCCACTTAAAGTTTTCTTTTTTTTTTTAAAGCAATCGGGGTTAAGTAGATTGATCAAGGTTACACGGCCAGTTATTTCTGGGTGGTTGCTAAATGTCTGAGCCTGGATTCAATCCCCAGGTCATCCCAACACTGGAGCCAGTGCTCTTACTCTCTGTTCTACCTGGCCGCCCCTTGCAGTTTTCTTAGCAAAGATGATGGAGTGGTTTGTCATTTCTTCTCCAGCTCATTTTGCATATGAGGAAACTGAGGCAAACAAGGGTTAAGTGACTTGACCCTGAGTCATATAGCTAGTAAGTATCTGAAACCAGATTTGAACTCATGAAGATGAGTCCTCATGACTCCAGGGCTGGCACTCTATCCACTGTGCCACCTAGCTGCTCACAAAATCCCTCTACAAATATTAATTTATTTTTATTGCTTATTGAGGAGGTTATCAACTGATTTAATTATCCTGGGACAATAATCATGGGTAAATGATATTGAGGCTAAAACATTAGATTGGGAGCTCAAACTAATAATATTAGAAAAAGCTAATAGCATTAGAAGATACCCTCAGGGGGATTCCTAAAACCCTCTGGGGATTAAAGACTTTGAGAATTCATTTGGGTTTTACAATACCAAAACAGCATTCAGATAGTATTAGATATGCTATGCTTTCCTGAAAGGGGTGTCAATTTTCTTCTTCTGGTCCTTTAGATCAGACTCCTTTCTCCCTCCCCATTCCTCAAGGTAAACAAAGAGAAAGGAAGAAAAGGATGTGGTAGACATGTATTTACTTTGTATCTGTAGAGGATAGTATGTTTGGAGATCTGCAAAGGAAGTGGTATGTCCTCAATTGGGCATCACTTGAGGATATCACAGGAGAATCCTGAGGATGATTGGATAAGAAATCTTCTGAAGTTTTGGGGAAGAATATGAAAGAAATATAGAAACAGCCATTGCTTCAACCTTCAACAAAAGCACTCTCAGGCAAAAATTGCATGACTCTTTCTTCTCCCACACCAGGCTGCTACAGCTAATTACATTCCTAACTTTCTTACACTAAAGTTTTTTTTAAGGCTATCTAAAAGGTATAATTTGAATATGTATGCATTTTGGAAAATTATTTAAATGAGCATACCTTCTCTCTCTCTCTAATTGACTCTGTTCATAAGTAAGTTGAATTCTAAAAGGAGAGGAAAAAGAAAAACGCCATTTCCCTTTGGGGTGAACTTCCTTTCAGTCTTGAAACGCTGTACATAAGAATTTGGACACAAACCTTGCCAAATGGCCTCAGTTTGATGGCATATGAAGTCAGAAAAAACACAAATAAGCATCTAAAAGGAATAGACTTTCCACTGAAGGCTGTGGTATAACCACAGGCAGGAAGGTATTGAATCATTTTTGCTCTCTTTCCCTTCCTCCTCACTACCTCATCCTGAAACATTTAAGTAACGGGGGGGGGGGGGGGAAGGGGATGAATGAGGGGGTAAATGAAGGTGGGAGGGGGGAATAATTGATGGTCTCCATGGGCTGAGCTCCCAGGAATAGAAGAAAGCAAAGAGAGCTTCCATTTGGTCCCCAGGTGTCTTGCCGATAAGACTCTTACTGCTTCTACCTGATTGACTCTCAGCAGCGGTTTTCCCCACAATCATTGGCATCTACAGAACTACTTGGCTCTGCCTTAGCTTTCTTTGACCCAAACATCCTCTGCTCCTGGCTGTTCCAGAGCACGTTAAACTTCCAAAGTACCTGTGCTCTCTAGGTTTCAGTCCTCCCACCTCTTGGTAATATTTATCCTGGAGCTCAAATGAATTTCCTTGTGTAAAGCACTCTGTAAAACTTAAAACATTATAGAAATGCTGGCTATTATTTGCTTTAATTAGAGAAAGAACATATATATTGTATGTATATGGCATCTGTGTAATATATATTTGTATATATTACATACTTATATATCTATACATGCTAAATAGAATGTAAGCTCCTTGAGGGTAGATACTTTCACTTTCTTTCTCTGTATCCCAGAGCACATAGTAGGCACTTAATACATGTTGATTGATTGAAACTATTAGGGTTCCAGAGAACAGTCAGACAGCTGTGTGAATAACATGCAATGTTCATATAGTCACTTACAAGTGTTTGTGATGAAATGTGGAATGGTTGGAGCTGGAGAATAACAGGAGTAGAATGTGAGTGTCAGTGGTCAATAGTCAAGCAGGCATGTTAAGATCACAGGAAACTGGAATCTGGTTGGTTGTGGTGAAGCATAAGCACAATGGAGTTTGATTATGCAAAGGATGGAGAGTGAGACTCCATAAGGGAAAAAGAGTTTGAATGAGAATGTACGTGTGGTAGAGGGGAGGCAAGGTTCAGATGTGGACTTCTGAGAAAAACTACAACGAAAACTGCCAGAGTGCTTACAGTGAGTGAGTTTTGAGTTGTAGACCCATGGAGGAGCATGGGCAAAAACTGGTCCCTATTTGTATAATTGATCAGAAATGTTGCATGTCCTTGGATCTCCATGGAGCAATTCTAGCATCTGTGATAACAAATGAAAGACAAATCTCTAAGTGGCATAGTCCTCAGTGCCCAGATTAGAGGGAAGGAGACCATGACCATAGATGGCATGAGCAGAACTGGAGAAGGAAAGTGTGACAAAGGATCTATGCATCTGGTAAATATTTAACAACTGACTCTTCAAAGGCAGGAAAAAAAAAACTGTACCTATAACACTTTTAAATTTAATCAGCATTATGAACATTTTCTCCATTACTTTTTAAAGTCTAGACAATCAATAAAATAATAAATCAAGTCCTAATCTTTGGCATTTGCTGATTTCCAAAGTAATAAATGCTCACACTGAAAATTTAACAGTCAGCTCTTTTGAGCAAGTTCAAGCTGGCTCCAGCACATTTCTGAGAACATTTTACTCTCAGTTACTGTTTAAAACTGATCCACTGCACTGATGCTTTCGGAAATGAAAAGACTTGTTCTTTGTAGGTAAGTTTCTGTTCCCCTGTATTACATGCATAGGGCAGGCCTCAAGTCTAGAAAGATTGCCAACCACATAAAAAGTAATAATAATGGCAGAAATGTGGTTAGGTAAGAAGACAATGACCTTGCCGCCTTAGGACTAACTTTGTTCTCATTCCCTTCTCTCTCCCATTTATGTGCATGTAAGAACAAAAGAATTTGGTGACTCTTGAAAACCTCAGCAGGTCAGACTCACACAGCTCCATAGGATTTCTGTAGCAGAGCTCTTTGAAATGGGTTTGAGACCCCGAGACCACCACGAAGAAATTAAGCTGAGACTTCTATAGACTCTCTAGACCGTAAGGCAGGCACAGATTCCTTACAGGGACCCTGTCCCTGGATGAACAGTAAGTCAGGGGTTCAAAAGTATATTTAAGCCTAAAAGCTCTAGTTAATTGAAGCAGTTGTGTGTTCCAGTGTCTAACAGAGACTCCTGGCCACGTTCAGATACCAGATGTCAGTAGAGAAAATATATCCAACAGAAATTATCATGCAAGACCATCGGGAAAGGGTCTGTTGGCTAGCCAGAGGCTTAAATTTCCACTGTCTACATTGGTTCTGTCTATATGTGGTCATTGTGTGTGTCCCTCTACATGTACAACCACTGTGTCTCTTGACACGTATTCCAGCCACGTGTTCTTTACATGTGCATCCTGTGCATGCCCCCAGACAGATATTCTCTCCATTATTCACTCTTCTTACTGAAAATGTGTGTATTCTAGGAGAACCAGTTTGATGGGAAAAGTGTTTTATTGCTACTTTTTTTTTGCCATACTATTTTATTCAATGTCTTCACTTTGAACTAATTGTGTCCTCTGGCTGCATAGCAAAAACAAATACATTTCTTTGGTTACTTTTGTTGCAGTTTTTTTCTTTTTTAAATCTCTGTTACAAGGGAAAACTTGATAGGTAGGTAGAAGAGAGGGTGATATTCAGAAACAAATGTTGCATAAAAACAGAAGGACTAGTGAATAGGACAGGTAGGTGACAAGCAGTGGATAGACTGTCAGGTCTGGAGTCAGGAGGACTCATCTTCCTGAGTTCAAATCTGAACTCAGATACTTATTAGCTAGGTCACCCTGAATAAGTCACTTAACTCTGTTTGCCTTGGTTTCCTCATCTGTAAAATAAACCAGGAAAAGAAATAGCAAACCACTGTAATATCTTTACCAAGAAAACCCCAGATGGTGTCACGAAGAGTCAGGCACAACTGAGAGAACTAAACAACGAGTTGCTATAAGTAAATGCGAGCACACCAGATAACTTGACCTTGAAACAGACTTTGGGAGGGCACCCTGAGGTGCCACACACGCATTTCTGGTGAATTCTTGTATCCCAGGCCATAGTGTAATTCACCCAAGCTCTTGTGCCCAGAAAGACAAGTCTGGATGGTGATGACTGTGTCACAAGGTCAGTGACAATTATATAGCTGATAGTTCCTTCTGAACTCTTCCCTACTATCTTAAACACACCAGGGTCATAAGAGACAGTATGATTTAACTGGCCTTGGCATCAGGAAACCCTAGTTTCCAGTTTTGCCTCTGATGCATTCAAGATGTATGGTTATGAGCAAGTCATTCACTTCTCAATGCCCCCAGGCAACTTTCTAATACTGTAGGTTAACAAAGAATTATTGATCTATTTTAATGGAGAGATTATTTACGATCAGAGTTTTGACCTACTTATCCCACTCCCATCCCTGCATGAAATCTTAGGTCAAGACTTCTAGCCCTTCAAAACTTCCTGTGTCAGTGTATCAGCAATGCCATATTCACGATGCCTATAGAGATTACAAATATGCTGATATAATTATCCATCACAAAATACATCAGGTTTACCATTTGGGGAAATAAACTAGAAAATTTATTAAGATACCAAAAGACTGAGTCCCAAAACCAGAAAGTGAAAGCCATCAGAGTAGTTATGATATTGGCACAGGTAGATAAAGTAGAAAGCACCCACATTTTCAAGCCTTTAAAACAGAACAGGCTACCTCAGGCAAAGGTCCTCCTCTCCCCACTCACAGCAACTACCCAGCGTCCTGGAAGAGCGCTCCCAGCAGCTCCAGCCCCTGGCAGTGCTCAGCCGGAGTCCTAACTCAAAAAAAAAAAAAAGGCAACTCCCCCCAACACCCAACCACAGGACCGTTAGCTTGGCTTTTTTTTTTTTCTTGCTCTGCTATGTCAGCACGTCCATGGGGCATGGGAGATCTTTAAATCCCATAACCTTTACAGTCAGACACCAAAAGAGGCTCTATTCATCAGTGAGGAATCCTAAAGCATTTCAATTTTCTTTGGAGGAAAAACACTTTGCTTGGTAGAGTACCCTTTAGACCAATGCTTAGATGCTACAAAAGATTGACCCTAACCTCAAAAACACTTTAGTTCAGTACCTTCAAGTACCCAGAGTTTTTTCTAATCTTTCACACTCCCCACTTTGCCTTCTCCAATGAGTCACTAACCTAAGAGTTTCTTCTTTTTAGGGACAACCTATTAAAATGAAGGTTCCTCCTCAAGGGTCACATCCAATACCAGGAGCTCTTTCCAAAGGAACTAAAAAATCCTGAACAATTTGTGCAGGTCAGATTTCTTAACCTGTACACAGTAGATGACTTCTGAATTTTTAAATCTGGCTTTTTGTTTGTTTATTTTGGAGTTTTGTTTTTGGTTTTGGCTTTTCATTTAGAGAAGTCTTTATCTGAAAAAGTGGGGATTGGCCCAAAGGATAAAAAGGTCCTGGAGAGCTCCTGAATCCCAGGGGGTAGGTCATCTTTCAGAACTGATACTTTCAGTATTGGACCTTACAGTTTTGTGACCAGCCTGGCCTCATGCCTAACACAGAGCCCTGATTTTCTTAGGTACCAAATAAACACTTATTGAATTTAATTTTCAATAAAATATGCATTGATATCACTGATAAAAATGGCTTCCCCTTGACTCCCCCAGAGATTTTAATAAAAACACCAATAAATATCCAATGAATATGGGCTTTTTTTTCTTGTAGCAAATTAGTTTTGTATATCTAAGATGTTAAAACTCTGATAGGCTGCTCAGGCAGGCAGTGGCTGACAGGATCGTGCAGGTTGCCAGCATGATCCTCTGATCACCCAGCAGAACATGGTGAACACTGCCACTGGGAATTATAAGGTCATTAAGAAAAAAAGATGTGATTAACATCAAAACCAGGCAGGGAGATGTTGTCAAACTCTTGTTTTCTGCAAATGACTGAGAGGCTTAAAAATCTCTGAAGAAGAAATCTGAACAATCAAACCAAAATAGACTTGGGTTTGGGATAATGGAAACCTGACTGTAGCTTGTTCCTAGGATCTAGAAATTTGAGGGATTGTAGAGGTCGTCTAGTCCAACCACACTCATTTTAAGGAGGAAGAAAATAAGTATGGGGCAGTTAGGTGGCACAGTGGATAGAGTGCCAGTCCTGGAGTCAAGAAGAATCTTCTTCATGAGTTCAAATCTAGCCTTAGACACTTATTAGCTGTATGACTCTGGACAAATCAGTTAATCCTGCTTGTCTCAGTTTCTTCATCTGTAAAATGAAAGTAATGGCAAATGTAAAGAAAGAAATGGCAAACCACTCCAGGATCTTTGCGAAGAAGATCCCAAGTGGGGTCACAGGGAGTCAGATACAGCTAAAACAACTACACACACACACACACACACACACACACACACACACACATGAGGCCTAGAGAGGGACAGCGACTTTCTCAAGGTCACACATAAAGTGACAGGGCCAAGACTCAAACTAAGATAGTAGATTCAGTATATAAGGATTTGTCTACTCTACCATGCTGCCTATACTAGTAATACTGAGAATTGATGGCTTCAAGATTCAGAGGGTGTTTTTTGAAAAAAGTTTCCATGGTTTAGACCAATTGGTGTCAAACAAATACAAACAGACATCTGCCAAATTTCTATTGACTTAGGAAACCACAAAGAAGCATTATTTGTGTTGCATTGTACTTTTTTTTGTTTTGTCAAAAATATTTCAATTACATTTTAATCTTGTTCAATCCTTCTCTGAAGTTTTTCAGCCCCCAGTTTGACACCTCTGGTTTAGATCCCACATTAGATAAGAGGGATTCTTAAGCTGGGGTCCTTGGACCTCTAAAAGGTCAATTGATAGATTTTAGATAACCCATAAATTTGGACAGGGGAAAAATTACATCTTCATTTCAATATGGTTTCCTTTGTAATCTTTTGCATTATATTTTTTACATTTAAAAACATTATTCTGAGGAGTCCATAAATTTCACCAGACTGCCAGAGACATACCAAAAAAAAGTTAAGAAAATATGGTTTAGATGTATATGGATACTTTCCTGGAAACTATTAGACCTTCAATGACTCTCAAGTGAGAAATTCTTTTAGAACAGTGTTCAGGCTGACATTTTGAAAGGAAATCTCTGAGAGTTCCTTCTAGTTGTTAACACTGTATGATTCAATCAGTCCATTCTAACTGGTAATTTGTTCATCTCCCATTTCCCTCAGTCTATTCTAAATTCTCTTCCCTCCCTCCTCCCTTTCACTTCTTAAGAATTCTCAGCCTCTTTCAAAGCATATCTCAGATGCTATATCTCATATAAAATTACTTCTGATTCTTCCATCCTCTTCGGTGTTCTCTCCATTTTAAAATGCATTTCTCCATACAGGCAGTTCTGGTGTATCTAAACATATTTGATCCCAGAAAACACAGTGTTGTGCAAAATTGTGCAATAAAAGTCATGTAGTTAGTGGGAAAAGTTGGGTTAGGGGAACAGTACTCAAAAACTTCATCATTGACACGTTTTTTTTTTTTTAATTAGGAACTGAATAAAAATGGTAGCACAGTTTTCTACATGTTAAATGGATAAGAAATACAGAAATACTACAATAAATAGTGACCAAGTCCTTGACTGCTGCTTTGCCTGCCCAGTGGACTTAACATGAGCAAGTTGGGCAGGTCCCAACTCCCAGCCTTGGGCCAAAGTAGAAGGGATTAGAGATGAGAGTGGGGTGAAGCTGAGGTGAGGGAGAGGATGAGAGAGTGTGGAGTGGGGTGAAAATGAAGTGGGGGGATTAAGATAAGATGGGGGTGGGGTGAAGATGAGGTGTGGGGGAGGGTAGTCATCATCTGCCCACAACTCCTGCTGCACCAGAAGATATACAAAAATATGGCACTTTAGTTTGACAAAGAGCTTAAGTTTGGGCTTTAGGATTAAGGTTGCAACTAGAAAATTATTGCTAAATGGGAAAGTTTTCTGAGTTTTCTCAGTTTCCTGAGGAAGAAATCTAGCATTTTGCTAAAAAAAAAAAATTCCTTAAAATGTCAATTACCTTGGAACAAATTCAGGGATTTTTTGCTCTTTTTTTCCCCCTTTTTGGAGGGAGGAAGGCAGGGAAATTGGGATTAAGTGACTCACTCAAGATCACACAGTTAGTAAGTGTTATGTGTCTGAGGTCACATTCAAACTCAGGTCGTCCTGACTCCAGGGTCAGTACTCTATTCACTGCATCACCTAACTGCCCCTAAATTCACATTTTTGAAACCTGTGTTATGGCAGATCTGTTCGCACTTTGTATTTATTTGCCATGGACCAGAAGAATTTTAGCTCTCTGAGCTCTCTGCTCCCATTTCGTCTTTGCAGCACAGTTCCTTGTACATAGTAGGTACTTAATATATGTTTGTTAAATTGCTTCTCATGACCTTATGCGTAGACCACTGCAGTATTGTCTCAACAATCCTCCCTGCCTCTATCCATTATAGTTCTGGTGATATACTTCCTACTACTGCTAGATTCATTTTCCTATATTACCATTTTCATTGTCATTATCCAGTTCACAAACCTTCAATAGCTTATCATTCTCAATGAAATTAAGCCCAACTTCTTAGCCTGGCATTCAAGGTGCAAATCTACCTTTCAGACCTCTACTCTTCAAATGAACTTGCTAATTCCAGGAAGTTTGTCCCCAAAACATGGCTTGTGAATTCCTTTGTTCTAGGAATGGGGAAGAGGGGAGGGGAAACCAGTGCAAAAGCCCAGAGAAACATAGTAACTACTCAAATAGGCCCATGTAACTGGAGCATAGAGTGCACTGAATTGAGAAAACTGTAAGAAAATTGGAAAGATAGGAAGGAACTAGGTTATGAAGAACGTTAAATGCCAAAAAAAAAAAAAAGACTTTATATTGACTCTGGAAGCAATAGAGAACCATTGTAGTTTATTTGGTAAGGAGATGACATCATCATTCTATGCTTTAGGAAATTTATTTTTAGCAGCTGAATGGAGAATGAATTAGATTAGAGAGAGATGAAGCAAGAGGAGCAATTAGAAGGTTATTGCAATCACCTATGCAAGAAATGATGAGAGCTCATACAAGGATGGTGGTAGTATAGGTAGCATGAGTGAGATATATATGAGAGGTAATATAAAGGCAGAAATTACAAGATTTTTAATAGTTGAGATAGATGGAGTAAGTGTGAGTGAGGAGTCAAGGATGAAATGAAGCTTGTGGGGGGAGTAGGGAGGTGCTGGTACCCTCAATAGAAAAATTGAGGAGAGGGGAAGATAAGGAGGCCTCTTTTGGATATGTTGAGTTTGAGATAACTATTGGACATTCAATGTGAGATGTGCAAGGGCAATGGTATTATAGAAACTGTAGCTCAGGAGAAATTGTAGGGCTGGATAAATGGATCTAGGAATCATCTGCATAGCAATGAGAATTTAACTCATGGGAACTGATAATATCACCAAGTCAGAGAAGAAGGGGAAAAGAAGAGGTCCCAAGACAGAACTTTGAATGA
>NW_027185735.1:16641534-16659034 GCF_028583685.1 Petaurus breviceps papuanus | reverse complement strand
ACAAGAATAATACACTTTGATCAGAGAGGATTTATTCCAGGAATGCAAGTGTGGTTTAATATTAGGAAAACCATCAGTATAATTGGTCATATCAACAACAAAACTAGCAGAAACCACATGATTATCTCAATAGATGCAGAAAAGGCTTTTGACAAAATACAACATCCATTCCTATTAAAAACACTAGAAAGTGTAGGAATAAATGGAGCCTTCCTTAAAATAATAGGTAGCATCTATTTAAAGTAATCAGCAAGTATTATATGTAATGGGGATAAGCTAGAAGCATTCCAATAAGATCAGGGGTGAAACAAGGGTGTCTACTATCACCCCTCTATTCAATATGGTACAAGAAATGTTAGCAATAGCAAATAGAGAAGAAAAATAAATCAAAGAAATCAAATTAGGCAAAGAAGATAACAAGCTATCACTCTTTGCAGATAATATGATGATAGAGAATCCTAGAGAATCAAGTAAAAAACTTCTTGAGACAGTAAATAAATTTGGCAAAGTTGCAGGATATAAAATAAACCCACATTAATCCTCAGCATTCCTGTATATTTCTAATGAAATCCAACAGCAAAAGACAGAAAGAGAAATACCATTTAAAGTTATTGTAGACATTATAAAATATTTGGGAATCTACCTGCCAAACAAACCCAGGACCTATATGATCACAACTACAAAATACTTTTCACACAAATAAAGTCAGATCTAACTAATTGGAAAAAACATCAATTGTTCATGGCTGGGTCAAGCTAATATAATAAAAATGACAATTTTACCTAAATTAAATTACATATTTAGTGCCATACCAGTCAATTTACCAAAAATTACTTTATAGAACTAGAAAAAATAGCAACTAAATTCATTTGGAAAAACAAAAGGTCTAGAATATCAAGGGATTTAATGAAAAGAAATGCTAGGGAAGGTGGCTTAGCTATACGAGATTTTAATCTGTATTATAAAGCAACAGTCATCAAAACTATTTGGTACTGGCTGAGGAATAGAGCAGTGGAGCAATGGAATAGACTGGGAACATGAGACTCAGCAGTCAATGATTATAGTATTCTACTGTTTGATAAACTCAAAGACCCCAGGTTTGGGGATAAGAACTCACTATTTGACAAAAACTGGTGGAAAAACTGGAATATAGTATGGCAGAAACTGGGTATAGACCATCATCTAACCATATACCAAAATCAAGTCTAAATGGGTCGTGATCTAGGTATAAAGGCTGATACTGTAAGCAATCTAAGAAAACAAGGAATAGTTTACCTGTCAGATTTATGGAGAGGGGAAGACTTTATGACCAAACAAGAATTAGAAAGCATTATAAAATCAAAGTGGATAATTTTTATTACATGAAACTGAAAAGTTTCTGTACAAACAAAGCCAATGTAACCAAGATTAAGAGGGAAGTGGAAAATTGGGAAAGAAACTTTACAACCAATGTCTGTGATAAAGACCTCATTTCTAAAATATACAGAGAATTGAGTTTAATCTATAAGAATACAAGTCATTCCCCAATTGATAAATGGTCAAAGGATATGAACAGGCAGCTTTCAGAGGAAGAAATTAAAGATATCTATAAGCATATGAAATAATGCTCTAAATCATTATTGACTAGAGAAATGCAAGTCAAAACAATTCTGAGGTACCACATCTCACCAGTCAGATTGGCTAAGATGACAAAACAGGAAAATTACAAGTGCTGGAGAGGATGAGGACAAATTGGAACACTAATGCATTGTTGGTGGAGTTGTGAACTGATTCAACCATTCTGGAGAGCCATCTGGAACTCTATCCAAAGGCCTATATATAATTTCATACCCAGCAATACCACTTTTAGGGTTGTATCCCAAAGAAGTGGGAGGAAGTATCTTAGAAGTGGGAGGAAGACCCATACGTACAAAAATATTTATAGCAGCTCTTTTTGTGGTGGCAAAGAATTGGAAATTAAGGGCATGCCCATCAATAGGGGAATGGCTAAACAAGTTGTGGTATATGAATGTAGTGGAATATTATTGTGTTATAAGGAATGAGGGGCAGATTAACTTCATATTTACCTGGAGAGGCTTTTACAAACTGATGCTGTGTGAGAAGAGCAGAACCGGGAGAAATTTGTACACAATTATAGACGCAATGTATGTTTGATGACCAGCTTTGATAGATTGGACTCTTCTCAGCAATGCAGGGGTATAAGTCAACTCCAAATGACTCATGATGGAGAGAGATGTCTACATTTAGAGAAAGAACTAGAAAGAACAGAGTTTGAATACAGATTAAAGCAAACTACCTGCTCTTTTTCTTGTTTGATTTTGTTTCAGCTTTCCCATTGTTCATTCCATCTGATACAATCCTTCTTTATAACCTGACTAATGTCTAATGTGGAACTATTTGCAGATCCTATACTTGATTGTATACCACCATGGGGTGGGGGAAGGGGGAGGAAATTTGAAACTTATGGAATTGAATCCCGTAAGCTAAAAGTAAACAAACAAATTAATAAAGACCCCCCCAAAATTTAAAATGATAAATAAGTTATTATGTTATATTGTTGTGAATGTTGTGCTTTAGTTTGTTGCTGAATAAATACAGAGTTTACCATACTATGCAAATATATCCTTAAAGTTATTCACAGCAGCATTCCTCTGGAGAGCTGCTTGTGATTGGCTTTACAACAACCTAAATATCTCTTCCTCCCTCAGTCAGTCTTCATGCCCTTTGTCATACTACTTGTACAACTCTACATGGTTTCCAACTTATAAATGTCTTTCCTAACCTTTGGTATCAAGAATTGAACACAATATTTCTGATGTAGTTTGGCCAGAGCAATTGAAGAGGACTGTCACTTACTTTTTCCTGAAAGTAAGTCCCCTCTTAACATAGCTTGAGATCAAATTATCTTTCTTAGGTGCTCTGTCACACTAATCATTTGTTTGAAGCTTCTGGTCCATTAAAAACCCCAAAACTTTTTTTAAGTCAACTGCCATCTATCCATGCCTCCTTCATCTTATATCTATGGTGTTTATTTTTTGAACCCAACTGTAAGCTTGAACACTACTAAATTTTATATCATTAGATTTGGGCCAGTGTTCTAGCTTGTCAGGATGGCATAGGAACTTGACTCCATCATTGAATGTGTTAGCTATCTCTCATAGCATTGTGGCAATTGCTAATTTTATAAATATGCCAATTATGCCTTTATCCAAGTCACTAGTAAAAATTTTCAATAGCAGAAACTAAAGCACAGACATCTGAGACATACTATTCCAAATATATATTAAATGATGACGGTATGGGCCATTCAACTAGTTGCTGATCCACATCTCTCCACATTTTCTCTAAAAATATTGTGGAGCCCTAAAATGTAGGTATAGAACGTCCATACCTGTTAAGTACTAAGTTGGTTTGACTTTGATTTTCTTTTAATATTACAATTCTTTTCCAAAATTTAAAAAAAAATGAAACCTGACTTACAATGGTCACATTGGTATCTTTAGGCAGCTCCCCCTCATATACCACACACACACACACAACATGCATACACACTCACACATACTTTTTGATCTTATGAGATTGCTTCCAAGACCAGAAACATAAGTCTCAGGATTGCTATTTAGTCACCTATGCTCAGGCAAAGAAATACAAAGCAGAAGAGGCTTTCAAGACCTTTAGATCCTGACTTGAACTCACCTGGAATGATACTTATCGTATCAACCACATGAGTTATCACCATTTCTGCTGAAGGTGGGAAGTGGTATGGAGAGAAGGGTGCTCTTCTCCACACTTTATCATAAGTCCCAGATAAGTACTTAACCCATATAATGTAGAGAGAGTAAGAAGAAAGAGCTGCAGAGGATATGGTCATTCCATTTAAAGTCTACTTAGTGAATGATTCTTCCTGACTCAAAGACTACTCCTCTATGACCTAATTTTGATACATTTACCTCTCCCTGCCATGGTAGTGAGGAGGAAGCACATGGAACTCAATCAGAAACCTCTGATTATGCACTTCTTTTATCAAAAGGCCCACCAGTAAGGGCTAGAACAAATGTCCCACCAGAAGAGACACAGCTCCAAGGGCAGCACAGGTAGCTGGATATATTCTAGCCAAAGCTAAAGGGCAAGGGCAGATTGGGGATAGTTACTCTGAATAAACCCATTACACTAGGGAGGGATGGCATTATCAATAAAAATAAGTACCTTGGGAGTAGGGACTGATTTAGGGGGAATATGATGAGTTCATTTTTGGACATGCTGGGCAAACAGGGGGAAATATCCAGCAGACATTTGGAAATGTGTATTTGGAGTGCAAAATAGGAACCATAAATGGACACATTAAATTTGGAAATCATTGTCATAGAGCTGATAATTGAAACCTTGAAAGTAAATGAGATTACCACAGGAGAAAGAGAGAAAAAGACCTAGAACACAGCCATGGTGATACTCATATTTAGTTGTGGGAGGAAAAAGATAACCAGTAAACAATTGATACGGAGAACAAGTTCCATTAATCATATAGGAGGAGAATGAGGAAAGACCAGGATCAGACAAAAGTTGAAGGAGGGAAAAGCATCAAAAAGTATACATGCATGAAACACAAGAATAATTATAATGCAGTGTATAAATTGCATTAATTTAAGACAAATTGCTCAAAGTCAAGTAGAGGAGATGAATATTATATCTATTCAAGGTAATTGCATAAAATACTTTCTAAACAGGCACCAGTATAGAATTATCTTCAGTCAGGCTTCAATTTTTTTGACACATTAAAAAAACTGTAATATTAATAGTAAATTAAATACTACCTATGGCCAGTCATTTAAAGTGTTTTGGTAGCAATTTCACAGTTGAAGACTCAAATTTTCCTGCCTGGTAAGAATTCATTTTTCTCCAGAGCCTCTGGAACTAAGTCAAAGGAAGTGGGAAGAAATGCAAAAATGTATGACCTGATATGGGATGATAATTATTTGGATCAAGGTATTCAACTTGTCTCTTAACTCCATCAAAATGTGAAGAAACATAGTTTTTGCTATATTTGACCCAAAGAATAATGGACAAATGTAAATTATCAGATACAGAAAATATAATTTGCTATATAGAGATTACCATGACCCTCCTTCTATGGTATAGGAAAATATCCTTGTATCACAGCCTGCCTCCTAACGTGAAGGTCACAGGCACACTTTGGGACCCCTAACTTCTCTGCTTTATTGTCCATCCCCAAATAATCAGGGAACTTCAATATCTGTATCCCCTCAAGAATAGTCCCCTTTACAAGCATTTAGACTCACAAGGCTTAAAAGATGAGCTTAGATAGCTGTTTTAATTAATGGGAACAGATAAAGAAAAATGATACCTACCAATGAATAACCTCTCTCCTAGGGAGTTGTTATTTATAGTTCTGGTCTGAGAAGACTCTCAGCAAGTGAAAGTCAAGGGTAGCATTTTCATATCAGTGCTCTTCATCATAGCTCTTTTACATGAATCTCTCCTTAGCTCCCAGCAAGGTAGTGTTTGCCTTGTTGCCAGCCCTGTCACTGTCTTCCATAGCTCTGCTTTTCTCAGCAAAATGGTACTTTTTACTCTCTCATGGAAGGACATGTCCAACAACTGGCTCTTATGTAGTGAATTCTAGATCTGTTTATGGATGATATTTTTAAGCCTTTCTTTGCAGTCCATGCAGGCATGCATCCCTAGGTCTCTTTTATACAAAAGATTTCTTAGGGTTCAGGACCACTTTTTTTCTTTTTCCTAGTAAATGAGTCAGTCTTCAACCCCATGGAGATTTACTGTGACACTATTTTCCTCTTTCCTCTCCCAGCACCTTGTTGGTGCATCTCTTGTTTATGTCGTTACTTCTCACTAAATTTGAAGCTTAGATGGAGCATTACAGAGCTCTTTCACATTGTCCCTCAATTCTCATCTCTCCAAAGACAGATGCTCAGGACTATTCAAATCACCCAGGGTAGCTTCTTAAAACACCTAGAAAAGGGAAGGACAGATGGAGTTAACTCCTCTTTCACGTGTGCCCATTTATCAGAAGAGAGAAAGATTTTTAGTTCTTACTACAAAAGGATAACCTACATTTTAACATGCAAGTGGTAAAAAGGTTCGCTTATATTTGTGTTATTCCCCCATCTGTGAAGTCCTCTCTCCTTGGTCACCTAGGATCTTAGACTTAGAGTTCTAAGGAACTTTAGAAGCTATTTGGCTCAATGCATTCATTTTACAGATAAAGAAACTAAGGCACAAGGAAGTTAAGTGACTTGCCTAAGGCCACAGAGTAACCAAAGACAGAGTCAGGATTTGAATCTAGATCTTCTAACTCCAAATCTAGCATTCTTCCCACTATACTACATTGACTTCTTGGGGGAAAAAGTACTCCCTTCAGTACTTCCAAGTCTTCCTAGGGCAAAAAGTTGCATTTTCACAAGTGCTATCATTTATAGGTGCCATTAATCCATAGATGAATCTCCTGGTACATCAGGATGTAGCAATGGATCTGAAAGCTACATACTCTAGGCTACATCAGCAACATGTATTTGTGCCCTGTTTGGCAAGGAATAGCAGCGTACTTTATGGCCTTGGAATAGAATAAATCTAAGACACATAAGGAAATTGATTTTACCCCCTTCTCTTGGTGCTCTCTCAAGGAGGGATAGATGGGGTTGACAAATTTTGTTCATAACTCTTAGCTCATTCACTGTCTTTTCTTGGATATCACTTGTCTTAGTGTCCTCTTTCACTGCCTAGACTTTATTAAAATCATTCCCATGGGCCCTTAAAAAAGCAATCTATTATGGACACTTACTGTCCTTTTCCTGTGATTTAATTATGGAAGGTGCTGCTTGAGCTGCCTCTAAACATCTCCTAACCTCATTTTCTTTGGTCTATATTATACTAATATTTAGTAATTTTATTTTCTTGATGATATCACCTGCCTATTAAAAGAATATTTGTACAGATTTTAATGTTTTCCCATTATTACATAATAACCTATATGAAATCTCAACAAATATGAGTATAAATCAATCTGTATTTAATGAACACAAAACTGCTGGTCCTATTAAAGTTAAAGGTTGCAAATGATATGGTTGGTTAGTTAAATACCAGTTTTGTTTATAAGAGCACATTTATGGAGTTTGTCTTGTTTCTATAACAAGTTTTAGGACCTAAAAATATTTTTAATTAACTAACTGATATGTAACAGAAATTAATTGGTTGCTATGCATCATCAGTTTTATCCCCTGGAACTAAGATGTGCCACAAAGTAGCTGCATCCACTAAAGAACAGTCTGGATAATGCTACAAACTGCCCTGCCACACTCCATACCTCCCAACTTTCATAATCAATCATCTAATCTAGATCTTCATCTATTCAGATACTTTGAATTTACAATCTGTGACTTACTTTCTTCACATTTTCCTGAAGTTTCTAAATTTTTGGCCTTTTGCTGAAGTCTCCTTGAGTCTATAGCTAAATGGACCAAAAAGTGGAAATGGATAGGCTTCAACCACAGTATGACTGTAGTGAACAGTAAAAACATTGCAGCTACTATTTGTCAGCTACTTCATCTTCCACTGCCTTGAAATCAAGCTTTTGACACTTACTACTTATGTTTCTATCCCAAATAAATATGTCACAAAGAATATGGGGGAAAGGGTATGCAGATTAGTGTGTGCCTAGAGAAAAGGACATCTGTTATTTTAAGGGATTTTCTTTTAATTTAAACAAATGTCTGACCCCAAAATAAGTACTTTTGTTTGGATTGCATTACAGTATAGCCTCCTCAAAGACAGGAACCACCTCAGATATGAGAAATACAACAGATGCCACTTAATCCAACAGGAGCCTGGGAAAAGATCACCTCTGTACAACATACCTGATAAATGTCTATCCAGTCTTTGTATGAAGATCTCCAGAGAGGTGGGATCACATTACTTCCTAACTGAGCCCATTATACTTTTACATAGCTATAATTATTAGGAAACTTTTTTTATATCAAGCCTAAATTTCCTCTGTTGATTGTACAAATCGATCAAATTACCCAATGCCACTATAAAGTAAGTGATAAAATTCTGCACTCTGGTACCTGAAGTGGGAATATGTCTCAGTTGAGTCAAATCAATCAAAAGCATTCCAACTCAGGGTAAAAAGGCCTAATTTTACCATCTTGGGAAAACAGAACAGTCCTAATCCATTTTCTATATAACAACCTTTAAAATACTTGACAATAGTTATATTGCAAAATTCTCCTCTTCTCCAGCTAAAAAGCTTTACTTACTTCAAAAGTTCTAAATATTACATGAATCAGAATAGTGTCAATAATGAGGAATACACCCTCAAGATACTTTCTAGTCAGTGTCTTTCATTGAACATGGAACTTCAGATGTGGTCTGACCTCAGCAGAGTTCAGGGCACTAGGGGAATATCATTCCCCTAGTCCTTCATACTAAACCTTTCTTAATTCAGCCAAAAACTAAATTACTTTTCTTGGTTACTTTATTCCTCTTTATGTCCTCATCACCTAGTATGTTGCCTTATACACTGACAATATTGATTAATATTTATTGATTGACCACCTTAGTTAAGTGGCCCACTAATGTTATTGAGGTCCAGCTTCTTAGCTTTGCATTCAAAGTTTTTCTTCCTGTTGATACTTTCCAGTCTCATCTTTCCCTGCTGTACAACATGAAGCCTCAGCTCCAGGATAAATGAATGGATAAATGAATTGATTGAATTTGAGGTCTGCGAAGTTATCTCAAATAAATTTGTAGGGCATTTCTATAACATATGACATCTGTTCCCAATTTTTTTTCTTTTGATTTATTAAATGTGTTGGAAATATTGGTGAAATGGGCCAGACAAAACGAACCCATGTTGGATGGAGATATTTCTAGAACTGAATGACATGTAGGAATTGTTAGAATGTTGAAAGACGAACACAAAATCATGTTTCTCCTATTACAGTACTCAGCAGTTGTTTAGTGGAATGGAAGACTAGTCAATGAGAGTTTAGTCTCTAGAGAAGGCACAGATTTCTGCCCTTCCTGGAAGGTAGTACAGAGTATGTCAATATTGCCTGCCTGTCTTCAACTCAGTTCATGGATGCTTAGTGAGCCTACTTCTGGCCATGAGTGACCAAAAGACTGGTAATATTGTGATGAAAAGTCTTCAGATTGGCTAAGGAGTCAGACCTGAAGATGCATAAAAGAGATTTGAGAGGGCAGTTTCTTGTTTTCTTCCCTGGTGGCATTCAACTAAGAAAGAACTACTACTAAGCCTTCAGGTGTGAAGAGAGCTACCAAGCACAACTGTAACTTCCCTTTATATATACCTGGCAGCCTGCTTTGTTTTTGTTTTAATTTTGTGATCTTCAGTAAATAAGTATCTGGAGATAAAATGGACCAGGATATGATTTTATACATTTCAAAAGGTCAAAACATTCATCAGAGGTTCCTTCAGCAACCAGTATTAGTAACAGACTAGTAACTGCAGCCAGCAGAAAAATTATTGGGTCTGGGGGGGAGCCTGCCTTGAAGAGCAACCTATCTGACCCAGTTCAACAGAGGACTGATTCATCTGCTAAGAAATTATTTCTTCTAAGAAGTCATCCCAGAAAATAATTGGGGCAGAGCCAAGATGGCAGAGTAGAAGCATGACCTTCCCACTGCGGCTCCGGCTTCCACCTTCCCCAATCCATGTAAAAAGGGGACTCTAAACAAACTTTGGAGCCGCAGAACCCACAGGGTGACACAGAGAGGCTGGCCTCCCGCTGAGGACAGCCCAGCAGGACAGCAGGAATACAGCCCAGCGCTCTGGGAGCCAAGCCCAGCCCCACACCAAGGCTTTAGCCCCAGGGAGGGTCTGACCAGCCACCGGCCAGGGGACTCCAGATCAGCAGCAGTTGTGGCCGTTTCCAGATTTATCAACACATAGATGCAGAGGACAAAGTGAGAGGCCAGTGCAGTCTGGACTTTGGGACAAGTAAGTGGGAGTGCATGGCTTTTGCCCCCTGGGGCGAGAAGCCGCTGAGATGCTGGCACAGCCAGGCAGTGCCATGTGGCAGCTTCAGCTCCTGGCCTGCAGAGTGTAGGTGGACCAAGCACCAGTCTGAGGGGTAATCACTCTTGCTTTAACCTGCTTGGATCTGGATTGCAGTCTGGGATGGAGGTCCTGGGGTGTGTGTCCAGCTTACCAGAGCGTGTGGAGACCTCAGAGAGGGCACCCATCTAATACCTCCGGCAGCTGAGAAAATGGGATGAAAGCTCCCCTGTCTAGTGGCAGAGCCCAACTGTGGCAAAAAGCCCAAAAGTCAAGTAATTGAGTGGCAAAATGAGCAGGCAAAGGAAACAAAGCAGACAGAAGATTCCAACATTACACTCCTATTTTGGGGACAAAAAGGAGCAAAGCATGGAACAGGATGAAACCAGTGAAGTCAGAACTCCTGCACCAAAAGCTTCAAGGGAAAATACAAACTGGTTACAAGCCATAGAGGACCTTAAGAAGCAGATAAGAGAAGTGAAGGAAAAATTGGAAAGAGAAATGAGAACAATGCAAGAAAATTATGAAATGAGTCAACAGCCTGACTGAGGAAAGTAATACCTTAAAAAACAGACTAATTCAAATGGCAAAGGAGGCTCAAAAAGGCAATGAGGAGAAAAATGCCTTAAAAAGCCGAATTTTCCAGATGGAAAAAGAATCTCAAAAGCTCAATAAGGAGAATCATTGCTTCAGAATTAGATTGGAGCAAATGGAAGCTAATGACTTTATGAAAAATCAAGATGCTGTTAAACAGATCCAAACAAATGAAAGAATAGAAGGCAATGTGAAATATCTCATGGGAAAAACCACTGACCTAGAAAATAGATGCAGGAGAGATAATTTTAAAATTATTGGACTACCTGAAAGCCATGATCAAAGGAAGAACCTAGAAATCATCCTCCAGGAAGTTCTCAAAGAAAACTGCCCTGATGTTTTAGTACCAGAAGGCAAAATAGAGGTGGAAAGAATCCACCGATCCCCTCCTGGAAAAGATCCTAAAAAGAAAACTCCTAGGAATATTATAGCCAGGTTCCGGAATTCCCAGATTAAGGAGAGAATATTACAAGCAGCCAGGAAGAAACAATTTGAATATTGTGGAAACACAATCAGTATAACCCAGGATCTGGCAGCTTCTACACTGAGGGATCTAAGGACTTGGAATATGATATTCCAGAAGGCAAAGGAGCTGGGATTAAAACCAAGAGTCACCTACCCAGAAAAACTGAGTATCATGTTTCAGGGGAAAATATGGTCATTCAGTGGAATAGAGGACTTTCAAGCATTCTTGCTGAAAAATCCAGAGTTGAATAGAAAATTTGACATTCAGGTACAAGAAGCAAGAGAAGCATGAGAAGGTAAACAGGGAAAAGAAATCATAAGGAACTTATCAAAGTCGAACTATTAACATTCCTACATGGAAAAACAATAATTGTAACTTATGAAACTTTTCTCAGTAGTTGAAGGGATTAGAAATATATATATTTCTATATATGAGGGTATATGGGCATATGAAGACATATGTGAATGTGTGTATATATGTTTACAGGTATACATAGAGAGCACAGGACCAATTTAACAAGAGGGATGATATTAAAAGGGTGAAATTAAGAGGTGAGAGGAATATCATGAGAGGAGATGGGGAGAGACAGATTGGGGTAAACTATCTCATACAGAAGAGGCAAGGGGAAATGGTTACAATGAAGGGGAAGAATAGGAAGGCGAAGGGAATGGGTCAACCTTATTCCCATTGATTTTGGCTTGAGGAGGGAGTGAAATACACACTAAATAGGGTATCTCACCCTCCAGGAGAGTGGGGGGGGGAAGGGGATGAGAGGGAGAATGATGGAAGGGAGGGTAAGCTGGGGGGGAGGGAAGTTGGAGGCATTCACTTTTGAAAAGATACGGGATCAAAGTAGAGAATAGAACAAGTGGGAGGTGGGATAGGAGGGAGGGAAATATACTCAGTCTTTTACAATATATCGACTATGTTATTGTTTTGCATTAGCCACACATGTACAACCTATACTGAACTGCTTATCTTCCCAGTAAGGGTGGGTGACAAGGAAGGAAGGGAATGAATCTGGAATTGAAAGTTTTAAAATCAAATATTCAAATATATATACATATATATGTATATATGTGTGTATATATATATATATATATACTATTATTAATACCGTCTTACATGTAATTGGGAAATAAGATATACAGGCACTGAGGCATAGGGGAGGGGATATCCTGTGGGACTGCTATTTTGGGATGGTGGGTAGAAGAAAAACAGGGAAAAAATTTGTAACTCAAAATCTGGCAGAAACGAATGATGTAAATCAGAAGTTAATAAAACATTAAAAAAAAAATGTCATCCCAGCTAAGTAAAGGAGCAACTCACCTACTAACAATGCCATTTACTAAAGTGAACTTGATGGGGACGTCTTGAAGGGAGAAAATGACTCTCAGGGCCAAGAGTTTTAAGGGACCCTAAAACCCCATATGTTCCTTATATATGTGCCTTAGTACCTTTGGGCTTCAAGTGTGAGCTTACTCTGCATGGGGACTGTGTGTGTGCAGGGGGGAAGAGTATATTTCCAGTTTGAAGAAGAATATTCTATGCTTTAAGCTTGAGTCTATTTTCCCAGGGAAAGAGGATGCCTCTCAGTTTGGTGGAATTAATTTGTCATTCCTCTTCTTGCTACACCTTCTCAGTAAACATCCTTTTTATTAAAGTCAATCAATTTCAACTGGTTGATTGATATTGGGAGGAACACATTGAATGGGGGTTTGTGAGCAATGGTATTGGAAAATCAAGGCCTTTAGAATTACCTTTAGGTAATCATTCTGGTACTTATCTTGTTAGTGAAATTTGGAGTTGGGAGAGTAAGCCAAGAGGCCCACAGTAACCTATCAGGTACTTTGCACTACTTTGTGAAAAGAAATTCATTAAGTGCCATACAAATCCTGAACTTTACCACAAGCAACTTTGAGGGAATGCTTATATTAATCTAGAATTCAAATGTAAACTCCTTGAGGGCAGACTTTTTAATTTTATTTTTATAATCTCAAGATTTATCACATTATCTTGCAAGAAAAACTATTTAATAATTAAATTCACTTTAAATTGAATTGAACCGTGTTCTCAACAGTCTTTATCTTTTAAAAAATTCTCATATTTTTATTTATGAAGTAAAACATGTATTTCCATAACATAGTATAATAAAAAGGATGACTGGACATTAAATCTACTATGTACAAATCTACTATGTACATGTTCTTCCCTTCTCTCCCCACTCCCCATGGCCACCATTAGACACAAATAGGTGTGTGTACGTATATATGTGTGTATATATATATGTAAAATTATTCTATACATATGTCTGTTTCTCAATTCTTTATCGAGATGCAGATAATATCTTTCTTCATATGTTC
Organism: Petaurus breviceps papuanus; assembly: GCF_028583685.1. Taxonomy (NCBI): domain Eukaryota; kingdom Metazoa; phylum Chordata; class Mammalia; order Diprotodontia; family Petauridae; genus Petaurus; species Petaurus breviceps. The sequence goes on along the minus strand of NW_027185735.1, from coordinate 16,645,560 downwards.
TTTATTTCCTTCATTTCCTAGGAGGAGAAATTAAAAGGCTATGATGTTAAGTTCTGCTTAAGTTCATGCAGATAGTAAATAGAAGACCTAGGGACAATGGGGGCCTTATGAGTAATAAGGTGGCAGACTAGACATTTTCTCCAGTCCCTATAACCCCTCCAACCTCTCCAAAACAGAAGTTATGAACCAAAGATAAAGCAACTTCAGCTTTTTCCATGCTAGGACACCTAGAATCTAAAGGAAGATAACCTCCCCAGCTTCAAACCCAGGAACTGATGCTTATTGATCCTGAGCTCACTCAGGACCTCTCCCCCACCTCCTGTGCTACTAGCATCAAGGCCATGAGAGTAAACCCAAGAACATAACACAGTCTTGCATCAAAATCCACCCCTGCACCCCTTCTTTTCTCTTTTCTGCACTATGCTTCCTTATTCTAGTGTTGTAGAGACCCTAGCTTCAGGCTCCAGAAGTTTTCTCAGGCAACAGTGAGCTTGGGCACAGCCCATCAGAGACCACAAGCTACAACCCTGAAGCATCAGCACTGCAAAGTTCTGAACTTCCATTGCCAGTCCCAGAAGGCTCTACCAGTGCCAGTGAAAGCAGGTTCTTACCTGCTTGTGCCAGATCAGAGAACTAAGGAATAGAAAGAGAGGGATCGTTCACTAGGACATGACACTCTAAATGTGGGAGGCAGCATAGCTCTCCACTAAGCCTGAGGGAAAAGTGCACCACTCAGCTGGGGCCAATTCTGATCTTCTAGGTCCTTGGCAGCCTTTTGACCGAATCCAAGTTTTGCAGAACAAATCCTTTTAGTAAGGGGATTTGTTCTGTGCTTGGATTCAGTCAAAGGGCCGCACTTGACCTAGAGGGCCACATGTGGCCTCAAGGCTGCAGGTTCCCCAACCCTGATCCTAGGTTCATCAACTGTAAATTAACCAGTGGAAGAGAAGCCTAAGATGCTTCAAGATCTAACTGCCAAGGAAACCACAAACAGAGGTGAGGGAGTCAAAACTGAGTGATAAGAAAAATAAGGGGTGAAGAGAGGGGAAGACAAAAACTCAAAAATTTCAAGAAAAATAAATGTCAAAGATCTTGAATATAAATAGATAAATCATCAGGAAAAGCAGTAACAGAAGGAAATACCATCTCCAGAACTAGCAAATGAGTTTGAGCATTTATGAGTAAAAACTGCAAAATGAATGAAAATGATCCAACACTTGTGAAATTTGAGAACATGGAACTACAATAAGCTGTTAGTGAGTGATTTAAAAGATAAATAAGAATTATGAAAGAAGAATGTATGTGTATATATGTTCCTAATTATGTACATGTATATATACACACATACACATATTTATGTATGTGTATTATGTCCTGCACAGCAAAAACAATGATCACAGTAGAAAAACTTGAATCTACAATTATTCACCAAAGACACAATGATTCACCAAAGACACAAAAGAGGCATAACATATTGGGAATGAAAATGCATAGAAGTAAAGGACAATTTAGAAGAATAAAACTACAAAACATTAAAAGAAAATATGTTTACTAAGCAAAACATACTTATCTTGGAGACAGGATATGTAGAGACAACCTCAAGATCATAGGTCTCCCAGAAGAACATGACAGGATCAGAAAACATAACATACCATAATGGGAGAAATAACAGAACAGAATTGAAAAGAGCTTCTGAAAAGAGAAAATGAAATCTCAGCTGAAAGAATTCACAGATTTCCTCCATTAAAAAAAAAACCAAGGCTGCTTCAAGACAAATAGTGGTTATATTTAACAATTCATTTTAGGAACAAGTTTTGCAAACCTTCAGGAGAAAGATCATCAAATACAAAGGAATAGATTTTTGAATAATGCAAGACTACTCCAAACCCACTAGAAAAAGGAGGAGAGAATGGAATAATGTATTCCTAAGAACATTGGATCTCAGAATACAGCCCAGGATAACCTATATTGCAAATCTAAGCTTAATCTTACAGGAGAAAAGCTGGACATTCATTAACAAAGACGGTTTTGAAATATTTTAAAAAGAAAACCAGAAATAAACAGATTATTTGCTTTGCTAGTACCCCAAACAACAGAATTGCAAGAAGAGTAAATAAATATAGACAGCAAAGGAGTAGCAAAAAACAACAACAACAAAACAGTAGGAGACTTCTTTCTAAAGGTATACTAGGAGACAGAAATGAAGGTAGAAATCTGGTAGAGGTAAGTAAAGAGGCAGACAGGGCATGCACTATAGGCAGAAACTGGCAACACCTTGCCTGCAGGTAAATGCTTCTTTTGTGGTACTATATTACAACATGGTAGACAACATGAAAGAGGGAGGGGAGCAGAAGGATAGAGAAAAGTATGTGATGTGCTGGGGTCAAATCAAGTTCTAGCAATAAAGGGAAGGTGGCATCTGTGGTCGTGAAAAGAAAAGAGCTTACAGGGGAGTATGGAAAGATTGAAGAGGCAAGGAAAAGAAGGAGGTCTTACTTTAGAGGTTGGATGAATGCTCCTATGCATGAAGAGATATGAGGACCTTACACTGGATAAGACCTGGGGGATTTGATGCCTGAAAAGTCTATTTGTCCTGGGAATGAGGGAGGTTAAACACCTGGAGGAGTGTGAGAGCATGAACACAGGGAGATTTCCAGGCAAATGTAGAAAAAAAAGAAATTATAAATCAATGGGGGAGAGGGATTGTGGGAAGGGACCCTACCATGGGGAAGTGTTCTCTCTTACACCTGCAAGAACCGACATTGTTTTGAGAGTGAATCACAATGGAAATCAGGAAGCCATGGGGTAAGCCCTACAAGGAAGTGGTAGAAAATGTCTAGAAGGTGGAGCATTGAATTAATACTTTGGAAACTTTGATTGTTTAATTCAGAGGGAAAAAAGAGAGAACAGATGGTCATAGGTGCCATGAATCAGAGAATGATGGTCTAGAAAGGGAAGATGGATAATGAAGAGAGTGAGAAAAATCATTTTTGGAAAGGGGCACCAAGAAATAAAATTTAAAAATTAATGAACAGGACTGGAAAGGAAAGGGGAATCTACATGGTTAACTGAGAGGGGAAAAAAATAAGGAAAAAAAAATATATATATAACCAAGAAAAAGCAAGAGAGAGCAACCAATAAATAAAACTCTAAAGGGAAAAGAGTAACAAATGAAAAGAGGAGATGGGGTGGGGAAGAAAGCCAGTAGGAACAGTGCCACCTTAAAAAAAAAAGATTAAATAATCAAGCAAATATAATATCATGTTTACAGAAGAAGGGGGGATCAAAACTTTTTTAAAAATAACTTAAAAGCTGGAGGAAAATACAAACATAAATCTTATAACTTTAAATGTGAATGGATTGAACCATCCAATAAAGTGAAAAAAATGATGTATACATACATATATGTCTATATAGGAGAGTATATGTGTGTATTAATACATATGTGAGTGTGTGTATATATGTGTACAAGTATACATAGACAGAGGGCACAGAACCAATTGAATAGGAGGGGATGATACTTAAAAGGTGAAATTGAGAGGTGAGAGAGGAATATAATGAGAGGAGATGGGGAGAGACAGAATGGGGTAAATTATCTCATGTAGAAGAGGCAAGGGAAAAGGGTTACAATGGAGGGGAAGAATAGGAAGGCAAAAGGGTTAACCTTTAAGTAAGATTAACCTTATTCTCATTGAATTTGGCTTAGGGAGGGAATGACATACACACTAAATAGGGTATCTCACCCTACAGGAGAGTAGGGGGGAAGGGGATGAGAGGGGGGAATGATGGAAGGGAGGGAAGGTTTGGGGGAGGATAGTTAGAAGCACACACTTTTGCAAAGGGACAAGGTCAAAGTAGAGAATAGAACAAGTGGGGGCAGGGATAGGATGGAAGGAAATATAGTAAGTCTTTCACAATGTATCCACTATGGAAATGTTTTATGTAGCTACACATGTACAACCTATACTGAATTGCTTATCTTCCCAGTAAGGGTGGGTGACAAGGGAGGAAGGGAATGAATCTGAA
>NW_027185735.1:16641003-16641434 GCF_028583685.1 Petaurus breviceps papuanus | reverse complement strand
ACACTAAATAGGGTATCTCACCCTACAGGAGAGTAGGGGGGAAGGGGGTGAGAGGGGGGAATGATGGAAGGGAGAGAAGGTTTGGGGGAGGATAGTTAGAAGCACACACTTTTGCAAAGGGACAAGGTCAAAGTAGAGAATAGAACAAGTGGGGGCAGGGATAGGATGGAGGGAAATATAGTAAGTCTTTCACAATGTATCCACTATGGAAATGTTTTATGTAGCTACACATGTACAACCTTATATTGAATTGCTTATCTTCCCAGTAAGGATGGGTGACAAGGGAGGAAGGGAATGAATCTGAATTTCAAAGTTTTAAAATCAAATGTTTAAAAACACACACACACACACACACACACACACACATATATATATATATATATATATATATATATATATATATATATATATATATAGAGAGAGAGAGAGAG
>NW_027185735.1:16593094-16640903 GCF_028583685.1 Petaurus breviceps papuanus | reverse complement strand
AAAAAAAAAAGAATCTTCTGGCTCCTTACTGTAGAAATGGAGGTTTAGCCAGTGTGAGCCCTGATTCTTCATCAACTCATTCCACAAATCTTCCATTTCATCATCTCTATCTATCATCTCATTACCATTACCCCCATGAAAGAGGAAAATGGGCTAAGAACCATCCTTTTTTCACAGCATCCTTTTCAGGTAGAGTTGGCAGTAGTTTTGACAGATTGTAGTTTAATTTTGAAGCAGACTAACAATTAAGAAAGAGGGGGATGGTCTCCAGTAATAATGAAGCACCCAGGTGGTGTAAAATGGTGATTGATACCTAATATGGTAAGATAGTGCAGGTAATGCTCTGACAGGAAACTGGGCATTCAAGGGAGAAATGGGAAAAAAATAGGAGGGGAAAAAGCTTAGGAAAGGAATAGAGAAGGAAGATAATGACTAGTGTTGCCAAGAACCTGGAAGAATAAAATACTCCTGGATATATGGGTAGAAATTTTATAAATACATGAGGAGGTTGGAAACATGACTAAAATAAAATTAATGGCATCACTTTGGAGCCAGGTACATTTAACATGTGAAACCTACCACAGATGGATTCTAGGGAACACATTTCCTGAATGATCTGATACCAACTCTCACCTGCTAGTACTCTTATCACAAAGGAAGAAGGCAGCTCTGGTAATTACTGGGAACTAAAAACAGGCAAATTGGCATAGGTGAAGGGGCTACATATCTCCTAAGTAAATGGCTACAATGATTATCCAGAATGTTCCACTCTACAAGCATGCCCAATAATAATAATATTAATAACTGACATTTATAGGGTATAAAGAGCTTCCAGGCAAGAAAATTTCCTCTACTAAGGAAGTTCAGCACCTTCTCTGCAACTTAAACTTTCAGAAAGTTACCTAGAACATGAAGAGGCAAAGTGACTTACTTAGGACCATACAAGAATATAGGAGACTTTCTGACTTTAAGGCTAGCTCTCTATCCACTGCACCATGTTGCCTCGCTAACATTCATATGGAACTTAAAGGTTTATAAAGTGCATAGAACATATAATTTCATTTAATTCTTACAGTAGGTTTTACCAGTATTATTTTTCCCATTCTATAGACAGGAATACTAAGAACCAGAGAAATTAAGTGATTTGCCGATGGTCACACAATTACAAACATTCTTAATATGGCTTTCCTTCTCTTTCCCTTTAATTTGATCTTTGGGACTTTGAAATATATATGATTTTGGGGAGGCTAGTGGCACAGTGAGTAGAGCACTGGCACTGGAGTCAGAAGGACCTGAGTACAAATCCAGTCTCAGATACTTAACACTTAGTAGCCGTGTGCACTTGGGCAAGTCACTTAACCCCAATTGCCTTGCCTTCTCCAAAAAGCAAAAAAAAGGTATGTATATATATATATATATATATATATATATATAGAGAGAGAGAGAGAGAGAGAGAGAGAGAGAGAGAGAGAATATATATATGTGTGTGTGTATGTATGTATGTGCGGGTGTATTGTGTAAATATATGTGTGTACGTGTGTGTGTGTGTATATATATATATATATACATATATATATATAAAATTTCATAGACATAGACATTCCCTTTCATGGTCAGATCATATAGTTTCCACATCTCACTAATTTTGTGGGTTGTAATAAAAAATAAACCATTACCTGAATTTAGCTGTCGTCCCTCAGTTGATGAATATTGTGGTTCTTTAATCTGAAGACTTTCTACCTTGGCAAGACCTTTCATGCAGAGCTTGTCCATCACAATGAGACAGAGGAAATGATGGTCCCTTCCACACATTCCTCTGAATTCCCACCAAAAAGTAACATTGTTTCACATTGAAAGGGCAATTGGTGAGGTTCTATAAATCCTATGGGTAATCTATGAATGTTTAGGAAATGTTATTGACTAGTTGAATTATAAGTAGCGTTATCATCCTCTATTCTATTCCTATAATTGATTGAATTCAATTTGAGGGGTATCAATTTATAAGGTGAACTGCTCCAAGTAATGTTAATATGAAATATTAGACCCCAAAGGCATGGTTTGCTTGGGTTTGGGTTTTTGTTTTTGTTTTCATTTCAGTTTTCTTTGTTTTTTTTTTTCAGCAAAGAAGCTTTCCTAGTTCCTCTGCATGTTGTTCCTCTGGCAATGGCAGCATGACCTTTATGTTAGAAATGGCCATGGCACAGAGGGCATTCATTAAAGTCACATCATGACTTGTCAAGAATAATATGGAAAGATGTCTTTACTAGATAACCTGGCACGAGTTTTCCCCCTTACCAGCATCCTGACACCTATGTAGCCTAAAGAAAATAAATATTTTTTAATAAGTAAACAGAATGAGGAAATGGAATGAGAAAATCACATTATTCAAAGAACCATGATATAACTACATGTATTTTCCAAAGTGGTTTACTGTCACTGAGCAAGGTGGCTCACTGAATAGACAACTGGACCTGAGTCATAGTCAGGAAGTCCTGAATTCAAATGGAACTTCAGGCACTTACTAGCTGTGTGACCCAGGTAAGACACTTAACTTCTGTCTGCCTCAGTTTTCTCAATTGTAAAATGAGCATAATGATAGCACCTACTTCCCAGGATTGTTGTGAGGGCCAATTGAGATAATATTTTCTTTGCAAACCTAAAAATAAGGCTAGCTGTACAGCAATGTACTATGTGCTATTATCCAGGGGGAGGAAGGGTGGAACAGAAGGGTGTCTACTACAATAACGTACATTTAACTGCATCTTACTGGCCAGGATTCTCTTAGAGTAGAACTGTTAGAGTGATGTTTGTGATAACTTTCCTTTATTGGATCTCCAGTCCTTGATCTTGACATAAGACCCTGCTAAGGCCCCTCCCAAAGCCTCCATATTCATTATCTGGTTCAGTAAATTCTACAACACGATTGGTAGTGTCCATAGCTTTGTCCATAGTCCTGTCCCAATGCTTGAAAGAGACTGTAACAGCAAGCATCCTAGCATACCCAGGATGACTGCTAGCACAGGTTTTTTTGATCTGCTTTACTGAAATAAAGCAACTTTAAAGATGCCAACAATCTTTAATTAAACATGTATATATACATATGTGTGTATAAACATATACACATGCACATATACATACACGTGTGTATGTGTGTGTATACATGTATATAGATATAGCTACAGATATAGATAGATATAGATATAGCTGATATAGATATAGATAATTCACTTAATTCAGCGGGGGGAAGTCAGTACCTGAACTTCAGAAAATACAAACAGAAATTACAAGCAGACAAAAAATACAGACAGAAAAAATAATACAACCCCACAGACAGGTCTTCTAGTTGTCTGACCATGACATACACACATGACATACATGACATACATACATGACATACATGACAATACCAGAGAGAGGAGCAACAACATCTGGGTTTTCAAAGCTGGGGGCTCAATGGCTGCCCAGAATCTCATCTGACCAAATCACACAACTCTTCCCAAAGTAAGCCCCAAAGCAAAATCTCACCTCAAACTAAATATACCCTTCTTCTGGGTCAGAGGACATTACAACTTTTGTGATCCACTGCCTAACTACAAAGTAACAAAAGGTGTGGGCCTTCCTGAAAAACAAGCCTCCCCCCAGTCAAGCCCCTCCTGTTGGGTTCCGATTGAGGCCCATTAAGGGGCAAGGAAGATCTTCAAATTTCCTAGGCCTATTAAGGGGCAGGTAAGATCTTCAAATTCTCTTACCAGAGAATTCAAAGATCACCTCTTTCAAAGTCCCACTGATCAGCAGACCATGGTAATGGAAAGAATTGCATAACTAAAGCAAAAGGATCTGCTTTCAAATTTGGGCTCTAACTACTTCTTTGACCTTGGATAAGTTCCCTGAGGCTTACAAACTATTCCTGCTAATTATCTCTTGCAACTAAGCTTCTTTGGGTAAAGCTTTTTTCCTTACATTGATTTATTCATTTATTTTTTAGATTTATTTAGTTAGTTAGTTTTCGTTTTCAACATTCATTTCCACAAGATTTTGAGTTACAATTTTTTTCTCCCTCTCTTCCCCCTACCCCCACCCCAAAATAGCAAGCCTACTGAATACCCCTTCTCCCAATCTGTTCTCTCTTATATTTTCCCCCATCACTGCTCTAACTTTCTAGTAGGGCAAGATGGATTTCTATTCCCCAGTTTCTATATATCTTATTTCCCAGTTGCACATAAAAAACAAAATATTTAAAAACATTTGTTTTGAAAACTTTGAGTTCCAGATATTTTCCCTTCTTTCCTCCTTACCTGCCCCCACTACAAATCAATATAGGTTGTATATGTATAGTTACCCACATCATTTCCATAGTAGTTATATTATGAAAGACTAACTATATTTCCCTCCATCCTATCCTACCCCACTTATTCTATTTTCTCTTTTGACCCTATCCCTTTTTAAAAATATTTGCTTCTAACTACCCTCTCCCCCAATCTGCCCTCCCTTCTATCATCCCCCCTCTTATCCCCTACCCCCCTATTTTCCTGTAGGGTAAGATACTCAATTGAATATGTATGCTATTTCCTCCTTAAACCAAATTCAGTGAGAATAAGGTTCCCTTTCACCTTCCTGCTCTTCCCCTCCACTGTAATAGTTTTCTCTTGCCTCTTTTATATGAGATAATTTACCCTAACTTATCTCCCCCATTCTCCTTCTCCCAATTAATTCTTCTCACCTCTTAATTTTATTTTTTTCATCCCTTTCATCCCTTCATATTCAACTCATCTTGTACCCTCTATGTATACATGAACGTACGTATGCCCACACTCACATATATATTTAAACACACATCCTCCTATACATACATATATATGTACGTAAACATATATGTGTGTGTGTATATTCCCTTAAAATATCCTTATTCTGAGAAAAGTCTTATGAATTGCAATTATTGTTTTTCCATGTAGGAAAGTAAACAGTTCAACTTTAATAAGTTCCTTATGATTACTTTTTCCTGTTTACCTTCTCATGCTTCTCTTGCTTCTTGTATTTGAAAGTCAAATTTTCTGTGCAGCTCTGTTTTTTTTTTCATCAAGAATGTTTGAAAATCCTCCATTTCATTGAATGACCATATTTTCCCCTGTAGCATTATACTCAGTTTTGCTGGGTGGGTGATTCTTGGCTTTAGTCCTAGCTCCTTTGACCTCTGAAATATTATATTCCAAGCCCTTTGATTCCTTAATGTAGAAGCTGCTAGGTCTTGTGTTATCCTGATTTTGTTGCCACAATATTCAAATTGTTTCTTCCTGACTGCTTGCAGTATTTTCTCCTTGACCTGGGAACTCTGGAATTTGGCTATAATATTCCTAGGAGTTTTCTTTTGGGGATCTTTTTCAAGAGGTGATTGGTGAATTATTTCAATTTTAACTTTTCCCTCTGGTTATAGAATATCAGAGCAATTTTCCTTGAGAATTTTTTGAAGGATGGTGTCTAGGTCTCTTTTGTTGATCATGGCTTTCAGGTAGTCTGATGATTTTTAAATTATCTCTCCTGGATTGATTTTCCAGGTCAGTGGTTTTTCCAATGAGATATTTCACATTGCTTTCTATTCTTTCATCTGTTTGGATCTGTTTGATAGTATCTTGATTTCTCATAAAGTCATTAGCTTCCAATTGCACCAGTCTAATTTATTCTCTTCAGTGAGTTTTTTAAACTCCTTTTCCATCTGTCAAATTCAGCTTTTTAAGGCATTCTTATCCTCATTAGCCTTTTGGGCCTCTTTTGCCATTTGAGTTAGTCTATTTTTTAAGGTGTTATTTTCTTCAGTCAGGCTGTTGTCTCACTTTTCTTAACTTTCTTGCATCGTTCTCATTTCTCTTCCTAATTTTTCCTCCACTTTTCTTACTTGGTTTTCAAAATCCTTCTTGAACTCCTCCATGGTCTGTAACCAATTCATATTTTTCTTGGGAGCTTTTGATGCAGGAGTTCTGACTTCATTGTCTTCCTCCTGTTCCATCTTTGATCCTTTTTGTTCCCCCCAAAAGAGTCTATGATAGGATTGCATTTCCTACGCTTGCTCTTGGTGCCAGTCAATTATTTGACTTTTGAACTCTTTGCCACGGTAGAACTCTGCTTTTGGAATGCAGAGAGCTTTGTCTTAAATTGTTGGTGTTTTCACAGCTGCTGGAGCAATTAGGAGGCTGCCCTCTCTGCAACCCCTAGAGGCTCTGGCACCTGGCCACACATCCCAGGACCAAGACTGCGATCCAGATCCAAGCAGGTCAAAGCAAGAGTGCTTACCCTCTGAATGGTTGCTTCGTCCCCCTACAATCTGCAGGCTAGGAGCTCCTGAGGCAGCCATGCAGTGGCAGCTGCACAGCAACTGTGCCTCCTCTGCTTGTCACAAGCAGGGCTGTGCTTGGCTCCCAGTTTTGTGCAGTAGTCCCTTCCTGCCAGCTTGCCAGGCTGTCTTCAGTGGGAGATTTGTTTCTCTCTGTCCCTTTTTGTGTTCTGTAGCTCTAAAATTTGTTTAGAGTAATTTTTTTACATGTATTGGAGGAGGTGGAAGCTGGAGCTACAGGGAAGTCTTGTTTCTACTCTGCTATCTTGGCTCCACCCTAAGTTAGATTTCTATACCTAACTGATTATGTTATTCCCTCTTTAAGCCAAATCTGATGAGAGTAAGATTCAAATAATATTCATCTCCCTCCCTTCTTTCCCTCTACTGTAATAGGGTTTTCTGCCTTTTCATGTGATGTAATTTACATTTATCTGCCTCTTCCTTTCATCTTCTCCTAGTACAATCCCTTTTCACAACTTAAATAGATGTTTTTTATCATCACATCAAGGTCAACTTAAATCCATGCCCTCTGTCTATGTATACCCTTCTTAAGTGGTATATTAACAATACAGTTCTCAAGAGTTACAAGTGTCAGGGGAAGCTTGGTGATGCAGTGAATAGAGCACCAGCCCTAGAGTCAGGAGGACCTGAGTTCAAATCCAGACTCAAACACTTAACACTTACTATCTGTGTGACCTTGGGCAAGTCACTTAACCCCAAATGCCCTTTCCTCCAAACACACACACACGCACACACAAATGATCTATAAAAAAAGTTACAAGTGTCATCTTCTCTTTTAGGGATGTAAGCAGTTTGCCCTTATTAATAACATGTTTTTCTTTTCTTTCCTGTTTACCTTTTTATGCCTCTCTTGAGTCTTGTATTTGAAGATCAAATTTTCTGTTGAGCTCTGTTCTTTTCATGATGAAGGTTTGGAAAGCTCCTTTTTTATTGAATGATTTCCTCCCCTGAAAGGTTATGCTCAATTTCATTGGATCCTTGGTTGTAATCCAAGCTCCTTTGCCTTAGAGAACACCATATTCCATGCTCTGTGCTCTTTTAATGTAGAATCTGCAAGGTCCTGCATAATTCTAACTGTGGATCCATGATGTTTAAATTGTTTCTTTTTGACAGCTTATGGTACTTTCTCTTTGACCTGGTAATTTTGGAATTTGGCTACGATATTCCTTGGTGTTATCAATTTGGAATCTCTTTCAGGAGGTTATCAGTGGATTCTTTTGATGACTATTTTGTCTACTGGTTCTTCCTTGAGACAGTTTTCCTTAATGATTTCCTGAAAGATACTGTTCAGGCTCCTTTTTTTATCATAGTTTTCAGGTAAACCAATACTTTTCAAATTGTCTCTACTTGACCTATTTTCTAGGTTAGATGTTTTACTAATAAGATATTTTACATTTTCTTTTATTTTTTTCATTCTTTTGCTTCTGTTTGACTGATTCTTGATATCTCAGAGAGTCGTTAGCTTCCCCTTGCCCAGTTTTAATTTTAAGAAATTGTTTTCTTTTATTAGATTTTGTACCTCCTTTTCTATTTGACCTAGTTTACTTTTTTTAAAGCAATTGGGGTTAAGTAACTTGCTCAAGGTTACATGGCCAGGTGTTTCTGGGTGGGTGCTAAGTGTCTGAGCCCGGATTCAATCCCCAGGTCATCTTGACACTGGAGCCGGTGCTCTTACTCGCTGTGCTACCTGGCCGCCCCGACCTATTTTACTTTTAAAGAAGTTCTCTCAGTGAATCTCTGTGCCTCCTTTTCCATTTGACCAATTTTACTTTTTAAGGATTTGTTTTCTACAGCCAATTTTGTCCTTTGTTTTCCCAGCTATTGACTCTCTCTTGTGTATCTCTCACGTCTTTTCCCATTTTTTTTTGTCTACTTCTCTTATTTGATTTTTAAAATTCTTCTTGAACTCTTCCAACAAGTTTTTTAGGGCTTGGGACCAGTTCATATTCCACTTTGAGTTTTCAGATGTGGGTATATTGACAATTTTGTCCTCTTCTGAATTTGTGCCTTGATCTTCCCTGTCTCCATAATAAGAATATGATCATTGTCCATTTCTGTTTTTTTACTTGTGGTGTTTGCAATTTCTGGATTTTAGAGTTGAGCTCTCTTGCTGGTGTGTAAAAGGCACTGGCCCAAGCTCCTTGTACTGAGTGCCCAGGACCTGATCACTGGATTTGTGTGCTGGTAGCTGGAGACTCTAGGGGTCTGGCAGCTTACCTGGTGCAAAGCGGGGGTCAGCAGCACTGGAGGTCTGAGGGTGGGGGTGGGGAAACTGGTGCCTGTGGGACACCTGCTCACCTGGGCCTTGCACTGGCTCCTGTTCACCTGGACTTTGCACTCAAATGTTTGGCTGTTGACAGATGTCTGTGCCTGTGCCTCCTGGAGTTGTGTTTCCTGGAGTTGTACTGAAGCAACAGGAGATTTGGCCACTGGAGAATACAGGTGCACATGGTTGTTTTCTGACCTGGTATCTTCTGGTTCCCCTCCCTGTGCTGAGGCACTTGGGGGAAGTCCTGTTCTTGGTGTTTGCCTATTCTGCCACCCTGGGCCCCAGAATCTCCCCCTGTTTTGCTGAGTTGGAACTTGCTACTGGCTTGCTGGGACACCTACTGTCTTGTGCTGCTTCCCCTCCCCCAGAGTTCAATGGGCCTTTTCCATTAGTTTCCCAAGATTCCTGGGCTACAAGACTGTTGTACCCCCATCTTTATGCTGACTCAGCTGTTCCAGGATTTTTTTTCTGACAATATTTTCTGTATCTTCAAAGGTCAGTAGGGGAGTATGAGAGTGATTTACTTCTTTCTCCGCTATCTTGGCTCCCAGAAGCAGAAGCTCTACCAACAAAAATATGATAAATAAAGATAGTACCAAATAATAACAAATTTATGGGAAATAAAATACACAAAAGAAAGCTGAAAGGGGTAGGAGAATGTATCTGGCTTGGGAGCCTAGTAAAAAAGTCAAAGAAGTCCAAAATGAGTGCAGCTAGTGGAAAATGAGGAGATATCTATCCTCTCCTCCTTCTTTAAATGGAGAAGGTATAATTTTAAGAGAAATTTACTCAGTTTCTATAATATGTGTAGGTTCATAGGTGGAATGGTAGTTAAATGAATTCCATGGAAATTTTTGAGAAAATTGAAGATTCTTTTTTTTTTTGCATTGTTTTTGAAGGAGGGAAGATAGGGCAATTGGGATTTAAGTGACTTGCCCAAGGTCACAGGGCTAGTTTTTGGGTTAAATGTCTGAGGCCAGATTTGAACTCAGATCCTCCTGACTCCAGGGCTGGTGCTCAATTCATTGTGCCACCTAGCTGCCCTGAAAATTGAAGATTCTTAAAACAGTATTAGAAGAGAACTAAGAACTGAACAGTAGTCTGAAGATTTTTCAGGCTTCTTTGATGAGTAAGGGAAAACTCAACTACCCTATTATGTCTAGTTGGTACCAAAATATGCTTTGAATTGCTTTCAGTCATCTACCAAGAAAGCCTGACATGCCTTGAAACCACACAAATTTCTCCCCAAGTCTAGGAAGAGTAATAATATCATTGCTACTAAGAAAAATCATCTACTTTTCCTATAACTCCAATTACAATCCACCTAACTCCCCAAATTGAAGCTCCTTTTCCTAGTCACCATTCTCTTATCAGGTGTTGTCCTTTTCTTTGATAATATGAGGTTCTTGGGGGGAAGTAATGGTGTCACTCTTATGTTCATATCCCCAGAACTTAGCACAGCGACTGGCACATCATAGGTACTTAATAAACATATTTTCATTCACTTCACTTCATTTTTTTTTTCATGAGAAAAAGGGGAGGAGAAGATCTTGAGACAGAGAAAAGAAAAAAATTGTGAAAAACATTTAGAAAGACTAGAAATACTAAAGTCAGAGATTAATTTTGAGGAAGGAAATTTCAAGAGAAGGAGAAAGAGAATCCTATCTTTAATAGAAAAAAAAGATTCGATAAAAGCACAACTTGAATTAAAGGAAGATTAAAATTAATTTAATTTAAAAATTAAATTTGAAAATTCATTAAGGGACCTGGGAACAAGGGGAAAGAGGAATAGAAGAAGAAAGTGAAAGGAGAGGGAAAGGGCAAGTTGAAGGACTTGAAAAGAGGAAGAAAAACCTAGGAGCACCTCTCAAAATACAGGGTCAGCCCCCAAAGAATGTTATCTAAGATTCAAAGTAGGCAATGGGTCTTTGTCCACTCAAATCATGTCTCATGATCACCTAATGATGTCTTTATCTTTAATCATCAGTAGAAAGACATAATTTGTTGAAAACAAAAGCATTCAATGAAATAAGACAATGAGAAAAAGTAGTAATAAAATATAACAGTAAAGCCTGGGGCATACTCTTTCACAAATCAACACTATCAGTCAGAGAAGTAGACATAAGAAACAGGAATGGGGAGACCAAGATGTAGAAAATACATATGGCTAAAGTATATGCACTAAGGGACAACTCATGCTCCCCAAACTGTGAGCCAGTTGTCTTCTGGTGAGATAGTTGTATTGTTCTTGCCAGACCTAATTTATTTATTTAATTATAATTTAAATTAAATCCTATTTTTTAATTAATAAAAATTTATTTTCTCTTCCTCTTACCTCTTTTCCTACCCTTAAGCCCCAGATTGAGAAAGAAAGAAAAACAAAGCCCTTATTACAAATGTGGTAACTTATAGTTAAGCTAAAAATGTTCCCATACTGGCCATGTCTTAAAATTTTGTCTCAGTCTGTACTCTTGTAACACCAACACAATATTCACAGCACTAACGGTGACTATGAATATATGGGCATAATTCTGAATCACAAAATATAACAGACTCTCCATATAGAAGACAGAACAAAACATTTATTCAGATGCCAGAAAGACACACTCTAAAACCAGAAAGACAAATCCATCATAACAACAAGGAAGTTAATATACCATAACATAGCAGGAAGTCATGCCAACCTTTAGTAGTACCACAAATAAACATTCACAAGCCTAGCTGTCTCTTTGACTGCATCCTCTCTCCTCCCTTCATTTAACTGCTCTAACTCCCAGTTTCCTGCTGGGCTCTGCTCTACCCATCATCCAACTCCTCTCACCACAAGCTCCTTTTGATTACATTCAACCTATTAGGGGGCAGGGAAGATCTTCAAATTCCCTTAGGCCTATTAAGGGTCAGGTAAGATCTTCAAATTACCATTACCATCACAACTCTGAGTGCATTTCTTCTCTGTCAGGAGGTGAGTACTATGTTTCATCATGAATCCTCTGGAATTGTACATGGTGATTAGGTGATTAGGACCTGAGATCCTAAGTCTCTCAAAATTGTTTGTCTTTGTCACATTGCTGTCATTGTATAAATTGTTCTCATGGTTCTGCTCACTTTAATCTGCATTGGTTCAACCCTCTTCTCAGGTTTCTAATGAAACCACCCCTTTCTTAATTTCTTACAGAGAGTAGTGATCCATTACATTCATATATAAAAAGTTATTCATTCCACAATTCTTCCAATTCCAATTCTTTGCCACTATAAAAAGAATGACTGAGTATTTTTGAACATCCTTCATTAGAGTTTGTTTTGCTCAAGATTCAACCCTCCTTTAAACAACCCTGTCTTTTATTTTCACCTTTCCTTTTTCCCTTTTCCCTCCTGTTTCCTAGTTGAGTGAAATGTATTTCTATATCAAATTCGGGGGGTGGGGGAGTATGCATGTGTATGTGTGTGTCTGTGTGTGTTCTTCCCTGCCTTGGAACAATTCAGATGAAGGTGAAGTTCAGGTGCTATCTCCAGACCCCACCAATCTCTTCTTCTTTTTATACTTCTACTTGTTTATCTCGATCATGTTAGCTAATTGTCTTCATTTTTCTTCTACATTTCCCAAGCTCCAATGTATGGTCTTCTTCCTTTCCTTTTCCATTCTTCTTTTACATAACAAAATCACTCCCAGGCCCTCTTCTTCTATAATCTTAGACTATGTTAAAGTTCTTAGGGGACATATCTATCATCTCTCCATATTAGAATGTAAACTATCATGGTTTAATCCCTTATGATTATTTACACTTATTTACCATTTTGTGTTTCTTTTGAATTCTAACATTTTTATGAAGCTCTGGTATTTTCATCAGTAATGCTTCAAAGTTTTCTATTTCATGAAAGATCCATTTCTCCTCTATAGAATTATACTAAGGTTTTTTCTGGAAAATTATTTTTGGTAGTGAACATGTATCATTTTATTATTGGTTCTATTTATAATGTATTGATTTTGTCCTGTAACTGCTTAAGTCATGGTTCTTTGTCTCTGAATTTTAGTTTAGAGTTCAGCTGGCCAGTAATGGGACACTTAAAATCCAGATTTCTTAGCTCAAGGAACTTAATTGATATTGGAGAATGTGTGTGAATAGTAAGGGAATTTGGGCCTGATGCACCAGGCTATCCTTCAAGGATGTCTGGCTTGCTGTCCAAAAGTCTGGGCTACTATTTCACATTGGACTCAAAAAGCACTTCTTAGTCTAATGAGAGAAGAAAAGGATAGGGTCATTGCTAGCCTCCATTACCAAATCTCTAACTAATTGTGTTGTTCTCTATAACCAGTCATGTTGCCCTTAATCCCATGATGTCATATACCCTTCTCTGTACTTTGTTCTGTACTCCCAAATGCCAAAAAAAGAGGAACTTGACTCTTGTTTGAGGTCTTTAGTATAAGTGGAGGCAAGCCACTGATCCATTTATTGACAGGTAGAGTGTCCCCTCTAATAAATGTTATCCTGCTCAGAGAATTGCTTCAATATATCCTTTGTTAAAATTCAATCACAACTTTGGTAAACTCATATTCTCCACCTTCTAGAATATCATATTCTAATCTCTCTGCTGATTTTTAAATTGTGACTTCCAACTTTCGTGTGACACTAATTGTGGTTCATTGATATTTGGATTTTTTCTTCCTGGATACTTGCACTCTTTTTTCTTTGACATGAATGCTTTTAATTTTGTCTATAATATTCCAGGAAATATTCCATTTTGGAGTTTCTTTCACAATTTGACTAGTAGATTCTTTGTACTTTCACTTTTTCCTCTAGTTTTAAAAGATCTGGGTAGTTTCCTTTTGTGATTTCTTAAAATATAATCTGTAGTCTCTTTTTTCTCATAGATTTCAGGCAGTTCAATGATTCTTCAGCTATTTTTTCTTGATTTCTTCTCAAGGTCAGTGGTTTTGCTATATGACATACATTTTCTTTTTTTTTTTTTACTCTTTTAACTTTGTTTTTAATGTTTTTTTTTTCCTCATGGAGTCTTTAACTTCTATTTAGACTATTTTAATTTTCAGGGAATTTGTTGTTTAGTGAAAGTTTTTGTGCATCTTGTACAAAGCTAATTCCCTTTCCAAGTCTTTCTTCCATAGGTCTCATTTCCCCCCATTTTTCTTCCTAGTGCTCACACTTCATTTATAAAATATATTTTTCAATTCTTAGGAAAAAAACTATTTCTTCAACTTTTTCAGGAATTCTAGCTGAACTTGTACCCTGAACTTGTGCTTTCCTTTGAAATATTCCTTATAGATATTTTGGAGTCATGATTTTCTTTTGGGTCTGTGTCTTGATGAGTCCCTGTTGCTGTAGTCATTTTTTCCCTTAATATTATTTTTTTCCAATCACATGTAAAGATAGTTTTCAAAATTAATTTTTGTAGAATTTTGAGTTCCAGATTTTTCTCCTTCCTTCCCTTCCCTCCTCACTCCTCAAGAAAGCAAGCAATCTGATATAGGTTATACATGTACAATCATGTTAAATATATTCCCACACTAGTCATGTTGTAAAAGAAGAATCAGAACAAAAGAAAAAAGCCATGAGAAAGAAAGAACAAAAAAATGTGAAAATAGTATGCTTTGATCATCATTCAGACTCCATAGTTCTTTCTCCAGATGTGGTTAGCATTTTCCAACATGAGTCTTTTGGAATTGTCTTGGATCATTATGTTGCTGAGAAGAGTTAAGTCTATCATAGTTAATGATTGTACAATGTTGCTATTCCTATGTACGATCTTCTCCCGGTTCTGCTGACTTCACTCAGCATTAGTTCATGTAGGTCTTTCCAGGTTTTTCTGGAGTCCACTTGCTCATCATTTCTTATAGCACAACAATATTCCATTACTTTTATATAACACAACGTGTTCAGTCATTCCCCAATGGATGAGCATCCCCTCAATTTCCATTTATTTACCATCACAAAAAGAGATGCTATAAATATTTCTGTATATGTGGATCCTTTTCCTGTTTTATGGTCTCTTTGGGATACATATTCGAGATACAGATATTGTTGGATCAAAGAGTCTTTGAGAATAGTTCCAACTTGCTCTCCTAAATGCTTGGATCTTTTCACAACCCCACCAACAATACGTTAGTGTTCCACTTTTCACATATCTTATCCAACACTTAATCATTTTCCTTTTCTGTCATATTAGCCAATATGATAGGTGTGAGGTGGTACCTCAGAGTTGTTTTCATTTGCATTTCTCTAATCAATAGTGATTTAGAGAGTTTTTTCATATGACTATAGACAACTTCAATTCCTTCATCTGAAAACTGCCTATTCATATCCTTTGACCATTTATCAATTGGAGAATGACTTGTATTCTTATAAATTTTTAGCTCAGTTCACTATATATTTTACAATTGAGGAGTGGCCAGGTGGCACAGTGAGTAAGAGCATGTAGCAGCAAGCACCCCAGCGTCCCCAGGGTGGCTGCCAATACAGGTTCTTGGATATGCTTTGATAAAGGAAAGCAACTCAAAATGGGTTAACAAGCTTACTTTAATCAGTCAAACATATATCGTTTACCTAGTTCAGGGGAAAAAGGTCAGCACCCTGAACTTCAGAGTATACAGACAGAATTATCAAGACAGAGAAACAGATCAAGTAGACAGGTTTCCAAACTGTCCAACCATTACATCCATACCAAATCAACATCTGGGTTTTTCAAAGCCGGGGGGCTCTCAACAACAGCTTCCCAGAGTCTCATCTGATTAAGTCACAGAACACTTCTCAAAGTGAGCCCCAAAGCAAAGCCTCATATCAGGGATTATATAGCCTTCTCCTAGCTCAGAGAATGTAACAACCTTCTGGACCCACTGGCCAATCAAAAAGTATCTACTGAAAAACAAGCCTCCCACCCCAGGCTCCAGGTGCACTTTAGCCTAGGGGCAGGGAAGATCTTTAAATTTGCATTTCCATTACAGAGCTCTGGCTCCAGTGTCGGGAGACCTGGGATCAGTTCCAGCCTCAGATACTTAACACCCACACAAAAAAACTGGCCGTGTAACCTTGGGCAAGTTACTTAACCCCAATTGCTTAGGGGTGACCAAGTGGTGCAGTGAGTAAGAGTGCCAGCCCCAGTATCAGGAGACCTGGGATCAGTTCCAGCCTCAGATACTCAGCACCCACCCAAAAATAACTGGCAATGTAACCTTGAGCAAGTTACTTAACCCCAATTTCTTTAAAAAAAAAAAAAAAGAATTGAGGCCTTCATCAGAAACACTTGCTATAAAAATTGTTTCCCATCTTTTTGCTTTCCTTGAATCTTGTTTGCATTGACTTTCTTTATGCACAAACTTTTTAATTTAATATAATCAAAATTATCCATTTTACTTTTTATAATATTCTCTATCTCTTATTTGTTCACAAATTCTTCCCTTCTCCATAGATCTGACAGGTAAACTATTTCTTACTCTCCTAATTTGCTTATGGTGTCATCCTATATGTCTAAATCATGTACCTATTTTAACCTTATATTGGTATAGGATGTGAGGTGTTGGTCTATGCCTAATTTCTGCCATACTATCTTCCAGTTTTCCCAGAAGTTTTTGTTAAATAGTATGTTCTTATCCCAGAAGCTGGAGTCTTTGGGTTTATCAAACATGAGATTACTTTAGTCATCCACTACTGTGTCTTCTATACCTAACCCATTCCACTGATACACCACCCTATTTCTTAGCCAGTACCAAATAATTTTGATGATTGCCACTTTATAACAAAGTTTTAGTCTGGGATGGCTAGGCCACTTTACTTTGTATTTTCCCTCCATTAATTTCTTTGATATCCTTGACTTTTTTTTCTTCCAGATGAATTTTTTAATTTTTTTTTAGCTCTATAAAATAATTTTTGGTCATTTGATTGGTATGGCATTGAATAAGTAAATTAATTTAGGTAGAATTGTCGTTTTTATTATATTAGCTCAGGCCATCCACAAACAAAAGATATTTTTCTGAGGGGTGGAGTCAAGATGGTGGAGTAGAAACAGGACCTCCATGCAGCTCTGGCACCCACCACCTCCAATTCATGTAAAAGGGGACTCTGAACAAACTTTGGAGGTACAGAACCCACAAAATGACATAGAGAAGCTAACTTGCCACTGAGGACAGCCAAGCAGGCCAGCAGGAATAGGCCAGGGCAGAGCTCCCAGCCAAATGTAGCCCCACACGAGCCAGAGGTTTTAGCCCCAGGGGTGGGCCTGACCAACCACCAGCTGGAGGGACTCCAGATCACCAGCAGGTGTGGTAGTTTCCAGAATTATCAACACATAGATGCTAAGGACGAGGTGAGAGGTCAGTGCAATGTGGACTTTGGGATCCAGTAGTTGAGAGTGTGATTGGCCTTTATCCCCTGGAGGGAGAAGCCACTGAGGCAGCGTGCAGCTGCAGCCACATGGCAGCTTCAGCTCCTGGCCTACAGAGTGTAGGGGGACCAAGAGACCAGTCTGAGGGGTAATTGCTCCTGTTTTAACCTGCTTGGATCAGGATTGCAGTCTAGGGTGGAGGTCCTGGGGTGTGCGACCAGCTTGCCAGAGCGTGTGGAAGCTTCAGAGAGGGCACCCAAATAATACCTTCGGCAGCTGAGAAAACACCAGCATTTGGGACAAAGCTCCCCTGTCTGGTGGCAGAGTCCTACTGTGGCAAAAAGCCCAGGGATCAAGTGATTGAGTGGCGACATGAGCAGGCAAAGGAAGCAAAATAAATAGAGCAACCCAACTTTACACTCCTATTTTGGCAACTTTCTCCAGAGGTAAATCCTATCTAACATTTCTAAAATTCTATTCACATCCTTAACTTTTCTTATTTATTTTGTAGTTAAATTTATCTAGTTCTGAAAGGGGGAAGTTGAGGTCCCCCACCAATATAGTTTTACTGTCTATTTCTTCCTGTTACTCATTTAATTTCTCCTTTAAGAATTTGGATGCTATAACCTTTGGTGCATATATGTTTAGTATTGATATTACTTCATTGTCTGTGGCACATTTTTAGCACGATGTAATTTCCTCCCTTATCCCTTTCAATTAGGTCTGGTTTTACTTTTGCTTTGCCTGAGATCTGGATTGCTACCACTGCTTTTTTTTTTTTTACTTCAGCTGAAGCATAATATTTTGCTCTAGGCACTATCTCTCTGCTTCAGATGTGTTTCTTGTGAACAACATATTATAGGATTCTGATTTTTAATCAGCTCTGCTATCTGCTTCCATTTTATGGGGGAGTTTATCCCATTCCCGTTCATAGTGTACTTCCACAGTAGGTTTTTATGGTGGCATTTTCTTTTTCTTTGCTCATTATTTAAGCCTATTTCTTCATTACAGTCTTCACATTAGGGTCAGGCTCTGTGCACTTCTGAAGAGAATGTTTGAGTTGAGTTTCTGTCCTTTGGGATTCTGCTGCTTTTTTCTTGGTGTGTTGAGTATTGTGTTATTCCAGGATCTCAGGAACAGCTTAGTCTGAGGACCTGCAGCACTTCCAAAGTGGTCTGATACAGAACAAAGAGATATCACTGCACTCGTGATCTGAGTTCTACAAGTTCCTAATATGGGTTTGGACTCAAGGAACATACATATGGGATTGTCCCTGGTTGGATTTCTAGTCAGCTGCTATATACTTAGCCATTATCAACTAGCTGGAAAAGTCTGGAGTAAAAGAACTATAGGTTCCACTTTGGTCTAGAATTCCTGCCCTGTTTTTTTTTCTACTGTAGAGTTCTGACTGGACTGGAAATTGGAACTGAAACCCCATTTGCTCCTGATGTCAGAACCACACAGTTTCTTGCTGTTTCTGTACT
This sequence comes from Petaurus breviceps papuanus, assembly GCF_028583685.1. Taxonomy (NCBI): domain Eukaryota; kingdom Metazoa; phylum Chordata; class Mammalia; order Diprotodontia; family Petauridae; genus Petaurus; species Petaurus breviceps. The sequence goes on along the minus strand of NW_027185735.1, from coordinate 16,622,473 downwards.
TGTTCCTTTATTAGTGTACAGCTTGGGACTCATGTCCACTCCTTGCTCTGAAAAGCCACTCCCAGTCACAGATATCCTGCCTAGTCTACCCTACATCTGTAATCCAAAACTGGATTGTGGGCAATAGAGCTGCCAGTTGATACCTATTTCTGCATCCCATACAAAGTCAGGCCCCTCAGTGATAAACCTAGGAGTTCTTGCCCTGCTACACAGCCTCTCCCTGCACTAGAATGCTTAGTGTGGCTATTCCAGGCTAGCAAGAACCCATCTGCATTGTCCACAGACCTCTTTCTCTCTTTGTGAATGTGGGCTGAGAAAATAGCTTATGGTAATTTTTATTGGATTTCCTGATCAGAACTTAGTCTGCTGTATTTCTTTGTTCTGAGGGGACAAGTTTTGGAGGAGAGGCTAGCTGTCCTTCCTACTACTCTGCCATATTGGCTTTGCCTCTCTTCCAGCCCTACTTTGCACTTATTTCCACTGGTTTCCATTGGGTGTATTGTGTGACTGTGGAATTATTTTCCACTTCCAGATCTTGGTTCTAGCTGAAATCTTTGGTTATATTAATATATATTTCTCATATGAATTGTAAGCTTTGGTATTCTTTATATCATTTAATTCAACCCCTTGAGGCTCTCCTAGAAAGGGAGAAAGTCCTTGCCTCAGTTATAGGTCCAGCTAAAATTCTGCCTAAAGAAAAAGAGGAAAAAAACTTTTACTTTAGGGAATGGGCTTTCTGTTCCTCTTTAGAGTCTTAGCCAAAAGACTTTCAATTTCCAGAAAGTGATTCTTTTCCCCAAGTATCAATATCATTAGGATACAGAACAGGTTTCTCCAAACTACCTAATGCCCATAGGCTTAATTTGCCTTTTGAATGTGAACATGATGGTCTCTGGGCTTGAGTGTCTGTGGGTGACCTCACTCTAACCATTGCATGTACCCTGCAATTTTAATCTCCAAAGGTTGGTGTATTCCTGTGCTATCTACCCAATAACTCCACAAACAATGAAGGATTTTGGAGTACTCCAGTTTCTCAGCTCCTGACCCCTTCTACGTTTCCAAGCATATGAGTGGTCCCAAGAAAGGTATAGAAACAAAGTTAAGTCCAGGGGGCAAGCTCATTGTCTCTTCTAGCTGTCCAGCCACATTCTTGGCTTTTCAAATGCAGGTATATTCAGTTAAAGCCTCAACCTTATGTCTTCCCCTCAATAAAACAGAGATTTGTGACATGTATTAAAGTGTAACAAAATTAGCACATCACAGTTCACTTAGTTAATACAGCCAACACAATTCACACAGTTAAATTCAGTCCAAGGCACACACAAATACTTGATACATGACATTAGAACCACTTACTCTTAGTCATAGCTCATGTAACCCACACAATGTTAGGAGACATAATCACAGCCTAGATGACTACTCTGGCTATAGGTTTACAAGTCTATTATAATATATGACACATCATATCACATGACACAACCAAGTCAAGACAAATCAACAAGCACTTATTAAGCTTCAGTTCTGTACCAGGTACCGGGCTAAGTCCTGGGAATGCAAAGAAAAGTAAACCAAAGGCCTTACTCTCAAGGATCTCACAGTCATGGGTGAGACAACATTCAGCAACCACATGCAAAACAAGATATGCTTAGACCACATAAAGCAAAGTTTTGTAGGGCGGCAGAAACAGACTTCTGCCGAAGAGTTCATTTATGCAAAAACACACTGAACAAACATTCTTTCTGTTTTAGACATGCAAGTGATGTTTTCCTCAAACCAGGTACCAGAATCCCTTTATTTGCCATTACAATAAAATGCTAAACCACGTCATGACACCTGTTGTGTAAGACTCAATTTCTGGGCTGATTCCTAGACAAAGAACTCATTTTAGCCAAGATGTATTGCTCAGTGAGGCCCAGCTCAGTGAGGCTTCCTCCACATCAAACCTGTGTTTCTAGGCATTCACATAGAGTACTCCCTTCTGTTGAAAATGTAAGCTCACTCATTCTTAGTTTTTCTATACCTTCAATGAACTTCTTTATTCAATTATATTGTGGCTGCTATGGCTATGGTGTTCCCCACAGCCCCCAAACTTATACCCTCCTAAGTTTACACTGAGTAACCAAATATATCAGTCATATGCTATGTCAGTTATGCATGGTTAGCAATAGCATGGGTACAAACCTATAAACTGGAATCCTACGTCAAAGAAGCATTGTGGTTGTTGAGTCATTTCAGTTGTGTCCAACTCTCCATGATCCCGGCTGGGGTTTTCTTGGCAAAGATACTGGAGTGGTTTGCCATTTCTTCCTCCAGAACATTTTATAGATGAGGAACTGAGGCAATCAGGATTAAGTGACATGCCCAGGGTCACACAGATAGTAAGAGTCTGAAGCTGAATTTGAATTCAGGTTCTCCTGACTCCATGGCCAGTGCTCTATTCACTGTACCTCCTAGCTGCCCAAAGAAGCCTACAAACAGTAATTACAATGCATGTCTGCATCCGTGTCATGAATTATTATGGTATTAAAAGATTGATATCATATGATATTATACATATTTTTTGTATTTCTGAGTTTCTAAACTAGTTCTGTGTCATCAGCTGGTCTTCATGTGTCATTTGCAGCTTTCGCAAAGCTCCCCCACAATTCCCATTAAATTTCTTATGCTGACCCACAATATGTTGAAACTGAGATGGGTAAGTCAAGATGTGGAAGAGGTAACTGTATCTCATTTGGCTTTCACAATACACTACAATAACAAAATGCATGTCATGCAGAATGTTCAAAACATCTTGTAACACAAGTCTAAGATTTTTTGAATGCCCTAAATATAGAGTATAATGAGAGAGTAAGATGTAAAACATCTATTATGTACACTCCATCAATGAATTCTTCTGGCCAAATGAGTAACTACTCCCTTTTTTTCCTGATGCATCATAATCAAGTTTGGTCACAGATAGTACTTCAATTAACCTGACTTCACACACAGAATCACTGATGAGCAGCACCAATCCTAGGCTTGAAGATGACTCTGTCTGGCTCTCACAGTGTCCTATGGATACGTACCCCTGTTCACTAGACGTTCCATAAATGAAATAAAAGATTGGAAAGAAACTAACTCTAGGTTCAACCTTTCCCTGTTGTCTAAGCAGAGCTTACCCTGGAGCTGGCATATAATTAGTTGAGTTTCCTTGCCCCTTTGGTGGAATAGTTATTAGAATCATCACCCTCCTCTTGCATTTTCTATCTCTTGCAACTGGTTCTCTGAGTCTGCTTAGCTGACTGTTCATTGCAATTTTCCACTTACCAGGAAGCTCAACTAATTCCCAATAGGCAATAAGTGCTTTCAATGCATTGTCTTTACAGGATCACGAGCATTCGATATTCTATTATTTTGTAAATAAGTATGTTATTCTATATTCTCAGGTATTTGGTGTAGAGTACCTTTCCACTGGCCTATTATCATTTGTGCTTACTACCCAATAAGATTTCTTTAGCATAATTCTATCACCTTCATAAAGAACTTGACAATGAACTTGGGCAATATGTAGGTGCTTGTATCTATATGAGTTTTCTGAACTGAAGCCATAGCCTACTTCCTCATAAACCTCCATCAGCTGATCTCTCAATAGAAAGACTTATTCAACTTGTCTGTCCTCCCATCTCCATATCACAAGTCAAAGGGCAAAGCCCATTGCGGCTCTAACTCAAAAAATGGGACAAAGTCAGTGGCATCATTTCTGGTAGCACTGTATGAATGGAGTCTAAATGTCATGTTCTGACTCTCATGAGAGTTTTCTTCTGGCCTCAGGGTCTTTAGCATATCATGTGCTTGCAAAGCTCAGGTAGGTCTGAGTCTTCCTAAGATTTTAGATGTATGATTAGACTTCTTGGTTCCATCCAAAGTCAACGATCCCTTAAATAGTTTGCTTTCAAAGTTTCTTCTTTAGTCAGGGATGAGAAATTATGGTGAGGACCAAAAAGTAGGCTTTTGTAGGGGAAGACAGAGGGAGAAGAAAAAAAGCCAATAGATTATGGTTAGACAAGGAGATTGTGGAGTTCTTGAATTTAGAAGTGATATATTTGTGAGTGATGGAAAATCATATTTGTGTGTGACTGAGGTGGGATAGAGCAGTATTTTATGGGAACTGAGTAGGCTTAGGAACTGAGTTTGCTTGAGGGAACTCATTGAGGAAGAAAAGGGAATAAACTCCGCAGCTATAGACAACAGCTAGGCAGCTATTTGGTGCAGGGGACAGAGGACTGGGCTTGGAATCAAATCCAGCCTCAGACATATACTAAGTATATAACCTGGGCAAGTTATTTATCCCTGTTTGCCTCAGTTTCCTCATCTGTAAAATGAGCTGGAGAAGGAAATAGCAAACCACTCCAGTAGCTTTGCCAAGAAAACTCCAAATTGGTTCACAAAAATGAAAAATGACTGAATAATAACAAAAGACAATAGCTACCAGAATTGTGATTGGGTGATAGATATGAGCAGCTAAAATCCCACCTTCTGTCTTTCCCACTCCACCATAAAGCTAGTATCTGTTATCTGTTGATTATCTACATTTTATCTTGTATATATCTTATTGGTGAATAGGTATTTGCATGTTGTCTCTCTCATTAAACTGTGAGCTTCTTGGGAGCCAGGACTGTCTTCTAGCTTTCTTCATATCCTTTGTGCTTAGCACAGTTAGCAAATGTTTGTTGATTTGACTTCTTTATTAGTAAATTTGACATATTTACTAGCAAATAATAGGCCAGCGGGAAGATCTGGTCAATATCACTCTTTTTCGTATAAGAATGCTCACAGGACTTCTAGACTTGCTTCAGTATGCTTGGGTCTGCAAAGATCAACACTGGTGCAATGTTTGAGACAGCTCAATCAAGCCTTGAAAAAGCTTATTCTCATTTCTCATTCCAGAGACCTCCAAATGATGGCTTCAGAGGGTTTAGCCCTAACTGACCTTTCTTGTCTGCCTGCTTTTGGTTCTTTCCAATCATACATCTGTGAGCAAGATAAACACTGAGTGATTTAGCAATAACAGTCTAATTCTTCACAGATTTGCAATAGTAGCCACCAAATCCTAACAAAGTCCTTAATTTTTTAAAGGATCTTTTCATGTGGTCAGTGGAGGAGTGGATGAGCTTATACCTTTTCTGGATCAACACTCACTCTTTGCTAAGCTACTTGGGGAGCTATATATTGACAAAGCTTCTGAAAAGCTGGCACTTATCAATTAAAAGCTTAGACTGCTGAACATAGAAGAGGGACAACATGAGTTCAAATCCAGCTTCAGACACTACCTATGTGACACTGGGTGAGTTACTTACCTTCCCTCAGCCTCAGTTTCCTCATCTGTAAAATGATAATAATAGTACCTACTTCCTAGGGTTGTTGTGAGGATAAATGAACACTTTGTAGACCTTTAAGTATTATATAAACGTACATTGCTATTATCATTATCATCTTCCTCTAGCTAATCAAACTTTCCTCAGTCCTATGTCGTTCTAAATTCAATCAAGTCATCTGCATACACCAACACTTCCATTTATTTCATGTCTCTCATAAGGCAACTAGGTGACATAGTAGACAGAACTCAGGACCAGAAATCAGGAGGATCTGAGTTCAAATTCACCTCCATGCCTGCAATGAGAATATACTTGAGTTCCCACTAAACCTCTTCCTTAAACAATCTTTCCATTTGTCAACCAGGCTCTAGAGAATCTTTGAAGGCAAACTTCTCTGGAACTATCCTTGAATTAGAGAATCAGTGTTTTTGTTACTTGATCTGCTATCTCTTTCTTCTATCTTCTGATAAGACTGCACAGGCTACATGAATAGCCAAGACATTCACATACTGAGTCCCAGTTTGTTGCTTGTAATATATTGCTAGTACCTGGAATAGGCTAGAGTTAGTTCCAATCAATGCAGATCCTCCAGAATTAGAGATAATATAGTCAGTGTCTACATTCTTAATGACACCATTGAACATCTCTTCCTTCTTTACTTCAGTTGAAATCATTGTTTATAGATGTCTCTCCCATAATAAAAGATGATTGAATTATGATCTTCTAGTTCCAAACTCTGAGGTTTTTGTCCATAGCACTTTTAAAAAATCAGCAGTCATAGAATCAAAAAAAGAATAAGGTTGACCCATTCCCTTTTGTCTTCCTATTCTTCCCCTCCATTGTAACCATTTTCCCTTGCCTCTTCTATATGAGATAGTTTACCCCCATTCTGTCTCTCCCCATCTCCTCTCATGATATTCCTCTCTCACCTCTTAATTTCACCTTTTAAGTATCATCCCTTCTTGTTAAATTGGTACTGTGCCCTCTATCTATGTATACCTGTAAATATATATACACACATTCACATATATATTCATATGCCCCTATACCCTCATATATAGACATATATATATATATATACATATATAATCCTTTCAACTACTCAGAAAGGTTTCATCAGTTACAATTATTGTTTTTCCATGTAGGAATATTAATAGTTCAACTTTGATAAGTTCCTTATGATTTCTTTTCCCTGTTTACCTTCTCATGCTTCTCTTGCTTCCTGTATCTGAATGTCAAATTTTCTATTCAAATCTGTTTTTTTCAGCAAGAATGCTTGAAAGTCCTCTATTCCACTGAATGACCATATTTTCCCTGAAACATGATACTCAGTTTTGCTAGGTAGGTGACTCTTGGTTTTAATCCCAGCTGCTTGACCTCTGGAATATCATATTCCAAGCCCTTCAATCCCTCAGTGTAGAAGCTTCCAGATCCTGGGTTATCCTGATTGTGTTTCCACAATATTCAAATTGTTTCTTCCTGGCTGCTTGTAATATTCTCCCCTTAATCTGGGAATTCCAGGAACCTGGCTATGATATTCCTAGGAGTTTTCTTTTGGGGATCTTTTTCAGGAGGTGATCAGTGGATTCTTTCAACCTCTATTTTGCCCTCTGGTTCTAAACCATCAGGACAGTTTTCTTTGAGAACTTCCTGGAGGATGATTTCTAGGTTCTTACTTTGATCATGGCTTTCAGGTAGTCCAATAATTTTTAAATTATCTCTCCTGGATCTATTTTCCAGATCAGTGGTTTTTCCAGTGAGATATTTCACATTGCCTTCTATTCTTTCATTTGTTTGGATCTGTTTAACAGCATCTTCATTTCTCATCAAGTCATTAGCTTCCATTTGCTCCAATCTAATTCTGAAGTAATGATTCTCTTCATTGAGCTTTTGAGATTCTTTTTGCATCTGGCAAATTCGGCTTTTTAAGGCATTCTTCTCCTCATTGCTTTTTTGAGCCTCTTTTGCCATTTGAGTTAGTCTATTTTTTAAGGTGTTATTTTCTTCAGTCAGGCTGTTGACTCTCATTTTGTAATTTTCTTTCATCGTTCTTATTTCTCTTCCCAATTTTTCCTCCACTTCTCTTATCTGCTTCTGAAGGTCCTCTATGGCCTGTAACCAGGTTGTATTTTCCTTTGAAGCTTTTGGTGCAGGAGTTCTGACTTCACTCTCATGTTCCATGCTTTGCTCCTTTTTGTCCTCAAAATAGGAGTCTAATGTTGGAATCTTCTGTCTGCTTTGTTTCCTTTGCCTGGTCATGTCACCCCTCAGTCACTTGACCCCTGGGCTTTTTGCCACAGTAGGACTCTGCCACCAGACAGGGGAGCTTTTGTCCCAAATGCTGGGGTTTTCTCAGCTGCCAGAGGTATTAGATGGGTGCCCTTTCTGAGGTCTCCACATGCTCTGACAAGCTGGACACACACCCTAGGACCTCCACCCTAGACTGCAATCCAGATCCAAGAAGGTTAAAGCAAGAGTAATTACCCCTCGGACTGGTGCTTGGTCCCCCTACACTCTGCAGGCCAGGAGCTGAAGCTGCCACATGGCGCAGGCTGGCTGTGCCTGTGGCTCAGCAGCTTCTTGCCCCAGGGGCAAAAGCCATGCACTCCCACTTACTGGGTCCCAAAGTCCAGACTGCACTGACCTCTCACTTTGTCCTTCGCATCTATGTGTTGATAAATCTGGAAACAGTCACAGCTGCTGCTGATCTCGAGTCCCTCCGCCTGTTGGCTGGTCAAACCCTCCCTGGGGCTAAAGCCTCAGCGTGGGGCTGGGCTCGGTTCCCAGAGCACTGTGCTAGCCAATTCCTGCTGGCCTGCCAGGCTGTCCTCAGAGGGAGGTTAGCTTCTCTGTGTCATTTTGTGGGTTCTGCAGCTCCAAAGTTTGTTTAGAATCCCCTTTTTACATGGATTGGGGAAGGTGGAACCCGGAGCAGTGGGGAGGTTCTGCTTCTACTCTGCCATCTTGACTCCACCCCATGGAAAATTTCTGGAAGCTCTTATCTTTAGAAAATACAGAGAGCAACAAGAATTCTGCAGTGACCTGCATTTAGCATAAGACATTTATCTTTTGGCTAGAGCCAAGTAATTCTTGTTCATGCTCAAAGCTTGAACTGGTTTCTCTCCTAGACACAGAGATAAAGGGGCTCATCATTCTTCTCTTTACATTAAGAGGATTATATATTATTCCTTTAAAAAGAATTGGCCATCAATAAAGGCAACAGAAAAAAACTGAAGAATCCTAACCTGCATCAGAGAGTTGGGAGTCATATAACAGAATCAAAAGTGAAAAGATGAATCTATTGAACCCTTTGAGATAAGTAAGAGGAGGGAGCTGGAAGAGGAAGCGGCCATTTGTGCTCCAGAGAATGACGATGTGGATTCATAGGCACTGCGAGCCAGGAAGAAGAAGAGATGAACAGTAATCATTGGTAACATCTTGATGAAGGGTACTGAGGAAACTATTTCTCAGTCTTACTTTCTTACCAAGGCATGAGTCCAAATCATGACAGAGAGCTGCTTAAAACTTTTCAAACTGGTTGACTATTGACCGATTCTGTTGATTCTCATGGGCACAAATGATATTGCTAAAGGAATCTGCAAGAAATTGCAAAGGATATTGAACCATTGGGCTAAAAACTAAATATCTTAGAGATACAGATGGTGGTTTCATCCCTACTACTGATAGAAGGCAAGAGTTTCAGAAGAGAAAGGCAGATGTGAGAAAAGGTTAAGATATCTGAAAATAGAGCATAGATTTCTGGATCACTGCCTAAAAGGTAGGAATGGAAAACTCCTAGTTTAATGAGAGCTGGTAAAAATAGATTTGCCTCAAGCCTTGCAAACCTAGTTAAAAGGAGCTTTAAGCAGAAAAGAAAGGAAAAGGAGAAAACTGCATTATATGTTCACCAAGACAGAAATCATAGAGAATAATAACCATGCATGAAGAGCAGCAATAGAGATGACCAGAAATTCACTAAAAAACAAATTCAGAAAAGGACCCAATGATAAAACCCAGGTTTTGTCTAAACACGAGTGCTTAAAGTATGAGTATACAGACAGATGAACTTGAAATCCCAGCACAAGGAGATAAATTTGACAGTGTAGTGGTTACTAAGATTTGGTGAAATCTGGCAATGTATACTGAATTCAAAAGGAATGGGATTAGTGAAGAGATAGCAGAATGAATGTAATAGCACTATGTATTAAGAAGATATACCAGTGTGAGGAAATTCATTAACCAGAGAAGAAGGATAGAGAATATCCAGAGGAGGCCGATCAGGTTGGAGGAGGGCCTTGAGATCTTGTCACATTTAAACCCATTGAAAAAAAAACAAGAATGTTTGGTACAAAAAGGAAAAAATTTAGGGATGACATGTTGGAGCAGAATAACTGTCCTGTGTGAAAAGGATTAGTCCACTCTGCTTCACCTCAGAGGGAAAATTAGGAGCAAAGATTAAAGTTACTAAGAGACAAAGAAACTAGAGCTATCCAAAAATGGAGTAGGCTTCCTCAGGATGGGTTCATTGCCACTGGACTGAGTAATCACTTGTCAAAGACTGCATGTTAAAGGGGCAATACTTTATTAAGGCATGTTTGGGGTTGCATGTCCATCAAAGTGCCATTCAATACTGAGATACTGTGGTTCTGTGAGTCAGGGAGTCATCATAAAAATCTTAGGTCACTTCCATAATATAGAAAGATGGCATAATGGAAAAAGGACTTGGGGCATGAAGAGATGGGGATTCAAAGGCAACTAGATGGTGCAGTGGATAGAGACTAGGCCTGGAGTCAGGAAGATCTGAGTTCCAATGCAGACTCAGACACTTATTAGCTGTGTGACCTTGGGCACGTAACTTAACCTCTGTCTCCACTTTCTCAACTGTTAAGTAGATATAGTAATAGCACCTACCTCCCAGGGTTGTTGTGAGAATAAAATGAGATAACACTTACAGAACTCTTAGCAGACTGCCTGGTATATAGTAGATAACCTCTTTCCTTATTTCCTCTTTCATTAACTTTGGATTTATGATAGGGCTTGAACCTCTCAGTCTGTATGGAAGTAATAGATGATCTCTATGATCCCTTCAGGATCTGACTTTTTTTTTGTTCTATGATTTCAAATTATTAAGAAGCTGATAGATATACTTCTGAGTTAACTAATTGTGGATATTCTAAAAGTAAGACGAGGGGCAGCTAAATGGCACAATAAATAGAATACCGGTCTGGAGTCAGGAGGACCTGAGTTCAAATCCAGCCTCAGATACTTGACACTTAACTAGCTCTGTGACCTGAGCAAGTCATTTAACCCTGATTAACTCAGAGAAATAAATAAATAAAAAGTAAATAAAATGTACAACTGTCCCAAACAAAAGAAAAAATCATCAAAAACCTTTTTGACCTTATTTTCTTGTGCATGAAACTACAAATTTATTATGCACAATTTGCTTTTCCTTTTAAATGCATAAGAAAGTTATTATATAGCTTCCTGTTTTCCCTCCCTCCACCCTAGAAATGGTTACCATTAAATGCAAATATGTATATGTGTGTATATGTTAGACCATTTTCATCTTATTTGATATAATTCTTAGTTTTATATATACACATATATAAATATGTGCACAAATATATGTGTATGCATATAATTATGTGTTTTATATATGTGTATATGTATGTATATTTATATATATATATGTGTGTGTGTGTGTGTGCCTGTGTAAGTATATGAAGCATGGCATATATACACATATATTATGCATAGTTTTTTTTAAATACTTGTCTTGTTTTTAATTTTTTTTTAAATTTTTTTTAAAATTCTTGTCTTGTTCTCTGAATTCCCTTCCTGCATTTCCAGAGAAAAGGTGAAATTCAGTCATGCACATCAACCTAAATGACTGCAAAATCCCTAGCTCACCACTTAGTTGCTAGAGAAGAATTGTTTTCACAGTTATCTCTATACAAGGTGTTAATCTCTGACAGATTGGAATTAAAAGTAGCTCAAAGCTGCTACAATAGCCCTGGCTCTTCTCTGGGTATTAAGATCTGTGAATATTAACACCATAGAGCTGGGTAAGAACAGTACAGAAGAAGAGCTCACGGGCATCCTCATGGGTGTTGCCATTTGTGGCCCAGAAGATATTGTTTCCAAGATGCTAAAGAAATGAAGGCCTGTCAGGTCAGCTCTGAGTCTGAACGGTCTTTGTTATAGATAATGAGAAATCTTTGAATGTAACTTGCATTTCAAAATCGAAAAACCCTCTATCAACCTTCCTTCAATTGCCTTGAGCTATGAACACTGAGCAAAAGGAGGAGGTGGAATTTCTCTTTACTGGAAAATACCAAAAAGTTAGCCGTCACCCAGAAATGTAAGCAAATGATATGTTGCACCTAATCCAGCCTGATAGAGAGTTCCCATATAGAGCACACATTGATAATCAAATTTCTGGAAATTAGAATGCAAACACAGTGCATGTTGCCCTGAGCAACATCACTTAGAAATGGCATCATTATTTCTGTATTCTATCATAATGTCACAAAATGAATGTGTTTGTACATTATAGATAGAATGCTGGATTTAAAATCAGGAAACCCTGGGTTCAAATCCCTTCTTACTGATACTTACTAATTGTGTCATCCTGGACAAGTCACTTAACCTTGCTGAAACTATTTCCTCATCTATAAAATGGATACAATAATACTTTTAGTACCTGTAACATGAGATGGCTATGCTGTAGTGGATAGATTGATTTCAGAATCAGAAGACCTAGAATAAAGTCTAACTTCTGACACATAGTGGCTATATGATGATGGACAAGTCTCTTAACTTCATGGTGCCTCAGAGAACCCTCTAATACTATATGTTGTAAGAGAGTAATTGATTCACATTAATGAAAAGAATTAGCTTGCCATGAGCTCCCTATACCAGCATTGTGAAATTCAAATATAAATGGGGCCACTAATCCACATATGGGGTAGATAGATGGTGCAGTGGCTTGCAATCTGGAAGACTTATCTTCCTGAGTTCAAATTTAGTCTCAATATTAGCTGTATGACCCTGGGCAACTCACTTAAACCTGGTTGTTTTGGTTTTCTCATCTGTAAAATGAGCTGGAAAAGACAATGGCAAACTACAACAATACTTTTGCTAAGAAAACCCCGAATTGGCGCAGCTAGGTGGCGCAGTGAGTAGAGCACCAGCCCTGGAATCAGGAGGACCTGAGTTCAAATGTGGCCTCAGACACTTAACACTTACTAGCCATGTGACCTTGGGCAAGTCATTTAACCCCAACTGCCCTCCAAAAAGCAAAAAGAAAACCCCAAATGGGGTCACAAAAAGTCAATTGACTGAAATGATGTAACAAAAACAAAAACAAAATCCATCTATATAAGGTTCCTTGCAGACTTTAACTACACATTTGAATCAAATAAAACAAACAAACAAAAATCCTTCCATACCAGGTTCTCAAGAAGCTAGTTCTTAACCTGACCCCCTCCCACCTTTCCCATTTTATTACACCTTACTGCCCATCTATATACTCTTTGATCTAGTGACACTGGATTTCTTGTTATTCCTGGCCTAAGACACTCCAACTCTGAGAATTTTCACTGGCTGTCCTCCAGGAATAGAAATCTCTCCCTCCACATTCCTGCTTCCTCTCTTCCCTGGCTTCAAGTCCCTGCTAAAATCTCAGATTCTACAAGATGCCTTTCCTGATACCCCATACTATTAGTGCCTTTTCTCTGTTGATTCCTATTTATCTTGTATATTTAATGTTTTTACACAATTGTTTTATGTTGACTTCCCCATTAGAATATGAACTACTTCAGAGCAGAGGGTTTTTTGTCTCTTTTTTTGTATCCCCAGCACTGAGCACAATGCCAGGCACATTATAAGCACTTAATAAATGTTTATTGACTGCCTGACTCAAACAATATAATGTATGTAAAGTTATTTGCAAATTCTAAAGTGCCACATAAATTGCAATTTATTATTATTAAAAACCCCACCATGAAGTAAGTTGAAGTATTTGAAAGAAACTACATATAATATATGTGTGTATATATATATATATATATATGCCATCCATCACATATATACACAAGTATGTGTATATATATACATAAACACAAATATATGCATACATACACATATGTATTTGCATATATTTATGTGTGTGTACTCATGTATTTTAAAGCCCTAGTCTTCAGCTCTAAAGATTAGGATCTAATCCCCTGAACATCAGCCATTGCTACATTCAAAGAATAATATTTATAGTGTTAAAGTCAACACATATAACATACATTTCTTAAGAGCCTACTGTATGAAGAATATGGTGCTAGGCACTGGGGAAGATGCAAAGTTTGATCAAGACATAATCTCTTCCTTCATGGAATGTATAGCCTAGCAAACAGAAAAGAAGATTGATTTCAGAATCAGAAGAAAGTAAACAGAAATAAATAACTAAAATGCCAAAGTAGTTTGTAAGTCCAAGGGGACAGCAGGGAGGATTTCATGAAAGAAGTGGCATTTAAAGGATTAGAAATTTGACAAGAGTGGAGACAATTTGGGAACAGTGTGAATAAAGATACAAGAAACCACACAACTTGTCTAGAGGATAGAAAATACTGCAATTTGTTCAGAGCATATCACGGAGAGAGGGGAGTTGTTGTTTATCCTTTGTTCTTGAAGAGGATCAAAGACTTCAAGAGCATGTCTTTACTTATGCATGAGTTGTATTTGAGTGAAGCAGAGCTGTGCAAAATGATCTGCCTCACTCTCTCCTCCAGAGTCACCTGAGTCCAGTGGCAAGACAAAGGTTAAGATGACAGATGATGGCCCCAGAGAGGAGAGTAGTATAAGAATGGTAAGATACTTTCAGATTATGGAGAATCTTGACCATCATGTAAAGGAGCTTGTATATTACTTGGTATGGATATGGGATATTAAAATCCTATTAACAGTAGGAAAAAAAAGAATGACTAAATTTTTGAAGGGAAGGCAAAACTAGATCTAGGTGCAAGGAAGACCTGAGGCAATATTATAAAGGATAAATTGAAGACAGGATAGAGCAGAGGGGAAAAGTTTGTTAAAAGGGTATTATAATAACCAAAAGGTGGTAATAAGGGCCTGCATTGGAACTTTAGCGATGGGAAACAATGAAGAGCAATATGTAGCAACTAGCTGGATATGAGGAGTTAATGACAAGAAAGACACAAAGATAACTACGAGATTTCAAGCAGAACCTGCAAAAATCCTTATTTATTTTAAAGGTTATTATATTATTGCATTTATTTTTTATTCGTCCATCAAAATCCTACTCTGATGCCTCATTGTAGAATTAAAGTCATTGTGGGTTTTTGACAGAACCACAGAAAAGAATCACAGGATTTGTGAGCTAGAAGGAATCTAACAGGCCACGAATGTCTAACTCTCACCCACACTGAATCTCCATTATTATATACACAACAAATAATCATCCATCCTCTGCTTGAATACCTCCAAGGAAGAGGTAACCTCTCTCCTCTTGAGACAGCCCATTCTTCTTGTTCATGGCCTTAAATGTTAGAAAGATATTCAAGGCACTGAGAATAAACTTGCTTTTTTTTCAATTTCTCCCTGTTGTACCTGATTATATGTCAGATCAAACAGAGTAAATCTAATTTCTCCTCACTATCACATCACACCACATCAAATACTAGAAAGGCAAATATTAATAACCCTCTGAGTCTTCTCTTTTCCAGCCTGAAGATTCCTGGGTCTTTCAACTGATATATGACGTGAACTCAAGAACTTTCATCATCTTGGTTATGCTAGATATTCTCTAGCTTATCAGTGCCCTTCCTCTTCTGGATATCTTATATTCAGTCTCATAGACTCTCTGAAGAACTTCGAAATGAATTGTGAGACGTGAGAAACACTGGTGCAGGACCATCTAGCACGGCATGCCTGCATCATAGAAGGCACTGTGTTCTATGAGCTAAGTAGAATTGCAGTAGCTCAAAAGAAACATAAGATGTACAAATGTAAAGACATCTTCTCTATAAATGTTCATATGGACTACTTGTTACTGACCTGTGGTAGAGCCTTCTGATATCGTGTTGGTCTGATCAAGCACAGTTGGACACACTGTATTTGACCCCAACAAAGTGATATCATTTTGGTCCTCTTGAAGGATGAAGGACAACAACCAACCAACTTATCAATGTATTTCATAGACTGTGGTATACAGTACTGAACATAGTACTTCAGATAAAGACTGATAAGGCACATGGCTGGGCTGAAAGCCAGCTTGTAACAACTCATAAACTCAAGTGTTAGATTATATACATTTTTCCCCAGGGTCAAATACAGAGAAACTATCTGTCTTTATTCCTGAAATCTTTTCCCTTTTTTTGGTGGGGGTAAGGCAAGGCAGTTGGGGTTAAATGACTTGCCCAAGGCCACACAGCTAGTAAGTATATCAAGTGTCCGAGTCCGGATTTGAACTCAAGTCCTCCTGACTCCAGGACTGGTGCTCTATTCACTGCACTACCTAGCTGCCCCATCTTTTCCTTTTTTTAATGTAGCCCCAAATCAATTTATTTGCTATGGTGGCCACATCACGTTGCTGTGACTAATATCAGTTAGTCAACAAGCATTTGATAAGTGTTTGTTATGTTTACATATGGAGCTTACAATCTACAAAAACTTCCAGATTTTTTTCAAACAGGAGGTTATCTAATCATGACTCTCATTTGATACTTAGGAAGTTGACTTTTTGTTTCTTAGTATACATTTGCTTCTGCTGAGTTTCTTCTTATTAAATTCAGTAAAGTGCTTATGCTAGCCATTTTTCATACCTTTGTGTCATCTGTCAATCTGATAAGCATGCCATCTGTGCCTTTATCTAAGTCAACTCAAATATCTGAGTAGAAACTGCCTGCCATGTTGACATTGAACCATGTAACAGACAGGGTTTCTACATAAAAGTTTATCTACAAAAAGACATGGGACAGCTAGTTGGCACAGTGGTTACATCGGCCCTGGAGTCTGAAGTACCTGAGTTCAGTCTGGCCTCAGACACTTGCTAGTTGTGCAACCTTGGGAAAGTCACTTAACCATGTTTGCCTCAGTTCCTCATCTGTAAAATGAGCTGGAGAAGGAAATGGCAAACCACTCCAGTATATTTACCAAGAAAACCCCAAATGGGGTCCTGGAGAGTCATACATGACTGAAATGACTCAACAACAACATGAAAACAAGTTGAACAAAGAGTCTCTCTGGTTTTAGCCTTGGAATGACCAGTATGAGAACATAATATTTTTTTTCCTATACAGCCAACCAGAACCTTTAAGAATTTTTTATTTAATATCATGGTTTCATGGAATCAATTCATCACACAAAGTTGAATGTGCTAGCATAATAAAATATACTTACTACTCTTAGTAAACCAGGCAATGTGCTAAGAGTAAAAATTACAGTCCAGTTGCCTATTTGCATTGCTAAAGGGAATTTTTCCCTGTGATGATAAAAATCACAGGTCTAGACCAAAAAAATATTTCTAAAACTATACTTAGTATGACATGACAATGTCATATCACTCGTAAATCTCCTCTGATTCTTGCAACTCTCAGGGTCATCATTGTGAACCTTAGTTGCTATTAAACTACTGAAGCACAGAAAAGCTGGTTAACAGAGAGTTTGAGTTGACAGGATGCTGGATTACAAAGAATTTATCATACCTTTACCCTTAGCCCTCACTATAACACAGGCCATTATATCAGAGTATACAGAATCATGAGAGGCAGGATGGTACAGTAGATGGAAAGCCAAATTTGAAGTCAAGGAAACCTGAGATTAACTGCTATCTCAGAAACACAAAAATTTGTGTAATCATCATGGGCAAATCACAGAATCTCTCAGTTTCCCAAGAAACTCTCAGATGAAGAGATGAATTCCTTATCTGCATTAATGGAGGGGATTTCCAGTGCAGGGGTCCCCCCGTACAGATGAAGTTATGCATTCAGGCCAAAATATGGTGTCCCAAGGGTCTGTCCTGACATCATGAAGGAGAAATTTATTATGTAGGGTTTGTGGCATGGACCCCAAGAATGGTAATATTGCAAGATTCCAACATATCCCCATTTTGCAGATAGGAACATTAAATCAGAGAGAAATGGAATCACTTTGCATCTTGTAGTATTATTAAAGTAAATCCTAATATCAGTTAGTCAATAAGCATTTCATAAGTGCTTACTTATGAACCAGGCACTGTTATATTTGGGGGATATAAAAATAATGGGGGATATAAATAAAGGTAAAAACATAGACCCTGACCCCAAGGAGCTCAGATTTTAATGGGGAAGACAGCATGCAAACAATGATAGATATACAGAATAAAGGGAAAGCCATCTCAGAGGAGGGCACTAATGGGAAAGGGCCTGGTGAATTTCCTGTAGAAGGTGTCTTGAAGGAACGCAGGGAAACTAAGAGGCAAAATTGATTAGGGAAAGCATTCCAAGTACTGGAGGAAACAAAGGAAAAAGTGGCATGTGCAAGAAACTACAAATAGACCACTGGGCTAAGTAACAGACTATGTGCAGGGTAATAGAGTGTAAGACAACTAGAAAAGTAGGGAGGGGCTAGTTCTGAAGGGCTAAAACTATCAGAGGATTTTACATTCATTCTGGAGGTAATAGGGACATTAGGGATTCTGGAGACAACTAGTTGGCACAGTAGATAGATTGCCAGACCTGGAGTCAGGAAGACTCATCTTTCTGAATTCAAATCTGACCTCAGGCACTTACTAGCTGTGTGACCCTGGGAAACCCTGTCTGCCTCAGTTTCCTCAACTGTAAAATGAGCTGGAGAAGGAAATGGCAAACCATTCCAGTATCTTTACCAAGAAAACCCCAAATGAGGTCACAAAGAGAGAGAGAGAGAGTTTTGTGGCATCATCAGATCTGTGCTTTCGGAAAATATCATAGAAGGCTGGCTAGAGGAAGGATTGAAATGGGAGAGACTTGGCAAGGCAGTGAAACCAGTTAGAAGGCTATTGCAATTAGTTCAAGCAAGAGGCAATGAGGGCCTGCACTAAGGTGGAAGTTGTGTGAGTGGAGAGGAAGGGGTTTCTATGAAAGGTGTTGTGAAGTTAGAAACAACAAAATTTAGCAATATATTGGATATGTGGGGTGAGATCAAGCGAGGAGTTGAGGATGAGGTCAAGGGTACAAGTCTGGGTGACTGAGTAAATGGTGTTTTCTTGGACAGTCACAGGAAAGGTGGGAAGAGAGGAGGGTTTGGGAAGAAAGACAATGAGATATATTGAATTTGAGATGCTCTGGGCATATCCAATTTGAGATGGCCAAACTACCTCTGGTAACATGGAGCTCCTGGAAGAAAGTAGGGTTGGATACATAGATTGGGGTACATAGATCCTGCATAACATTTCCCTTTGCAATCTTATTTCTAAAATATCTTTATTTCCCTTTTCTTATCCATTAGCTCATTCCCCTTTTCCAGCATTTGTTTTAACAAAATGACTGAAACAGAAGGGTTTGAAATAAAGCAAATCCATAACTAGAGAAGGCTGACTGGGACTTTGCCCTGTGGTACCAAATTTAGAAGGCCTTTTGGTGGCATAAAAACAGTAGATCTTAGCACCTAACTAGTGAGAATAATTAATTAAAATATGACTCCACTAGGGATTGATGGACTGGTGATAATTCTTCCCCTGATCTGTGTTCCCCCTTTTCCTTTGGTCAATCTCCACAATAGTGACACTCTGCTGGCAATATCCTATGGTTCCCCACTGGGTGACATGCTGGATCCTGCCAACTGAAAACATACTTTATACTGGCACTCTGAGACCTGATTTGTAATGCTTGCCCTGGGCACAAAAATTCCTAGTTACACATCATCCCTTAAGAAACCTAAAACATGTCCATGACACTTTCCTTAAAAGCATGTTGTCATGCTTGTTTTTAGTGTAGTAGTCTAAGATCACACATACAGTACTGGACTTAGAGTTAGGAGTTCAAATCCTGTCTCAGATACTTACTGTTGTAACCCTGGGCAAGCCACTTAAACTCTCATAGCCTCAGTTTCCCCATTTCTAAAATGGGGATGATAATAGCACCTCCTTCATGTGGTTCTCATGAGGAGAAAATGAGGCAACATGTAAAGTGCTTTGCAAAATTTAAAGCAAAATATAAATGTTAGCTATTATTATTATAATTAGTTCCTTTAAGCCTGCTAAGCATGCAAAGACATCTGCCATGTGGCTCCAGCTTTCTAGAGAGAGATGACTAAAGTGCTGTAGTTAATGATATTACTTAGTCTCTAGTAAATAATCCAGTGTTTTGACCTGTAACAATATAAAACATTAACAAAAATGTGAAGAATCAAAATCCCTGAACACAGTTGATCAAGGAGACCTTGTCAAGTTCTAAAAGGTCTAACGATCCCTGGAGGAAGGAGAAGAACTAAATAGATAGAAAGACTATTGCGGAGTGATGAAATGATCCTGTATGAGTTAATCTGTGCCTAAGAAGTACCCTTTCAGTAAAAGCAACCCATGCCAAGTGATGCTAATAGATAAGATAAGAATGATAAGACAGGTAAAATCAGGATTGAAGGCTAAAGGGAGTTTGTAGGTATATTGGGACAAAGCTCAGCATGTCCCACATGCTGAACGAAGTAATATAGTAAAATGAGAATAGGACATAGCCATCAATATTTCAACAAGGAATTTTCTAAGCCACTATTAGTCATCTCCTATGGCTATTTCATGATCCTACTCAGTATTGAGGGCAGTGACAAATTGAAGTGACTATTCTGTAGACTTTCTTTGTATCTTCTGCTGTTAGTTAAAAAACAGAGCCTGGATGAGTATCTTAAGAAAAGTATCAACTTCCCAAACCATTATAAGGCTAACACCGGGAAAAAGGTCATAGCATCAGTATCAGTTTTCAGCTACTTCCCAGGGAAAGGAGAATAGCAACCTGATCATGCATCTGTGCAGCAATCCCAGGCAAGCTGATTGAGAGAAGGTGGTCATTTACCTTAAATAGCTTGATCCTCTATTGCCCATCCAGGCATTCACATCAATCACACATCATATGAAAATAAGCAGAAGAGTTAACCATTGGAGATTTTATAGGTAGGGCAATCTTGTTACCATATAGGGAGTGTCCAGGACATGATTGATTTACTTCTAACAGAATCCAATAGGGGCAAAGAATTAGTTCTAGAAGGAAACTTATCTAGTCCAGGTCCCTTACTTGACAAGTGAAGAAACTGAGGATCAAAATAATGAAGTGATTTGCCTGAGGCCACATGGGTAATAATTGGCAGGGCTGAGTTTTGAATTCAGGTTCCAAATCCAGCCCTCTTTCCACTTTACCACAACTTTTTGCTATTAGAGAGTATGCTCCTTGAGGTCAAGGACTTTGTAAATTTTTTTTTCATTTTCAAATTCGGCTCACTGCCTTTTACTTAATAAGCATTTGTTTAATTTAACACACATGCAACCATTTGGGCAACCATGGCAGGGGTGTGCTCTAGCCAGCTTAAACTGGCTCTTGAGAGCCAATTGTAAAATTTTCAAGGTGAACATTGACACCTCAGAAATCTGCAAACACTACAAATCAGGTCTTGATTTATTGTTCTGTTGAATAGACTCTAAAAAGTGATAGAGAAAATGTTAATAACGCAGATTAAATTTAAACATATAGCACAGGTACTCCCCAGTCAACCCCCTTTGAACTAGTTGTTAAACATTTACCAGCACACTCCTGCATGAAGGAAAAGCAGGTTTATCTCTTTTATCTTCTCCTTTCTTTTCTTCTCTTTTTTCTTCCTTCTTTTTCTTCTTTCCTTCCTACTTTCCTTCTTTACCTTCCTTTTTTCCTTCATTTTTTTCTTCCTTCTTTCCTTCCTTCCTTCCTTTCTTCCTTCCTTCCTTCCTTTCATCTATTTTCTGATCGTCTACCCAGCTCCTCCCTCTTTAGGAGGCACTGTTAAGGAGGATTCAGATAAATCAGAATTCCTTGGGGCTAGTGTACTCTTGAAAAGCTGGGATCATGGAGTTTTTGCTAGGACTTTGTATCTGCAGGGAGCTAAGAATGCTATGGGACTAAACAGGAAAGGACAAGAAACTATTCACCTGAGGCTGGGGAGGAAAGAGGAGTATATTTAAGCAAGGTTATATTTAAGAGCACCATGGTTTAACCTCCTGGTTGGGTGTTGATCAAGTGAGTGTTAGAGACTATTCTATGGGTAGTGATCAAGAAAATTTAGAAGTAAGGCTAGTGTTTGTGGTGAAAGTGTTTGGAGAGTATAGAGTACAAGTGAGTATTGAAAGATACAAAAAGAGAGCTTGTGATAAAGTAAGAGTGGTCAGAGTAGTAAAAGTGAGTCAGAGGTTCTCCTGAGATGAGAAAAGGACTGAGAATTCTAGGTCAGTGGCAGAGCTGGAAATCCCTAGTTGTTCAATGGCAAGTGCTCCCTAGCTGGGCAGTAAGATACATCAAAGAGATAGCAGGTATGGCTAGTGCCCATGTGCCACCAATGCAAAGAGTGGTCAGTCAAGAAAGCAAAACTGGAAAACTGTAAGATCAAACTTCGTTTAGCACAGCATGCCTGAACTGTGGATTTCCAAGTTCCTCCTAGTTCTTCTTAGGAAGAAATTGTTCAGGAGTGATAAAGGGCATATGTAGCATATGGGTGACAGCATGGTTCAGGGACTGCTTTGACTATTCTACTTTCATCCTCAGCAAACATGTCTTAATGGACATAGTATTGGCTTGAAGTCAGAAAATCACCAGCTCTGCCTCTTGACAGCTGTCTACCTTGAGCAAGTTGCTTGGTTTCCTGAGTCTCAGTTTCTCTATCTTTAAAATGGAGATAAATTCCATTGGATGATTTGAAAATAATAGATATAAAATTGGAGAGTTGGAAGGTACATTAAATATAAACTATTTTGAAGAGGAGGAAACTAAGACCTAAAGAGGTTAAGATATTTTCTCAAACAATGAGTGAGAGATGAGAGAAAGAGAGAGATAAGAAAGACAGAAAGAGACAGAGAGAAAGAGATGTGGGATTTATGGTAGATGTGGGACCCAGCTCTATTGACTCCAAATCCATTGTTCTTTCCTGTATACCAAACCACATCAAATAGTTATGGTAAAAGAAAGCACTTTGTAAGCAGTGAAGTTGACACCTAACTGACTTTATTAACCAATGAAAATCACTTTGTTAGTTCTAGTGCCAGAAAAATCTGCCTTCAAAAGAGAAAGTGCAGCAGGAGAAAAAAAATACCACACATGGAATTAAAAATCCTGAATATGGAAACAGGCTTGAGGGGCAGAGGCAAGATGGCAGAACTTAAGCAGGTGCTTATCTGAGTGCCTCAGTGAATTCTGTCACTAACCTCTAAAAAGTGAATCGGAATGGATTTTAGAATGACAGAATCCATTGGGAGATAGAGTAAGGCAGATTGCCAGTCCAGGAAAGTGCCCGCCTATGACTAGGCAGGGGGAAGTGCTCAACATGCAGTGGCTGCACCAGCATGGACCTGAGAGCAGATCACAGCAGAGTGAGAGTGAGCCCTGGCCAGAAGATTCACCCACCACAAGGGCGATTAGCAGACTGGGTAAGAGAAAGTGCAGGGCCCAGGGCAACAACAGCAGCTTCTCCTGGGGCTATCATCAGCCTAGATGAACAGCCTGGATGTTTAAAAATAACCTACCTGAACTTCTGGGAGCCAAGATGGCAGAGTAAACTCAAGCTGCTCTAATGCCCCCTCCCTGACCCTGAAAACCCAGAGATTTTTGTACCACCCAGTGTAAAATCCTGAAGTAGTGGAATCAGGGGCAGACTTGGGAGTCCTAGACTGAAGCTGGCTGGGCGGAAGGCGGGGGGGGGGGGGTGAAGCCAGCAAGCACGAAACAACAGAATCCCAGGTGTGCCTTAGCATAATCAAGGAAATATGCAGACACCAGCATGGCAGGTCTCCAGCTGCTGAGACTGCCTGAGCTGTATCCCAGGGGCACAGAGGCAGAAACCAGAAGTGACACCTTATTCTGTGAGCCTCAGGGCAACCCAGGGGAAACACAGAAATTCCTGGTCTTGGTCTCAGTCAAGACACCTAGAGGCTATAGGACACAAAGTCAACAACCAGGCCTCTAGCTCCCAGCTTGAGAAGCATGGGTCAGAGCCCTCTATTCTCCAGAAGCAGAAATCTAATTTAAAAGTCAGGAAATAGGCAATGGGCAAGTAGGAAGCTGGGAAATCAAGAAGAAAAATAATTCAATCCTATTATAGTGAGCAAGAACAACCAAATTCAGAGTACAACATTGACTCTATACTCACACTTGAGACCACAGAAGGAAATATGAACTGGTCTCAAGTCCAAAAAGCATTCTTGGAAGAGCTCAAGAAAGATTTTTAAATCCAAATTAGAGAGGTAGAAGATAAATTGACGAATTCTTTTAAAATTACATTGACCAAAATGAGAAAAAAAAATCTCACTGAAGAAAACAAATCCTTAAAAAGTAAAATTTGTGAACTGGGACAGGAGGTTCAAAATCAAACTAGAGAAAATACCTCCCCAAAAATGAAACCTGAACATAGGGGAAAGGAGCTTCAAAAACTAACCAAGGAAAAAAATTGATTAAAAATTAGAATCAGTCAAATCAAAGTTAATGACTCTATGATGCATCAAGAATCAGTCAAAAAATATATAAAGACTGAAAAATTAGAAGAAAATGTAAAATATTTCATTGGAAAAACAACTGACCTGGAGAATAGATCGAGGAGAAAGAACCTAAGAATTATTGGTTTACCAGAAAGCCATGATGAAAAAAACAGCCTGGACAACATCCTCAAAGAGATTGTCAAAGAAAACTTTCCTGAGGTCCTAGAATCAGAGGGTAAAATAGTTACTGAAAGACTCCTCCTGAGAAAGATCTCAAATTGAAAACTCCAAGAAATATAGTAGCCAAATTCCAGAATTATAAGGTCAAGGACAAAATACTGCAAGAAGCCAGAAAGAAACAATTAAAATATCATGGAACTACAGTCAGGATTATGCAGGACCTAACAACTTCTACATTAACAGATCAGAGGGATTGGAATTTGATGCAAAAGAGTTTGTACTGCACCCAAGGATCAACTACCCAGCAAAACTGAGCATGAACTTTCAGGCAAGGAGATGGTCATTCAATGAAATAAGGGACTTTCAGACTTTTCTGATGAAAAAGCCAAAGCTCAATGGAAAATTTGATCTCCAAATGCAAGAGTCAAGAGAGACATAAAAGGTAAACAAGGATAACACACACACACACACACACACACACACACACACATACACACAAACATAATTTGTGATTCAATTTCAGCAAACTGTTTATATCCCCATATGGGAAACTGATACCTGTCAATATTGAGATTTATATAATTATCACGACATTTAAAAAGGATATACATAGACGGAGGGTGTGGGTATAAATGAATTAATCTGATAATAAAAAATAAACCTGATTAAGGGGTACAAAAGGACTGTAAAGGGAGAAAAGGAAAGGAGGAAGCAGAAAAGGGTAAATTATGCCACACAAAGAGGCATAAAAACATATCATAGTAGAGGGAAAGAAAGGAGGGAGATGAATATCATATGAACCCTATTCTCATTGGTTCTGGCTCAAGGAGGGATGAGCATAATCAGTTAAGTTTAGGATTCTAATGTTAAAAGACACAAAGACACATTATAGTAGAGGGAAAAGAGGGAAGAAGAGAAACACTGTATGAAATTTATTCTTATTGGTTTGGGTTCAAGGAGGGAATAATACACCATTAAGTATAAAAGTCTCTTGTGACCTATAGGTAATAGGAGGAGTAAGGAATAAGGGAGGGAAATAGCAATAAGGGGGCAGGCTAGGTCAATGGAGAGAGGTGCATAGGGAGGGAATACTGAGGGAGGCAGTGGTCAAAAGGAAAACTCTTAAGTAGGGGAAGGGAGAATGAAGAAATAAAAACATAAATAGGGGAGGGAATCGGATGGAGGGAAAGATGCAGACAGTAATCATAACTGTGAATGTGAATGGGATGAACTCTCCCATAAAATAGAGGCAGATAGCAGAATGGATTAAAAACCATAATCCTACAATATGCTATCTACAAGAAACACATTTGAAACAAGGGGATACACATGGGGTAAAGGGAAAAGCCTGGAGTAGAATGTCATGCTTCAGCTTAAATTTTAAAAAGCAGGGGTAGCAGTCCTTATCTCAGATAAAGCAAAAGCAAAAATAAATCTAATTAAAAGAGATAAGTAAGGAAACTATATCCTGCTAAAAGGCACCATCAATAATGAAGCAATATAATTATTTAACATATATGCACCCAGCAGTATAGCAGCTAGGTTCCTAGAAGAGAAGTTAAGGGAATTAGAAGAAGAAATAGATAGCAAAACTATACTAGTGGGAGACCTCAATCTCCCCCTCTCTGAACTTGATAAATCTAACCATAAAAATAAACAAGAAAGAAGTTAAGGAGGCAAATAGAATGTTAGAGAGCGTATATATGATAGACTTCTGGAGAAAATTGAATGGGGATATAAAGGAATATACTTTCTTCTTATTGGTACATAGCACATACATTGATCATGGGAGGGCATAAAAACCTCATGATTCAGTACAGAAAGGCATAAATATTAAATGTATCCTTCCCAGATCATAATGCAATAAAATTTATATGCAATAAGTGGCAATGGAAAGATAGACTAAAAACTGAGGTGGCTATGCAGGGCAGTGAATATGGCAGTACCAGCCCTGGAGTCAGGAGGACATGAGTTCAAATCCAGCATCAGACACTTAACACAAAAACTAGCCAGGTGAACTTGGGCAAGTCACTTACCCCAACTGCCCTCCCCCCAAAAAGAAGAAAAAAAGAAAAGAAAAAAAGACTAAAAATTATTTGGAAACTAAATAATTTAATCTTAAAGAACGAGTGGGTAAAACAAGAAATTATACAAACAATAAGTAACTTCATTCAAAATAATGACAATAATGAGAGAACATACCAAAACTTGTGGGATACAGCAAAAGCAGTTCTTAGGGGAAGTTTTATACCCCTGAATGCATACATGAATAAAATAGAGAAAATGGAAGTCAATAAATTGGGCATGCCACTGAAAAAGCTGGAAAAAGAACAAATTGAAAATCCCCAATTAAATACTAAATTAGAAATAATAAAAACCAAAGGAGAGATTAATAAAATTGAAATTAAGAAAACTATTGAATTAATAAATAAAACTAAGAGCTGGTTTTGTGAAAAAAAACATTAAAATTGATGGACTTTTAGTCGATATAATAAAAAAAAGAAAGAAGAAAACCAAATTACGAGTATCAAAAATGAAAAGGGTGAATCTACCTCCAATGAAGAGGAAATTAAAACAATAATTAGGAATTATTTTGCCCAATTGTAGGCACATAAATTTGGCAATCTTAGTGAAATGGATGAATATCAACAAAAATATAAATTGCCCAGATTAACTGGAGAGGAAATAAATTACTTAAATAACTACATCTCAGAAAAAGAAATTGAACAAGCCATCAGTGAACTCCCTAGGAAAAAATATCCAATGGCAGATGGATTTACTAGTGAATTCCATCAAACATTTAAAGAACAATTGATTCTAATACTTTACAAACTATTTGGGAAAATTAGGGAAGAAGGAGTGCTATCAAATTCTTTTTATGACACAAATATGGTACTGATACCTAAATTAGGAAGAGACAAAATGGAAAAAGAAAGTTATAGACCAATTTCCCTCATGAATATAGATGCAAAAATTTTAACTAAAATATTAGCAAAAAGACTACAGCAACTTCTCATGACAATAATATACTTTGATCAGGTAGGATTTATTCCAGGAATGCAAGGATGGTTCACTATTAGGAAAACTATCAATAAAATTGATCACATCAACAACAAAACTAGCAGAAATCATAGGATTGTCTCAATAGATGCAGAAAAAGCTTTTGACAAAAATACAGCACCCATTTCTGTTAAAAACACTAGAAAGTATAGGAATAAATGAAGTTTTCCTTAAAATAATAAGTAGCATCTATCTAAAACCATCAGCAAGTATTATTTGTAATGAGGACAAGCCAGAAGAATTTCCAATAAGATCAGGGATGAAACAAGGATTTTCACTATCATCCCTCTTATTCAATTTGGTACTAGAAATGTTAGCAGTAGCAATAAGAGAAGAAAAAGAAATTGAAGGAATCAGATTAGGCAAAGAAGAGACTAAGCTGTCACTCATTGCAGATGATATGATGATATACTTAGAGAATCAAGTAAAAAAAACTATTTAAGATAATAAATTTGGCAAAGTTGCAAGATATAAAATAAACTCGTATAAGTTCTCGGCATTCCTATATATCTCTAACAAAATCTAACAGGAAGAGATAGAAAGAGAAATTCCATTTAAAGTTACTGTAGACATTATAAAATATTTGGGAATATACTTGCCAAAACAAACCTATATGAACACAATTACAAAACACTTTTCATACAAATAAAGTCAGATCTAACTAATTGGAAAAATATCAGTTGCTCATGGCTGTGTCAAGCTAATATAATAAAAAGGACAATTTTACCTAAATTAAATAACATATTTAGTGCCATACCAACCAATCTACCAAAACATTACTTTATAGAGCTAGAAAAAATAGTAACAAAATTCATTTGGAAGAACAAAAGGCCCAGAATATCAAGGGAATTAATGAAAAGAAATGCTTTTATTCTTTGTTTTTGCTTTTTTTTTTTTGGAGGGGCAATTGTCTATAATAAATAGGGGCAAAAATCTATAATAAATTGTGACCTGCCCAAGGTCACACAGCTAGTAAGTGTTAAGTGTCTGAGGCTGGATTTGAACTCAGGTCCTCCTGACTCCAAGGCCAGTGCTCTATTCACTGTACCACCTAACCACCCCCATGAAAAGAAATGCTAGGGAAGGTGGCCTAGCCATACCAGATTTTAATCTGTATTATAAAGCAGCAGTCATCAAAACTACTTGGTACTGGCTGAGGAATAGAGTAGTGTATCAGTGGAATAGATTGGGTACAAAACACTCAGCAGTCAATGACTATAGTAATCTACTGTTTGATAGACCCAAAAACCCCAGGTTTTGGGATAAGAACTCACTATTTGACAAAAACTGTGGGGAAAACTGGAATATAATATGGCAGAAACTGGAAATAGACCAATATCTAACATGGTATACCCAAATCAAGTCAAAATGGGTGCATGATCTAGGTATAAAGGCTGATACTGCAAGCAATGTGGGAAAGCAAGGAATAGTTTATCTGTCAGATTTATGGAGAAAGGAAGATTTTATTACCAAACAAGAGTTAGAGAGAATTATAAAATGCAAAGTGAATAACTTTGGTTACATTAAATTGAAAAGTTTCTGTACAAATAAAGAGAATGTAACCAAGATTAAAAGGGAAGTGAAAAATTGGGAAAGAATTTTTACAACCGGTATCTCTGATAAGGCTTTATTTCTAAAATATACAGAGAATTGAGTCAAATCTATAAGAATATAAGTCATTCCCCAATTGATAAATCGTCAAAGGATATGAACAGGCAGTTTTCAGAGGATGAAATCAAAGATATCTATAAGCATATGAAAAAATGCTCTAAATCACTATTGATTAGAGAAATGTAAATCAAAACAACTCTGAGGTACCACTTCTCACCAGTCAGATTGGCTAAGATGCCAAAACGGGAAAATGATAAATGCTGGAGAGTATGTGAAAAAATTGGAACACTAATGCGTTGTTGGTGGAGTTGTGAACTGATCCAACCATTCTTGAGAACAATCTGGAACTCCTCACAAAGGGCTAAAAATAAGTGCATACCCTTTGACCCAGCAATACCACTACTAGGGTTGTATCCCAAGGAGATCATAGAAGTGGGAAGAGGACTCGTATGGACAAAATATTTTTTGCAGCTCTTTTTGTGGTGGCAAAAAATTGAA
>NW_027185735.1:16560594-16588094 GCF_028583685.1 Petaurus breviceps papuanus | reverse complement strand
TTTGCTGGGTTCTTCCAACTTTCTGAAGTTTATAGAGTTTTACCCTGTTAATTAATATGTCTGTGACATTCATTCACCTAAAATCAGGAAAGAATAAGCACATCAGGCAGAGAAGAAACAGAAGTAACGTGTATTTCAGATCAACAGTCAGTTAAAAGACTCTTCATCACCATGCAGTAAGCAATCAGGAAACATTTGTACATGCTCAGAATTCAGAGAGGGGTCCTCCATCACACCACAGATTTCTAGAAGTAGGCTCACCAAGTCTTGGTGCCAGGTAAAGCCTATTGTGCACACATTGATATAGTACCTGCACCTGCTAATCCGCTACACAAGTACAAAACATAATTCTTCTGTTGGACTTTAAAGACCTTCACAATATGGCTTTAGCCCACCTTCCTAGATTTATTACATATTTCTCTGCTTCAAACAGTCTACATTCCAGTCAAACTGACTTGCTTAGGGATCTCTGTATATAACATGAAGTCTCTCAGCTCCATTTCCTCCTCACCTTGGCCTCATAGAGTCTCCAGTTTCTTTCAAAGTTCATTTCAAAGGACCACCTCCTTCAGGAAAGCCTTTTTTGAGCACCCCAGTTGCTAGAGCCCTCACCCAGAAATAAATTTGCATATGAGTAATACCATTTGTTGTTCTGTTATGTTCAACTCTTTATGACTCCATTTGGGGTTTTCTTTTCTTTTTTTTCTTTTTGGAGTGACTTGCCCAAGGTCACATGGCTAGTTTTTTTGTGTTAACTGTCTGAGGCCAGATTTTAACTCAGGTCCTCCTGACTCCAGGGCTGGTGCTCTATTCACTGCACCACCTAGCTGCCCCAATTTGGGGTTTTCTTGGCAAAGATACTGGAGTGGTTTGCCATTTCCTTCTCCAGCTCATTTTACAGATGAGGAGACTGAAGCAAACAGGGTGTGTGCCCAAACAGAGACTTGCCCAGGGTCACACAGCTAGTGTCTCAGGCTGGATTTGAACTCAAAATGAGTCTTCCTGACTCCAGGCCTACCACTCTATCCATTGCACAACCTAGCTGTCCAGAGAGCAAAACTGTCGATTTCCTTACCTTCACCTTTGTGTGGGTGGAACTTCATTGGCACTCATCCCTTGGGGTTGGGATTAGCCACTCCAAAACACAGTCTTTTTGGAAAGTATACATTTTTCAGTCAAATAATGTGTTCATCCTATCAGAGTTGTGCTTTCTGAAGCAGAGTTTGAATGTTTAGCAGTTTAGTTTCAGTAAGGACTTCAATGTCTGGTACCTGTCAGGTGATCTTCAGAATCTCCCTAAGACAATTCAAATAAGTTTCCTGGTATGGCACTGGTAGTCCAGGTTTCATAGGCATATAACAATGGAGTCAGTGCAATGACTCTGTAGACCTTCAGTTTGGTAGTCAATCTAATACCTCTTCTCTCCTATACTTTCTTTGGAGCCTCCTGAACACTGAGCTAGCTCTGGCAATGTGTGAGTCAATCTCATTTTCAATGTGTACATCCCTGAAAAGTGTACTCCAAGGTAAGTGAATTTACCAACAGCATTCAAAATGGTTTAATTTCAAAACTACTTTATAGAGAACTCAGACAGGGCAAGCATTTACATGGTGGTCAGAAGAAGCAATACAAGGACACTTTCAAGGTCTCTCTTAACTTTGGAATTGATTGTGTGACATGGGAGACACTGGCACAGGACAGCTCAGCATGTATACCCACATCAGAGAAGGTGCTGTGCTCTATGAGCAAAGCAGAATTGAAACAGCTCAAAGGAAACACAGTATGTGCAAGTTCAGAGTATCTATGCCAAATGGGATACACCTACTATCTGTGCCCAACCTGTGGTAGAGCATTCTGAGCTTGTATTAGTTTGATCAGATGCAGTCAGACACATTGAAACTTGACTCTAGCACAGTGATGTCATTTTGGTCCTTTTCGAGAACAAAGGACAACAACCAACTAGTCATTCCATAGATACTGTCCTTTTTTGAAGCATGATTCCTTTCCAGCCCAGTCATAAATTCAAGGGATTTATGAGTGCTGCTTGACTGATCCAGTCAGTTCCCATAGTGTTATCAAGTCATTCTGATGCCAAGAGAAATCCCCAAGTATTCTTTCTGCACTGGGGAGTTGTTAAAATAAATCAATAGCTCTCCTTTTGTCTTTGAATATGAGTCCCCAGGCAGCAAACACTGTTATAATATGTCCTAGATCTCCTTTCCTTGAAGGTTTTTCCTTATTGCCCCCATCTCCCTCACAAGAGAAAATGAAAGAAGGGAGAATGAAGGCCTTTGGTTTCTCTCTCCAGCTTAAATGAATTCAAAAACACATGTTTTGCCCTGAACATAGGTCATTCACACACATTCCCTTGCTCAGAACTCCTCATCGCCATTTATAGATTCTATAGAGGTCACAGCCCGTGGTCTTCACCAGAATTCTACTCCTTCTTCCATGCTTGTTTCCCTATGTCTCACTAACTTGGCTTTTGCCTCCATTGTTCCTTTCATCTTCAGGCTTTTTACTACCACAAATCTTTTCCACTTCAAGTTTATGGCAAAACTTTAAAGGGTTGATGAAGAGGATGCTAGGAAATCTCTATTTGAACCTTTGGACAGAGAGCCCACTTTGGAAGGTATCTTGGGGTTTAGGGGCTAGATTTTATTCTATTGTTGTCTGCTTTTGAAAAAAAAACTGGAACAATGAACTCTTGTCTCATGTAATTTTCATTTATGATTTTTTGAAATATCACTCTAGAAAACCAAGCTTAGATGAAGTCTATTGGGATTCAAATGGAGATACTTGACTATGCCTTTAAACCTAAATCTGGTTCTCAATGACTGGCCAATAATAGGTCCCAGCTCAAGTCTCACTTGTTTATTGTTTGGGTTTTGATGACTCTGACTCAGTATAAATAGCAATTGTTTATGTTTTGCCCAGAAACTCTGATAGTCTTCTTCTCCCTGACTGATTCTTTTGGGAAGGCAAATTAGACCATCTTTTACCTCAATTCTTACCTAGCCTTTAACTATGAATGGGTGTTGCCTCAGACAAACTGAGACCTGGGAAAGATTTTAGCTTAAAAAGATCAAGGACTCCCTCTGCATCCTGGGCCATCTCCACTGGTCCTGATCTATGTCTTGACCTTGGACTTTGCATGACTTTGGAGGAGAGAGTGGGGCTGATGGCTTTGCACAGCCATGCCTCACTTAAATCCAATTCACTTGCAAGTCAAGACATCATCCTCATGATGTCATTTGTTCTCTTCAAGAATGAAAGACAAACAACAATGTGCTTGAACCTACCAGTATCCCTTTCCTGTTCCTTGAGCTTCTGGACAATGCCTGCAGGAGGTGTGACCAAAATAGCATTATATAGATTTTACATTTGATATTCTATGTACATATTTGAGTATTTAAGCATGAGCTTTCTGTGTTCTCTCAATAATATAAGCTTCTTGAGGGCTGGAACAATTCTGGCTTTCATCTTTATATCATCATTGTCTGGCACCATATCTAGTTAGCCTTTAATAAATGTTGGATTTTTTAGCTGAACTGCAAAAATATTCCTTTTGAATTCAATTCAACATCTGCCGGGTGCCAGGTTTAGTGCTTGTTACTAGAAACATAAAAACAAACACTAAACAATCCCTGCTCTCCAGAAGCTTACATTCTCCTGTGTGGAAACAGCATAGAAACAGATAATTCAATGCAAAAGAGATACAGAACAAATACAATGTAATTTCAAGTTAGTGGAGGATGAGGAAAAGCCTCATATCTGAAGTCATAGATAAAACTTTCTTTTAAAGAAAGCAAGGCTGAATAGCTGTTAACTGAAGGTTAGTGGGTATTGGGTTTGGTCCTGAGCACCATATTTTAGGAAGAATGCTGGCAAGGTGGTGCAAAGATGAGGGATTGAGTAAACCTTGCAGTGTTTTGTTGTTTGTTGTTTGTTGTTTGTTTTTTCCTTTTCTTTCTCCTAGGGATTCAGAAATGTATTGACTCAAATATCTATATGGATAGGGATTAGACTTGTGATTTCCCTGGGAAAAGGAACACTCAGATAAAGAAACTC
The DNA here is from genome assembly GCF_028583685.1 of Petaurus breviceps papuanus. NCBI lineage: Eukaryota > Metazoa > Chordata > Mammalia > Diprotodontia > Petauridae > Petaurus > Petaurus breviceps. The sequence continues at coordinate 16,584,023 of NW_027185735.1, read as the reverse complement.
CCTCTATTAATGCAGATCAACACTTTCTCTACAACATATAATCACAGAGTTGCCTAAATCTAGAAAATTGAAATTTCATGACTTTCACTAGGTGATATAGCCAGTGTGTGTCAGAGGTAGGATTTGAACCTAGGTCTTGCTGGCCCCAAGGCTAACTCTCTATCAACTTTCTATCCACTATGCTCCCCTCTTTCTCTCACCATCTTCACATATACATGCATGTATATACATATGTGTGTTATGCATACAAATACATGTGTGTATATAATTTACACACATGCACATACAAGCCTTCCTGTCATAGTCCCACTTTTAATCACTTTAGGGATTGGCTCTTAATCCCAGGGTTTTCAAATATTTCAGGAACAACATAAGCAAAATTTAGGGGAACTCCCCTAATCAGCCCTCATGTTCATAGTCCTTTAGAGGCAAATTCAGTGCCCAGTTCTGGAGGTTCCTAATCTGTCAAGATCCTTACTAATTACAGGCTCAAGGATTAACACCTAAGTCTATTTACCCAAATACCATACCCCTAACCCTTCTGTGTACCCAGAGGGTAAACATTCCCCAAACTTGTCCATGTGTCCATAAGGAAAACCTTATATGCAATAGTGAAGAGGGAATGGACAGGACATAAAATGTTCTTTACAGACTTAGCTGGAAAGTAGATGATGTGAAGCAGAGTACACCTCTGTGTGTGTGTGTGTGTACACATCTATATCTATATGTACATATATACATGTACACACACACACACACATATATAACACCTAGAAAGTTGGGTTACACTCATATTGTGCAGAGCTTTAAAAGCCAAATCAAAGGTTTGTATCTTGTGCTTGTGTATCAGTCATTGAGCATGCACAATATGAGTTCCCTGGATATATTTACATATTACATGAACAGGGCCTGTTTCCTCAGAACTGTCTTTTCTTGTTCTACTGGATTTGGGTTTGGTTTCCATCTATGTGTTACTTGAGGCTAAAATAAAATAGTCCCTTGATTGGTTGCAGAACCAGAGGAGCTGATAACTCAGTGGACCTTTAATGATCCACCTCCATAGTATCTACCTCCAGAGAAAGAACTGATATTGTTTGAATACAGACTGAAGCATGCTATTTTTTACTTTCTTTCTTTCATTCTTTTTCTTTTATTCAAGTCTTATTTTACAAAATACTCATATGGAAATGTTTTATATGATTTCACATGTATAACCTGTATCTGTCTGCTTACTGTCTCAGGGAGAGGAAAATGGAGGAAAGGAGGGATAGAATTTAGAACTCAAAACTTAAATAAAAATAAATGTTACTAAATTGCTCTAACATATAATTGGAGTAAAAATAAATATATATTAAAAAGAGACAGGTTCCATCTCTACAGCCAATAAGAGGACATGTCATAATCTCAAACTGTAAATCTTTCAGTTCTGAATCATTCATAGCCCCAAACCAGCCCCAAATCTCCCACAGTCAGCCAGAGCCAGAAAAAGCAGCTTTGAGAACGCTTCATGGCAAAGTGGACAGGGGTAGCAGAATGTCATGACAGCTTTGTGCACTAATTCATCTCATATACTCACACACATGTCCACTGATTCACAGATTACACCGACAATGTCATCCACCTGGAATAGCATATCAAAGGCACACACACTTATTGAGCTGCATATGTACATACAAAACGACATATTCATTATAACTCATCTTCCAACGGTTTCTGTGCTCACAACTCAATTCAACCACCACAGCACGGTTTAACCATACCTATTTCAGCCATGATTGCCAATGTAAACCCACCTCTGGGCTCACCCTCCCAATCTCCACTTATAATGGCAGGATGTGGCCCCAGGGGGCTGCTGAATAAAGGAGTCTAGGGGTAATCTTCACAACTTTGAGTTTCTAATGCTGCTGCTCATGGGCCCCTATCCAATGTACTCCCTTCAATATGTATCAACCCACTGATTGTTTCCTGAGAGAATGGATTCAAACTTAATGCAGAAAGGTATGTAAGTCATACTTGTAGAGAATACACAAGACTGAAGGGTCCTTGACACTCCGTAAGGTACTTTTCTCTCTTCATACTTAAGAGCATCCTCTCAGATTCACTTTGGGGTGTTGTGTCAGTAATAGACAAGTTGCTCCCTTGCTTAGTTGAGCCTGCTTATTCTTGCTATCACTGAAGTCTCAAGGAATGGGGTCAGTTGCCTGCTTGCCTGGTTCAAGATTGCTAGAGGCTGTGACAGCTCCTCACCAGACTTACTGACAAGTTTCTACTATCAACCTCACAGGGGAACTCCCAATGGCTCTTCCTACCTTATAAAGTCACTAAGTCAGAACCTTATCAATTCCATTCCTGATTCTCTGTCCACTTCAGATTAGGAAAGAATAGAGACAAAAGAGACAAAAGAAACAAACACCATGCATTTTTTTCTTTATTGACTTTGGATTGTGGAAGGCTATTTCAAGCAACAAAGCCAATCCTTTTTGGGTACTATACAGCAGGATTCTCTGATAAGCTTTTGTAAAGTATTCTTCATTGAATCTACACAATTCTGTATTTCCAAGGTAATTGTTATCTCTGTCTGAAAGTTTGGAACTAAATAAGATGTGTGCCACTTTCTGATTGGAAACTCTTTCCTGTAGGGCACTGGGTAGAAAGTGAAAAGGACATCCCAGAGAATTTTTGAGGGATTTTAAATATAGATAAAAACTTCAAAAAAATGAACACTGGTAGGTTTCCTGAGGACAGCAAATTAAGAGAAAAAAGAGATGAGATAATGCTGACTAGCCAATGAGGGCACAGTCCTTGGAATGTGCTTGAATTTGCCTTTCCTGTTGTTAGACAGAGCATTCACAATGTTTCCTGCCTGTTTCCAATCCAACATGGCTTGGAGGCTTGATGACTCAGTTCATGAATGACTGAGGAGCTAATGCTGTATGGTACCTTGGTTGGCCGAGCAACTGGAAGAATTGATGATGAATCGGGAATCATGGAGCAGAACTGAGTTTAGATGCAAAGGGATTAATTTGCCCTTCCCTCAGCCATTTCTTTTCATACTTTTCCTTTCTGGTCTTGAGTGTGGCAAGAAGTGATGTGGGCTGCTAAGTGAAGGACAGGGAGCAATTGTTATCTCTTCAGACAGCAACCAAGTGTCTTTAAACTCATTTCATTTGTTTATTCTTTCCTGATCTTAGTATCAGAGAGAGATATCTAGTATCTTAGTATTGAGAAAGAGCCCTGACCAAGTTAGGACCTTCTGAGCTATAAAGGTTGGAAGAACCTTTCCTAGTTATTTGCAGAAATGACCAGAGTCAGTATCAGCAGCAGTAGATGAGAGATATTCTTGACCCAGACCAGCATTGCACTGATCAATCAACTGAATCACCAAGTTTAGCCAAGAATGAGCCCAGCTAAGCAAGGATGCAGCTAATCCATTACTGATACCATGTTGTAAAGGTAACTTAGTGGGGACTTTGCAAAAAGAGAAAAAGACTCCCAGTACCAGGAATCTCTAACCATGCTTCAAACCCATGTATGCCTTACATGAGTAACTTAAGTTTGAGCCCACTCTCTTTTTTTCTTCTTTGACCCAATCTCTTTTCAAAAATATTTACTTCTAACTCCCCCAATCTGCCCTCCTTTCTATCATCCCCCCTTTTATCCCCTAGCCCCCTGTTTTCCTATAGGGTAAGATACCCAATTGAGTGTGTATGTTATTCCCTCTTTAGGCCAAATTCAATGAGAATCAGTATGTCCCATTCCCTTTCACCTTACTGCTCTTCCCCTCCATTGTAACAATTTTCTCTTACCTCTTTTATATGAGATAATTTACCCTATTCTTCTCCCAATAAATTCCTCTCTTACCTCTTAATTTTATTTTTTAGATATCAATACTTCATATTCAAATCATCCTGTGCCCTCTGTCTATGTACACATGAACATACATATGCCCACACTCACATATATATTTATATACACATACATCCTATACATACATATATATGTATGTATACATATATATATATATATATATGTATATATATATTCCCTTCAGCTATCCTCATACTGAGAAAAATCTTATGAGTTACAATTATCGTTCTTCCATGTAGGAATATAAAATAATTCAACTTTAATAAGTTCCTTCTGATTTCGTTTTCCTGTTTACCTTCCCATGCTTTTCTAGCTTCTCATATTTTAAATTCAAATTTTCTGTTCAGCATTCATCAAGAATGCTTGAAAGTCCTTTATTTCATTGAATGACCATATTTTTCCCTGTAGCATTATACTTGGTTTTGCTGAGTAGGTGATTCTTGGTTTTAGTTCTAGATCCTTTGACCTCCAAAATATCATATTCCAAGCCCTATGATTCCTTAATGTAGAAGCTGACAAGAAGTCTTATGTTATCCTGATAGTGTTTCTGCAATACTCAAATTGTTTCTTACTGACTGCTTGCAGTATTTTCTCGTTGCCCTGGGAACTCTGGAATTTGGCTATAATATTCCTGGGAGTTTTCTTTTTGGGATCTTTTTCAAGAAGTGTTCAAAGAATTCTTTCAATTTCTATTTTGTCCTCTGGTTCTAGAATATCAGGGCAATTTTCCTTGAGAATTTCTTGAAGGATGATTTCTAGGCTCTTTTTTTTTGGTCATGGCTTTCAGGTAGTCCAATAATTTTTATATTTTCTCTCCTGAATCTATTTTCCAGGTTATTGGTTTTTCCAATGACATATTTCACATTGCCTTCTATTTTTTCATTTGTTTGGAGCTGGTTTATAATATCCTTATTTCTCATAAAGTCATTAACTTCCATTTGCTCCAATCTAATTTTGAAGGAGTTATTCTCTTCAATGAATTTTTGAAATTCCTTTTCTATCTTGAAAATTCAGCTTTTCAAAGCATTCTTCTCTTCATCGGCTTTTTGGGCCTCTTTTGCCATATGAGTTAGTCTATTTTTAAAGGTGTTATTTTCTTCACTCAGGCTATTGACTCACTTTTCATGATTTTCTTGCATCATTCTCATTTCTCTTCCCAGTTTTTCCTCCCCTTCCCTTACTTGATTTTCAAAATCCTTCTTGAGCTCCTCCATGGCCTGTAACCAATTCATATTTTTCTTGGAGGCTTTTGATTCAGGAGTTCTGTAGCAGCAAGCACCCCAAGCGTCCTCAGGGTTGCTGCCACCACAGGTTCTTGGATCTGCTTTGATAAAGGAAAGCAACTCAAAATGGGTTAACAAGCTTACTTTAATCAGTCAGACATATATCGATTACCTTGTTCAGGGGAAAAGGTCAGCACCCCGAACTTCAAAGTACACAGACAGAATTATCAAGACAGAAACAGATCTAGTAGACAGATTTCAAACTGTCCAACCATTACATCCATACCCAGTCAACGTCTGGGTTTTTTTCAAAGCCGGGGGGCTCAGGACAACGGCTTCCCAGAATCCATATCAAATCACAGAACACTTCTCAAAGTGAGCCCCCAAAACAAAGCTACACATCAGGGCTTATATAGCCTTCTCCTGGCTCAGAGAATGTAACAACCTTTTGGACCCACTGGCCAATCAAAAAGTATCTACTGAAAAACAAGCCTCCCACCCCAGGCTCCAGGTGCACTTTAGGCTAGGGGCAGGGAAGATCTTTAAAATTTACATTCCCATTACAAGTTCTGACTTTTCTGTCTTCCTCCCACTTCATGCCTTGATCCTTTTTGTCCCCAAAAAAAGGATTCTATCGTCTGTTTGTTCTTCCTGTGCTTGCTCATATTGGCAGCTAATTACTAGACTTCTGAGCTCTTGGCCATGGTAGAACTCTGCTTCCAGAATGGAAAAAGCTATGTCCCAAATCACTGGGGTTTTTGCAACTGCCGGAGCTAGTAGATGGGCACCCTCTCTACAGCCCCCACACTCTCTGGCTCACTGGTCACACACCCCAGCACCCCCACCCAAGACCACTATCTGGATCCAAACAGGTCAAAGCAAGAGCAATTACCCTCTAAATGGTCACTTGGTCCCCCTACAATCTGCAGGCCAGGAGCTCTGGAAGCAGCCACGTGGTAGTGGCTGTAGCCACCACACCTCCACCTCTTCTTGCTCTGGGGGTAGCAGCCTGACCATGCTCTCCCTGTTCCAAAAAAGTTCCACACTAACCTTTTACTTTGTCTTTGGCATTTGTGGATTGAGAAATCTGGAAACCACTACAGCTGCTGGTGATTTACTCATGTGAAGTCTACTCCATCTGCCTGTGGTGGGGGCTGCCCTGGGGCTAAAACCACAGCTCAGGTAGGACTATGCTTGGCTCCCAGTGCACTGCAATGGACCCTTCCTGCTGGCCTGCCAGGCTTCCTTCAGTGGGAGATTTGTTTCTGTAACTTTGTTAGTTTTGTAGCTCTAAAGTTTGTTTAGAGTCATTTTTTACATGTATTGGAGGAGGTGCAAGCCAGAGCCATGCAGAAGTCCTGTTTCTACTCTACCATCTTGGCTCCACCCCCAAGCCCACTCTCCTCTAGGGCCCGAGCACCCTCAGTTTTTGTAAATCTTGTCCTTGCTATGCCTTCTCAGTAAATATTTCTTTATAAAAGCTATTTGATGTCAGCTGATGAGGAGAGAACACCAAATTGGGCTTGTCAACCTGTGAGTCACGAACCCTTTAGCCAGTCAACAAACATTTATTAATAAATAAAACATTTATTGACTATGTGCCAAGCATTATGCTAAGTTCTGGGGATACCAAGAAAGGCAAAAGATAGTCCCTATTCTCAATAAGCTCACAATCGACTAGATAATGGGTTATGCCTAGAATCCCAGGTGGGTCAGTCGTCATTGGCCCTCTGGAGACCCAACCTGCCTGTGCAAACGGGAGAGTTAGTCCAGAGCTAATGCTATCCAACATCATGAGAGTCAATCAATCAATATTTATTAAGTGTGTACTAAGTGCCAGGCATTGTCTGAAGCACTGGAAGGTCTTGGTTATTACTTACAGGGCCAAGGACAAGGACAAACACTTATGTCAAAAGGCATTACGAGGTTCCTTCGGTTCAGACCACAGTTACTGATCCCTCAACTCTAACATGTATGGATTAGTCTGGATTAGAGAAGAATTATAGGAAATCACATTGGATTTGCTATCAAAAGACCAAGGTGAAATTCTGGCTCTCACTACCTGTGAGAACTCTGACAAATGACTTAACCTCTGCAGGTCTCAGTTTCCTTATCTGCTCTCAATCCTATGATGGAAAAGTATTTGTGGGATTGTCATGAGAAAGAAGGCTTAGATTCTGTGATTCTGTGTCTTGTTTTGTTTAGCTTCAGGATACAAAAGTGAGACGAAATTAGTGGAAATTAAAAAGAACAAGACTGTTCCTCAGCTCAATATAAGAAAAACTTCCCTAAAGTAATCAGAGCTGATGTTTTAAAAAAAAAAAAAGGATTTGGATCTTTAGAAATCTTTTGGTAGAGACTAGAGGACCATTTATCTGTGGATAATAAAGAGAATTCTGATGTCACTTATAACTTTAAGATTCAAAGATTCTATGAAGGAAAATCTGACAATAAAAATAATAATTTCCTAGTAATTAGTTATCCAAAATTGGTGTAGGATGCCTCTGGAGGTAATGCCACTGTCACTGGAGATTTTCAAGTATAGATTAATTACTTCTTGTTGAGATGTTGTAGAGAAGGCTTATATTTCCAATAAACCAGATGAGTTCTGGAATTCCTTGCTGTATTTGTGTGCATGTGTGTTTGTCTGTGTGTGTGTGTGTGTGCATACACGTGGAGAGAGAGAGAGACAGAGAGACAGAGAGAGAGAGAGAGAGACAGAGAGAGAGACAAAGAGAGAGAGAGACACAGAGAGACAGAGAGAGAGACAGAGACAGAGAGAGGGACAGAGAGAGAGAGACAGAGAGAGAGAGACAGAGACAGAGAGAGACAGAGAAAGAGAGAGAGAGAGAGAGAGAGAGAGAGAGAGAGAGAGAGAGAGAGAGAGAGAGAGAGAGAGAGAGAGAGAGAGAGAGAGAGAATACTTTGGAAAATCCCCTCCTCCAATTTCTCTTTTACTCTTACCTATAAATGCACACAAAAAGCCCTCACCTGACTGATAGAAAGTGAAATGGAAAGAAGGAAGCAGGCAGGGATATAAGATCTCAGTTTTTAAAGAACCTCAAACTTTGTCAAGTCCAACTTAAAACTAAAGAATTAATCCTATCTACAATCTTTCAAAAGAAATGAAAATATTCTATATGGAAGGAGTCCTGGATCTGGAATCAGAACACGTGGATTCAAACCCTGCCTCTAGTCCTTACTCTTAGTATCATTTCTCTGGGTCTCAGTTTCCTCATCTATAAATTGAGAGGGTTGGATTAGATGCCATCTAAAGTCCTTTCAAGCTCTAAAAAAGTATGATCTTATTAAAGCTGCTTTATCTAACCTCCTAATGATTCTTAAAATAAGAGAAGTGGAATTAAAGAGAATTACCCTGACCAAATTCAATGGCTCTGAGAAGGGTGTGAAACATTTGCTGCTTTTTTTCTCTGGCTACCTGAGTAGTACACAGAGTGCACAAAGCAGCAGGGTAAAGTGGGACACATTTTATGCCCACATCCCCAGTTAGGTCTCTGAAAGCTGTACTTGAGCCCAAGAGCTGATAGATTGACTTTGACATCACTTATATACTTTGTCTTGTCAATAAACCTATTGCAAGGGAAACATACAGTATTTTTCAGCTGTTAGGTACTATTCCCCTGTGGAATATTTGATATTGCAGTTACCTCATGGGAGGTAGGGGATAAATTCTTGGTTTCTTTTATTTTTAAGCAATTGGGATTAAGTAACTTGCTCAAGGTTACACGACCAGTTATTTCTGGGTGGGTGCTAAGTGTCTGAGCCCAGATTCGATCCCAGGTCATCCCGACACTGGGGCCGGTGCTCTTACTCGCTGTGCTACCTGGCCGCCCCTTAGTTTCTTTCTTAATCTCAGTATCTGTCTCTCTGTCTGTCTGTCTCTCTGTCTCTCTGACTATCTCTCTCTGTTTCTGTGTCTCTGTATCCATCTCTGTGTCTCTGTCTCTCTCTCTTCTCTCTGTCTCTCTGTCTCTGTCTCTCTCTGTCTCTCTCTCTGTCTCTGTCTCTCTCTATCTCTCTCTGTCTCTGTCTCTGTCTCTCTGTCTCTCTCTCTCTGTCTCTCTCTGTCTCTCTGTCTCTCTGTCTCTCTCTGTCTCTGTCTCTCTCTGTCTCTGTCTCTCTCTCTCTGTCTCTCTGTCTCTCTCTCTCTCTCTCTCTCTCTCTCTCTGTCTCTCTGTCTCTCTCTCTCTCCCCCCTCACCCACTTTACAAAAAGCTTTGCCCTTGCTCTTCAGCAGCACCTCCCCAGCTGTTGTTGCCTGGGGTCATTTACATCAACTGTCTCCTTATTCCCATTTTAAATACACCCTCCTCATCCCACTCCAGCATCAGCCAGAATGGAAATGCCAAGGCTGCCTCAGCATATCACCTACTGAAGGTCTCCAGGGAAGTAAAAGGCCACTTATCCTAGGGAAGGTATAATAATTTGTGTCATTCCACTTGGTTGTCAACTACTGCTGATTCAGTCATTTGAGCTCCAAGGGAACCCTCCCTTCTGCCCTCTGGAAGACCTCCTCTGGGAATTCTTGATGACAACTCCAAGGGATACGGATGAGAGTGAGACAAGCAGTTGCCATACTGGGATAAAGATGGCTCCTGAGAGAAGCTGTTAACAAAATCTAACCTCCACAAGTGGTGAGAGAAGAAAATCCTAAAGGCATCTTCCAGAAATTTACTTCTTTTTAAAAATAAATTTTATAGATATAATTTGGTTTTATAAAATCTAGATTTCCTTCTTTATCACTTCCTTCTTCCTCCCTGAGAGCCACTGCTTATAGCAATGGATTATAAAAATTTCAGGAAAACTGATATTGAAAAAAACCTGATGCTGTAGTATGTAATATTCTACATTACTGTGCTCCATAAACATATTTACACATTCACACTCATACACTTCTGCAGAGAAACAAGCATCAGCATCTTCTAATATCTTCTATTTGGGGTCAGCAACTAAACAATTCTCTTCTGTCTTACATGCCCTAGACTCAGCAAACTTCCTAAAAATATTGACAGAAAAATCTTAGAGTTATAAGAAACTTCCAAAGATTATTTGGTCCATCTCCTCATCAGTCATCTTACTTGCACATAGTAGATATTCAGTAAATATTACTTGAATTAACTTTTTTTTCTCTGTTGCTGGTTGGTGAGGACCTCTCACTTTCCTACATTATAATCCCAAGAATATATTACTTTGAATTGCATCATCAAAGCAATGTAGAATAATATTTTTTCTTCATTTATTCTTTAAGAGCTACCCATTATCTCAAAAGAGTCACATGCAATCCTTAGGGTCATGAATTAGCTATCCCTGGAATAAGTGTGATCCTTCACAACCTCTTAAGTAATCTGAGAAAATGATACAGCACAAATTTCAGTGGGACCATATGATCTACCTATGTTTTCCATCTCCCAACCATGTCCCCTGGCTTATTCTCTACCCATGCAAGCCCCTGCTATCCCCTGCCTTGCCAGCCAAGGACATATTCCATGCATTATATGCCTTTATAAAAGAACTCAATTAGTGAAGCCCTAAGGAGACAATTGCTGCATTTAAGTACAGGCAATTAGGCTATAATTCGACATAGCGTAGCACCCTGCTATGGAAAATCATGCACTAAAACCCACAGAGCTTATGAGGAAAATGGGGTTAGGGACACAATGCTCAAAAATTGCATCAGTCACACACACACACACATACACACATATAGAAGATAGGAACTTAATAGCATAGGTATAGATGTGTGAAACGGTTAAGAAATACTGTAATAAATAGTGACCAAGTCTGTGGCTACTAGGGACTACTCCACTGGCACCTTGGGGAAGGATGAGCAAATTGTCAGGACCCAATTCCTGTTAATGGAGGAAAGGGTAGAGGTGGGGGGATAGAATGGTGTAGTCCAATACTCCTCTGCCCACAGATCCTATGACACCAGAAAATAGGCAATAAATATGGAACTTTACTTTGACAAAGAGCTGAAGTTTGCTTGTGGGCCTCAGAATTAGGGCTATAACTTTTGAGTTATTGTGAAGTATGGCAGTTTTCTGTATGAAAAAATCATACAGAAACAAACTCAGAATTTGTATTATACTTATAGTATTTCTTAATTATTAGAAAAAGTTGAATTCTTGTTTTCAAAACACATTTGAATGGAACTTACTATAAAGAATTGGGATTTTCCCAAAGACATTAGGGTATAGTTGTTTAGGTAGCTAGGTGGCAGAGTATATAGAGTGCTGGACTTGGAGCTAGCTAGAACTGAGTTCAAACCTTGCTTCAGAAACTTATTGCTTTTTCTTTTTTAAAAAAAATTGTTTATTTTTAGTTTATAACATTCATTTCCACAAGATTTTGAGTTACAATTTTTTTCCCTGTCTTTCCCCTACCTACTACCCCAAAACAGTGATTTCATTAAATAACCCCTCCCCCAATCTGCCCTCTCCTATATCCTCCCCTATACCCCCTCTGACTTTCTGGTAGGGCAAGATGGATCTCCATACCCCAGTGCTTGTGTATCTTATTTACCAGTTGCATGTAAAAAATACTTTTTTTTTTAATTTTAAATTTTTTTTATTAATTTGTTTGTTTCCTTTTTGTTTACAAGATTCAATTCCACAATTACTTGAGTTTCACATTTTGTCTCCCTCCTTCCCCTCTCCCCAATGGCGGCATATAGTCAAGTGTAGGATCTGTAAATACTTTCACATTATACATTAGTCAGGCTATAAAGATGGATTGTATCAGATGGAATGAAAAATGGTAAAGAGGACATAAAACCAAACAAGAAAAGGAAAAAGATCAGGTATTTTGCTTCCACCTGGATATAAACTCAGTTCTTTCTAGTTCTTTCTCTGAAATGTACATCTTTCTCTCCATCATGAGTCTTTTGGTATTGACTTATATCACTGCATTGCTAGAAGAGTCCAATCTAGTAAAGTTGGTCATCACACATATATTGTGTCTGTAATTGTGCACAAATTTCTCCTGGTTCTACTCTTCTCACTCAGCATCAGTTTGTATAAGCCTCTCCAGGTAAATATGAAGACCGTCTGCTCCTCGTTTCTTATAGCACAATAGTATTCCATAACATGCATATACCACAACTTGTTCAGCCATTCCCCAATTGATGGACACCCCCTTAATTTCCAATTCTTTGCCACCACAAAAAGAACTGCTATAAACATTTTTGTACATATGGGTCTTCCTCCCACTTCTATGATCTCTTTGGGATATAACCCTAGAAGTGGTATTGCTGGGTCAAAGGATATGAAATTATTTATAGCCCTTTGGGCATAATTCCAGATTGCTATCCAGAAAGACTGGATCAGTTCACAACTCCAACAGCAATGCATTAGTGTTCCAATTTGCCCACATCCTCTCCAGCATTTATCATTTTCCTGTTTTGTCATCTTAGCCAATCTGACTGGTGAGATGTGGTACCTCAGAGTTGTTTTGATTTGCATTTCTCTAATCAATAGTGATTTAGAGCATTTCTTCATGTGCTTATAGATATCTTTAATTTCTTTCTCTGAAAATTGCCTGTTCATATTCTTTGACCATTTATCAATAGGGGAATGACTCGTATTCTTATAAATTTGACTCAATTCTCTGTATATTTTAGAAACGAGTCCTTTGTCAGAGACATAGGTTGTAAAGATTCTTTCCCAATTTCCCACCTCCCTCTTAATCTTGGTTACATTGGCTTTGTTTGTACAGAAGCTTTTCAATTTTCATGTAGTCAAAATTATCCATTTTACATTTTATAACGTTCTCTAATTCTTGTTTAGCCATAAAGTCTTTCCCTCTCCACAAGTCTGTCAGGTAAACTATTCTGTGTTTTACAAGATTGCTTACAGTATCAACTTTTATACCTAGATCATGCACCCATTTAGACTTGATTTTGGTATATGGTGTTAGATAATGGTCTATGCCCAGTTTCTGCCATACTATATTCCAGTTTTCCCATCAGTTTTTGTCAAATAGTGAGTTCTTATCCCAAAAACCAAGGTCTGGGGTTTTTTTCAAACAATAGATTACTATAGTCGTTGACTTCTGAATCTCTTGTACCTAATCTATTCCATTGATTCACTGTTCTATTCCTCAGCCAGTACCAAGTAGTTTTGATGACTGCTGCTTTATAATACAGATTGAAATCTGTATAGCTAGGCCACCTTCCCTAGCATTTCTGGAGCGTTTATTCTTCCAAATGAATTTTGTTACTATTTTTTCTAGCTCTATAAAGTAGTTTTTTGGTAAATTAATTGGTATGGCACTAAATATATAATTTAATTTAGGTAAAATTTTCATTTTTATTATATTAGCTTGACCCAGCCACGAGCAATTGATTTCTTTCCAATAAGTTAGATCTGACTTTATTTGTGTGAAAAGTGTTTTGTAGTTATGGTCATATAGGTCCTGGGTTTGTTTTGGCAGGTAGATTCCCAAATATTTTATAATGTCTACAGTAACTTTAAATGGGATTTCTCTTTCTATCTCTTGCTGTTGAATTTCATTGGAAATATATAGGAATGCTGAGGATTTGTGTGGGTTTATTTTATATCCTGCAACTTTGCCAAATTTATTTATTGTCTCAAGTAGTTTTTTTACTTGATTCTCTAGGATTCTCTAAGTATATCATCATATCATCTGCAAAGAGTGATAGCTTGATCTCTTCTATTTCTTCTTCTAATTCCTTTACCTTCTCCTCTAGGCATTTGGAAGCTATACCACTTGGTGCATATATGTTAAATAATGATATTGCTTCATTCTCGATGGTGCCTTTTAGCAGGATATAGTATCCTTCTTTATCTTTTTTAATTAGGTCAATTTTTGCTTTTGCTTTATCTGAAATAAGGATTGATGCCCCTGCTTTTTTTACTTTAGCTGAGGCATGATATGTTTTATTCCAGCCTTTTACCTTTACAGTGTGTGTATCCCTCTGTTTCAGATGTGTTTCTTCTAAACAGCATATTGTAGGATTATGATTCCTAATCCATTCTGCTATCCGTCTCCGTTTTATGGGAGAGTTCATTCCATTCAAATTTACAGTTATGATTGTTATCTCTTTCTTTCCCTCCATCCTATTCCATCCCTTGTTAATGCTTATATTTCCCCCTTCTCCCCTCCCCCCTTAATAGTTTTCCTTTTGACCACCACCTCCCTCAGTATTCCCTTATCAGTCCCCCTCCCTTTTCTCCCCTTCCCCCTTACTTCTTCTCTCCCTACTAACACCCCCTTGTATCCTTTTCCCCTTCCTACTGCCTGTAGGATATTTTTATACTTAATGAAGTATGTTATTTCTTCTTCACACCAAGAGTGACAGGAACAAATCTCATGAGAAGCTCCTCTCCCCTCTTTCCCTCTGAAATGATACTTATTGCGTTTCTTCTCCATATGGTCCTATGCTTAACTGGTTGTTATTCCCTCTTTGCACCAGAACCAATGAGGGAAAAGCTCATATGATTCCCATCTCCCTCCTTTCTTTTCCTCTGCTATACTGTTTTTATGCCTCTTTGTATGGCATAATTTGCCCTTTTCCACTCATTCATTCCCTTTCGTCCATTGCAGTCCCTTTGTAGCCCTTAATAAGATTTTTTTTAATCGTCATTTTGTGTATTTTATACTCATACCCTCTACTTGTCTATAACTGGTTTGCTCTTATCAAATAGCAGGGTGTGTGTGTGTTCTCCTTGTTTACCTTTCTATGTCACTGTTGCATCTCGTAATTGGAGGTTGAATTTTCCATTGAGTTCTGGCTTTGTTATCAAGAAGGTCTGGAACTCTGTTATATCCTTGAATGACCATCTCCTTGCCTGGAAGAATGTGCTCAGTCTTGCTGGGTATGTGATCCTTGGTTGTAACCTGAGCTCTTTTGCCTTCTGGAAAATTGTATTCCACTGCCTCAGATCTTTCAGTGTAAAGGCTGACAAATCCTGTGCGATCCTCACTGTGGACCCTCGATATTTGAATTGTTTCTTTCTGGCCACTTCAAGTATTTTCTCTTTTATCTGGTAGTTCTGGAGTTTGGCCACAACATTTCGAGGACTTTTCAGTTTGGGATCTCTTTCAGCAGGTGTCCGGTGGATTCTCTCGATTTCTGTTTTCCCCTCAGGTTCTAGTATCTCAGAGCAGTTTTCCTTAATGAGCTCTTGGAGAATGTTGTCCAGGCTCATTTTTTCATCATGATTTTCTGGTAGGCCTATGATTCTGAGATTATCTCTCCTGGATCTGTTTTCCAGGTCAGTTATTTTTTCTTTGAGGTATTTTACCTCTTTTTCTAATTTTTCATTCTTGTTGTTTTGTTTGACTAATTCTTGTTTCCCCACAGAGTTATTTGTTTCAATTTGGTTGATTTTAGTTTTTAGCAAATCATATTCCTTGGGTAATTTTTGGAGCTCCTTTTCCATATCATACATTTTCTTTATAGAAAGATGTTTTTTCATTATAATATTTTTCTAATTCTTCTATTTTGGTTTTGAGAGAATTATTCATTTTGTCTTCTATCTCTCTCATTTGGTTTGCAAAGTTCCTTTTGATCTCATCTAGGAGAGCCTTCTGTATTAGGGACCCATTTCCTATAGATGTTTCAGCTGTGGGTGTGGAGTCCACATTGCCTCCCTCTGAGTTTGGTTCCTCCCTCTGAGGATAGTAGGACTCCAGAATCTTTGTCTTTGTAGTCTGCTTTCTACCCATTTTGAGGCAGGGCCCTAGCCACGCCCTTCCTCTAGGGATCCCAAGCCTTTACTGTAGAGGGTTTTGCCCTGGGGCAAGAGTTACTATGTTTTCAGGATCAGGGGGGAGTTTGGAGCAGGTGAGGTTCACTCTGTCATCCTGGTCTATGAAGGTCCTGATAGGGGCTTTTTTTTTAAACTTCTGGGCTATGAAGTGGTAGCCCCAGGAGTATTTGCTGTCCAGGACAGGGGCCCCTGTATTTGCTTCTTACCTTGCTCTTTCTAGTCCCAGCCCTTTGGTGATAGGCCTGCTAGTGGCCCTTGTGGTTGGTAGGAAGACTTGCCCTCCAAGTTTATCAGGCCCCTTCTGGGCCTGCCTCTGCTGGCCGTGCCTTCCCTGTAAAAAATAATAATAATTTTTTTAAACATTTGATTTAAAACTTTGAATTCCAAATTCTTTCTCTTCTTCCCTTGTCACTCATCCTTACTGGGAAGATAAGCAATTCAATACAGGTTGTACATGTGTAGTTACACAAAATATTTCCATAGTGGATATATTGTGAAAGACTGACTGTATTTCCCTCCAATCTATCCCACCCCCCCCACTTTTCTATTTATGTTGTATTTTATGAGTATGTTATGTTCTAAAGTCAGCTCATTAGGAAAAATCACAGATAGCAAAAAATTACCTTTGAAAATCCTTTAGATCATGTATAGTATGGTATCTTTACCTTTTTTGATTCTTGACAAATACCAGCAAGTATGAACATTTCTTTATACAAAGAACAGAAAAAGAGGATTATATGTGACATCATAACTCTATTACATGTAGCTTTTCTTAGAAGTATTTATTAAATTTAACTTTGATTGGCCTAACACTGCCTTGCTTATATGTGTTCCTCCCATCAACAAACCTCCTTCTGCTTTCTGTGTGTATATGTATGTGTGTGTATATACCTAGAAGATATGTACACATAGGTATACCTAGCTATGTATATATATATATAAAAACATGTATACACATATGCATACATGCATATACATAAGTGTTTCCTTAATATTCTTTTTCTATTATTTTGGGGGATACCATTATCACTTCCTCCCCATACACTCAGAACCCATTCCCAAAAATATCAACTTTCCCTCCTAACAAAATTAATCTATACATTGTTCATGTTCAATAACGTTGGCATTTTTTCTCCTTTACCTCTAGGCCATCACCTCTTTTCCAAGATGCAAGAAGCATAATTTATCCACCAATGTCCTGGAATCATGACTGGCCATTCCATTAATCAATGTTTTTTTATTATTATTTCACAGTTATTGTCCTTTACAAAGCTGCAGTCATTATATAGATTGTTCACTTTGTGCTCACCTCACTTTGTAGTTAATCATAAAAGTCCTTCCAAATTTTGCTAAATTTATTTTTGCTGTTGTTGAGTTGTTTCCATCATGCCCTACTCTTCATGACCCCATTTGAGGTTTTCTTGGCAAAGATATTGGAAAGGTTTGCTATTTCCTTCTCTTCTTTTTTTTTTGGAGGGGGGAAGTCAAGGCAATTAGGGTTAAGTGACTTGCCTAAGGTCACACAGCTAGTAAGTGTGTCAAGTGTCTGAGACTGGATTTGAACTCAGGTCCTTCTGACTCCAGGGCCAGTGTTCTAGTCGTTGTGCCACCTAGCTGCCCCATTGCCATTTTCTTCTGCGACCCATTTTACAGAAGAGAAAACTGAGTCAAACAGGGTTAAGTCTCTTACTGAGGGTCACACAACTAGTAAATATCTGAGGCCAGATTTGAATACAAGAAGATGAGCCTTCCTGATGTCAGGCCCAGCACTCTGTCCACTGCACCTTTCATCATTTTTAAGTGAAATAATATTCTGCTTTAGTTACATACTATAATTTGCTCAGCCATTCCCCATTTGATAATCCCTCTAGATTCTAGTTCATTGCTACAACAAAAAGAGCTGCAACAATTTTTTCCCCCTGCATTTAAGTCCTTTCCCTTTTCTTTGGTTTCTTTAGGGTATATGTGTGGTTGGGTGGTGTAACTAGGTCAAAGAGCTTAGTGACTTTTTGGAATATAATTTTAAATTACTTTCCAGAATGATTGAATCAATTTTCAGCTCCACCAACAGTAGATTAATGTGCCTGATATCCAATAATCTTTCCAACAATTGTGATTATCTGTGTGAATCTGACACAGATTGTGTCAATCTGACAAGTGTGAGTTAGAACCTTAGAATTATTTTTATTTGTATATTATTATTAGTGACTGAGCATTTTTTACTTTAGTTATGGATAACTTGCCTTTCTTCTCTTGAAAATGTCTTGTTCATATCCTTAGACCATGGGAAATGATTCTTAATCTTATTAATTTTATCAATTCCTTTCCCAGTTTATTATTTTCTTTCTAACTCTGCATTGATTTTGATTGTGCAAAAAAACTTTTCAGTTTTTTAAAATCAGATAATCCATTTTGTTTTTATGAGCTTCTGTATCTTTTATTTGGTCAAGAACTCTTCCCCAACAAGGATTTTGAGAGGTATTACCTTCCCTGCTTCTCTATTTATCATGTGGTTTTTTATGGGCAGTTAGGTGGTACAATGGATAGAGTAAGTTAAGATCTGACTTTGACCACTTACTACTTGTGTGGGCAAATCACTTCACCCCGTTTGCTTCAGTTTCCTCATCTGAAAATGAACTGAAGGAGGAAATGGCAAAACACTCCAGTATCTTCCCAAGAAACTCCAAATGGGAGTTGGATATGACTGAAATGACTGAACAGCAAGAACAACAAATGACATTTTATATTTAAGCCATATATCCATTTGGAACTCATTGTTTAGTTTATCCACATTATTTGTAAGCTTTTGAAAGTGGTTATCAGTATTCAGTATCCTCAATTTATAACTAGTTTGATGACTCTTTTAGCATAGTGCCTGACACATAATAGGTACTTAATAAATGTTTCCCTTCCTCCTTTATCTGCATAGCACTTTCTAGACAAATATGCCTAGATAAAGCATGAGACATTCTTTATTCCTGTGGTCTAGACAGTTTTAAGTCTGGTTTCAATGTCTATTTTGAAGTTGTGATATCTTTCATGACAATTTACAGATTTCCTTCAGAGCCCAGGAAGCTTGCTTTTTGAAGTTCACTCTATAGATCTTTGGGAATGTAGATGATATATCCCCTAGTCACCACTTTGATGGCAAAGATTACCTTTTTTTTTTCCTTCACACCTTTCTTTTGAGAAGTCATCCTGCCTGAAATCACATAGGAAAGGTCACTCTTGGTTTTAGAGAGACATTATTCACCATATTAAAGAACAGTACATTTATACCTAAGCTTTTTAATGTAATTAACATAAAGATGTATTACATTTTGTCAAAAAAAAAGTTTTTTTCTGCATCGTGTTATAATCATATGATTTATATTATTTTTATTATTAATATGCTCTATTATATGTCTAGCTTTCTAAATATTAAACTAATCTTGAATTCCAGTCATAAATTCAAGTTGGTCATAGTGTATAATATTTAGAGTGTATTGCTATAGCCTCCTTGATAATATTTTATTCAATTTTTTAAAAAAAGTCATTAACTAGAGTTTAGTCTTATTGGTTTTCTCTATTTTATTTCTTCCTAGTTTAGCTATTAGGACCATCTTCACTTTATAGAAGGAATTTGGAAAGATTTCTTCTTACTCTGTTTTGATAAATAACTTATGTAATATTATAATTAATTGTTCTTTGAATGTTTAATATAATTCATAAATCTACCTTGTACTAAGGGATTTTTTTTCTCCCTTAAGAGTTTTTTATGTTTTGTTCAATTTTTTTTTCTAGGATTGGGTTACTTAATGTATCTAACTTTTCTTGCATTTTTTCTTCCAGTTTTGTTGGCTTATAATTAGACAAAATAATTTCTAATAATTTCATTCATTTTCTCTTCATTAGCTGCAAATTTTCATTTTTGACTTTGAATATTGGCAATTTGCTTTTCTTTTCATTTTAGCAGATTGTTTAATGGTTTACAATTTTATTAGTTTTTTTTAATAGTTTGTTTTAATAATCTATTTGATGGTTTATTTACTTTTATTTTTTCCTTTTCAGAATTTCTATTTTTGTGTGCATTCAAAGTTTTTTATCTGAGGAAAGGAAGGGAATAAATATTTCCATAGGTCCTACTATACATCAGGCACTCTTATGTGCTTTATAAATATTTCACTTTTTCCTTGCAACCCTGTGAAATAATTATCCCCATTTTACAGTTAAAGCAACTGAATAATAAAGAGGTTAAGTGATTTGCCCAGTTTTACAAAGCTAGTAACTATCTAAGACTGGATTTAAACTGGGGTCTTCTGGCACCACCTAGGTAGCAACTTTATTTGTTAAGTTTTTAGGGATTTTTTACCTTCATGGTTCATTAATTCATTGATGTTATTTCTCTCTTGTGCTGTTGAAAATGTTTAGATTTTAAACATCTTCCTGTAAGGACAGCTTTTTTTTACATCTAAGAAATTTTGGTATAATATTACATTGTTGTCATTTTCTTTGACACACTAATACTTTTTTTAAATTAAATAATTGATTTTTACTTTTCAACATTCACTTTTATAAGATTCTGAGTTCTAAATTTCCCCCCTTCCTTCCCTCTTCCCCAAGATGGCATGGAATCTGATACTGGCTATAAATGTGCAATCATATTAAACACATTTCCACATTAGTCATGTTGTAAAGAAGAATCAGAACCTAAGGGGAAAACCACAAGAAAGTAAAAAAATATAGAGAGAGAAAACCATATGCTTCGATCTGTATTCAGACTCCATAGTTTCTTCTCTGGATGTGGATAGCATATTCCATCTTGAATCTTTTGGAATTGTCTCAGATCCTTGCATTGCTGAGAAGAGTTGAGTCTAACACACTTAGTCATCACATCATGTTGCGGTTACTGTGTAGTGTCCTCCTGGTTCTGCCCACTTCAGTCAGCATCAGTTTGTGCAAGTCTTCCCAGGTTTTTCCAAAATCCACCTGCTCACCAATTCTTATGGAACAATATATTCCATTACACTCATATACCACACCTTGTTTATCCATCCCCCAATTGATGGGCATTCCTTCTATTTTCAATTATTGATCACCACAAAAATATCTGCCTGCTATAAATATTTTTGTATATGAGGGTCCTTTTCCCATTTTTATGATGTCTTTGAGATACATACCTAGAAATAGACCCACTAATTCTTCAGGATTAAATTGTTTAGTCTATATTCTAGTCTGAATCTTCCTTTCAAAGGCCCTCAATTGATTACAATTTTTTTATGCTGTGGTTACTAAAGTATATACTAACCAAGTTGCTTTTTTTTATCCTGAGACATTACTTACACTTGTGAAGCTATTGTCTTCTAGTCTTTTGGATTTCTCTTAACGTATAGTGTCACTTCATCATTTTTGTTTTCTTCTTTTTTTCTTTTCATTCATTGTTTTCTTCTGTTTATTCATATTTACAGCTTGAGTTCTGAGATTGGGACTTTGTGCCTGGGCAAAACTCCATCCAGTCCAGCACTACTATGTTTGGTACTGTGCCCTCTGTAATCTTGATGCCCTTCTCATTCTGGTTGGAGTGGCTGGAAGTAGGCCCTACCCTGTGTGTCTCCGTTGTCTTTTCTTTGTACAATCCTTTCTGCTTTAGCTCTGATAAACCCTAGTCAGATGCTAGAAACCACCCTGATTTCAAGATTCCTGCAAGGACCCCTAGGGAGTAATGAGTTGGTCCTGTCTCTTACAGAAGTCCCCATTACTTTGAAGAATACACAGTCAGGCTGTCTCTCTATACATTAACCTATGTGGGCCATTCTCTGTCCTTCACTTCTGTTCCGACAGGCTAGGGTTAGGTTTTGGCTTCAGATTCTCAATATTGGAGCTTATGCTAATTTGTGGCTCCCCTTTGGTATGTTCTCATTCTGAGCACCAGTTGGCTTAATGTCTTTTTCCAGAGCTTGTTTTGGCTTTCCTCATATTTCTCCTAGCTTCTTCCAGTTCCCTGCCCATTTACAAGTGTTTATAATGGCTTCTTCTTTCTAAGTACATGTTTATGAGGGACTTCTCTTCCAGAGCTCTCAGGTTTCAGACCATTTTACCTGAACTCCTGCTGGCTTCTCTGGTGCTGGCCTTTCTCAATTGCTGACAGTTTCTTGCCATTTCTTCATGAGGTTCTAGACTGGATGGAGGAGGCTAGTTGTGTTTCTCTAAGGTTTCTTATTGTTTTATCTAGGATTCTTTTCAGATATTTACTGGCATGTAAATAACTGGAAATAAGTATAGTATCTTTAAAAGGTTTAAGTAGAAATAAGTCTGGGGTCTCTTTAAAATCAAAATATGAGCATCAAAAAGAAGCTGGACCTGAGATAGTTGCTATGAAAGCAATTAAATGTAAATGTTATTTTTCACTACACTCAGCTAAGCTATTGATCACCCACACAAAGGGATGGCCATCACATGGATCTCAGCATTTCCACATCCTAATCAGAATCTCTGACATCATTCTATTTGATCATATTCTTCTTGTTCCACCTCTGAAATGTATTCTTCACACTTATCACCATCTCAAGTCCCTCCACATTCTCAATACTTTTCTGAGGCTATTATCTTTACTCTGTCTTCACTTTCCTCCCTTTTATATCTTGACAGTTAACCAATTCAACTGCACACTTCCATCAATTCTCAAATCCCTTACCCCTTTACAGTATCATCACTTATCCCCTTCTAAACCCCAGCCCTGGATTACTTCCACCAATTGCCGATTTTTCTCCTCCTTCTGAATTTGTTGCTGAATATATCTGAAGAAATTCACACAATAATGTTGACTAGGTACACTATAAATCCATACTATTTAACTTCAATTAGATATTCATTGTAGCAAGACAATCTTTCTCCCCCTCCAAGTAATTCCTTGTTGTATTCCTCACGGAAGTTATTCCAAGTCTTCCCAGGCTTCCCATATATCTCCATGTTCCCCACCATTCTCTCAATTGAGGACCTTGCTCCTTACTTTACTAAAGAATTTAAAGCTATCTACCATGAATTCCCTCATCTCATCTTCATCTAAAAATGGGCTTTCTCTTCCTTTCCCCATGCCTGATGATAATGCAGCCCTTTCCCTTATCCAATCAATCCCTCTTTATGTGCCTTTGATCCCATATGCTCTTATCTTCTCCAGAAAATTGTCCTTTCAATCATCTTCTTCCTGCCTGTCTCTATCTCTCTGTCTCTCTCCATTTCTGTGTCTCTGTCTTTATCTTTCTCTGTGTCTGTCCCTTTCTCTCTGTCTCTCCTTTATACTCTCCCTATCACTATACTGGTACTGGTTCTTTCTCTACTGCCATTAAACATGCCCAACCTCTCTCATCCTTAGAAACAAACAAACAAAAACCTTTTACTGGACCTTACCATCCCCATGCTATCAACCTATATCTTTTCTTCCTTTCTTAGCCAAACTGTTAGAAAAAAAATCTGTCTGTATTCATATTGTCTGAATTTCCTCTCTCTTTACTCACCACTTAAAGATTTATAATGTGAATTCCAAGTTTATCATTCGATCAAAATAGTTCTTGCCAAAGTTACATTTATCTCCTAACTGCAAAATCTG
>NW_027185735.1:16545725-16560194 GCF_028583685.1 Petaurus breviceps papuanus | reverse complement strand
TCAACAACTCTAAAATAGAACTGTCATCTTTGCCCCTAAATCCTCCCGTGGCACAAAAAAAAAGGTTAAGAACCCCTAACTAACACAAATTCAATTACACATACTCAGTTGAGATAGGGGAAAGAAACTTAAATAGTGTAGGTAAAGTGGTCTGGGTCCCCTCTCCCATCCTTCCATTTTACTTAATGTTCCTGGAAGGAACAAGACATGGGAGACATGAAATTGCTCCTACATAGCTGATCTCAATCCCAGTTTCCAAGTGTTCCTCATAGCATAAACATCTCATTGTCCTTAATGTGATTCTAGAATCTCCCCTTCTTCCTACTATATATTCTAATTAGGCTGGAAAAACTAATAAGAAGGGTAACTTTAGTTAGCATTTCTGATCAGCTAAGAAGCTCCTGATGGTCCCTTTGACTTCCTTTTCTCCTCTCTTACCTTCTGGCAAATCCAGAAGAACCAATTATATCATGGTGTGGTCACCTTCCAGTATGATTTCATTAATATGCTAAGCCCTTTCAAGAATATATATTCATTAATCTTTCATTAGCAAAATCTTTACCTATTTTTTTATTTTCTTCTGTCTGACTAGAAGTCTTTATTCCTGCCTCTCTCCTGACGAATCCAATAAATTAACAAGCATTTATCAAATGCCTAGTATGTGATTGCCACTCTTACAGATGCAGAGGATGGAAATATAGAGAATGAAACTATTTCCATTCTTAAGTAGCTTTTATTTTAATGGGGAGATAGCAAGTATAACAGTTTTGTATATTTATAGATTACATATACAGTTACAAATCTATAAAATAACTATAAAAAGAATAATTACAAAAGATTACAAGGTAACTAAATTAAGATGATGTAGAGGGATACTAGCAGTTGAAGGATTAAGAAAGGCTTCATGTAGAAGGAGATGCTTGAACTGTGTCTTAAAGAAAAAGGAATTCTATGAAGTAGAAGTGAGGAAGGCAAATATTCTAAGCATGGGGGACAGCCAATAAAGGCATAGAAATGGAAGATGGAGGGTCATGTATAAGGACCATGTATGAAAAAACCAGTTGGACTGGATAATAGAGTACTGGTGAGATAATAACATACTTTGGGGCCAGAAAGATAGCTTGAGGAAAGGATGTGAAAATCTTCAAAAGTTAAGAAGAGTTTATAATTCAGCATAGAATCAATAGAGAGTTTATGTAGTAGGGCAGTGTCATGATCAGATGTATGCTTAAGGAATCACATCGGCAGTTTGTGAAGGATTCCAACTTAAGTGGAGAGGGACTTGAAGCAGTGAGACCTCAGAGAGTTAGTGCAATAACTTGGGTGATATGTGAAATGGTTCTGAAATAAAGTGGTGGCTATATGATCAGCAAAAAGAGGTCAGACATGAGATGACTTGTAGAGTAGAAATTGAAAGACTTGTCAACTTATTGTATACGTTGAGTGAGAGAGAGTCAGACATCAAGGTGATAAATCTCAGAGCCTGGAGGAATGATGACTATTAGATAAAAACAGGGAAGTTTGGAAGAGGGAAGTGTTTAGGGATTTATTATTAATCCTCCTCATCCATTCTATATTCCAGCCACAGTGACTTTTTTTTCCTGTTCTTATTATACCTGCCATTCCATCTCTAGCTAGGTTGTCCCCCATACCTGGAATGTCCTTTCCTTCATCTCTGCCTGTTGGAATCCTTCTCTTCAAAGATCAGCTCAAGTACCATCGCCAGAAAAATGTCCTGATCTGTGACCTTCTACTTCCTCCAATAGTTATCGTTCTCCTCTTGCCCCAAATGACGTTGTATTTACAGTCCTCACTTTGTATACAGGGCAGCTAAGTGATACAGTGGATAGAGTGAGGGGTCTGAACCAGGAAGACTCCTCTCGCTGTATTCAATCTGGTCTCAGACATTTTCTAAGGAATGTGAGCAAGTCATTTAACTCTGTTTTCCTCAGTTTCTTCATCTGTAAAATGAGCTGGAGAAGGAAATGGCAAATTACTCTAGTATCTTTGCCAAGAAAATCCCAAATGGGGTCACAAAGGATCTAAACTAAAAATGCCTGAACAACAACACTTTGCCATACATTGTGTATTTACTCATCTGAACACATTTTATTTCCCCACAGTAAAACTTAAGCTCCTTGAGGGAAGAGACTAAACTCTTTGTTTTTGTAGCCCCATGCCTCACACAGTGGTTAGACCATTGTTGGTATTGAATAAATTCAAATGATTATTGTTGTTTCCATGATTGAAATAATTGCATATAGCAATAGATCTGCTATTTGAAGTCAGAGAAGAGAGACAGAGAGAGAGAGAGACAGACACAGAGAGAGACAGACAGACAGACACAGAGAGAGAGAGAGAGACAGAATCAGAGACAGAGAGGAAGGGGAGACAGAAAGGAAGAGAATAGAGAATAAAACATGACTGTGATTCAATTCAGCATATGTGAAGGTGTCTAAAAATTTGGAGCCCTGGCAATGAGTCTGTACCAAAGACAGTGAATGAGCATGTGACTAGAAACTTGGGAGCCTTGGTAGTTTGTGCATGAGCCTAGAATAGTGGTAATTAGCCTAGGTTTGAAACAGTACAGGATGCTTAAGTATTGAGTCTGACATACATTGCCTGTGCTTTGAGTCCTAAGAGACTGTGTGGGATTCATGTCCTAGTTCCTTCCCATGCAGATAATCCAGTTTTGAAGATCAGATATCTCAATATCACATTTCTGAATTACCTTATCTTCACATAGCAAAAATGAGTTCATCTTAGGGAATGGGTAGGGCATTGGGATGAGGAGTAAGTGGACTCAGAGTTCAAGTTATGAGTGAAATCAATAGTACTAGCATGATTACCAATGAGATTCAATGAACAAGTTAATATTAAGAGATGTTTAGAAGCACACAACCCTCCTGACAACACCCACAAAGTTGAGGTGGGCTTGGAACATGTACCAACCCAGTTGGATGTGTACCAAGTAGCTACTGATACTGTACTAAATGCTTATATAGCAGAGAAGAGGGGGAACTCCAGGCACAGGGAACAGTGTGAGCAAAGGCAGGGTATCAGGAGAGCACAGTGTATATTCTCAGGAGGGCAGAGAGACCCTTAGTTTGTCTAGGCTAGGGCATGAAGGAAAATGATATGAAAAAAAATGGGAAAGATTAGCAGATTGTGGAGGGCCTGACAAATCAGGCAGAGGATTTTGCTCCGAGAAAGGAGAACAAGACCTACTGTATCTTACGGCAGTGAGAAACCTAGATAGTATCAAAATGGCAATCATACTCTTAAAAAACTAAAAGGGTGCTTATAAGTTGGACTGTTTTTTAAAATATAGAAGCCTCATAATGTTATAATTTTCTTAATATTTTCCATAGTGGCTTAGTAAGCCATCCCCACCACCACCACTAACATCATTACTTAGCATATTCTACCCCGATAAAACCCACACAGAGACAACCTCCACTGGCAACTCTCCATGTTAAGAACCTACTTCAAGAAGAATCATGGTGACATATAATAGAAATGTCTTGGAGACACTTGAACATGTGTAGATATTCTGGAACTATTTCTGGTCAGCCAACCATGTGGTAAACAGGAATCCTTTTCTAATTGACTATAGCGGAAACTGGGGCAAAAAAAAGGCCTGAGTCAATATCAACCTAGTTTTTGACCCTTTTCTTTTTGACTGTGCTTCTGCTTATCTTCTGGATTCTATTCACAGTATATGGTGTGAGATAATGCTGTAAGGGAAGATGTTTTGGAGGCTTTTCCCCTCTGAGGTCATGTGACCTGATGAAAAATGAGCCTCACACAATTTCTTCTTTTCTGCTGTAGGGGAAATCTCCAAGAGCCTCCAATCTTGCCAGTCTCTAAAGGTCAGGAGGTCACTCCAGAAGTTTTGTGAGATGGAAAAAGGCAACTGAGGCAGCTCCCACTGGGTGGCTTCTATCTTTCCAAACCAACTATAGACTAAAATGTTCTCTTTCCTTACCTGTACCTCTTAGAACCCCTGGTTTCCTTCAAAATTTAGCTCAGTTACTATCTCCTACATTAGGCCTTTCCTGATCCTAGCAACTACTACTGCCTCCCCACCAAAATTATCTTGTATTTTTTATTTATGCATTTGATCAATGTTTGTTGTTGTTTGTCCTCCATTTCTGAAGAGGACCGATGACATTATGGGGGGATGTTTTGACTTGTGCATGAATAGGATTTAAGTGAGGTAGACTTGCACAAAGTTGTCAGCTTTATTTTCTCCTCCAAAATCATCAAAAAACAGTGGCAAGTCAAAAGTCAGGATGATCAGGAATGGTCTGGGATGCAGTAGTATCTTTGATGTCTGAGCACTCTAAGCACTCCACAGCATCTTCTTCATCCACCTTCATGGCCTCTGGAACAAATTGTTCTAATCTACCCATTCTATTAAGGGAAGGCTTCTCATGCTTGAAATCGATATCACTTTAATTCACTGATGGGTTTGAGGCCTGTCAGTTACCCTCAACCTGGTTTAGCTCAGCTACCAATATGGATTTACCAGGGTTTGACCACTGTGCTTGCCACAGGTGAGAGAGTGTCAGGTGGCACAGTGATCTAGATCTAGAGTCTAGAGTTCAATCTGACCTCAGACACTTGCTAGCTGTGTGATCCTGGGCAAGTCATTTAGCCCTATTTGCCTCAGTTCCTCATCTGTAAAATGAGCTGGAAAATGAAAAGACAAACCACTGCAGTATCTTTGCCAAGAAAACCCCAAATGGGGTCACAGAGAGTTAAGTACAACTGAAGAGAACTAAACAACAACAATAGCAACAGATAAACTAAAAGTACAAGCCTTGTTAAACCATTAATGAGTTCTTTGATAGAGACATTAGCACAGCAATAGGATTAAGTCAACCTCAGCTTCTCACTTATAATAGCAATTTTGTAGGTTAAGTTTACATACATATGTATTTATATTTGTATGTATAGACACATACACATATATGTATGTGTGTATGGATGTGTATTTGATAAATCCTTCCTCTTTTGAGGTCCATGGTCCACTATTTCAGGAGGGTTCCAGTCATACTTTATTTCACTCCCAACTCAGTTCTCTGGACTTTTCTTCATCTTTACCAGCTGACTTGCTCCTAAAAAAGAACCCTCCCTTTGTCCCCCTGTTTTTGTGTGTTTTCTTCCTTTTAATAATGTATGCTCAACTAATCCAATCATTTTGGAGGACAATTTGGAACTACATTTACACATCATGTGGTTAGGGCCACAGCATTCCCCCCTATCTGGAAAATCCACGCGAAAATTTTTTACCTTCCTTTTGTACAAGAGAAGTCTGAATTATTAATGTATTAGAAGACAAAA
The DNA here is from genome assembly GCF_028583685.1 of Petaurus breviceps papuanus. Classification (NCBI taxonomy): domain Eukaryota; kingdom Metazoa; phylum Chordata; class Mammalia; order Diprotodontia; family Petauridae; genus Petaurus; species Petaurus breviceps. The sequence goes on along the minus strand of NW_027185735.1, from coordinate 16,554,845 downwards.
TATGTTGATATTATACAATAACACACATGTATTGTTCATTTCTGAATTTCTAAACTCTTTCTATGTCATCTGCTGACCTTTGTGTGTTGTTTGCAGCTTCTGCAAAGCTCCCGAAAATGTCTGTTTAATTTCTTATGACAACTAGAAAAAAATCTAAACTATGATGGAGAAAGACATGATGTGGAAGGGATAACTGTATATGTATATATTATCTTCCCTGACAAAATAGAAGCTCCTTCAGAGCAAGGAAAGGTTTCGTTTTTGCCTTTGTAGCCTCAGTTCCTTTCACAGAGTAGGTGATTAATCAATGCTTAATTGATTGCAGAATTTAAACATAGAGGACTTACAGAATTAATTTTCCCATAAAATCCTTGATGGGATTTGGAATTCGGATATTTGGAAGTCGCTGCATGAAGCCTTACTCCAGATGGTCTTCTGGTCTTTGAGAATACTGTGGGGTTTCCAGAATTGTATTTAAGGTAGGGCAAAGAAGGATGGGCAATCAAACAAAAGACTTACTCCAAGTCCATCCTAAGTCATGTTTTGGCCCTCAAGTATGCATGTTATGAGAGTATTGTGATACATGTAAAGATGTGTGGTCCTTTAACATGACAAGGTTTTTCCAGTTATTATTTTTCCCCTCCCTGCCCTCTATAAAAGCTTTTATTAGAACATGGTGCCTGGCATGTATATATTCTTAATAAATGCTTGTTGACTCGATTTCACCTAGCCAGAGTGAAAGCTAGAATTGGGTGAAATGGAATCCATTTTGTGCTCATACTTTGGGCAACTCAAGACTTAAATCACACAGGAAAAATGAAGAATTGGAAAAAAGTTCCAATATTTACACTTGAAACAACTACCTCTTTTAAATGAAAAAAAGAATACAAAGTACAACCTTGAGCCACACTTCATCTTGTAAAGATCATTAGAAAGAATGGAACATATATCTCTGTTGACACTGCATATTGAATGGACCTTCTAAAACCCTGTTTGTCCATATTAAGTAAATATGCTCAAGGGCCCTTACCATGTCCCCTATTTCTTCTGCTTTTAAATCAAAGGGATTAGAATTCCTAATTAAGACACTGAAGGAAGGCTGGATCAGTTTTGCTAGTCCAAATTAGTTCAGAGATACAGCACTGCTGCCTTTCTGTTTGCTGGCAGGAGAGGCTTGTTTGATCTAACCTGATTGAGGAAATGAAATATCCCTAAGACAAAGAGCTAATATTACGCTACTGGAGAGCGACTGTGGGAAAATTGGAAACTAATGTGCATTAGCTACTGATCCAAAATGCAACCAGGAGGAAAAATGTTATTTAGGAGGAAAATGATGTGGCCCAGATAATCCTTTGAAATATGATGTACTACTTTTTTTTGCCCCCATTTAAAGGAAGGTATAGGAGAGAGATTCTATTAGCTTAACAAGATTCCCCATGAGCAGAGTTAAAGATGGTTCCCTTCCCCCAAGATTATAGACAAAAAATATTGTGGTACTAAGGAAAAGGCTCCTCCACCTCAGATCCTGTGGCCAGGGGGAAGACAGTGTTCACACCCAAGGCTTGTCTTCTTTTTTTGTTCATTCACCTGATTCTGTAGATCCTGACCCCGTTTTCTAAAACAGAGGAAGAGAGAAGCTTCTGTCACACAATGTATCAGAACTAGCCAGTTTCTTTCTCATAGGTCAAATCTGGCTAAATCAGAAGAATTCTCCAGAAACAAAAGTGACACCCTTAGGTGACAGAGGCCTGGTCACCTCAGATTTCAAGTTCCCACACACTATAGTCAAGAGGTTGTTAGGGTCCTTTGCAAAGACGACCATCTTAGGTATCCTAATCTTACAGTAATAGCTCATTTTTCCTCTCCCTTCTCTTCTTTTCCTTTCCTCTCCCTTTGCAATGTATTTATTGTGCAAGACCCTGGGGCACATTTATAAACATTTATGCTTGACAAATTCTGTTCTGTTTTGTTTGTGTTTACATATTTTGCAAGAAAATGAAAACTCATCATTATTGCTTTGAGTGGTGGTAGGAGTTGTAGAATTGAGGTGTGTGTGTGTGTGTGTGTGTGTGTGTGTGTGTGAATATTGTTTGTGAATTGTGGTTGTAGGGCCTGTGTTTGGGATCATTCCAGGTATCCAAAGTGCCTAACATGTTTGTTCTCTGGGGTATCAGAGAGGAATAATCAGACATTGGGAAGGAAGAACATGAAAAAGATTTACTGATTTAATATTTGTAGAACTAGGCACTGTAATAAAGAACATACCCCAAACCTAGTCTGCCCTTAGGGACTCTCCAGATTGATGAAATAAGATGAGAAATATACAACTTCTCAGTTCTATGTTTTTTTTTCTTTTTTGTTCAAGGAGGAGGAAGATGCTAAGAAGGGGACCTTGAGGATTAGCCTACTTTGCACTATCAGGAATCCATAATATTGTGGGACTGGGGTGAATGAGTGGTCAGGTGTCATTGTAGCTATGGAGCTTTGAAAAAAATTAAATGTGTAACTGGATTAAAGGGAATTAGAGGGTCCTAGAGGAGGAGCTAAGCAATATTGCTTTCCTGGGGACTAAACTGAGAAGGCAATCAACCATATGCCACAAAGTCTGAGAAAAGCAAACACTACTTCTGACACTTGGCATCACAGACCTACAAATTTCTTCCCAATTGAACTTGCTGCCCTCATATTCCACTCTGAGTCCTTTGGGTTGCATGCTAGGACAAGGGTTGGCAGGCTTTCAAAAGTGATCTGTCAGGGTCCCCAACCCTGTTCTTATGTTGTTTAACATCCAATGTTGTAGACTCTTTTGAGAGGGCAAGGCAGATTGGTGAGTCTCCATGGTAGGATTAGGTCAGGGGGGTATCCCTTCCTCTTTAGTGACAGCATAAATATAGGTTTACAAGCACTGGGCATGCTCAGTTCTTGAGGCCAATTAACTCTGGCCAGTTCCAGATCAGTTGCTTAAGGAGTGTCCTTAAAAGGCCGAGGTTCTGAGTTTGATCTCAATCTCTTCCTCAAGCTTCACTCTATTCTGGAGCTAAGCCTTCATGTCTCATCCTGACCAGTTTCTCTCAGGGTTTAGCACATAGTAGGCATTTAATAAATATTTGTTGTCTGACTTACTGACTGAAATGTATACCATGAATCTTAAGGGTGACCAAGCAAGAGAAATTAGTGCAAATATACTAACATTGCCACTAAAAGAAATTCAAAGTATGCTATATTGTTTACTGCTGAGTAAGTAGCACTCTGACACAGTGCAGAGTTGGAGGTATTTAGGTTAGCAGATTAACATACTCCCTTTTGGATGGTGGCCACCTTCATGACAGCTGAATCACCCTTTCCCAATTTCTCCCTTGGTGGGAAAGAAGAGGGATGACTTTCCCTGGTCAATGCCTTTATTATGTTCCTTTAGTCAGCTAGACAGTACAGTAGATAGAGCTCTGGTCCTGGAGTCAGAAAGACTTGAGTTCAAATCTGACATCAGATACTTACTGTTTGTATAACCCTAGGCAGGTCATTTAACTTCTGTCTCACTCAGTTTTTTCAACTGTAAAAAGGAGATAATAAAATCAATATCAATAAAGTTCTTACCCACTTAATTTCTGAGCCCCTGGATAGTGTTGAGGGTGGGAGGCAGAAAAAACTTTCTTCAAGATGATTTAGAGAGATTCTATCCTCCCTGTTCCTTTCACCATTGTCTCTATGTCTCCCTGTCACAGCCTCTATTTTATCTGACTTCATGACAATGAAACGGAGATCAGAAATGGTTATAATTCGAACTAATCAAAGAGAAATGATAAATCTCACTTTAAAGAATAGAGATAAGCCTTGGGAAAGGAAACACTCTCCTTGGGCAGAGGGAAGGGAGGTAAATGTGAATCCTTAGTCGGTAGAAGGTCCTTTCCCTCTGGCCTCTGCTGCCCCGTTTGTCTAGGCACGGGGGCAGTGACGATGCCTGGATGCTCTCGCCACCAGCCAAATGGGTGACCCTCCAGCCCAGCCTTTCCCCAGCCTCTATTCCATCTCCTCCCACTGACTCACCCAGCTCCCAATCTAATCATATCTCTAGAAACTGTTTCTTCTCCAAGATTTAAGCATCTTTTGAGTCAGTGACAGCAATGACTTCCCACAAAATGAATATCACTATGCATGATTATCTTTGAAAATGGTAACAAAGGCATTTTAATAACAGAATTATGTCTCTACAGAGGTAGTGAAGACTCTGCTGAGAGGTCTTTTCAGTGATTCCACAAATCTCACAATGCAACCTGACCTCGTGTGGCCTGATCATGGTCAGGAAAAATCTTTGCCAACTGTGCTTCTGAAAGTACCAGGAACTATCTTGGTATTGACAGTTTTAAGTGTGAATTTTTAATAGGCACCTGGAAAATACAGAACCAGAGATAGCCTGACCTGTATTTCAGTATTTCAGAAGACCCATAATCTCTTTAGCAGAGGATATTCCCTACATCACTGCAGAACATAACCTATCTACAACTTCTCATCCTGTCCAATTCTTTCATGTCTTTCCATAATTCCTCCATAGAACTTCAACCCAACACTCCTAGGGGCCTTTCTCTGGTTCTTTTTGTATTTAGTAGATACCAGAACCAACACTCATATAGTTCTTCATGACCTAAGAAAAAATAAAATTGCAGGTCTTGATTATATATAAGAAAAAGACATGCATGTGCATGTGTATACAGTGAGAAATAGATATAAATAAAGATATATAGATATTCAGTCCCAAAGAGGGAATGTGATGCTAAGATGATTCTCCTGGAAGTATCTGATTTTAGGTGCTGTTATTACCAGTTTGAGCTTCTCTCAGAGCTAGTGAGTTTCCTTTTACTAGAGAGACTAAAGTAGAAGCTGAATTTGTCAAGGATGTTGAAGCAGCAGTGCATCCTTTGGAAGGGGAGTTGACTAGATGGACTCTTAGGGCTTCCCAACTCTGAAATTCTACCTTTCTGTATAATCTCTCTATGGAAGATTTGCCTTTGGACACCAGGACCCTTCATACTCTTCTAAAAGAAGGTGTATTTCACCACATTTTCAATGCACTTGATGATATAAGTAATGTTCAAAGAGGTAGGCTAGATACCATCCTCTTCAGCAGCCAGAAATGCCATATATCTGTCAACTAACTCAGAGAGCCATGTTCTTCATCTGGCATTCAAGACCAATCATGGAGATTTGTAAGTCTACAGGGCCTTGTAGACTCATTTAAACAATGAATTGCTATTATCCGCTCAGCCACAGAAATCTTTTTTTTTTTTTTACATCTGTTACCCATTTAGCATTGATGGTTTCAGTTTTCCACTTAATACATTTTGCATCTTTAATTCAATTCAGTATATTTATATATGCCAAAAACATTTTTTTCTCATTGTGGTTGTTCTGGATGCTATGTCTGTTCTAGGGAATCCATACCAAAGGGAGAACTTCAGATAAGGAGCTCTTATCCTTAGGTCTATGAACCCTAAGAGTTCTATGGATAGATTTCAGAGGGCCCATGAACTTGGATGGGAAAATAATTACACCTTTATTTTCACTTGATCTTTGATTTCCTTTGAGGTCCTATGTATTTTATTGTATGCATTTAAAACATTATTCTGAGAAGTAATTCAAAGATTTCTCCAATCTGCAAAGGGGGTCCATGACACACAAAAAAGGTCAAGTAGATAGAGCATTTATTAAGTTCTTATTATTGACCAAGCTCTGTCATAAGAGCTAGAGATACAAATACAAGCATGCAAGATAGTTCCTACCCAGAAGGTGCTTACTTTCTAATGAGGGAAGGTGAGCTGGAAAATGGGAAGGGAGCAGAGGAGCGGCAATGCTACCCAAGAAAAGAAGGGAGGAGGGAGAGTGTCCAGGCCTGACTTGAGTTCCTGAAATAGTCCTCTCAGAGAGAGAAGAAAGAAGAATCTCATGGTGGAAGCAATTCAGCCAACATTTATGTGGTCTGCCTGATTGCAGCCCCTCTGACCAGAGAGCTAAGAGCTGTGAGTTCCAGGCAAGACTTCACCACTGAATCACTGTGTGACTCTAGATCTTCTCTCTCTTTGAAGAGAGGTATTAGTACATCCTCTAGTCTCTGAGGAAAATTATGATGATTAATGAGTTAGTGGAATAAGATAAAAACTGGAAAGATGGACTACAGTTGGTTAGGAGGTGGCTGATGCAGGAACTGAGGGGAACTAAGTATACTGTTTGTGGAGCTAAATTCCTGGTTGTAGAGTCAAGTGAGGAAGAAAAGAGGCAATCAGTTTGAAGGGCTGAAGTCTGAGTGGTCTCACCCCACTTCAGCAGTTTTGTGCACCTTGAACATCAGTGTGCTCCTATTCCTCCCAGGTGAGAACATTGTTAAATCTGGAGAAAGAAAAAAATTAGTAAAAAGGAATGAGGTTCAATTGAGCCTTCTGCAAGCTGGTTTCTTGCCTCAGGAGAGGAAGAAAGAAAAAAATGATGAGGGGCAGACAGCTACAGAACAGGGAAAAATCCACATGGCATTGGGATACATTGCCTCTCTGTTTTTCTCTGGAATTTCTTGAGCCTCCTGGAAAGGAGATGAAAACAAGGAAAGAATATAGACCAAAAGTACTTAAAGAGTAGATGCCTTTTGGTGCAGTAAGAGCACCAGCCCCAGAGTCGGGATGACCTGGGGATTGAATCCAGGCTTAGACACTTAGCACCCACCCAGAAACACCTGGCCATGTAACCTTGAGCAAGTTACTTAACCCCAATTGCTATAAAAAAAAAGAAAGAAATGAAGAAACAATATTTTTTTTGAGAGGGTGACAGGAAGGGGCAAAACCAAAATTCTGGAGTCATTTGGAAATGTCTTTCTGTGACCCATTAGAGCTGGAATGGTACATGCTTCTTTCAAAGAGTCAACCAGTCAAAAAGTATGTAAGTGCTTATTATGTACAAAGTGCTACTCTAAGTGTTTGGAGTCTAAAGAAAGGTAAAACCTCCCCTCCATGAATATACACTCTAATGGAGGAAAATGGTGCTTTTCAGTGGGACTATGTATAGAGATAAGCTAGATCTTTTTTAAGCATTCAAAGAATAAGTGTGTAGCATTTCAGGTTTTCCATCTGAGTATTCAGGATTTATGCTTCTAGAGAAGAATTTTACACAATTGAAGAGCAACCATCTTACCCATATGACTGAGGAGATGTCTTAGAAAGATGCCTGAGACAAAAGGAATTTAAGTAATTTACCCACTTAAAGAATGAATTTCAGAGGCTTTAAGTGAACCCAGGCCTTCTGGACTACAAACCAGCTCACTAAGCACTCCACCAAACTACCAGTCTCTAATCCACAATCTCTTTGAAAGACAGATCAGAGAGAACTCCAGTATTTGGAATGGTAGGAAATGGTATGTGGGGAGGGTTGGAGGAGGAAACCACCTTCCAAAGGATTTTATTCCACTTTTGCAATAGGTGTGCTTGCTCTTTTACAAGAGGGATTTAACAATGAGGAAGGAAGGTGCCAAAATGGGAAACTTAAGAAAAAAATCCACTGTTTTTAATTGATTGATTTTCTGTTGCCTCTAGTAAGTTCAATGTAATCTTTCTATAAGGCATTAATCACAAAGGCTTTTGTAGATAACTATTACAAATAAGGACAACATAAATCCTATCAGGGTCTGAAAGGAATATCTCCCCAGATGTTTTTAGTGAGTTGTGGTGAGGAGTGTAGAACCAATGATGAACTCTTCAGGACACTTGCAGTTATGAGGAGAGAAGTGATTCTTGCTTGTCTTTAGGATAGCACACTGAATTCGAAACCTAAATTGCTTTTGAAAGCATTTGCAGTTTTTGGAGGAATAAATCTGGGCTTCCTCTGCAGATTCAGGGAAAAATTCTAATTCAGGGGAATCCTACATACACAGAAAAGAGAGAAGCCATAACCTATCATAATAACTATACTCAGAGCAGCATTAGATGCCATATTCAATCCAAGGCCAGGGCTCTAAGAATCATTGTTTTCAGACCAGAAAATGGTTACTGCCAGGGTCAATAAATACACATTTTCCCCAGCATGATGGAACAATAGAGTCATTTTCTAAAGTATGGTATTAAGATTCAGAGGACCAAGGTTCAAACTCTGACTGCTATTTACCTACCACTAGCAAACCATGTATCCACTCTAGGCTTTATCTTTCTTAAATTGGGGAAGTTGACCAACTCTGACCTTATGATTCTTTTTTTTTTTTAGGCAATTGAGGTTAAGTAACTTGCCCAAGGTTACACGGCCAGTATTATTTTTTTTGTTTGGTTGTTTGTTTTTTGTGGGTGGGTGTGTGTGTGTGTGTGGGTGGGTGCTAAGTATCTGAGGCCTGAACGATCCTGGGTCCTCCCAATTCTAGGGCTGGCACTCTTACTCATTGCACCACCTAGGTGCCCCTGACCTTATGATTCTTAAGTACAACATCCTGTACTAAACAGGCTAGCTTGATTACCATAACTTAGTTGTTGTTGTTGTCGTTTAGTTATTTTTTTGTCGTGACTGATTCTATTTTGGGGGGGTCCCTTGGCAAAGGTACTGGAGTGGTTTGCCATTTCTTTCTCCAGCTCATTTTACAGATGAGGAAACTGAGACAAACAGGGTTAAGTGACTTGCCTAGGGTCACATATAAAGTCCTTAAGGCCAGATTTGAACTCAGGTCTTCCTGACTCTAGGCTGGGCTTTCTATCCACGGGCCCACCTAGTTGCCTGATTGTCATCACACTAGGCACTAAACATAGCTTCTAGGGGTTATAAATCATGCTAGTATATCTTCCACCACTGAAAGGGTAAATCAGTGGTTTGTTCTTAGGTGATACCTTAGCATATGCATGAAGCCAGTGATTATAACAGTCTGAAGGAAGCTGCCTGTGGCTATTAATAAGACCTGTCTCACAGATTGGTTGTAAAGAAAATACTTTTTAAACCTTAAAATGTTTTTAAGGTGAGTTACTACTATTATTATAGGGATGAAGTCATTGTTTTAGACATGTTCAGGACACCCAACCTGCTTGGAAATCTCCAAAATCATCATCTATTGAAGCAACCTTTGTGAAGAAGAGGCCCCCCATCCCTGCCACCTCCACCACCTCCAGCTGA
>NW_027185735.1:16508108-16545715 GCF_028583685.1 Petaurus breviceps papuanus | reverse complement strand
TCCTCTCTATTCCTCTAGGTGAGGGAGTGGGGCTGGGAGCAGTGCTGGTACTCAGAAGGGTGCTGCTATTCTTAGGATATTTGGGCTCAGGTAGAGTTGTTCTACCCAAATCTTAGGGGAGGTAGTCATCAAGGTTGTGGCTGTGGGTCAAATTACCCAAGACCCAAGGGAACAGCAATGCTTTCCTCTCCAACCACCAGCCCTATTTACAACTCTGCCACCATCCTCCAGGAGAGTCTATATGTAGATATATGACCTGGCAAGTATCTCTGTATAGCCTTGATCTTGCCCTCACCCACAAATGTTCTACTTCATGTCCTTGAACTTCAAAATTCCATCATATGATCATAATTTTTTCTCATCCCATCTTTCCATCTGCCTTATGGCCCCTAATCCTGTTTTTCCTCTTTCCCATAAGCTCTAGTCCCTCTATTTCTTTGTTCATTTCCAGACTATCTCCTCTATACTTGATACACTCTTCTTCCTTCCCTATCTTGATTCCATGGTGAACCAGTTAAACTCTATAACAATCTGTGTACTTACGTTCTTTGCCCCTTTATCCTGTTACCAATCATACCATATTAAGCTCCAACCTCAAGTTACTCCTGCTTTCTGCTGCCTTTACTCTTATTCACATACTATTGAATGGAGCCAGAGAAAATAATGAAACCATGATGAATCCCAAATGGGCTCTCACTGCAATAAGGTAAAATTCTTTTATATCTCCCTAAACAATTCATTATGCCACTCACCAAAGCACCTAATCAGAATTGCATATAACTCTTCAATGCTTCTACTGGAAAATTCAGGGAACTAGCTGGAAGAATCATAACTGCATGGGTTAGAGTTTAAACTACAATAAGACATCTGGTTAAAGGGAAGTGGGGACATGAAGATCTTAGAAAGGACAATTTAATGATTTATCTTTGTACCAAGCTAACTGAGAAATGTGAGCTTGTACCTATGATATATCACAGACAGGTATAGTTTGTTGTTTAAAGTTTGCTGACAATGTATTGTGGTGGACCAGGCCTGACTCAGGGGAAAGAGTCTCCCCTTCTCACTAAAGGGCTCCAGCTCTGGGCTCACACAAGGGGAAACTAGGCTCTGTCCTGGAGGGGAGTCTGGATTCTAAAGAGAGAACCTCAATCCTCATCACCTCTTGGTCTTTATGTGCCTGCTCTGGAGTATCAATGAAAATCATTTAAAACTTAGAATTGGTTTGTGTTTAGGATCTCCATAAAAATCAATAGAAAGGTACATAGTGTACAACACAGATCAGAGGGGGAACAGTGATTTATTTCCTCCATACAAAATAAATGCTTAAACCACCAAAGATTCATAAGAACATGTTGACAAGGACTTAAAGCATGACACAATAACCAATAATGCCTATTATGCTCTCAGAGGAGGTTAAAACATTAAACGCTAAATATTTTATGGAACTGCTAAATGGCCATTTCTCTTTCACCTTGAATCTGAATTTTCCAAGCATTTTCCTCAAGGTCTATGTCTTCTGACCAGCCAGGTCAAGGCTTTGGCTCATCTTCCTGTCAGGGGCCATTTTCTTTGAGACAAATGAAAACTTTGACTTCTGTCATTCAATTCTTAGTGAAGGACTAAGAGATTCCCAGCCCCTTAAATTCACAAGGTTGCTTCCAAGTTGGAAATGTTCATTTCAATACATCTATTCAGTCACCTACAAAGAAAAACACAAGGTATAAGAGTAAGTCAGAGGCCAGATATCTGGCATGAGGACTGCCCAGGCAGCACATTTGCCTACCACCAATATAAGAGCAGCTGCCATGGGGGGGGGGGGGGGGGGGGGGAGGCACCCCTGAGGGCATCTAGCATGTGCAGTAGGTAGAGTTCTGGACGTTGTGTCAAGAAGACATGATTTCCAATCTGGCATCAGATACATATTAACTGTGTGTCATTGAACAAGCCACCTAAATCATGTTTGATTCAGTTTACTTATCTGTAAAATGGGGATAATAATTGAACATACCTCCCAAGGTTGTCCTAAGGATCAAATGAGATAATGATTGTAAAGTGCTTACTACAGTGTCTGGCACATGATAAGTACCATGTAAATGTTAGCTATTATTATTAATTATTATTCCTCTACCATGGGAACTCCAAGAGAAAGTCTCACAGACTTCCCCCCTCCCCCAACCCTGACCTTGGGAAAGCCGAGAAGAAGAATAGAACTTGTCTTTCTCCTCGAAGCCTATTCTATGAGCAGTGACCAATTCTCTTTGACTCATCCTGCTCCTACTGCCATCACAGGGACCAAGGGACAGCTGCATCATCTCAGAGCAACAAAATCTCTAGCACTAGGTTAGAACATATGTGGAAGCAGCTCAGCTCCATGCCCACTCCATGGGCTGCAGCACATGGTGGGGGGGAGGAGAGAGAGAATAACAATTACCTCCATTATGCTAGCAAAACATAGTTGTGTAACTGAAACAATTAAATGTACTGAATGTCAGGAGACAAAGTCAGAGGAAGAGATACCTCTAGAGAAAATGTGCCCATGGAGAAAAAAAGGTCAGCGGCTCTATCTCTGATTGCAAAATCTCCCTGTCTCTCTACTGTTGGGTGGTGGCAGAGAAGATGGAACCCAAGATCTATAGGCAGGATGTCATGTTCTGCTTTATCACAACTCATTTCCCTTTCCTTTTCTTTGCCTCTATGAAGTGTTAACTTTAGTTTGGTCACGTCTCTTTGTATGTATCTAAAATTGCCATCACTCTCAAGTGCATTATGATTTTTATAAGGGAGATCACTGTTGTTTTTAAATTAGTCATACCTCAAAATGTCCCTATAGTAAGGGCTTCTGGATTTGATAGACAATGAAACAGAGATATAAGGAAGCAAGGTCACCCAGTAAATAAACAACAAAGTCTGGAAATAGGACTCAGAAATTCCATTCATCTCTTCCTAATTCTCATCCTGTAGGCATGACTTTGCAGAAAAGCCTTAGGAAGCACCAGTCCTTCACATGTAATAAGAACCTTTTCTTTCCTCCATGTTATCATCTTGGAACATTTCTCCAACAGTGAGACTGCCTGGAGCAAAGAGGTAGGGGAATATGGTTTGAACCCAGGCATTGGGATTGAAATTTCATTTGGCTACGTTCATTTATGTCACTTAATTATTTTGTGGTCTCAGACCTTTGCTAATAAATGTGCTTTTATAACCTCCAGCCTCTGGGCTATCATTTTAACAATATCTATTATGACTGAATAGCTTCTTGGGACCTGGGTGACCTTCTTTGGAAAGGAAGCTAAGTAGGGCATACTAAAAAGCTGCAGAAAAGGACAGTTTGCTCTGTTGACAAGACAATCATTTCATTGTCATTAACATGCTGAAACAAAAGCTTCCCAGGCAGACAGTGGCTGAGGTAAACCACAATTCTCAGGAAAAGGCATAGTCCATTTGGGGTTTGAGATATTAAGGCAACTGAAAAAAAAAAAGGCATACATCTATCTCCATCTGTTAGATTCTTGGGAAAATCCTGGAAGTGTTGAGAAAACATTTTGCAAAGATCATCAGATCCCCCTGGGGGCAATTTAGATTGCAGTGCCTAAAAATCTTCACTACTTGTTCAAAAGACAGCTCCACCAGTGGAAGGGGGTTTATTCCCCACTGCTGAAACCCTAGACTCTAAAGCATTCTTCTCTTTCTTGTCCTTCACAATATATCACACTGAGTTCAAAAAGCAAGATTTTTTTTAAAGCCAAAACAATTATTGAGTGTCGGAGCAGTCTAAATAAGTGAACAGCTATATTTCTATAGATAAATAAATGTCTTTTGTTCATAACAGATACTTTAAAAATACATAAAGTAAGCATATGATTTGGGGAGCAAGAGATTTACTATCCTAATTATGTTTCTATTTACTATAACTAAAGTAAACTAACTAAAATGAGTTTTAGAATTCAACTTGAAACTGTGACTTAGTGGATTGGTTTTGAATTTAGGATTGTTGTTGTTCAGCTGTTTTTTCAATTGTGTCCAACTCTTCATGAGTCCTTTTGGGGTTTTCTTGGCAAAGGTGTTGGAGTGGTTTGCCATTTCCTTTTCTAGTTTGTTTTACATATGAGAAAACTGAGGCAAACAGGGCGAAGTGACTTGCCTAGGGTCACATAAATGCTAAGTGTCTAAGGACAGATTTGAAATCAGAAAGATGAATCTTCCTTATTCTGGGTCTAGCACTCTATCCACTGCCCCTTAGATTTAGGAAGATCTGAGTTGATATCTTTCCTTTGGAACACTAGTAAGTAATGATTTCTTGAAATAGAGCACTAGAAAACCAGGTTTTGATAAAACCTATTGGGATTCAAGTAGAAATACTTGGTCATGCCTTAACCCCAAATCACTCTGACTTTCATTGGTTGGCCAACTATAGATCCCAGCCCAAGCTTCACTGATCATTGTTTAGGTTAGATGACCCAGAGTGAGTGTAAATACCAATTGTTTCTGTTCTAGCCAGAAAAGCTGGGAATCTCCCTTCCCTGTTTGATTTTTTTTTTCTTTTGAGTAGACAAGTTAGGCCATCTTTTGCCTCGTTTCCTACCTAGCTTTAAATCACTGAATGGGTGTTGCCTCAGACAAATTGAGACCTGGAAAAGACCTTAGCTTAAAAAGGTCAAGGTATCTCACAGTATCTGGGATCATCTCCAGGCATCTTGATCTGTCTTTCCACTGGACTCATATAAATAACCCTGGAGGAGAGAGTGAGGCTGATGACTTTGCACAGCCCTGCATCACTTAAATCCATTTCTCTCAAAAGTTAAGACATCACCCTCCTAACGTTATTGGTCCCCTTCCAGAATAAAGGGCAAACAAAAACAACAGTGAGATGCAAGACCAAGTGCAAGTCACTCAACTTCAATGCCTTTGGCATTTCTCTAAAGCAAAAAAAGTGAAGTCACTTACTCTGATGAAATCATCAGTTGAGATCCTACCCCAACCTCCAATTCAATTAATATCCATTGATTATGTATTAAAAGCAAAGTACCATGCTTTCCCTGTGCATGCCCTGTATTAATAGCATGGAGAGATATCATCAGAGTTCTGAGTGGTAGAGAATCTACCGAGGAATAAAATTTTGTTGCTGAGAAACAAAATTTTACAAAATTAAGGATTGCTGGTCCTCCTATTCCCTGCAGCAACTCTTGCCAGGAAAACTCCTTTGCCCATTACTTCCCTTCCTCCCCTCCAAAAGAAGCCTAAAACTTTGGTAGTAAGGATCTTGGAGTCCCTGATTAGTATGAATGTGGGAATTAAAATGATATAATAATTCACCAGATATAGTATGTCAATGTACAGATGGAGATCTGGAGTAAGAAATCAGTGTGTAGTATAAAGTAGAGACAATTCTTCTTAAGCTGAATATTTTTTAAGATAAAAGGAAACAGTCTCTGCTGCTGAAGATAATATGTCACCAGAGCATCTAGATACAAGATTTTTTAAACTAATAATAAGTAGTTGTTTGTTTCAAGAAATTAATGCTATTTTCTAGGCCCTTGGAATTTTCTTTAAAATGAAACAAAAAAAGATCAAGTTCTACTACCCATTTTACTTCCTTTATATAGCAACAAAAGCCTCTCTAAATGTATGTTTGTGTATGTTAAATCAACATCCAGACTAGAAAGAGGAAGAAGAGAGTCCATACTCAAAACATACATGTTCAAATGAGATTTATTAAGGGGTATTCTTTACAGCCAATCAGAGACCCAGAAAGACTGGAGATGGGGGAGGGAGGCAGTGCTGCTCTCCAGACTACATTTCAAGATGGGATTTCCCAAGATATCTGCATGACTGACAGTGATGTCAGATTTAGCTCATGTGGTTCGGTGAGTAATGGGCAGCAACAAAGTCAGCTTCCTCACATCTCCTTTTACATACAATGGTCTCCATCTCTGAGGTGTTTTAAGGTTACTTCCACAGTTTCTTGGTGCCCAGGTACTTTAGAACGGTGTTTGTTGTGGTGCCAGTGTTATCTGTTACTTCCATTCCCAGATCTATTTGGGGATTTTTGAGTGTTTGGATTGGTTTAATGGGTTATCTCTGATCTCAAGAGAAGGCAGCTTGGTGGCACAGCAGATAGAGTGTTGAAGGAGTACAAATTCTACTTCAGACATTTGCTAGTGTGTGACCCTGGGTGACACTTCACTACTCTGTCTCAGTTTCCTCATCTATAAAATGAGAAATTTGGACTTACTGACATCTAACTCTAAGATCCTATTAAGTACTATGGGGCTGTAAAGACTGATTTAGTCCCATACAGAAACTATAGGGCTATCATTTTCGGAGATAGTCAAAGACATTTGCAGTCCTTTTAGAGACTGATAAGGCAAAAATACCAGGAAACAATAAAGTTCAATAAGTATGCAGAATAGCAACCATTTTATTGGGCACAATTATCTCCCACGAGCTCCTTTTTCTTTAAAATTGATTGACTATCAGTAAAATGACCTTGAGATATCTTCTCAAGTGATAGGACAAAAGCTCTGTATTTATGACTTTGTAGCCTTCCCTTATAATGGAGGCTATGGGAACAGGTAACTTGGATTATTATTTCATAAAGAAGAAAAGCTTCTAACACACGAGAATCCTAATATAAGGGGAATATGGCCACAGTTATCAATATAACCACGTATAAATGTGTGTATGCATAATAAATGCTCTAGCTAGCGCTGCTAATACATTTACATTATAAAGCGAAAATAATATTTGGTGTTGCTAAAGAATTCTCAATAAACACATCTTTATGCACACTATGAGGAGGGTACATAATGATCACAAATCAGGTACTATAGAATGAATCATGACATTTGTAGTTTAGCTGGTCGTGAGCAAGTTAGCAACAGCCTCATACACTAGTAATATTGAAAAGACTTGCAAAAGCCAGTAATTAATTAAATTTTCAGTCTGACCATTTACACCCCAGAAAGACTTAACTTACTATTTCTTTTTAGTTGTCTAGCATTAAAGTGATAGAGAAAATTCTGGAAGATATTTACTTTAGTCTCTCTTCTCCTTGGAAATCTTTGTCTGTGTCTCTGTATTTCTGTGGCTCTGTCTCTGTCTTTCTTTTTGTGTCTCTATGACTGTATATCATTCTCTCTCTCTCTCTGTCTCTCTCTGTCTCTCTCTCTCTGTCTCTGTCTCTCTCTCTGTCTCTCTCTGTCTCTGTCTCTCTCTGTCTCTGTCTCTGTCTCTCTCTCTCTCTGTCTCTGTCTCTCTCTCTGTCTCTCTCTCTCTGTCTCTCTCTCTCTCTCTCTGTCTCTCTCTGTCTCTCTCTCTGTCTCTCTGTCTCTCTCTGTCTCTCTCTGTCTCTCTCTGTCTCTCTCTCTCTCTCTCTCTCTCTCTCTCTCTCTCTCTCTCTCTCTCTCTCTCTCTCTCTATCTCTCTCTCTCTCTCTCTCTCTCTCTCTCTCTCTCTCTCTCTCTCTCTCTCTCTCTCTCTCTCTCTCTCTCTCTCTCTCTCTCTCTCTCTCTCTCTCTGTCTCTCTCTCTGTCTCTCTCTCTCTCTCTCTTTCCCTCTCCACTTACCTCTCCATCTCCCATACCCTCTCTCAATTATAGAGTGGGAAAAGAAAAATAGACCAGGGAAATATGATCTAAAACTATAAAAGCTAATCCAGCATTTAGAAAGTAAAAGACTCAGTTGAAAAAAAAGGGAAAGTGTTTCTCTTAGGATGGAAATAGATGAGGAAAGAGAAAAGAATTCCTCAGTTTATTGAGAAAAGGAAATCTAATTAAAGGAATATTAGGGGAGATTTGGGGAGAAATTTAGTGCTAGGAAAGAGCAATTTTTTTTAAATTCTGTGTTTTCACTAGTGTGGAGAATTTCTTATGAGGGAATTACCTCTACTAATTCAGGTCATCAACTACTCTGCAACTTACACTGTCTTAAAGAGTTATGGGGCACCAGGAGATTAAATGGCTTGTAGAAATTCTGACAGCCAGGACAGTTAGGTGACTCAGTGAATAGAGCACCAGCCCTGGAGTCAGGAGGACCTGAGTTCAAATCCAGACTCAGACACTTGACACTTAATGACCTTGGGCAGGTAACTTAACCTCAATTACCTTTCCTTCCCCCTCCAAAAAAAGACCCCCCAAAAAGTTCGGATAGTCAACATGTATCAGAGATTGAACTTGAAGAGCCTTCTTAACCATGAAGCTGCCTTTCTGTACACTGCACCAGGTTGTCTCAAAGTGTTTTATATAGTGTTTATTATATATCCTCTAGCTATTTCAGAAATCTTCCCAGTCATTTCTTGAAGAGCTATGGCAAGACTGAAATCACTGCCTCTTGAGGCAGCTTGGTGGCAGAGTGCATAGACCACTGGACCTAGAGTCAGAACCCTGAATTCAAAACCAGACTCATATATCACTCTGGGCAAGTCACTTAACCTTCGTCAGCCTCAGTTTCCTCAAATGGAAAATGGAAATAATAATACCACTTATCTCCCAGGGTTGTCATGAGGATCAAATAAGATAATAATTGTAAATCACTTAGCACAGTGCCTGGCACATAGGAAATGCTAAATAAATATTAGCTGTTATTATTCTTTGTAAAGGTTTAGTGTAGTGCCTGACATATGATAGACATTATATAAATGTTGGCCATTATTATTGTTATTATTGTTGTTGTGTAATGGGAATGTAAATTTAAAGATCTTCCCTGCCCCTAGGCTAAAGTGCACCTGGAGCCTGGGGTGGGAGGCTTGTTTTTCAGTAGATACTTCTTGATTGGCCAGTGAGTCAATAAGGTTGTTACATTCTCTGAGCCAGGAGAAAGCTATATAAGCCCTGGTGTGTAGCTTTGTTTGGTGCTCACTTTGAGCAGTGTTCTGTGATTTGATCTGGATTCTGGGAAGCCATTGTTGAGAGCCCCCCAGCTTTGAAAAACCCAGATGTTGAAACCCAGATGTTGATTTGGTATGGATGTAATGGTTGGACAGTTTAGAAAACTGTCTACTTGATCTGTTTCTCAGTCTTGATAATTCTGTCTATATACTCTGATGTTTGGGGTGCTGACCTTTTTCCCCTGAGCTAGGTAAACGATATATGTTTGACTGATTAAAGTAAGCTTGTTAACCCATTTTGAGTTGCTTTCCTTTAACAAAGCAGATCTAAGAACCTGTGTTGGCAGCAGACCCTGGGGACGCCTGGGGTGCTTGCTGCTACAAAATGGTGTCACGAACAGGATCTGCAGAGTAAAAGGAAAGTATGGGGACTGGGATAATTGTTTGTTTCCCAGTTGTGGTAGCTGTGACTCTGTGGAGCCATGGAGCAGGAGAGAAGAATGACCTGCATGCAGACTTCACTGAGCTGAGAGCAGCAATGGTGAGCTGCCTGCATCAGGACCTGGGCAGAAGCCAGAAGCGGCTGCCGCTTGTGGAAGGAGAAGGAACCCAGGAGTTCGGAATTCAGCCACAGGAAAAGATAAGAACTGAACAGCAAAGCAGGGGCACTGTATGTGTTTCCTTGCTGCATCCCACAGTTTGGGACCCAGGGGGAGGATGGACTTGTGACTATGGTGGGTGGGATGAAGTGCCTTGGACCCCCAAGGACCCCACCTTGTTGGTTTTATTGCCGAACCCCCTCTCTGTACTTGGAAGCAGGGGCTGGAGCTGTGTGAGGGGAAGGACACCCTCCCCCTCTGCCCAAGAGAACTTTATTTGGACTCTTGTTTGGAATTGAAGTGATAATGCAATGTACTTTTTGTTTGTTTAAGGCCCAGTGGCCACTTTGGTAACTTTAGTTCTGTATCTTGAAAGTGTGACCTAAGAGATGTTTAGTGCTGATTCAAAAGTAAATTGACTATGCTATGGGCATGAAAGATCTTGGGGCTGAATACTAATGGGAATGTAAATTTAAAGATCTTCCCTGCCCCTAGGCTAAAGTGCACCTGGAGCCTGGGTGGGAGGCTTGTTTTTCAGTTGATACTTTTTGATTGGGCAGTTAGTCAATAAGGTTGTTACATTCTCTGAGCCAGGAGAAAGCTATATAAGCCCTGATGTGTAGCTTTGTTTGGGGCTCACTTTGAGAAGTGTTCTGTGATTTGATCTGGATTCTGGGAAGCCATTGTTGAGAGCCCCCCAGCTTTGAAAAACCCAGATGTTGATTTGGTATGGATGTAATAGTTGGACAGTTTGGAAACTGTCTACTTGATTTGTTTCTATGTCTTGATAATTCTGTCTGTGTATTCTGAAGTTCAGGGTGCTGACCTTTTTCCCCTGAACTAGGTAAATGATATATATTTGACTGATTGAAGTAAGCTTGTTAACCCATTTTGAGTTGCTTTCCTTTATCAAAGCAGATCTAAGAATCTGTGTTGGCAGCCACCCTGGGGACACTGGGGTGCTTGCTGATACATGTTGCTATTCTCTAGTCCTACTGTAATGGGAATGGGAATCTGAAGATGTTCCCTGCCCATTGATAGGCTTAAGTGAACTTGAGGACCTTCCCTGATTTGAAAATATGCTCTGCCTCCTAATGGGCTGAATGTAGTCACATGGAGCTTGTGGTGAGAGGCTTGTTTTTCAGGAACACCCACATCTCATTACTTTTTGATTGGGCAGTGGGTCACAACAGTTATGATGTTTTCTGACCCTGGAGAAGCCCATATATACCCTGAGGTAAGGTCTTTATTTGCAGATCACTCATGGGAAGAGTTGTATGACTGGGCAGCCATTGAGCCCCCCAACTTTGAAAACCCAGATGTTGGTGCTTCTCTCTCTGTTAACTAACTAAGTATGAATGTAATAGTGAGACATCTGGAAGCTCTATCTGCTGGTCTGTTTCTCTGTTTGTAATTTTTGTCTGCTAGTAACTTCTGTTTGTATTGTCTGAAGTTCCAGGTGCTGACTTGTTCTCATGAACTATGTAAATGATATATGTTTGATTGTGTAAGACGGTTAACACCTTTTTGAGTTGCTTTCCTTTAGAAAAGAAGATTAAGAGGTGGCTAGGTGGCACAGTAAATAAAGCACTGGCCCTGGAGTCAGGAGGACCTAAGTTCAAATCCAGCCTCAGACACTTAACACTTACTAGCCCTGTGACCTTGGGCAAGTCACTTAACCCCAACTGCCCTACCTTACCCCCAGCAAAAAAAAAAAAAGAAAAAAAAAGCAGATCAAAGAACATATGCTAGCAGTATGCTAGGGTGCTTGCTGCTATACTTGTATACTATATTTCTCTTAATACAACCTAAGATCACATTAACTTTTTTGATGGCCATATCACAAAACTCACACATGTTGGGCTAAAACCTGTCAGAATTGTAGTTAGGGAGCCCAAAGTAGAGCAAAGGACTGAGAATGGCTGACCTCGGCACTTCCTCAAAATGGAGGTTCTAGGAAGAACTCACCAAGCAGACAATGGGCCCACAACGTAGAAGGATCCTCCAGGGTAGACTTTCCAAACACCATGGCAGAGAAGATGTTGTTGGGAGAAGAGCAAAGGACTAGACATAGCTGGCTTAAAAACTTCTTCAAAATGAAGGTTCTGGGGGAAACTTGCCAATCGAGAGATTGTCAAGAATGGAGGGATCTTTCAGGGTGAGAAGGTTACTGGGGCAACATGGTAGAGAAGTGCAGGGAGTCAGTAGTGGAGATAGGAAAAGACTGAGGGAGAATTGGATCAACATCTTATGCTTTCACATGGAAGAAAAAGTAGACTTGCTCTTCTCAACCCTAGAGGACAAAGCTTGAATCAACTTGAAATAACCAAGTTACAGAGAAACACTTTTGAGCTTGAGGTTAAGAAATACTTCTTCACCACAGTATGCTATAGTAGAAATACATGATATTTCCAAATAGGAAAATATCACACCATGAAGAAATTGAAGAGGAGAGAAAGTATGCACAATTATGGATAAAATAAAATCTTATTAAGGAAACAAA
The DNA here is from genome assembly GCF_028583685.1 of Petaurus breviceps papuanus. Classification (NCBI taxonomy): domain Eukaryota; kingdom Metazoa; phylum Chordata; class Mammalia; order Diprotodontia; family Petauridae; genus Petaurus; species Petaurus breviceps. The sequence continues at coordinate 16,533,789 of NW_027185735.1, read as the reverse complement.
CTAGACTAGATCATTAAAGAAAAAAACAATCTTTATTATTTAAAGCTTTTTTCATGAATAAAATCCATGCAGTTGGAATTCAAAAGGAAAGTGTATGGAAGGAAATTACATTAAATACCCATGATAAAGGCATGATATATAAAACCTATAAGGAAATGATTTAAATACATAAGAATAAAAGTCATTCCCAACAGAGAAGTGGTAGAAGGATATGAAAAAAAGAGTTTTCAAAGGAAGAAATGCAAACTATCAATAACTATCTGAAAAAGGTAAAAAATCACTAATAAGCAGAGAAACGAAAATTTTAACAAACTTGAGGTATTATCTCACATCATTAAACTAGCAAATGGATCAGAAAATTTATCATTGGAAGGACTATATAGGAAGATAGCCATGCCAATTCATTGCTGGTAGAGCCATGAATTGGTTCAACTGTTCTAGAAAGCAATTTGGAAATATATTCAAGAAAGGTGACTAAATTATTCATACTCTTTGCTGTTTTCAGAGAAGTCGTGTTACCATTTACCAAGGAGATTACTGACCGTAAGAAAAGACTCATATGTAAAAGATGCTCATTGTAACATTGTGATAACAAAAAGGTGAAAATAAAAATAAAAGTCCTGAACAAATGAGAAGGCCAGAATAAATTGTAGTAGTAATATAATGTAAAATTATTGGACCTCAGGGAAGAATGAAGAATTCTGAGAAACATGAGCAAATACAGACGAAAGAAATCAAAGTTAAAAGAACAATTCACATGGTGATTTTAATAATGCAAATGAATTCTACATGGAGAAGCAACAATATTCTCTCCAGATATAATGAGCCTTATTAGTACCATTTGGTCAAAATTAAAGGACACTGGCAGCTAAGTGGTGCAGTGGATAGAGTGCCCAGCCTGGAGTAGGAAGACTCATCTTCCTGAAGTCAAATCTGGCCTCAGACACTTAGTAGCTTTGTGACCTTAGGTAAGTCACTTAACCTTCTTTGCCTCAGTTTCTTTATCCATAAAATGAGCTGGAGAAGGAAACGGCAAACCATTCCAGTATCTTTACCAAGAAAACCAGATAATGGGGTCACAAAGAATCAAACATGACTGAAAACAACTGAACAACAACAAAGGACCCTCCCTCCTCTCTGTTAAAATGAAAAAAAAAACTGGGGTGGAGCCAAGATGGTGGAGAAGCAGGAAATTCCATGAGCTTCCCCCACAACCACCCCCAATACCTATAAAATATGACTCTAAACAAATTTTAGAGCTACAGAACCCACAGTGACAGAGAGAAACAAATTTCCTGCTGAAGGCAGCCCAGTAAGCCAACAGGAAGGATCTCTTGCAGTACTCTGGGAGCCAAGGGCAGTCCTGGTGACTGCACAGTTGCGGCCCCAGGTCAGCCCCAAACCGGCCCCAGACAGCAGCACAGACCAGCCAGGGCAGACTTCAGGAGAGTGAATCACCAGCAGCTGTGGCAGTTTCCAGACTTCTCAACCCATAAATGGCAAAGAGAAAATAAAAAGTCAGTGGAGAACTCTGTTGGAACCAGGTGACCTAAGAGCACAGTCTGGCCCCTGACCCCAGGGCGAGAAGTGGAGAAAGTGCGGTGGCTGCAGCCACGGCTGCTGGCTGCTTCTGGAGCTCCTGGCCTGCATATAGCAAGGGGACCAAGCCACCATTCAGAGGGTAATCACTCTTGCTTTGTTTTACTTGGATCTGGGTTGCTGCTTTGGGCAGTGGTCCTGGGATGAAAAATGCCAGTGTGTCAGTGTGGGGTCTGTAGAGAAGGCACCCTCCTCAGACCTCTGACAACATTTGCGAAAACCCCAGCAATTTGGGACAAAGCTCTCTCCACTCTGGAAGCAGAGTTCTACTGTGGCAAAGAGGTCAAAAGTCAAGTAATTGGCTGGCAAGGTGAGCAAGCAGAGGAAGCACTATCAGCCCATAGAATCCTTTTTTGGAGACAAAAAGGATCAAATCATGGAATGGGAGGAAGACATCAAAGTCAGAACTCCTGTAGCAAAAGCTTCCAAGAAAAATAACACACCATGAAGAAGCTCAAGAAGGATTTTGAAAATCAAGTTTCCTCCACAAGAAGTGGAGGAAAAGTTGGGAAGAGAAATGGGAATGATGCAAGAAAATCATGAAAAGTAAGTCAACAGCCTGCTAAAGGATTCCCCAAAAAAATATTGAAGAAAATAACATCTTAAAAAATAGACTAACTCAAATGGTAAAAGAGGCCCAAAAAGCCAATGAGGAGAAGAATGCCTTTAAATAAATAAACTGTGTTTAGAAGGAGATGTTGAAGCAGCTGGATAGAATTTTGGGCCTGGAATCAGGAAGACCTGAGTTCAAATCCAGCCTCAAATGACTAGCTATATGACCCTGAAAAAGTCATTTAAACCTCTAGCAGCTACCTCATAGGGCACTGAGGATCAAATGAGATTTGTAAAAAGTGTTTAGCACAGTGTGTGGCTGTGAACAGGCAATTACAGTTTCATGAAACATATATGAAAACTAGTTTTTTTTAATAAGAGAAATGAGCATGCATGTGGAACTCAAAGAAGTTTGTATATTAATGACAGTAGTATAAAGGGAGGTTAGAGAAAACATAAATTTCTACCTAAATGATATAGGAAGGGGAAAGGTTCAGTAATGATGGGAAAAGGACAAAACTCCTCCTGAAGGGGAGGAAGGCAATGATAAAAAGCGGCATTCTTTTCCCTTGGGAAGTGTTAGACCAGGCCTGCACAAAATATGGCCAGGCAAAGAATTCCGAGACTCTCTCCTGTTTGTCACATGGCCCATAGCAACTAAACATCATCAGCTGGTTTCTAATCACCTTTACCTTGAAAGCGAGCTGCTAAAAACTTATCTGGAACCTGAAGAAGCTTACCCTGTTTTAATTTTGGCTCCTACCTATTGCCAAGTTGTACAGGTCTGTGCTAGACTATGAAGATAGGAAGGTCTGCTTATCTACAACAGTCCCAGTTGCATAAGCAATTTCTCAGCCTAATGCAGACTGACTGGTGCTTGTCTTGCCTCTTAAGGACACACGGGGAGTCCAGCTTGGGATGCAAACAACACAGTATGTCAGCAAGTCAGCTGGGGGGTAAGAGACTTTGTCCTTGACACATTCAGGGCCTCCTTCATAGTCTGAATCCAGTGTTTCTGGAAAATATGGCAACTCAGAAAGACAAGGGACCCCTTAACATTCCTTAACATGGCATATACTAAGTGCTACATAAAGTCTTGTTACCCTTGGGGGAATGTATGTTGTAAGGGTGTGTTTGTGAGAAAGTTTCATTTGTGTCAAAAAGCACATAAATCACATATCAATAAAACTTAAAAATAAAATCTAAGTAAACCATGTCTACAAGATTCCCTTGATCTGCCAGTCTAGTAACCCTGTCAAAAAAAAAGTGAAATAAGATAAGTTTAACATAACTTCACAGAGTCGTAGAATCTGAGACTCCAAAGGAACCTTAGCAGTCATCTGGATGAATCCAAGCCTGAAGAGAAATCCCTTCTTTGACAACTTTGACAAATGGACATCTGACCTCTTCTTGTGGGCTTCTAGAGTTCAGAAATACACTACTTCCTAAAGCAATCCATCCTCACTTCAAGACAGTTCTAACAGTTGCTCAGTTTTGCTTTGTATCAAACTGAAATCTACCTCTCTGCAACTTTTCCCCCCACTTCTAATACAGTCTTTTGAGGCCATTCAAATAAGTATAATCTCTCTTTAACATGACAACCTTTCAGAGAGTAAGCAGCAGTAGAAAGCAATACTGAATATAACCTCGGAGTTGAAAGAAAATATAAACATCTTGTTTTCCAGGGGCCCTTCATCATTTTTGTGATGTAAATGAATTGATATTCTGGTAAAAGCCAACTAGCTTCCCCATCCCAAACTCAACCAAAAAAAAAAGTACCAATAACACACCTTTAAGTTTAATCTGCATAATTAACATTTTTCTCTTTCACTTTCTTAATTCTAGACAATAAATCAAGCCTTGATTTAAAATGTTAGCTGATTTTTGTAGTGTAAACACTTATGCTGAAAATTTAACACTCAACTTTTGACGGTCAACCAGAGTTGACTGTAGTACACACACCTTTGCACAGATCCCTTTGGCAACCTGGTGAAAAATAAATAGGTGATGTAGTGAATAGAGCACAGGCACTGGAGTCAGGAGGACCTGAATTCAAATCCAGTCTCAGACACTCAAAACACTTGCTGTGTGACCTTGGGCAAGTCACCTAACCCCAATTGCCCTGCCTTCCCCTCTCCAAAAAAGACCAAAAAAAAAATCCCAACTTAAATATATAGGATTACAAAGGAAAGCAGTTATAGTGAAAGACATATATACATATAAATATATACATGTGTGTGGAATATATTATGTGTATGTATACATATGCACATGTAAAACCATATATATGTATTGTGCATACATACATATATATATGCAAAACCAAGTTCATGGACTATAGTATAGGAACCCCTAATCTAGTTCAACTATTTTATTTTACAACTAAAACAAATATATTAAGGGATCTGCCAGTCAGTGATAGAGCTAGGATAGAAACAATATAAAGTTATATTAACCTACAATTTATATTTATACAAAATAACTTTATACTTATCTAGTTCTTTAATATTTAAAAAGTACTTTTTTCACAATCCTGAAAATAAGTGTTCACAGGCACTGCTATCCCTGTTTCATAAACAATGAAATGTTTAATTAATTTAATGTTATTACATTAAAGCTTAGAGAGGTTAAGTGATTTTTAAAAATTTAAATATCTCTTTAAAAAATAATCATTACCCAGTGAGATTCACAAATAGTCCTCCATTGCAATAAAGAAAAATAACATGTATCCCTATATAGCACTTTCATCATTGAATCATTTCATATAACTTCCTACATTTCTCTTAATTCTTCATATTTTTTTATTTCTTAGGGTATGATAACAACCCATCATGTTTATACATCACAATTTGTTTAGTTATTCTTCAAATGATGGAAACTTGTTTTATTTCTAGTCTTTTGCTTCCACAAAGAGTGTTTCTATGAATATTTTGATGAATATTTCTGTCATAGGCCCAATAGTGGTTTCTCACATCATTTCATTTCATTTAACAGAATGTTTGGACCAATTCACAGCTCTATTAACATTGTATTAGTGTTCCTGTGTCCCAAAGCTCCTCTAACACTGACTACTTCTTTCTTTTATAATCTTTATCAATTTGAGAGTTATGCACCAAAATATTACAGTTGTTTTCATTTGCATTTTTCATTAAGTGCATTGTCAATGCTTGCAAAGGTTTTCAAAATGTCAGTCAAAATTTCCTGATGCTCAGTCCAGTTACCTTTCCATTTCATTCACCATTTCTGATTTTTTCTTTTGTTATTTATTCTTAATATGGCCCACGGTTTTTTTTTTTAAACAAAAAAGGTCAAATTGAGTTTAACTATTTACTAATCTGAAAAGACAGTATATCAGAAAGATCCTTTGATTTAGAGCCCAAAGACCTGGGATTGAATCTCAGGTTTGCTACTTATTGCATTTGTGATGATGAGTAAGACTACTCATCTTCTTGGCCTCAATTTCCTCATCTGCAAAATGAAAGGCTTGGACCAGATGATCTCTCAGGTCCCTTCCAACTCCAAAGTCCTATTTTCAGAAATATTTGATGACAGTTACATCTGCCATAAATTTTCTATTCTCATTTCTGGAAAAAAAAAATTGCTTATACCCAATGCCTCCACTTCCCCACCATCCAACTTCTCCCTATCTCTAACTCTATTGAACATAATCTCTCACCTCCCACCCCTACCTCTATTCAAAATAATCTCTCAACCCAGCAGGAAGAATAAGAAATAAATAAAATTTAGATTACGGAGTGTATAAAATATTTGGGAGAATACCACCAAAACACACAGAAAAACAATAAATATAACTATGCTGTACAAAGTGAATATCTTACAAATACAAAAGCACTTCACAGAAATCAGGGTAGACCTAAATAATCAGGGAAATATTTATGGCTTCTGGCTAGGTCTTCCCAAAGTAGTAAAAGTGACAATACTACTGAAATTAATTTACTCATTCAATGCTGTACCAATCAAAGTAACAAAGGATTAGTTTGTAGAGTTAGAAATAATCATAACAAAATTCATTTGGAGGAATAAAAAATAAAAAATATCAAGAGAAATAATAGGGGGAAAGTGGAAAGGAAAGGGGCCTAATACCAGTAGATATCAAACTATACCAGAAAACAGTAATCATCAATCCAGGGGTGGGGAACCTGAAGCCTCAAGGTCATATGTGTCCCTCTAGATCCTCAAGCAAGGCCCTTTGAATCCAAACTCCAATAATCAAGAGATTTGTGTTAAATACTACATTATCATGTTTTTTTGCTTCTGTACCTTGTGTGCCTAAACTATTCTGATTAACCTTTCTATTTTTTAACCTGAAACAAATGGTATAGATCAGGTCTGGGGAACCTGTAGCCTCAAGGCTATATGTAGCCCTCTCAGTCCTCAAGTGTAGCCCTTTGATTGAGATTGACTTGAGCACTTAGTAAGCCATATGTGGCTTCAAGGCCACAGGTTCCCCACCCCTGATCTATATTTTGTTACTGGCTAAAAAAATAGAAATAAAAATAAATAAATAGAAAAATAAAATAAATAGAAAAGTTAACCAGAACAGATCAAGTACACAAGGCACAGAAGCAAATGAACATGATAACATACATGCAAAGACCTCACTTACTGGGGTAAGGACTTTTTAGTAAATTTTTGACAAAACTTAATGGTAAAACTAGAAAGCTATCTTGTGTAAATTATGTTTAGAGTAATATCTTGCACAATAATAAACTCTAAATGGCTATTTGACTTAGGTATAAAATATTATATCATAAAGAAATAACATGAACAAGGAAGAATATCCCTTTTGCAGCTATGCATAGGGGAAGAATTTTTTTTATTTGATTTTTGGAGGGGAAAGGCAAGACAATTGGGGTTAAGTGACTTGCCCAAACTCACATGGCTAGTAAGTATTAAGTGTCTGAGGCCGTATTTGAACTCAGGTTCTCCTGACTCCAGGGCCAGTGCTCTATGCCACCTAGCCGCCCCTAGGGGAAGGATTTTTGAGCAAAGGATAGAGAACATCACAGAAGAAAAAAATGGACAATTTTGATTATATAAAATTAGAAAACTTAAAAAGAAAAATATTGTACATAACATTAGAAGTAAAACAGTACCTACGGGGTGGGGTGGCAATCTTTGCATTGTTTCTCTGGTAATATCTCATATATAGGATATATAGAGAACTAATTCACATACAAAAGAATAAGCACCATTCTTTGATTGATAAATGGTCACAGTGTATGGACAACTAGTTTTAGATAAAGAAATACAAGCTGTCAACAAACGCAAAAAAAATCCTCTAAATTACTACTACTAATAATAATAATAATAGAAATGCATCTAATACCCATCACTGTGCCAGGCACAGTGTTAAGATACAAAAGGTATGAGACTGTTCCTGTTCTCAAGGAATTTATTTCATATGCAAATAACTCTATAAACAAACTAAATCTAGAATAAATTGGACCTAATCAACAGAGAAGAAGGCACTATAATTAAAAGGGAGAAGGAAAGGCTTCCCGTAGATGGTTTTCAACTGGAATTTGAAAGAAGCCAGAAGGCAGAGGTGAAGGAGAACATTCTATGCATGAGTGACAGTCAGAGAAAACTTTTGGAATCAGGAGATAGAGCATCTTGCTCAAGGAACAGCAAGGAGGCCAATGTCACTGGATTGATGATTACATAGCAGGGTGTACAGTGAACAAATTATGATATGTGGAGAGAGCATGGGCTTTTGCACCCAGGAAAGAAGCCACTAAGATGCCAAGCAGAGCCAGTGTGACATGGCAGCTTCAGCTCCTGGCCTGCAGAGTGTAGGGGGACCAAGCAACCAGTTTGAGGGGTAACTGCTCTTGCTTTAACCTGCTCAAATCTGGATTGTGGCCTATGGTGGAGGTCCTGGGGTGTGTCCAGCTTCCCAGAGTGTGTGGAGGCTTCAGAGAAGGCATCCAACTAATACCTTGAGCAGCTGAGAAAACCACAGCGTTTGGGAATAAAGCTCCCCTGTCTGGTGGCAGAGTTCTACAGTGGCAAAAAGCCCAGGAGTCAAGTGACTGAGGGACAACATGACCAGACAAAGGAAGCAAAACAGAAGACTCCAACATTAGACTCCTATTTGGGGGACAAAAAGTAGCAAATCATGGAACAGGAGGAAGACAGTGAAGTCAGAACTCCTGCACCAAAAGCTTCAAAGGAAAATAAGAGCTGGTTACAGGCCATAGAGGACCTTAAGAAGCTAATAAGAGAAGTGGAGGAAAAATTGGGAAGAGAAATGAGAATGATGCAAGAAAATTAGGAGCTGAGAGTCAATAGCCTGACTGATGAAAATCATACCTTAAAAAACAGACTGACTCAATTGACAAAAGAGGTTCAAAAAAGGCAATGAGGAGAGGAATGCCTTAAAAAGTCAAATTTGCCAGACGGAAAATGAATCTCAAAAGCTCACTGAGGAGAATCGTTCCCTCGGATTTAGATTGGAAGAAAGGGAAGCTAGTGACTTTAAGAGAAATCAAGATGCTGTTAAACAGATCCAAACAAATGAAAGAATAGAAGGCAATGTGTAATATCTCATGGGAAAAACTACTGACCTGGAAAATAGAACCAGGAGAGATAATTTAAAATTTATTGGACTACCTGAAAGCCATGATCAGGGAAAGAACCTAGAAATTATCTTCCAAGAAATTCTCAAGGAAAATTGCCCTGATGTTTTAGAACCAGAGGGCAAAATAGAGGTTGAAAGAATGCACCAATTGCCTCCTGAAAAAGATAGTAAAAGAAAACTCCTGGGAATATTATAGCCAGGTTCCTGGAATTCCCAGATCAAGGAGAGAATAATATGAGCAGCGAGGAAGAAACAATTTGAAAATTGTGGAAACACAATCAGGATAATACAGGATCTGGCAGCTTCTACACTGAGGGATCGAAAGGCCTGGAATAGGATATTCCAGAGGGCAGAGGAGCTGGGATTAAAACCAAGAATAACCTACCCAGCAAAACTGAGTATCATCTTTTGGGGGCAAATATGGTCATTTGGTGGAATAGAGGACTTTCAAGCATTTTCAATGAAAAAACCAGAGTTGAATAGAAAATTAAGCATCCAGATACAAGAAGCAAGAGAAGCTTGAGAGGTTAAACAGGGAAAATAAATCATAAGGAACTTATCAAGGTTGAACTATTAACATTTCTACATGGAAAAACAATAATTGTAATTGAAACTTTTCTCAGTATGAAAATAGTTGAATGAAATATAAATATAAATATATATATATATATATATGTCTATATAGGAGGGTATATGGGTGTATGAATACATGTGTGAATGTGTGTGTATATGCTTACAGGTATACATAGATAGAGGGCACAGGACCAATTTAATGGGAAGGGATGATACTTAAAAGGGGAAATTAAGAAGTGAGAGAGGAATACAATGAGAGGGGATGGAGAGAGACAGAATGGGGTAAACTATCTCATAAAGAAGAGGCAAGGGTAAAGGGTTACAATGGAGGGGAAGAATAGGAAGGCAAAAGGGAATGGGTCAATCTTATTCTCACTGAATTTGGCTGGGGGAGGAAATGAAATATACACTAAATAGTGTATCACCCTACAGGAGAGTAGGGGGAAGGGGATGAGGGGGGGGATGACGGAAGGGAGGGCAGTTGCGGGGGAGGGAAGTTGGAAGCACTCACTTTTGAAAGGGATGAGATCAAAATAGAAAATAGAACAAGAGGGTGGTGGGATAGGAGGGAGGGAAATATAGTCCGTCTTTTACAATATATCTACTATATTAGTGTTTTGCATTAGCTACATATGTACAATTTATACTGAACTGCTTATCTTCCCAGTAAGGGTGGGTGACAAGGGAGGAAGGGAATGAATCTGGAATTCAAAGTTTTAAAATCAAATGTTTAAAATTATATATACATATATACTAAGATAGTAATACTATCTTACATGTAATTGGGAAAGAAGATATACAGGCACTGGGCCATAGAGATCCACCATGCCCTACTGGAAAAGTCTAAGGGGGTATGGGAGAAGATATGGGAGAGAGCAGATTGGAGGAGGAGATGTCCTGTGGGACTGCTATTCTGGGGTGGTGGGTAGGGGAAAATGGGGGAGAAAATTTGTAACTCAAAATCTAGCAGAAATTAATGATGTAAATCAGAAGTTAATAAAGCATTTGAAAAATGAAAAAAAAAGATTTTTTGAATTCGAATTTCAAGGGTCATTTTTCTGATGGCAGAATGCCCAGACCTACCTGTAATTCTTAGCTCGAAGTGGGTAGGTGAATCTCCCTAAGCTCTTCTGGACTGACTTACAGAATGCTCTCAGGTAGACTGACTTGCCCAAAATTGTGTTAGAAATGTGGGGGAAAGGATGGAGAAAAATAGAATTCCTATTAAATGTTCTATCTATTGCCCAGGGGAGGAATTGGGACTTCTTTTCAGGCACTGAAATTCCAAGAGCATTGCCAAGAGCCTTGTACTCCTTCTGCAAAATAGAAACTGGATGCAGCATCTAGGTATCAGGAATAATTAGTTGAAATAGGAAGCTCCCAGATAGTAAAAATTTTTTGCCCATAGTGACCAAGGTAAACAGTAATGTGTAATGGTAATGGAATTTAAAGATCCTCTTTTAGTGGCTTGGTTTTCAGGTTAAGTGTTAAGACCCAGAGCTTTCAAACCCTATAATGGGATGGACTTGTTGACGTGACAAGTGGGGACTGAATGGTGAGGAGCTGGTGCCCTTTACAGTGAGGGGCCTAAAGCTGAGAGAAGCCAGAAGAACTTTTGGGAGCAGCATCATGGAGGCAGAAAGAAAGAGAGAGAGAGAGAGAGAGAGAGAGAGGGAGAGAGAGAGAGAGAGAGAGAGAGAGAGAGAGAGAGCTGGGAGAGAGAATTGTGGGGGACCAGAGTTGCTAGGAGAGAGAGTGAACTGCCAGCTGAAGCTGCCCAGTCTGCTGAGGGCCAGTTGAAGCTGCCCAGGACTTTTGAGAACTGCCACCCAGAGCTGCCGAGAACTGAGGAGGCATGACTGTGGTGCTGGTATTTGGTCTGTCTGTTTTGATGTTACTTTGTCAGATTCATCTGCTGATGGAGGATGTTGCTGTTGTTGCAGAAGCCCTAAAAGAGGATTTTCTTGTTTACAGAAATCCGGGAGGAGGGTCTTGCTGATGTTTTCAGGGGTTCTGGGACTATGCTGATGATTTGTGCTAATTCCTCAGACTTTGTTGTTGGGTCTAGGTGGATTTCACAGGCAGAGTAAATTGATGAAGACACCGGCAATGTGTATCTATGTTGTGTCTTTCTTAAGCCTTTTCTTCCTAGGAACAGAAACTGCTAAGAACTTGCCTCAGGTCAAGATGAAGAAAAGACCTCTCCCTGGATGTTGAATGCTGTGATAATATTGTAACCTAGTTGTGACCTAGGAGTGGATGGCCTCCAAATGAATGTACTTTGTTTATGATTGGAAACTAATCTCCAATTGAGACTGTCCAGGAGTGGAGTACTTTGACTTTTGTACTTTGTGATTTAACTGAGGACTTACTAAAGTCACCCTGTATTTTGATTTTCTCTTTTCTGTGAATGTTTTGCCTTAATTTGTTACTGGAGAGTTACTATGCTCCTTATCAGAACCTGGAAGTTGCTTTTGCTTGGCATTACATAATATCTTCCCCAGGGACAGTCTAGTGGTCTCTTCAACATCCCACTTCTCCCCTATATGGACCTGTTATCCCTGGCACTAAAATTGCTAATTGTAGCTCATCAAACAGGCTTCAGAATAAATTCCCTTTTTCAGAGAGTAACCAATGTGTTAATAGGAAAGATAAACTACCAAACATATTTTTAATTTGATCATTAGTTCAAACCTGTTAGAATTTAATTAAAAACTACTATTGGGTTTTTAAACCTTTATTTTAATAAACTTTATAGATAATTTTTGCTTTAACATCACTTTATTTCCCAGTGTATAGCACCCTCTCATCCTTCCAGAGGGAGCTGTCTTGCAACAAAGAAAAAAGGGGGAAAACCCCAACAGTTCAGCAAAGCTAAACACCATATTGAAAAATTCTAACATTACATACAGTGTTTTAGAGACAGTTTTCCACAAACATAAATAATTCCCTACCTTTGTAAAGAAGTGAAAGGAGTTTTGCTCATTTTGATCTTTACAACCTCAGTTTTCTACCCCACATGGTTGTTGTGAGGACCAAATAAGATTCAAATAAAATAACACATGTAAAACATTTTGCATACCTTAAAGAGCTATATGAATGTTAGCTGTCATAGTTATTGGTGCTATTTTTCGTGTTATTATAATGGGAACCAAATTTGATCATCATTTTTTGTTGTTCAGTCATTTCAATTGTATTCAATTCTTCATGACCCCATTTGAGGTTTTCTTGGCAATGATAATAGAGTGGTTTGCCACTTTCTTCTCCAGCTCATTTTACAGATGAGGAAACTGAGGTAAAGAGGGTTAAGTGACTTGCCCAGGGTCACACAGCTAGTAAGTGTGAACTAAATTTGAACTCAGTAACAAGGGTTTTCCTGACTCCAAATTGGGCACTCTATCTCCTGTGCCACCTAACTTCCTTTTGGCATTATAATTTTGTAATATTTAGTTCCAGTTGTTTTACTATTATTATTTCATATTTATTATAATAATCATTGTGCATATATACATCAAGTTTTATATTTTATATATGTATACACACACATATAGGTTCTACTTTATTTTTTTCTCATCATGTCTTCTCATATGTAATGAGAGTGTAAATTTTAAAGATCTTCCCTGCCCCTAGGCTAACGTGCACCTGGAGCCTGGGGTGGGAGGCTTGTTTTTCAGTAGATACTTTTTGATTGGCCAGTGGGTCCAAAAGGTTGTTACATTCTCTGAGCCAGGAGAAGGCTATATAAGCCCTGATGTGTAGCTTTGTTTTGGGACTCACTTTGAGAAGTGTTCTGTGATTTGATCTGAATTCTGGGAAGCCGTTGTTAAGAGTCCCCCGGCTTTGAAAAACCCAGATGTGGAAACCCAGATGTTGACTGGGTATGGATGTAATGGTTGGACAGTTTGGAAACTGTCTATTTGATCTGTTTCTGTCTTGATAATTCTGTCTGTATGTTCTGAAGTTCGGGGTGCTGATCTTTTTCCCCTGAACTAGGTAAATGATATACGTCTGACTGATTAAAGTAAGCTTGTTAACCCATTTTGAGTTGCTTTCCTTTATCAAAGCAGATCCAAGAACCTGTGGTAGCAGCAAACCCTGAGGACGTGCTTGGGGTGCTTGCTGCTACACCATACTTTAACAAATTCATCATTTCCTACAGCAGAGTTATATTCTATTACATTAACATACAAAATTTTTTTTTAGACATTCTGTGGTAGTTGTGCAACTACTTTGTTTCTGGTCCTCTGAGTCAAAGGATGTGGACATTTTATTTGCATAATTCTAAATTGCTTTCCAGAATTGTTGGAATCATTCACAATCCTTTCAACAGAACACTCATGTTCCTGTCTTGCCACAACCCCTTCAATATTAATAATGCTATCTTGTCATTGTTACCAATTACTGGGTTTGAGGTAAAATCTCAGAATATTTTTATTTGCATTTCTCTTATTACTAGGGATTTGAAGCATTCTTCCAGAGGATTTTTAACATCTTATAAGTCTTCTTTTGAGAACTATTTGTTCATATCCTTTGAAATGGCTTTTTTTCTCATATATTTAGTGAGTTCCTTTATATAAGATATATTCTAGGTTATCAGACATAATCAATTCTCAACATTCAAGTTTAACTTTCATGAATTCAAGCATTTGTATGATTTTATTAGTAACCTCATTTCCATTTTTGCATTGGCAGCCAAGCACATTTGTGGCTATACACAAGTAGAGAAAAGAATGATTGTGTCCCTCAGTTTCCAAGCTTGAAGCGTGGCTTGCCATAATCAACCAGCTGACTAGAGACACTGAAGCTGTTGATCCCATCATCTATCACAGCCTCAAGGTTAAACACCAACTCTCCTCTGCTATGCTCCCATGCTGAGATCCTTAAGGATCTTAACCTACACATGAAGTAGATGTGGTTTCCTTTATAATCTCCAAAGTAATCCACCAGCTATGAAAAACAGAGTGTCAGAGGTCACCAGTCTCCAACTAAAATCCCAGCAGCCTCTTCCTTGGTTTTCAGAGGGCAGCCAAGGTAGAAAGGTTTACAGTATAGTATATGATGCAACACCCTTCCTCTGCCATCTGATAGAGTGGAAGGTAAGATTCAGGCTCATTAAAAAATTTTAGTTTTAAGAATTTTATTTGCTGTACAGAATTTATGATACTGTAGATTTCACACAGGGCAGCTAAGTGGCACAGTGGGTAGAGTGCTCTGGGCTTGAAATCAGGAAGACTCATTTTCCTGAGTTCAAATCTGACCTCAGACACTTACTAGCTGTGTAACCTGGGGAAAGTCACTTAACCCCATTTGCCTTAGTTTCCTCATCTGTAAAATGACCCAGGAGAAGGAAATCACACACCACTCCAGTATCTTTGCCAAGAAAAATCCAGCTGGGATCACAAAGAGTGGGACACAACTGAACAACAACAACAAAGATTTCATGTGTTATGAAAAGTGAATATTGTATGAAATGAGTGAAGTTTTGTTGTTTTGGTTTTTTTTTTTTTTTAGTTGAGATCTGAGCACAAAAGATCATAGAATTTTAGGCAATTACTAGTGAGAAAAGATAGTTTGCATATTATCAAATTTCTTTTTTGTACTGTATTTTGGGGATTATTTCACAGTTACTGTGTTAGGAAAAGTACATATTATCAGAATTAATGTTTGGTTATAAAGAATTGTATGCAGAAAAGAGTGTTTTCAGCAATCTCTAGTGAAAGACTGCAGGTTTTGGTGGTTGTGGGAAATTAACCCCCTATATCCCTGTAATGCTAATGGTAATTTGAAGATCTTCCCTGCCCCTTGATAAGGTTAAGTGAATTTGAGGACCTTCCCTGATTTGAAAATATACTCTGCCCCCTCATAGGCTGAATGGAGCCTGTGATGGGAGGCTTATTTTTCAGGAACACCCACACCTTGTTACTTTGTGATTGGGCAGTGGGTCACAAGGGTTATGATGTTTTCTGACTCTGGAGAAGGCTATATATACCCTGAGGTGAGGTTTTGCTTTGGGCCTCACTCATGGAAAGAGTTGTCTGATTTGGTCAAATGAGACTCTGGGCAGTCGTTGAGACCCCTCGGCTCTGAAAAAACCCAGATGTTGGTGCTTCTCTCTCTAGTAACTAATTAGGTATGGATGTAATTGTCAGACAGCCACTTTCCCTGATTGCTCTCAGGGGGTAGTTAACAGTTAGCTTGTACATGCCAGCTTGGTTCTGTCCCACTAAATGCTGAGAGCATGAATGTTACTTATGGATAGCTAGTAAACTCCTTTACCAAAGTAAATAATAGACAATATAGATTATGATAGATAATGGAATGTACCGGATTAAATGAGATCTTCAGGGGCAAAAAAAGATCTGAACTCAAATAAGGAAAAAGAATAATCTTGCCAGGGGGTTTCTACTCTGGGGTTGTTAGCAGTGGGAAACAAGGAGCATGCAGGAGTCTGGTTTCTCCACTTCTGCAACTCTGGGAAGCTTTCTTCCTTCTTTTGATTGATTCTTAAACCTCTTCCTTGAAGTATCTGGCCCCATGCAGGTACATAGTACTTTGAGCTCAGAGATCTTTCCACCAATCAGAAGATCAGAAATTACATCTCTCTGTCTCTCTGTCTCTCTGTCTCTCTCTCTGTCTCTCTGTCTCTCTCTCTGTCTCTCTCTTTCTCTGTCTCTCTCTCTGTCTCTCTGTCTCTGTCTCTCTGTCTCTCTCTGTCTCTGTCTCTCTGTCTCTCTGTCTCTGTCTCTGTCTCTCTCTGTCTCTGTCTCTCTCTGTCTCTCTCTGTCTCTCTCTGTCTCTGTCTCTCTCTCTGTCTCTGTCTCTCTCTCTGTCTCTCTCTGTCTCTCTCTCTCTCTCTGTCTCTCTCTCTCTCTCTCTCTCTGTCTCTCTCTCTCTTCCCCTACTTTGCACTCAGTGTTGCTGGGTAGATCCTCAAGAAAACTACTACATGCTTGTGTGGAAGTGGAGTTACAATGTCATTGGTTTTCCCAAAATTGAACTATCTCTGTATCTCTGGTCTAAATTCAGTTTGATCATGGTGAATGAATTGTTGAATAATTTGCTATCATCTTTTTGCCAGGATTTATTTAAGATTCATCAATAATTTCAGTCTATAATTCTCCTTTGCATTATTCTTCCTGAGTTTATGTATTAAGAGTATATTTGACTCACAAAAGGATTGTGGTAGAATGCTTTCTTTCTCAATTTTTTGACATTAATTTTTTTTTGCAGGAGGAAAAGTAGGGCAATTGCGGTTAAGTGACTTACCCAAGGTCACATGGCTAGTTTTGTGTTAAGTATTTGAGGCCGGATTTGAACTCAGGTCCTCCTGACTCCAGGGCCAGTGCTCTATCCACTGCACCACCTAGCTGCCCCTTTGACAGTAATTTTTGTAATATAGGCATTTAGGATTTGATTATTTGTTGGGTTTCTAGATTTTAATTACATTTTTCTTTTCTCTATTTTGTTCATGTATGTTCTTAATGACATAATTATTTCTCTGAGGAATGCTGTAGCTAAATTCTGGAAACTTTAGCATGCTAAATTATTAACTGTGTCTATGATTTGTACTTTTACCCATTCATCATTTAAGATTTCACTACTAAGTCTCCATTTAGATCCATGCATTTTCCTTGTGCTCCCTTCATTGATAACTATTTTATCTTGTTATGGTCTACAAAGCCCTGTATGTGTTTGTTTATCTGCTTTTAAAACGTTTATTTGTAACTTTTTGGTTTAGTACATGTTCTATTTTTGTAAAGATGATACATGATACTGATAATATATATAAATATATTATATGTATGTATGTATAATATAGTTCCCAGTCAGAAGATGCAATGAATTTTTTTCACTCTTTTTCACTCTAAAATCTCCAAATTTGTCAAATTTTGTTTTTCTTTGTTTATCTTTTTGTTAGATTCATCTAGCTCTGAAAGATTAATATTGAAGACTCCTACTATTGTTGTGTTATGTCCTTTGTCTGTTTTGAAATTCAGCTTAATTTTCCATTATGAATTTACGTGCTATGCCATTTGCGGCATATACATTGAATGCTGCAAATGCTTCTCTTTCTATGATTCCTCTAAGCACAATATAATTTCTGCCCTTATTTTGATTGGTATGAAGAATTTTTATTTTTATTATGTGAAAGCATGGTTTCAATTCCTGCTTTGGGAGATTCACCTGATACATAATAAATTTTGTTCAAGTCTCTCATTTTGATTCTATGTATGTGAATGTTTCCTTTTTAGATGTGCTTCTTATAAAGAACAGATTGTGGGGTTTTGTTTTCCTAACCATTCTGCCATTCTTACTCACTTAATTAGATTGTTTAGTCCATTCAAGTGAAATTTGTTTGTATTTTCCTCCATATGTTTCTTTTGTGTTATTTCTTAAGACCCTTTTATCTCTTTCTCCTTAAATCAATATTTTGTCCTTGTGTCCTGGTTTGCTTTTTGTTTGCCTACTACTTCCCTAGTTTGGAGTTTTTGCTTAACTTATCGATTTCTTTTTCTTTTATTTATTTATTTCCTTCTTTTGTCCTTTTTCTTTCCCCCTATCAATTAAGTAGTTAGTTCAAAATTTTCCCTCCCTTAAAAATTTTTGGAACAAATATTTGTTAGTTTTCTTTTTACTGTGCCTTTTAAAAAGATTTTATTTGCTTTTTTCTTCATTAATTACCTTCACTTCCACTCTATTTTGAAATTTTATTCTCTAATTCATTTTATGTATTTATATTTATTCCTTCTTTAATCTCCCTGTGGGGTTAAAGGTTCTGAAAGACTGGGCTTAAATTCCCTCTTCTAATCAATTTCTATATTATTACTTTTATAAGTCTTTGTTCCGTTGTGCCTCACTCTTACAAATATCAACTTGTGAGGAAAGTAATGTTGGATACTCACAGTGCTTCTTAAACTGCAAATCAAGACCTTATATGGGGTTGTGAAAAATTTGGCAACAGTAAAAGATTTCTGAACTCACAATGACCACAAAATTAATTAAAAATCAAATGTATATGAATCTGAAGTGTTTCTGGAAGTGCCTGCCTGTGTTGCATCATGCAACTTCACTTTAATTCTGAACACAAAACTTACACACTTTGCCCTCAGGGCACACAATGAAACAAAAGAGTGAAAAGCTGTCTCAAGTGGAAAAAGTTTAACAAGCCTTAGATAGAGTAGAAGTGATGGGGGAATGGCAATAGCTTATACAGGCATCCCGATCAATGACCAGAGTCCCTGAGTGGTCAATCTGGAAGGAATTCATTAGGCACAAGCAATCTTGAAGTCAGGATTGGAAAAGTTTATTGTTGGTTTTTTTTTCCATTTAGAAAATGCTAAGTTTAATAGACATCAAATAAAATGACCTCTTCTATATACGTAGTAGAACAGAAAGATACTGCTGTACATGAAACTGTGAATTTTTATTATTATGTTCAGTTTGCTTTTCTAAATATATAATAATTTCAGCCTGGTATTTCTGAAGATAGAGAGCCTTGCTTTTTCTCACATAGGACAATGCAGCTACCAACTCCGGGCATTTTCTTTTTTTTCTTTTTAATTTTAATTTTATTTTTCTGATTTACATCATTCATTTCCACTGGACTTTGAGTTGTAAATTTTCTCCCCATTTTACCCCCACCTAACACCCAAAATAGCAGTCCCACAGGATATCCCTTCCTCCAATCTACTCTCTCCCATATTTTTCCCCATAAAGCTTTCGACTTTTCCATTAGGGCATGGTGGATCTCTATGCCCCAGTGCCTGTATATCTTATTTCCCAATTACATATAAAATAGTATTTAAAATAGTGTATATATTTAAACATCCCTCCCCCCCCACCTGCCCTCCCTTCCATCATCCCCGCTCTCATTCCCTTTCCTCCCAACTCTCCTGTAGGGTGAGATACCCTATTTAGTGTGTATTTCATTCCCTCCCTGAGCCAAATTCAATGAGAATAAGGTTGACCCATTCCCTTTTGCCTTCCTTTCCCTCTCCAAGACAAATTCAATGGGAATGAGGTTTACCCATTCTGTTTTGCCTTCCCCTCCATTGTAAACATTTTCCCTTACCTCTTCTCTATGAGATAGTTTACCCCATTCTGTCTCTCCCCATCTCCTCTCATTATATCCCTCTCACACTTCTTAATTTCACTTTTTAAGTATCATCCCTTCCTGTTAAATTAGTCCTGTGCCCTCTATCTATGTATACCTGTAAACTTATATACACACATTCACATATGTATTCATATGCCCATATACCCTCATATATAGACATATATATTTCTATTCCCTTCAACTATTTCCATACTGAAAAAAGTTTCATCAGTTACAATTATCATTTTTCCATGTAGGAATATTAATAGTTCAACTTTGATAAGTTCCTTATGATTTCTTTTCCCTGTTTACCTTCTCATGCTTCTCTTGCTTCTTGTATCTGAATGTCAAATTTTCTATTCAACTCAGGTTTTTTCATCAAGAATGCTTGAAAATCCTCTATTCCACTGAATGACCATATTTTCTCCTGAAACATCATACTCAGTTTTGCTGGGTAGGTGATTCTTGGTTTTAAACCCAGCTCCTTTACCCTCCAGAATATCATATTTCAAGCCCTTCAATCCCTCAGTATAGAAGCTGCCAGATCCTGAGTTATCCTGATTGTTTTCCCATAATATTCAAATTGTTTGTTCCTGGCTGTTTGTAATATTCTCTCCTTGATCTGGGAATTTCACAACCTGGCTATAATATTCCCAGGAGTTTTCTTTTGGGGATCTTTTTCAGGAGGTGATTGGCAGATTCTTTCAACCTCTATTTTGCCTCCTGGTTCTAAAACATCAGGGCAGTTTTCCTTGAGAATTTCTTGGAGGATGATTTCTAGGTTCTTCCTTTGATCATGGCTTTCAGGTAGTCCAATAATTTTTAAATTATCTCTCCTGGATCTATTTTCCAAGTCAGTGGTTTTCTGAATTAGATATTCCACACTGCCTTCTATTCTTTCATTTGTTTGGATCTGTTTAACAGCATCTTGATTTCTCATCAAGTCACTAGCTTCCATTTGCTCCAATCTAATTCTGAAGCAATGATTCTCCTCAGTGAGCTTTTGAGATTCATTTTCTGTCTGGCAAATTTGGCTTTCTAAGGCATTCTTCTCCTCATTGCCTTTTTGAGCTTCTTTTGCCATATGAGTTAGTCTTTTTTTTAAGGTGTGATTTTCCCCAGTCAGGCTGTTGACTCTCATTTCATAACTTTCTTGCATTGTTCTCATCTCTCTTCCCAATTTTTCCTCCACTTCTCTTATCTGCTTCTTAAGGTCCTCTATGGCCTGTAACCAGCTCGTATTTTTCTTTGAAGCTTTTGGTGCAGGAGTTCTGACTTCACTGTCTTCCTCCTGTTCCATGCTTTGCTCCTTTTGTCCCCAAAATAGGAGTCTAATTTTGGATTGCTTTGCTTGGTTTGCTTTCTTTGCATGGTCATGTAACCACTCAGTCACTTGATTCCTGGGCTTTTTGCCACAATAGTACTCTGATACCAGACAGGGGATCTTCATTCCAAATGCTTGGGTTTTCTCAGCTGCTGGAGGTATTAGATGGCTGCCCTCTCTGAAACCTCCACACGCACTGGCAAGCTGGTCACACACCCCAGGACCTTCACCCAAGACCCCAGTACAAATCCAAGAAGGTTAAAGTAAGAGCAATTATCCCTCAGACTGTTCACTTGGTCTCCCAACACTCTGCAGGCCAGGAGCTGAAGCTGCCACAGCCCTCAGCAGCTTCGTTCCCTGGGGGAAAAAGCCAATGCACTCCCAACTACTGGGACCCAAAGTCCACATTGCACTGACCTTTCACTTTGTCCTTAGCATCTATGTGTTGATAATTCTGGACCGCCACAGCTGCTGGTGATCTGGAGTCCCTCCAGCTGGCGGCTGGTCAGGCCCGCCCTGGAACTAAAACCTCAGCATGGGGCTGGGCTTGGCTCCCAGAAAGCTGAGCTGGCCTATTCCTTCTCACCTGTGGGGCTTTCCTCAGTAGGAGGTTAGCTTCTCTGTGTCATTTTGTGGGTTCTGTAGCTCCAAAGTTTGTTCAGAGTCCCCTTTTACATGGATGGGAGGTAGTGGAAGCCGGAGCCCCATGGAGATCCTGTTTCTACTCTGCCATCTTGACTCCGCCCCCCTATTTTATTTCTTATTCATTTCTCAGTAATAATACTTCTCTTTCTTGTGTTTCAATTCTTTGGAGTATTTGCAAGTCAAATATTCTGCTCACATCTGCTTAGGTTTTGTTGTTGCTGTTGTTGTTGCAGGAATGTCTTAAATGCCTCTCTTTTGTTCAACATACATCTTTTCGCATTGATGATTAGACTCAGGCTTGCAGGACATGTCATTTTCTATTTCAGCTTTAGTTCCTTTTCTTTTCAGAATATATAAATCCATTCCCCTCTGCAATTTCTCATGGGTGCAGAATAATCTTTTATTATTTGAATTTCCTTTTCTTTATATTTGAAAGTCTTCTGACTGCTTGCAGAATTAATTGTTCATCATGGAAATCGCTAAACTTAACCACTTCCTTGTGGTTTGTGTTTGAAGTGGAAGGTTTTTGTCCATTTGTTTGTTTCCAGAGACTCTATGGATGTTTTTGATCCATGGTTTGATTTCTGAACACAGAAGTTTTGGGCAGTTTTCTTGCATTTATTTTCTATATTACCGTGTTTCCCCGATAATAAGACATTGTCTTATTAATTTTTTTGGACAGAAAAACACCAGAGGGCTTATTTTCAGGGGAGGGCTTATTTTAATGAACATTGACAGCAATTTTAATAAACAGGTAAATGTGAACAAAAAAATGTACCTTTATTCAATAAGCAAATCACTGGGGAAGAACAGGATGACGCGCTCACTGCTGCAGCTCTGATTGGATGCAGCTCGGAGCGCGGCGTGCGTTTCACCCGGTGGGGGGGACGGTGCATACAGAGGGTACCGTAATGTCGCATGTAGCACAGGGGATCACCTTCACTACAGTAGCAATCTCAATAGGGCTTATTTTCAGGGGAGGGCTTATTTTAGAGGAATCTTACACAGTAAGGGGAGGGATTATTTTCGGGATAGGTCTTATTATCGGGAAAACACGGTATGTTATTCAGACTTTTTATTTTTCTGGATCTTCTAGAGCACCTATGACCCTAGATTTGGCCCATATATCCTGTTTTTAATTATTTTTCTTTGAAGAGTTTATGTGTTCTTTTTATGTTATTGCCTTTTACTTCCCTTCTTTCAGATTTTCCTCCACTTCAGTATTTTTGTTCAGTTCCAAATCTGTTCATATAGCTTTCAAATCTTGAAACTCTCAACTTTACATTCCCTTTTTCAACCTAATCTGAAAAATTGAGTGTTTTAAAAAAAAAATCCTTACAATCTAAATTCTGATAAATATGCTTGCCCAAATTCCACTTTTATAGATTTAATTTCTCATTTGAAACACTCTGGAGTTTCTTCTTGGCGTAACATGTTTTCTTGGAAGTCCATAGAATTCTGAATTTCATTAGACATTGGCTCACTTTCCTTTTTCCTGTGGTATTTGTTAGCATATATCCTTCCTTCTGGTCTTGGTAGGCCAAGACCTGTTGACTTATATGCTTATACTCTGAATTTAATTGAAGGCTTTCCCTTTGAAATTTTTGGTGGCTCAATAGTGTGTATGTGTGTTTCCCTCTCACTTATTTTCTGCCTTTTCCCTTTTTGCTGGTGGGCACACCACTGAATCAGCTACCAGGAGACTTCAACATCCTCCCTGTGTTATATAGTGTTCACTGACCCATTTCTCTACCTGGAATATTCTTTGGCAAGATAGGACTGATCCCAGATATGTTTAAGTCCCCTTTTTTTTCAGGACCATTATACACACACACACACACACACACACACACCAATCCATATCCCAATTATTCCTTTGGCTTTCCTCCTTTCTTTTTCTGTTTGGGCTAAATCAGTGTCTTCCACTTCTTTCAGGGTGTATAAAGGGTGAAAAAGGTGTCCCAAATATAATATATTCAGCCTTCAGGATCTATAACCTAGGGATGGGTTCCAGTCAGAAATCAGCACATCTTCAGCCCCTCCTTCTTTTCTGCTGCAAAGGCAAGGCTGGTATGCAGCTGTATGTTGGGGAGAGAGGGATGGAAGTATCCCTGCCGTATAGATGGTATGTGTTATAGGAATGTAAATTTCTAAGATCTTCCCTTACCCTAGGCTTAAGTGCACCTGGAGCCTGTGGTGGGAGGCTTGTTTCTCAGGAGATACTTTGTGATTGGGCAGTGGGTCAAGAAGGTTGTTACATTCTCTGAGCCAGGAGAAGGCTACATAAGTCCTGATGTGAGGCTTTGCTTTGGGGCTTACTTTGAGAAATGTTGTGTGATTTGATCAGATGAGAGTCTGGGCAGCCGTTGTTGAGTGCCCCCCACTATGAAAACCGAAATGTTGATGCTTCCCTCTCTGGAAACTGTGATTTGGTATGGATGTATGTAACGGTTGAACAGTTTGAAAGCCTGTCTGCTGAAATGTTCTTGTAACT
Organism: Petaurus breviceps papuanus; assembly: GCF_028583685.1. Classification (NCBI taxonomy): domain Eukaryota; kingdom Metazoa; phylum Chordata; class Mammalia; order Diprotodontia; family Petauridae; genus Petaurus; species Petaurus breviceps. Next base: position 16,509,902 of record NW_027185735.1, on the reverse strand, counting down.
TATGCTTGTAACCTCTGCATATTCTGAAGTTCAGGGTGCTGACCTTTTCCCCCTGAACTAGGTAAATGATATATGTTTGATTGATTAAAGTAAGCTTGTTAACCCATTTTGAGTTGCTTTCCTTTAGCAAAGAAGATCTAAGAACCTGTGTTGGCAGCCACCCTGGGGATTCTGGGGTGCTTGCCACTACAGTATGGGGGAGAAAGATCCAAAGATGGGCCCTTGTTGCAAGTCTTTGAGTCAACTTATGTTACTGTTGCATCCCATGCAGGCTGGTGAGAAAAGAATGCTGAATGAGAACCTTTAGGATTACAATTCTCCAATTTTCATTCATAAGGGTTTTGTCTTGTCAGGGTTCTCTCTTCTTTGTCCTATAATTGCTTTATATATTGTTAATTGGTCCTTCTTTTTGGATGGATAGAGAGTTAAAGAGACCTGCTTAAAGTGACTAATCTACCATCTTTCTCTTCTGTCAGATATAAAAATCACAAATAAGATCAATAGTCAAGAGGATCACAGTTTAGAGTAGTCAGAAGATTTTGAGGAAAGTTATTAAACTAAAAGTTTGCTTCACTCCAGTGAAGAAGCACCCAATATTCTCTTTTAACCTATCAAAGATGCTTAATTTATTTTTCATCTAAAGAGATATATTTGTGGGCTTTGAGTATCTGAGGCAATATATATCATCACACTTTCCTATCTCCCTTTACTTAGGAAGTTTGGGATTAAATTGTGAATATATATAATCAAAACATTTACTCTATATGTGTTTTTATTCCCTATGTACCTTCCCCACAGTATGATGTTGCGTTCAAATGTCTTTTCACAGCATGGGACACAATTATTACTGCCATAATTATAGAACTTTTCCTCAGCATTATATGATGAACACCACTACACTAAATGCAGAGGGAAAGAATTCCCTGTCCTTAAGAAGTTTTTAACATTGACAAATCCACAGGAATTGTAGAGAGGATAAGGGAAAAGCAGAGGAAAATGTTAAAGGTTAGAATCTAAGGGGAAGATAGGAGGAAAGAAAGGTTTGGGATAATCTTAGGTCTATAGGAACAATGTGTCCTTTAGTACCATCCAAAGGAGGGAATAAATTATCAATAGTCTGCCATCTATGGAAATTCTACCTGATAGGCTGCCATTATAGGAAATTTTTTGGCCTGGACAGGGAGGCTTGAGAATTTAACTACTGTCCTTTTTTGCCAAGGGAAGAAGTACAACTGATATCAGGGTTAGACAAGATTAAACTCACCTCCTTTGTCTATATGTTTTGTGAACCTTAAAAGCACTGTACAAATGCTAATAATGGAGGAGAATAATAGCACCCTACATCCCAGGGTTTGTAGTGAGGATCAAGTGAGATAAAAATGCTAAAGCACTCAGCACAGTTCCTGGAATTTAGTAAATATTATAGCAGTAGTAGTGGTAGTAGTAGTAGTAGTAGTAGCAGCAGCAGCAGCAGCAGCAGCAGCAAGTTCTGTTTCTGGGTTAAAGGGTACAAACATTTTAATCTCTAAGCATACTTCCCAATTGCTTTCCAGAATAGTTGGACAAATTCACAAGTTGTTGCAGCAAGCACCCCAGTGTCCCCAGGGTGCCTGCTCACACAGGTTCTTGGATCTGCTTTGTTAAAGGAAAGCAACTCAAAATGGATTAACAAGCTTACTTTAATCAGTCAGACATATATCGTTTACCTTGTTCAGGAGAAAAGGTCAGCACCCTGAACCTCAAAGTATACAGGCATAATTATCAAGACAGAAACATCAAGTAGACAGATTTCCA
>NW_027185735.1:16474002-16507708 GCF_028583685.1 Petaurus breviceps papuanus | reverse complement strand
CCCAGGCTTCTGGTGCACTTTAGCCTAGGGGCAGGGAAGATCTTTAAGATTTACATTCGCATTACACAAGTCCATCGATAGAGTAGTCTTCTCTCATCTCCCTCAATATTGCTTATTCCCTTTGTTTGTCATTTTACCAATTTTCTTTGAGGCAAAACATCAGAATTAGGCTGATTTGGATTATCTTATTGTTGGTGATTTATTTACAATAATCCCTCATATAGTTGTTAATAGTTTACAATTCATTTGAGAACTAATTGTGCATATACCTTCACAAATTACTCATTGGATAATGGCACTTGGTCTTAGATATTGATGTTAATTCCCTATATATAAATCTATAATCCTTTTTATAGATATCTAATTTGATTTTTCCCAATTAATTTTTCCCAAATGAATCCAATTAATGGCTTCCCTTTTATTCTAACATTGATTTTCCACTAATAACATTGCTTCCTTTGCCACTATCTCCAGTACCAATTACACTTTTATTTATAACCACCACCCACCTCCTCACCCCACCTTCTCACTATAGGAATACTGCTAGCTCCCCATTGACACTTTTAGGCTCCCTTTTTTCTGTCATCACTCAGCAATATCTTCAATCCTTTGAGGTACTTTCAATCCAAATTTATCAACAAATCTAGATTCTGGTAGTGTTATTTAAAGATCCCAAGGATATTCTCCTTCCTTTCTTAATTATTTCATTGCCTTGTTCACAATCTTCCTCTCCATACCAACTTCATTCTCCACTCTTGGAGGTCTTCAATGAACATGTTTATATCCCCATCAAATACCCTAATTCCAAGTTCTCCAATCTATTCAATTTACAACACCCACTCCTACTTGCTACCTACTCCTACACTTCACCTCTGAGATACACATACCTACTTATGCTTGATCTTACCATCACCCATAAATGTTCTGCTTTCATGCTCAAGAACTCTGAAATTTCTTCATATTGTCATAAAATTTTACCTTTCTTTATCTCCTTGTGCCTCACTCCTCCTAAACCTAATTTTTGTTTTCACCATTGCTTCCAGTTCCTCCATCTCTCAGTGCTATCATCCCTCCTATCCCTACACACTCCTCCTTTCCCAATCTTGACCCATTGGTGAAAGACTCTACACTATTGCCTAATGTTAAATCCTTACTCTTCCATCCTATTGACCACAACATTTTGCCAAACCTTAATCTCAATTACTCTCACCATCTACCTCCTTCATTCTTATTCATATGTTACTGTACAGAACTGGGGAAAATTATAAAACTGGGCTGACACCATAAATTTAGGCCAGCTAATCTAAACTAAAACATCACTATAACAACACAATCCTGCTGCTACTTTCTGTTTTGCCACTTTTCCCATTCACCCCAGCATCTATTCCAAACCTAAGGCTATCTAATGCCAGGAGGTCTCCCTCTGTCACACAGATTCCCTACATGAGTACCTTACTATCTAATTTGAGCTAATTCTTGAGGCTTTTTGTATTGCTTTCTCTTCTCAAAAGCTATATGACTATATAAAAAGAAAGTTAGCATGAAAAATTTACAATATTGAACTAATTTCTTCATTGAAATATTTTTCATGATGCAAAAAATAGAAAAATCCATGTCACTCATTGGTATTCAAATTTATCACCCCAAAAAGAGTGGAGGCAAAAGTATATATACCTCCCAATGTGGGGAAATATTTTTGTAATTTCTGTCCTTGCTATACTTTCTCAGTAAATTTTTTTTTTGTAAAAACTAATTTTATATTTTTGTGGTTTTTCCATGTATGGCTCTGTGTCTTTTTTCACAATATGATTAATATAATTTTAAAAAAATAATTCTTTTCCAGCTCTCCTTAATCTTAATGCCTTCCCTATGAGATTATCCCCAATTTGTCCTGTATAAATTTTGTTTGTACATAGTTGTTTGAATATTATCTCCCTTATTATACTGTGAGCTCTTTGGGGACAGACTGGTGTAAGGGTTATGGGATTTAAAGATCTTCCATGCCCCGTTGGACTTGCTGATGTAGCAGGAAGGGGCGGAGCAAGAGGAAGCGGAAGCCAAGCTAGCGTTCCTGCGTTGGCTGGCGGTGGTGGTGACGGCAGCAGCAACAGAGGCAGTGGCAGCGCGAAGCCCTTTTTGAGTTAGGACTGCTAAGGACTTTCTGCTAAGGACTCCTGCTGAGGACTGCCAGGGGCCGGAGCTGCTGGGAGCGCGCTTCCAGGACGCTGGGTGGTTGCTGTGTGTGGGGAGAGGAGGACCTTTGCCTGAGGTAGCCTGTTCTGTTTTAAAGGCTTGAAAATGTGGGTGCTTTCTACTTTATCTACCTGTGCCAATATCATAACTACTCTGATGGCTTTCACTTTCTGGTTTTGGGACTCAGTCTTTTGGTATCTTAATAAATTTTCTAGTTTATTTCCTCATATGGCAAACATGACGTATTTTGTAATGGATAATTATATCAGCATATTTGTAATCTCTATAGGCATTGTGAATATGGCATTGCTGATACAACTGGTTTTCGCTTTTTTTTTTTTTATTTTCTCTCTGGTGCTTAGCACAGTGTTTGGAACATTGTTGTTGTTGCTGCTGCTGCTGCTGCTGTTGTTGTTGTTGTTGTTTAGCCTTGTCCCAACGCTACATGACCCCATGGATTTTTCCATAGAGTCTTCTTGGTAAAGATACCAGAGTGGTTTGCCTTTTCCTTTTCCAGTACATCCAATTTTTAGAGATGAGGAACTAAAGCAAATGGAGATTATTGCTCAGGGTCACACAAGGTACTGCCTGAGGTCGCATTTGAACTCAGATCTTTCTGACTCCAGGGTCCTTGCTCTAATCACTACTCTACCTATCTGCCCTGCTTAGAAAATAGTAAGCACTTGATAAATGTTTGTTGTCTTAGGTGCTCCTAGAAAGGCACACAACTTTCTGAAAAAAAAATTCCATAAATCAATCCCTCCTTCCTCTTGTTCTTTTTCAAAATGGAAAACTTTTTATGCATTTTCCATTCAAAATCTATTGTCAGAGCAATGGAAATGTTCATGGCCAATTAGAAGCAAACACAGCTGAGAAGAGAAATAGCATACTTCTATAAGTAATCCTGGGTGAAGATTATCACACAAATGAATTTTTAGAAGAAACAAAAAAAAATGAAACAATGCTAAGCTGTTGAAATATTTTTAAGCTATCCTAACTTTTCAATAAAGTTTTTCTTGTCTTTTATTTTTATCCTCCCCTTTTTTTTGCTCTTCCCAGTGTAAACATTTCATTTTATTTTAATGTAAAGTTAGAGCACCCTTTTGAATTTAGCTGCTAAATCTACATCATAATTGACTGGAATTCATAAAGAAAGCACATAGAAGAATCTTATAATGCTTGGTTTATGTTTTGGAAGTCACTGTTTATGTTCTGGCTTATAATTATTTTATATTCCCACTAGAAAAGTTTTGGTACCTTTGAAACTCAAACAGAATTTTTAAAATTAGGGGTATCATTTTTTATATAATCTTTATTTCTGAACATATATCTCCACTTTCCACTATTCCTGTGAGCCATCCCTTATGAACATCCCCTCTGGACTCACTTTCCCAACTAATGCTCACACTAGCAGGTTGTATCACCAGAAGGCTGATGAAAATTTCTCCCCCACAGCATTACAAGGGTAGTCCTAAAAGACTGGAGTTTCTAGAACTGTCACTTATGAGCCCTCATCTGCTATTCTTCTCAATATTAATCATCCATTTGACATCAATTAGCTGTCACAATAGGTGTATTTACTAAGTATCAAAAACATAGTAGTTACAGAAATACTTTTGCAAACCTAGACTACACTATCCCCTTTCATACAAACTCCTTAGTGAGAGTAGGCTCACATTTAAAGAGCTTACATGACAGAGTAAACTCATGGTTATCAAGGTGACAAACAGCAAGCACTTAGAAAATGCTTTATCTATCTACCATCTATCTACATCTATCTCTGTATCTCTCACTTGCTCATTTTCTGAGGAATTCATAATTCAAGCAGTGAAGCTCTGTTTTCATAGATACCCCAAGAAAGTCATTTATCCTCTGCTCTCTATTTATGAAAAAAGGAGGGTGATTCAACCTCAAAGACTGTTGTGAGAATTAATCACCAAGGGTTGGCCAAGTTTTCTAAGAGATATCTGATGAAAGACTTCAATAGGAATGACTAAGGACTGATATTTACAATAAGCTTGATTGCAGTCATGTTCATGGGTCAAGGAAACAATCATAAAATTCCTTCCATTAAACAGTATGTTAGGCACAAAATAGAGATTTAAAGTGACTTTGGGTTGAGAATTATATATGGCTATTGTATTGGTGCTTTAACAATGAGCATTTCCTAAAGATGCTTCAAAAAACATCAACTTCTTTGCAATTTTTCAGGAACTAAATGCTGATAAATATAAATTTCTTGTTGTTGACTTTGCCTCTCCACGTCTTCTGCAGTGAGTTATTGGTCAAAGTTGGGAAGTCCAAAGCTCCTGACTTTCAGTTTCCTGGGGTTACATTGGCTCTACAATCTTTGTTTTTCTACTTGCAGTTTTTCTCAGTACTCTTCCTGGCAGAAGTGTCTAAGACAGGTGACCTGCCAAATCTGACTTTTCTAGATCTCAGCATAGGCTTTTTGACAGGAAAGGAAAGAAAGAACCAAATGGAAATATTTCATTCCATGTACTACTTACTCTTTCCATTCTTCTCTTCCAAACCAGTTGAGCCCCAAAATGAAAGAAGTAAACAGACTGTGCCTAGGAATATAAGAAATTTAAAATAATCTTTGAACAGAATTTAAAGATAATCTGCATTATTAAGATTTTTTCCATCACTTTTTAAAATCTATACAATCATCAAAACCACAAATCAAACCCTGATTTGTACGATTTGCCAGTCTTTTTCTATGTGTAAAGACAGACAGCTAAAGATCCCACATTTGCCAAGGAGTTCAGTATACAACAATGAAAATGTCAAGGGTAATGAGAAGGAAGCATATGCAACAATCCCTACTCAACTCCTTGATCTACCAGATGAGCCAAATTGTAGTCTTAGTGGTAGATATAGTTTGCACACAACTGACATTGAACAAATTCAATTTGATTCAGAAAAGCATAGGCAGAATTACATAAACTGATTGAGAGTAAAAGTGAACAGAACCAAGAAAACATTTTCTCAGAGTTACAACCAAGAGTGTGCTGGCAATTATTTAACGACCAGCTCTATAAGGCATACTTGAAAAATCTTACTAAAAACACTTTTAAATTTAATCTGCATTACTAACATTTTCTCCATCACTTTAGTAAGCCTTGGCAATCAACAGAACCATAAATCAAGCCTTGATTTGTAGTATTTGCCAATTTCTGAGGTGTAAATTCTCACACTGAAAATTTAACAATCAGCTCAGGAAATATGGTTTAAGCTGACTCCAACACACCCCTGACTGCAACACTGTCAATAGAAAAATAAAATGAAACTGAATATTGCTTAATTATAATGACCAAACTTTACTAAGGATTAGAATTAAATTAAAAAGTCTCTCTGCCTTCTTTCAGCTGTATATTGCTATCAGGAATGGTAGATATTGTTGAGGTTTAAGGTTTAGGGATGCGCGAGCCTCCAAAATACCAATATGCTGGGTCCTTTTGAATGAATTCGACTCAAGCCTTCTCTCAACCAAAGAAAAGCAAAGTTTATTAAAGATTTGCTATAATGGGCAGACTCTTAAGGAGCTTCAGTATCTGTGATGCTTGTATTGAACAAGAGCGCCAGAATAATCTGACACAGAGTGAGTCTGTGCTAGATAATTCTCAGCTCCCTCATGGTGGCAGGATGGGGTATTATATACAGAAAGGTTGTGGGAGAAATCTAGGGGTGGTCTAAAGGAGGAGCTTGGGGAGGGTCTTCAAGAGGAGTCAAATGAGGTCAGACTCCAGTAATAAGAGATTAAGGGTGGGAAATAGCTGGAGGCTACCTGGAGATGAGACAATGGAGGGCTAGGCTAGTGTAAGGGTAACAGATTTGGGTATAGATATTTTGGGAGGATCAAGGGTGGGAAATAGCTGGACAATGGGTGACTAGGCTAGTAACAGAGATTTGGATTTAGAGATAATGAAAGGCTTATGGCCTCAGGCAAATTCCTCATCAAGTGGGAAGATTCAAGGAGAGTTCAAAGGGGTTCCCAGAGCCTGTACCCCATCAGATATATTATAAGTTTGATATTTGCTCTAGGAAATGATTGGTGAGAAACTGAAGGAATGACAGGAAAGCTAAAAGACCCTGCCCCCCCCCCTAAAGAAAGAAATAAGCCCCAAAGTTTTAAATTCCTTTGTCCTCTAAATGACTCCCTACTGCAATTTTGGGAGCTCAGAAGAGAGAAGAGGTAGAGTAATATATTCTGTTGACCATGCTTGCCACAGAGAACAGTCTGTACTCAGATTGACATTTTCAGGCATAGTCCTGATGAGGTTCAGGCTCTGGGAACCCCCTTGAACTCTGATTGAATCTTCCCATTTGATGAGGGATTTGTCTGAGGCCATAAGCCTTTCATTATAGCTCCACCCTAAGCACTGTTACTAGACTAGCCCTCCATTGTCCAGCTAGTCATCTCAAAATATCTAAACCCAAATCTGTTCTATTGTCTCTCATCTCCAGGTAGCCTCCAGCTACTTCCCACCCTCAATCTCATTACTAGAGTCTGACCTCATTTGACTCTTCCTGAAGACCCTCCCCAAACTCTTCCTCTAGACCACCCCTAGATTCTTCCTACAATCTTTCAGTATATAAGACCCCATCTTGACTCCATGAGAAAAATAAGCCAGAGAATTATCTAGCACAGACTCACTCTGTGTCAGATTATTCTGGCCTACTTATTCAATACAAGCATCACAGATACCAAGGCTCCTTAAGAGTCTACCCATTATGGTGAATCTTTAATAAACTTTGCTTTTCTTTGGCTGAGAGAAAGCTTGAGTGGAATTCATTCAGCAAGACCCCAAGTATTAGTATTTTGGGGTCTTGAGCACCTTTAGCCCTGTACCTTAACATTTCATGCTTTCCCTGACCTCTGTAGTCCCAGCTGCAGCGGCAAGAACTGAGTACCAGATGGAGATATGAAAACTAGAGTGATTCTAGGTCACCTAGACTAGCAGATTCTAAAAGCTCTATTAGCTGTTGAGACAAAGGGAAGCCATAATTCCACTATAGGCCTATAAAATGCCTGGTCACAGTTGATGAAGGCCTGGAAAAGAGCTTCTGACACAAAACTGCCTCCCCCTCCATTACCAACCTTTTCACAACCTGGAGAAAGTAGTGATGAGGTATAGGCTCTGGGAGCCCCCTAGAGCTCTCCTTGAGTCTTTGACGTACAGGCTCTGGGAACCTCCCTTGGACTCTTGATTAAATCATCCCATTAAATGAGGCAACTCTGTTACTAGACTTCCCACCCTTGAACTGGCCTAGTCCACCATTGTTTGTGGTCTCCAGATAGCTTCCCACCCAGAATCACTCATTGACCTCCTTAACTCCTCCTGAAGACCCTCCCCAAACTCCTCCTCTAGACCACCCCTAGAATCCTCCCACAACTTTCTGTATATAAGACCCTATCTCACACAATGTGGGTGAGAGCACCATAGAATAGTGAGAGCTCCATAGAAGGACCTAGCACAGACTTACTCTGTGTCTAATGCAAAAAACTTTGAATAAATTTTACTTTTTTTTGGCTGAGAAAACTCCAGTCAAATTCGTTCCACAGGACCTGACGTGTTGGTATTTTGGGATCTCCAGGGCAACCCTGACCCTTTTAGTGGGTAACCTCTTCATTTTTATGGTTCCCTGTTACAGGAAACTCTGCTAATCTCCAGTTCTTCTCCAGCGGGGACTCCAAGGTACATAAGCCTCTTTCTTTCCCTAGTACCTTGGAAGTGCAGATTATTTTTTGTTTTTTATGGTTTGTTTGTTTTTTTTTAACATGACTTCTCAAGTCCCATTGGGTCAGACAGCTAGGAGGCTGTTTTGTGCTCGGCCTGACCTCAGGTTTTCAGTCCTGTTTGGTTATTGTGGAGAACTTGGACATGTGCACAGTTTCTGAAGAATGGAAGATAAGGACAGATCCCAATCTGGAAGTGTAAGTCATATTCTTTCAATTCTATTGGCACTAGGAACTGGGAAAATTTCAGGTACATTTTTGGGGTGGTTTTTTTTTTGTTTGTTTGTTTTTCGAAGCCTATTCACAAACCTTCTTTTATGGAGGAAGGGACTTCCAGGCCCTGTTCCTGTAGCTCCCAAAAGTTCCTCTTTGGGTTGTCTTTTATAACACTGGAAAAATTTACTTTCTCTGGAGAGCTAAAAAAGGAAAAGTTGGCATTTTTTTTTTGCAATACTCTTTGGCCTAGGTATACCCTAAAAGATGAATCTTGGCCTGTTTTGGGGACTTTAAAAGATAATATTCTCTTGCAGTTAGAATCATACTGTTGCAGAAAAGGAAGAAGGATAGAAATTGCCTACTTAATGGCTTTTGTTGAACTTTCTCAGAACAAGGTTCTCAGGAAAGACTGTGAGATGCTTGAAGCTAGAGCCCCTCCACACAGGGGCAATGGGGACCAATTAAATGACCCCTTTCCTCGGCTTCAGCCCCAGCCCCTCCCCCCTCAGCAACTCCTGCTCAGGTCACTGAGGCAGCTCCCCCAGCCCCTTCTGCTGCACCCCAGCCCTTTTCCCTTGGTTCCCCTTCCCTTTTCCTCTAGGCCAACACCCCTCATTTCCTGCCTCCTACACCACCCATATCTCCTACCCTGCATCTCCCAGCATGGCTCCTCCCCCCTCAGGGACCCCTTCTCAGGTCCCAGCCACTGGTCTTGCTGAAAAGTCTCCTTCTGTGGCCCCTCCCCCTGAGGCAACACCCACTGAGGCCCTACCCCCAAGGCAGTCATAGAGGTATCTCCTCTCCTGACCCCTTCCACTCCTCAGGTGCCAGTTGACTTTCCTCCTTGCCAATCAGATGCCCCAGTCTTGTAGTCTGATCCAGTTCAGCCAGCACTCCTCAGTCACTCTCTCACAGAAAGTGGGACTTCCAAACTCCCTTCCCAAGCCTCTGTCCCCACACCTACTTCAGGGCTTTTTCCCTTAAGGAAAGCACCTCTCTTGTCAGGTAGGACAACTAGAGCGCATGGCCCATTCTCCATTTCAGATCTCAATCAAATTAAAGAAAAGTTGGGTAAATTCTCTGAAAACCCAACAAAGTTTACTGAAGGCTTTGGGTACTTATCCCTGCAATTTGAGCTTTCTTGGGGGTATTTGCATATCCTCTTTTCTACCTGTTGTTCCACTGAGGAGAAGAGGAGAATCTGGGAACAAGCCCCAAAATTTGGGGATTGTTTGGCTAGCAATGACGCCAGAAACCCCTCCCCCCCCCAACAGCTTCTGTTCCTGCTAGTGACCCAGGATGGTATTATCAGATCCAGGAGAATAGAGAAAAGAGAAACCATATGGTACTTTGCCTGTTAGATAACATAAGAACTGCATTTCAAAAGCAAGTACATTATCAGAAAATCAGTGAAATTTGTCAGACAAATCAAGAAAACCCTGCCCTCTTCCTAGATAGACTCATAGAAGCTATGAAAAAGTATACAAATTTAGATCCTAATTCTATAGAAGTGGCAGCAATCTTTAACATGTATTTTATTAGTCAGTCTGCTCTAATATTAGGAGGAAACTGCAGATATTGGCATTGGGACCCCAAACACCTCAGGCCCAATTACTGGAGACAGCCTTTGGAGTCTTTAATAACAGAGACCTGGTTGCAGCAGAGCAGAAAGAACACATCGAGGCAGAGGCAGGCCTGGAAGGGGCCTGATCAACTCTGAGAGCAAGTCTTCTCACCAACCACAATGTCCACTACCCAGCCTATCACCAAAGGACTGGGACTGGAAAGAGCAAGGTAAGAAGCAAATACAGGGGCCCCTGTCCTGGAGAGCAAACACTCCTGGGGCTACCAATTCATAGCCAAGACATTTTTTTAAAAAGCCCTTTTCAGGACCTCCAAAGTCCAGGATGACAGTGACACTTGCTCTAAACTCCCCCTCTGACCCTGAAGACATAGTAACTCTTGCCCCAGGGCAAAACCCTCTACAGTAAAGGCTTGGGATCCTAGAAGAAGGGCGTGGCTAGAACCCTGCCTCAAAATGGGTAGAAAAAAGACTACAAAGACAAAGACTCTGGATTCCTGCTATTCTCAGAGGGAGGAACCAAACTCAGAGGGAGACAATGTGGACTCCACACCCAAAGCTGAAACTTCCACAGGGAATGGGTCCCAAGCACAGAAGGCTCTCCTAGATGAGATCAAAAGGAACTTTGAAAACAAAATGAGAGAGATAGAAGACAAAATGAATAATTCTCTCAAAATCAAAATAGAATTAGAAAAACATAATGAGGAAAATATCTCTCTAAAAAGAAAAGTGTATGATATGGAAAAGGAGCTTCAAAAATTAACCAAGGAAAATGATTTTCTAAAAATTAGAATTAACCAAAGGGAAACATAACTCTATGAGGAACAAAGAATTAGTCAAGCAAAACAACAAGAATGAAAAATTAGAAAAAGAGGTAAAATACCTCAAAGAAAAAATAACTGACCTTGAAAACAGATCCAGGAGAGATAATCTCAGAATCATAGGCCTACCAGAAAATCATGATGAAAAAATGAGCCTGGACAACATTCTCCAAGAGCTCATTAACGAAAACTGCCCTGAGATACTAGAACCTGAGGGGAAAATAGAAATTGAGAGAATCCACCGGACACCTGCTGTAAGAGATCCCAAACTGAAAAGTCCTCGAAATGTTGTGGCCAAACTCCAGAACTACCAGATAAAAGAGAAAATATTGCAAGCGGCCAGAAAGAAACAATTCAAATATCAAGGGTCCACAGTGAGGATTGCAGAGGATTTGGCAGCCTCTACACTGAAAGATTGGAGGCAGTGGAATACAATTTTCCGGAGGGCAAAAAGAGCTCAGGTTACAACCAAGGATCACATACCCAGTGAGACTGATCATATTCTTCCAGGCAAAGATATGGTCATTCAACGATGTAACAGAGTTCCAGACCTTCTTGATAAAAAAGCCAGAACTCAATGGAAAATTCAACATCCAATTACGAGATGCAACAGTGACTTAGAAAGGTAAACAAGGAGAACACACACACACCCTGCTATTTGATAAGAGCAAAGTGGTTATAGACAAGTAGAGGGTATGACTATAAAATACAGAAAATGATAATTTTTAAAAATCTCATTAAGGGCTACAAAGGGACTCAATGGAAGAAAGGGAATGGATGAAGTGGAAAAGGGTAAATTATGCCACACAGAGGCATAAAAACTGTATAGCAGAGGAAAAAAAGGGAGGAAGATGGGAAGCATATGAGCTTTTTCCTCATTGGTGTGATAGTAATGGCAATTAAAGATTCCCCTGTATTGGCTTGGTTTTCAAACTGATTGTGTTAAAACCCAGAGCTTGTTAATCCCACCTGTGGGATGGACTTGTTGATGTGAAAAGAGAGTCCTGAACTGGGAGGAGCTGGTGACATAGATTTGGAGAGACAAGAGAGAGGCGGAAGATCTTTCTGGAAGCAGCACCCACGTGGAGGCAGAGAGAGAGACTGAGAAGGATTGCTGGGGCCACTTTAAATCGCCCTGGACTTTTGAGACCTGACCCCTGAGCTGCCAAGGACTGAGGAGACATGGCTGTTTTGCTGGTACTTTGTCTGTCTGTTTTGATGTTATTTTGCCAGATTTGTCCACTGGTGAAAGACTGTCCTGTTGAAGAAGTCCTGGAACCTGGCTTTTGGTTAAGAAGCCCTGAGACTGTCCTGCAGACAGAGAGTGAATACTGACCACTGGTGAAGGAAAGTGCTGTTGTTGCAGGGGTCTGGAGACTGTCCTGCAGACAGAGTGAATACTGTCCACTGGTGAAGGACAGTGCTGTTGTTGCAGGGGTCTGGGAACCTTGCTGTTGGTTCAGAAGCCCTGAAGAAGGATTTTCTTGTTGTATGTTTACAGAAATCCTAGGAGAGGGTTTTGTTAATGTTTTCAGGGGTTCTAGGACTGTTCTACAGACAGAGGATAAATTCATGAAGGGATTGGCAATGTATCTTATGGCCTTGCTAAGCCTTGTCTCCCCAGGAACTAAGATTGCTGAGAAAGAAGAAAAGACCTCCATTTGGGTATTAAGTGCTGTGCTTGGACTTGATCTCTGGGGTAGATTCAATTGTGATCCAGGGGTGGGGAACTTTTGACCTTTTTGTGCTCTGTGATTGACAAATGAAGGTACTTTACTTATGTTTGGAAACTAATCTCCATTTGAGAAGAGGGGCTTTGTGGTGGACTAAATGAAGGTATAGCCTAGGGGTGGAGAAGTATTTAGACCAGGGACTTTGTAATTGATTGAATGATTGGAAGGTCCTGGGGTGGGGTAGTCCTTGAAGATTATTTCATCACACTTAGAAAATGCTGTATTTTGAATGGTGTCATGTTTTGATCTTCTCTGTTCTTGGTTGGTCACTGAATAAAATGGAGAGCACCTATGCTGGTATTCTGAACCTTGGGAAGTTGCCTTTCCTTGGCATTATATTAGAATTGGTTCTGGTACAAGGAGGGAATAACAACCAGTTAAGCATAGGACTCTAGGGAGAAGAAACACAAAATGTATCATTTTAGAGAGAAAGAGGGGAGGGTGAGGAGCTTCGCTTGAGATTAGTTCCTGTCGCTCTTGGTACAAAGAAGAAATAACATACTTCATTAAGTATAAAAATACCCTACAGGCAGTAGGAGGGGGAATGGGTTACAAAAGGGGGGTGGTAGTGGTTTGTAGGGAGGGAAGAATTAAGAGTAAAGGGGAGGAAGAAGGAGGAGGGCTGAAAAGGGAACACTGAGGGTGGGGGTGGTCAAAAGGAAAACTATTAAGGGGGGAAAGGGAGAAGGGAGGGAAAATATGAACATTAACAGGAGCAGGAATAGGATGGAGGGAAAGAAACATAATGATCATAACTGTGAATGTGAATGGAATGAACTCTCCCATAAAATGGAGATGGACAGCAGAAAGGATTAGAAATCATAATCCTACAATATGCTGTTTACAAGAAACACATCTGAAACAGAGGGATACACACACTGTAAAGGTAAAAGGCTGGAATAAAACATATCATGCCTCAGCTAAAGTAAAAAAAGCAGGGGTATCAATCCTTATCTCAGATAAAGCAAAAGCAAAAATTGACCTAATTAAAAGAGATAAGGAAGGAAACTATATTCTGTTAAAAGGCACCATCAAGAATGAAGCAATATCATTACTTAACATATATGCACCAAGTGGTGTAGCATCCAAATTCCTAGAGGAGAAGGTAAAGGAATTAGAGGAAGAAAGAGATAGCAAAATGATACTAGTAGGAGACCTTAATCTCCCCCTCTCTGAACTTGATAAATCCAACCTCAAAATAAACAAGAAAGAAATTAAGGAAGTGAACAGGATTTTAGATATCTTTATTTAATTTACCTTTAGAACAGGATAGGTATGATAGATCTCTGGAGAAAACTGAATGGGGATAAAAAGGAATATACTTTCTTCTCAGCAGTTCATGGCACATACTCAAAAATTGACCATGTCCTAGGGCATAAAAACCTCACAATTCTACACAGTAAGGCAGAATTATTAAATGCATCTTTCTCAGATCATGATGCAATAAAAATTATATTCAATAAAGGGCCAGGGAAAGACAGATTAAAAACTACTTGGAAATTAAGCAATTTAATCCTAAAGAATGAGTGCGTCAAACAAGAAATTATAGAAACAATCAGTAATTTCATTCAAGAGAATGATAAAAATGAGACAACATACCAAAATCTGTGGGATGCTTTAAAGGCAGTTCTCAGGGGAAGTTTTATGTCCCTGAGTGCATACATGATTATATTAGAGAAAAGGGAGCTCAACGAATTCGGCAAGCAATTAAAAAACCCAGAAAAAGAACAAATTCAAAATCCCATATTAAATACTAAATTAGAAATATTGAAGACAAAAGGAGAGATTAATAAAATTGAAATTAAGAAAACTATTGAACTAATAAATAAAACCAAGAGCTGGTTTTATGAAAAAAAAATTGATAGACCCTTAGTCAATATGAAAAAAAAGAAAACCAAATTATGAGTATCAAAAATGAAAAGGGTGAATCTAGCTCCAATGAAGAGGAAATCAAAACAATAATTAGGAATTATTTTTCCCAATTGTATGCACAAATTTGACAATCTTAGAGAAATGGATGAATATTTACAAACATACAAATTGCCCAGATTAACTGAAGAGGAAGCAAATTACTTAAATAATCCTATTTCAGAAAAAGAAATTGAACAAGCCATCAGTCAACTCCCTAGGAAAAAATCTCTAGGGCCAGATGGATTCACTACTGAATTCTATCAAACATTTAAATAACAATTGATTCCAATACTCTACCAACTATTTGGGAAAATTAGTGAAGAAGGAGTCCTACCAAATTCTTTTTATGACACAAATATGGTACTGATACCTAAATCAGGAAGAGATAAAACAGAAAGAAAATTATAGACCAATCTCCCTCATGAATATAGATTCTAAATAAAATACTAGCAAAAAGACTACAGCAACTTATCTCAAGAATAATACACTTTGATCAGGTAGGATTTATTCCAGGAATGCAAGGATGGTTTAATATTAGGAAAACCATCAGTATAATTAATCATATATATAATAAAACTAGCAGAAACCACATGATCATCTCAATAGATGCAGAAAAGACTTTTGACAAAATACAACATCCATTACTATTAAAAACATTAGAAAGTATAGGAATAAATGGAGCCTTCCTTAAAATAATAGGTAGCATCTATTTAAAGCCATCAGCAAGTATTATATGTAATGGGGAGAAGCTAAAAACATTTCCCATAAGATCAGGGGTGAAACAAGGATGTCCACTATCACCCCTCTTATTCAATCTGGTACTAGAAATGTTACCAGTAGCAATTAGAGAAGAAAAAGAAATCAAAGGAATCAAATTAGGCAAAGAAGAGACCAAGCTATCACTCTTTGCAGATGATATGATGATATACTTAGAGAATCCGAGAGAATCAAGTAAAAAACTACTTGAGACAATAAATAAATTTGGCAAAGTTGCAGGATATAAAATAAACCCACATAAATCCTCAGCATTCCTATATATTTCCAATGAAATTCAACAGCAAGAGATAGAAAGAGAAATCCCATTTAAAGTTACTGTAGACATTATGAAATATTGGGGAATCTACCTGCCAAAACAAACCCAGGACCTGTATGACCATAACTACAAAACACTTTTCACACAAATAAAGTCGTATCTAACTAATTGGAAAAATATCAATTGCTCGGGGCTGGGTCGAACTAATATAATAAAAATGACAATTTTACCTAAATTAAATTATATATTTAGTGCCGCAACAATTAATGTACCAAAAACCTACTTAATAGAGCTAGAAAAAATAGTAATAAAATTCATTTGGAACAATAAATGGTCCAGAATATCAAGGGAATTAATGAAAAGAAATGCTAGGGAAGGTGGACTAGCTATACCAGATTTCAATCTGTACTATAAAGCAGCAGTCATCAAAACTACTTGGTACTGGCTGAGGAATAGAGGAGTGGATCAATGGAATAGATTAGCCACACGAGATTCAGAAGTCAATGACTATAATAATCTATTGTTTGATAAACCCCCAGACCCTGGTTTTTGGGATAAGAATTCACTGTTTGACAAAACTGCTGGGAAAACTGGAATATAGTATGGCAGAAACTGGGCATGGACCATTATCTAACACCATATACCAAAATCAAGTCTAAATGGGTGCATGATCTAGGTATAAAGGTTTAGACTGTAAGCAATCTCCTAAAACAAGGAATAGCTTACCTATCAGACTTGTGGAGAGGGAAGTACTTTATGACTAAACAAGAATTAGAGAACATTATAAAATGTAAAATGGATAATTTTGACTACATGAAACTGAAAATTTTTTGTACAAACAAATCCAATGTAACCAAGATTAAGAGGGAGGTGGGAAATTGGGAAAGAATCTTTACAACCTATGTCTCTGACAAAGGACTCATTTCTAAAATATACATAGAATTGAGTCAAATTTATAAGAATACAAGTCATTCCCCAATTGATAAATGGTCAAAGGATATGAACAGTCAGTTTTTAGAGAAAGAAATTAAAGCTATCTATAAGCACATGAAGAAATGCTCTAATTCACTGTTGATTAGAGAAATGCAAATCAAAACAACTCTGAGGTACCACATCTCACCAGTCAGATTGGGTAAGATGACAAAACAGGAAAATTACAAATGCTGGAGAGGATGTGGACAAATTGGAACACTAATGCATTGCTGGTGGAGTTGTGAACTGATTCAGCCTTTCTGGAGAGCAATCTGGAATTATGCCCATAGGGCTATAAATACTTTCATACCCTTTGATTCAGCAATACCACTCCTAGGGTTATATCCCAAAGAGATCATAGAAATGGGAGAAAGACCTATATGTACAAAAATGTTTATAGCAGCTCTTTTTGTGGTAGCAAAGAATTGGAAATTAATTAGATGCCCATCAATTGGAGAATGGCTGAAAAAGTTGTGGTATATACATGTTATGGAATACTATTGTGCTATAAGAAACGAGGAGCAGACGGTCTTCATATTTACCTGGAGAGGCTTAAAAGAACTGATGCTGAGTGAGAAGAGTAGAACCAGGAGAAATTTGTTCACAATTAGAGACACAATGTATGTGTGATGACCTACTTTGATAGACTGGACTTTTCTTAGCAATGCAGTGATATAAGTCAATCCCAAAAGACTCATGATGGAGAGAAATATGTGCATCCAGAGAAACAACTAAGATTATATCCAGGTGGAAGCAAAATACCTGATCTTTTTCCTTCTCTTATTTGGTTTTATGTCCTCTTTACCATTTTTCATTCCAGCTGGTACAATCCGTCCTTATAATCTGACTAATGTATGATGTGAAAGTATTTACAGATCCTATACTTGACTATAAGCCACCATGGGGGGAGGAGAGGGAGGTGGACAAAATGTGAAACTCAAGGAATTGTGGAATTGAATCCTGTAAACTAAAAGGAAATAAACAAATTAATTAAAAAAAAAAAGAACACAGGGAATGAACCAGAGACAGAGAACATGCTCAATTCTTGGCTGCTGCCATGGCCAGGAAAAGCCCCTCCAGAGCACCCCCTTGGAGGAAGCCCAGTCATTTGGGCAAGGGGAAAACCTGCTTTCAGTGCCACAAGGAGGGTCACTGGTACAAGGAGTGCCCCTACAGGGCACCCCCCCCCAGAGAGAGCCCCAGGAGTCAATGCCTCTAAAACCGTGCCCATCTGACCAGGAGGAACATTGGAGGAAGGATTGTCCCCAAGGTTGGAAAAGTGGTAGAGCCACCTCCCAGTACCCTGTCCTCCAGTCTTCTCAAGACTTGGAGTAAAGGGGAAGCCTGAGGCTTGGCAGTGCTCCCACCTTCTACATTTCTCACTGAACACTGGGCAAGCATCAAAGCTGCAAGTAAGGTTACCCACTTTATTATGGCTAAGTTTTCAGCTCTAACAAATTGGTTCTACCCTCCCCTTGACTAGTCAGGTCAGGGGCATGAAAGGGAAAACTAGAGGATATCTCCAGACACACCCAGTCCCCTGCCTTCTTGAGGATCTATTATTTGAACACTCCTTCCTTGTGCTTTCCTCTTATCCTGTCCCCTTGTTAGGAAGGGACCTGTTGGTGAAATTGGGAAGTCAATTTTTTCTAGTTAAGCCTCTCAGATATCCCCATGTTCCCTCAGAAGTGTGGGAGACAATTGGGATCAGGAAATTCCTGGGTGAGCTACTTCTGCCAGGCCAGCATTTGTTTGACTCCTAGATCCTAAAGTGTTCCTCCAAAGTGGTTTATATCCAATTAAACCCAAGGCCTGGGAGGGTCTGCAACCATTAATTGCTACTCAAGGCCCAGACCAACAGGTGAAAGCTTTTGAGAATTTGGAAACTAAATTGACCACCACTCCAGCTTTACACAATCTAGAAGAAAACTTTTACTCTCTCTGATGATGGAAGGAGAGAACAGGCTTTGGGAGTTGTTGCCTGTTTTTGAAAACTATTAGATTCTGTGCCTGCCATTGCTTGCCATGTGCTAAATGTCCATGGAGCAATTTGGAAAGGAAAGAGATATCTGACAGTGTTTTGGCCTTGCCACAGTCATCTTTAATTCCTACCACGGAAACTGTCTTGCCTCTATTTATCTATTTATTTATTTATTTGTTTGTTTGTTCATTTATTTATTCATTCATTCATTCATCCATCCATCCATCTATCTATCTATCTATCTATCATCTATCTATCTATCTATCTATCTATCTCTATTTATTTTTTGGTGCCTGTTTGGTCTTTATTTGCTTAACCTCTTTGCCAGGTTTGTCTCCTCCAGGGTTCAAGCCATAAACTTCTGGATTTCCATTAAGGCTATGCAAATCTCCAACTGAATCTAAGTTATCCAGCTCACTGGACCTGGCATCATCCACGTTCCAGAGTCTGACCTCTTGAATATGAAGTCTGACCCCCTTGAATGGGACACAGAGAGGCAGGGACAGCTCTATGCCCCTTTCTAGGAGGAAGCACTTTCAGAAGCTGAGACCTTCACCCTTTACCACAAAGGAATTTGAGTCCCATTTGATTGAGGGGGAAATGATGAGGTATGGGCTCTGGGTGCCCCCTCAAGCTCTCCTTGAGTCCTTGAGGTACAGGCTCTGGGAACCCCCTTGTACTCTGATTAAATTGTCTCATTTGATGAGGCATTTGCATGAGGCAATAAGCCTTACATTGTGACTGGGCCCAGACCTCTAGCCTAGTTACTAACCACTAACTACTAACTCTAGCCTAGTTACTAGCCTAGCCCTCCACTGTTCTTCTACTTCCCACCCTTGAGCCTATCAAAATATCTATACACCCTTGAACTGGACTAGCCCACCATTGTCTGTAGCCTCCTGCTACTTCCCACCCTTAATCACTCATTCACCTCATTAACTCCTCCTGAAGACCCTCCCCAAACTCTTCCCCTACATTCCTCCCACAACTTTCTGTATATAAGACCCCATCCTGTCTTCATGTTTGTGAGAGTGCCATAGAATGCCATAGAATGACCTAGCACAGACTTACTCTGTGTCTAATACAAGTAAACTTTTAATAAAGTTTCCTTTTCTTTGGCTGAAAGAAGACTTGAGACGAATTCATTCAGCAGGACCCGGAGTGTTGTTATTTTGGGGTCTCCAGAGCAACCCTAACCCTCTTAATAGGTAACCTCTTCACACTCCACCCAAAGCTTACCATTATAGAGGGAAGAGCCTAGACCTTGGTGCTCGATCCACCATCTATCTGCAGCAAGTCATGCTGCTCTGCTTTCCAGCTTCCTTTTTTGTTGTTTCTCCCATTACATTGTAAGCAACTTGAGGACTGGAACTATCTTTCTTGCTCAAATTTGTATCCCCAGAGCTTAGCACAGTGCCTAACACATAGTTGGTGCTTAACAAATTATTATTGAAGTGAATTGATTTAGTGTATTCCTTTCTCACCTCTGCCTCTTGAAATCCCAGGATATCTTTAAAGTTCAGTTCAAATGTCACTCAATCAACCAATCAATATGCATTTATTAATACAATCTCTACTCTTTAATATATGAGACATCTCCTGATTTCTACCACCACCACCATAATAGTAACCCTTCCCCAAAAAATTTTTTGTATTTATCTTTTTGTATCTAGATGCAGTTGGAGGCCAAACCTGACTTGAGCTGATTTAATGGTTCAGGTTCAAGAATGGAACAAAATGAGATATTCATAGACCATCTAACAAAAGAAAATATATTTAGTAAAAGCATGGCAAAGATATTTAGCAAGGATACACTATTCATTTATTTGCATAAATTTTCTCTGTCCTTGTACTGGCTATGCTGACTCTCCTGATAGTCAGTATACACTACTTACTCAGCAACTGGTCATCAAACACTCCCTACTCCCTCCTCCTAGATGTTGTACTTAGATTGCCAGAAATGGTGTAAAGACTTCAAGCCTTAGTGCCTTGCATCAATTAAGTCTCTAATCCTCGTGGGACAGGGACCTAGTAAAAGCAAATCCGGAGTATATGGCATGGCCCTATAGGATATTATTACTAACATATCAATGTGTACATGTTTCACCTGATAGAACATAATTGTGTTTCTTGCTCTTTTCAGTAGAAGCAATATTCTTTTTCCATTCATTTTATTGTTATATTTACTTGGTTCAAGGCCTTAAGGAGTGGGTTGAATCAGGAAGTAAAACTTCCTGATAGCTAGGGACAAAAAAGCCAGCATGGGAGGAGTTGCCCTCTCCTCCCTCAGGCTTCTGACTGTTGGACCAACTTGGATGAAACAGAAGTAGTGAAAGTACACCTGGTTGAGTCACTGCCATATTCTTTGATATCCTTTGAATAACTTAAAAATCCTTTCACAGCTATGGCTAAGCAAATGTCCTTTTGATAACTAATGAATGGTCTATGAGTGTCTCATTTTGTTCCAATCTTGAACTTGACCTACCAAACAGGTCTGAGTAATACCTGGTCTATTACAGTCCTTAAAGGCTTGAGCTGTCTCATTTTTGTCTTTTTCTCCAGAGTATTTATAACAATGCTTGGCTATAGTCCAGGCTTAATACCTGTTGACTGATTTGCATAACCTCTGAATATCCCAGGCAACTCTCAAAAACTAGAAGTTACCTAGGAGCTGTTGAATTTTATTGGTGGAAGCTTTTCCCTAAAACAATAATCTTGATTCTGTACCCAAAGGATAGCAAAATAATTGAAGAAGCTAAGGCCCAGAGGTATTAGATGAGATTCTGTGATGTTATGATCTGCCTAAAGTCACATAGAAAGTTAATAACAGCCTCAGAACTAGAATGCAAATGTTCTGACTTCTAGTCCAATTTTAAATTTCTTTTTTTTTTTTTACAAAGGGCTATTTACTGTGAAGGTATAGCAATAATAAGATTGCAAGCATTGTACTCCAATTATTAGGGCATATTCTCCTCTATACCACCTTGGTCCCTGGGGAAATGGGACTTAAATTGAAAGCAGTTTCTACCAAGCATTCACCCACCTAGTTTTTTTTTTTTTTTCCAAACTAGTGTGACTGATGGATTAATATCACTTCCTACTGCAGGACTGGATCCAGGCCTCTTTTGTAGCCTCACCAGCACTTGGCCTCTGGCAAATCTGAGCATGGACTCCAGCCCCCACAACTCTGTCCTTTTGAAACACAAAATCATGGCCATTTACAACAAACCTTAACCTAAAAAAAACAGGAAAGAGCAAATGCAAAGAAGAAAAGAACCAATCCCCATATTTATGGGGCACATGCAAGCCCCAGGGAAAGAAGGGTAGGGAAAAGGGCCTAAGGCTTTTCCCATCAGAAGTCTTTCTGCCAGACTCTCACTCCCCAGAGGCAGGAAAGAGCTCAAAGCTCTGCATTTTTTTCCAATTCTTAATAAAGAAAAGTCTAAATAAGAACATCTTTCTTGACTAACCACTGATTTGACCACCAAGTCTGATAGATGCTGAAATAAAGTTCTTGAGACAATTGAATACTAAGCTTGTTAGGGCCAATTTCCAATAAAGGTCACCAAGCCACTTTCCCCCAAGATGATCAGGTCTACTAATCTATACTGAAAAAAGGTCAATCTAAACTAATACTCCTTCCATATCCCTGTGCTATGACCCTATGATTCACATATAGTTTCTTCATCTTGAATCTATCACTCATTAAGGCCAATTTCCAAAGAGGCCACCAAGTCACTCTACCCCAAAATGATCAGGTCTACTAATTATACTGAGAAAAGGCCAACCTACACTCTCCTCATATCCTGATACCCTAACCCTATGACCCATGTATATAACCCAATTCTTCATTCTTCATTCATCTCTAAGACTTCATATAAGTAAAGAATATTAGCTATTCTGATCAGATGGAAAAGGGAGTTATTTATTTTGAGAACCCTGGCTTCTTTGCTGTCAGATCTTTCATGTAGGATTCAGAGATCTGTATTCAGTCAAAGAAGATAGTTTCTTTTAAAACAGCTTTACTTTGAGTACTATATCTTTCTCTCTGTTGCTTCTTTCTAAACTTCCAAGATCATTCATTAGGACAACTAGAGATGGCCCAGGATACAATGGGAGACCCTTTTAGGCTAAGGCTTTTTCAGGTTCTCTCTTTGAGTGAGGGGATGCCCACTCAGTGAGAAAGGACAATTTCTCTGGTTGGAATTAAAGATGACTATCGCAAGGTCAAAATGCTGTCAGATATCACTTTCCTTTCCAAATTGCTCCATGGACAGCATGGAAAGCAATAACAGCCACAGAATCTAATAGTTTTCAAAAACAGGTAACAACTCCCAAAGCCTGTTCAATCCTTCCATCAACAGAGAGAGTAAAAGGATTTTTCTAGATTGGGTAAAGCTGGAGTGGTGGTCAATTTAGTTTTCAAAGTCTCAAAAGCTTTCACCTGGTGATCTGGGCCCCATTCTAGACAGAATGAGTCAGGGCCTTGACTAGCAATTAATGGTTGCAGTCCCTCCCAGGCCTTGGGTTTAATTGGATATCGACCATGAAGGGGAGACACATTAGGGTCTAGGAGTCAAAAACAAATGCTAGGATGGCAGAGTAGCTCACCCAGGAATTTCCTGATTCCAACTATTGACTCAAATATCTCCCACACTCCTGAGGAAACATGGGAAGATCTGGGAGGCTGTACTAGAGAAAACTGACTTCCCCATTTTACCAACAGGTCACTCCCAACAAGGAGAAAGGGTAAAAGGAGAGCATAAGGAAGGAGTGTTCACACAACAGATCCTCAGGGAGGCAGGGGACTGAGTGTGTCTGGAGACATCCTGTAGTTTCCCCTTTCATGCCCCTGACCTGACTGGTCAAGGGGAGGGTAGAACCAATTGGTTAGAGCTGAAAACTTAGCCATAATAAAGTGGGTAACCTTACTTGCAGCTTTGATGCTTGCCCAGTGTTCAGTGAGAAATGTAGAAGGTAGGAGCACTGCCAAGCCTCAGGCTTCCCCTTCACTCCAAATCTTGAGAAGACTGGAGGACAGGGTACTGGGAGGTGGCTCTACCACTTTTCCAACCTTGGGGACAATCCTTCCTCCAATGTTCCTCCTGGTCAGATGGGCACAGTTTTAGAAGCATTGGCTCCTGGGGCTCCCTCTGGGGGGGGGGGTGCCCTGGAGGGGCACTCCTTGGACCAGTGACCCTCCTTGTCACATCAAAAGCAGGTTTTCCCTCTGACCAATTGACTGGGCTTCCTCCAAGGGGGTGCTCTGGAGGGGCTTTTCCTGGCCATGGCAGCAGGCAAGAATTGAGCATGTTCTCTGTCTCTGGTTCGTTCCCTGTGTTCTTTCTGCTCTGCTGCAATCAGGTCTCTGTTATTAAAGACTCCAAAGGCTGTCTCCAGTAATTGGGCCTGAGGTGTTTGGGGTCCCATTGCCAATTTCTGCAGTTTCCTCCTAATATCTGTCCCCAGATAATGTTAAGGACTGCTGCCCCTTCTATAGAATCAAGATCTAAAATTGTATACCTTTTAATAGCTCCTACCAGTAGGTCTTGGAAAAGGGAGGGGTTTTCTTTATCTGTCTGAGTAACTTCCCTAATCTTCTGATAATTTACTTGCTTTTGAAATTCAGTGCTTAGGCCTTCTAACAGGCAAAGTACCATATGGTCTCTTTTTTCCCCTATCCTCAAGTGTTTGATAATCCCATCCTGGGTCACTAATGGGAACAGCAACTGTTGGGGGGGAGGGGGTGTATTTTTCGGAGTCATTGCTAGCCAAATGATCCACAAATTTTGGGGCTTGTTCCCAGATTCTCTTTTTCTCCTCAGTGGAACAACAGGTAGAGAAGAGGATATGCAAATAACCCCAAGAAAGCTCAAATTGTAGAGATATGTCCCTGAAGGCCTTGGTAAATTTTGTTGCATTTTCAGAGAACTTCCCCAATTTTTCTTTAACTTGATTGAGATCCAAAATGGAGAATGGGGCATGCACTCTAATTGTCCCACTGAAAAAGAGAACCACTTCCCTTAGGGGAAAAATTCCTGAAGGCATTATGGAGACAGGGGCTTGGAAAGGGAGATAGGAAGTCCCACTTCCTGTAAGGAATTGACTTGAGGGTGCTGGCTGAAATGGATCAGACTGCAAGACTGGGGGATCCGACTGGCAAGGGGGAAGGTCAGCCTGCACATGAGAAGGGGAAGGGGTCAGAAGAGGAGATACCTCTATCACTGACATGGGGGTAGGGCCTGAGACCTGAGTGGGTGCCGCCTCAGTGGGAGGGGCCACAGAGGGGGGCACCTCAGCAAGAACAGTGGCTGGGACTTGAGCAGGAGTTCATGAGGGGCAAGGGGCCATGGTGGGAGATGCAGGGTAGGAGATATGAATAGTGAAGGAGGCAGGAAATGAGGGGTGTTGGGTTAGAGGAAAACAGAAGGGAAATCAAGGGAAAAGTGTTGGGGAGCAGCAGGAGAGGCTGGGGGAGCTGCTGCAGTGACACCCATGACAGGGACCTGAGCAGGAGTTATCGAGGTGGGAGGCCCTGGGGGCCATAAGAAGGGGGTTGTTTAATTGGCCCTCATTGCCCTTTTGTGAAGGGACTCCAGCTTCAAGCATCACACAATCTTTCCTGAGAACCATGTTCTGAGAAAGTTAACAAAAGCCATTAAGTAGGCAACTTTTATCCATCTTCCCTCTCTGTGACAGTTTAATTCTAACTGCAAGAGAGTATTACCATTTAAAGTCCCCAAAACAGGCCATGCTTTGTGGTCCTCTAGGTTATACCGAGTTCAAACAATGTTGCAAAAAAAAAAAAAAAACCACCAACATTTTCTTTTTAAGTTTTCCAGAGAAAATAAAATTTTCCCAATGTTTTTTTTCGATTTTTCAAATGCTTTATTAACTTCTGATTTACATCATTCATTTCCTCCAGATTTTGAATTACAAATTTTCTCCCCCTTTTCCCCCAACCCACAGCCCCCAAATATCAGTCACACAGGATACCCCCTCCTCCAATCTGCTCTCTCCCATATTTTCACCCATACACCTTTTGAATTTTCCAGTAGGGCAGGGTGGATCTCTATGCCCCAGTGCCTGTATGTCTTATTTCCCAATCACATGTAAAATAGTATTAATAATAGTATGTATGTATGTGTATATATATATATATATATATATATATATATATATTTATTTATTTAAACATTTGATTTCAAAACTTTGAATTCCAGTTTCATTCCCTTCCTCCCTTGTCATCCACCCTTACTGGGAAGATAAGCAGTTCAGTATAGGTTGTACACGTGTAGCTAATGCAAAACCACAACATAGTAGATATATTGTAAAAGACTGACTATATTTCCCTCCCTCCTATCCCACTTCCCACTTGTACTATTCTCTATTTGATCCCATCCCTTTTCTTTTTTTTTTGCTTTTTTTTGGGGGGAGGGTAATTGGGGTTAAGTAACTTGCCCAAGGTTACAAGGCTAGGTTTTTTGTGTGGGTGCTAAGTGTCTGAGGACAGAAAAAAACTCAGGTCCTCCTGACTCCGGGCTGGGCTGGCGCTTTACTCACTGCGCCACCTAGCCACCCCATCCTGCCCCTTTTCAAAAGTGGGTGCTTCCAACTTCCCTCCCCCCCAAGCTGCCCACGCTTCCATCATCCCCCCTCTCATCCCCTTCCCCCACCCTACTCTCTTGGAGGGTGAGATACCCTATTTAGTGTGTATTTCATTCCCTTCCCAAGCCAAATTCAATGAGAATGAGGTTGAGCCATTCCCTTTTGCCTTCCTCTTCTTCCCCTCCAATGTAATCATTTTCCCTTGCCTCTTCTGTATGAGATAGTTTACCCTATTCTGTCTCTCCTCATCTCCTCTCATTATATTCCTTTCTCACCTCTTAATTTCACCTTTTAAGTATCATCCCTTCCTATTAAATTAGTCCTGTGCCCTCTATCTATGTATACCTGTAAAGTAATATACACACATTCACATATGTATTGAAATGCCCATATACCCTCATATATATATATATATATACATATATATATATATATATATTTCTATTCCCATTAACTATTTTCATACTGAGAAAAGTTTCATCAGCTACAATGATTGTTTTTCCATGTAGGAATATTAATAGTTCAACTTTGATAAGTTCCTTATGATTTCTCTTCCCTGTTTACCTTCTCATGCTTCTCTTGCTTCTTGTATCTGAATGTCAAATTTTCTATTCAACTCTGGTTTTTTCAGCAAGAATGCTTGAAAGTCCTCTATTCCACTGAATGACCATATTTTCCCCTGAAACATCATACTCAGTTTTGCGGGGTAGGTGATTCTTGCTTTTAATCCCAGCTCCTTTGCCCTCTGGAATATTATATTCCAAGCCCTTGGATCCCTCAGTGTAGAAGCTGCCAGATCCTGGGTTATCCTGATCGTGTTTCCACAATATTCAAATTGTTTCTTCCTGGCTGCTTGTAATATTCACTCCTTGATCTGGGAATTTCGGAGCCTGGCTATAATATTCTTAGGAGTTTTCTTTTGGGGATCTTTTTCAGGAGGTGATCAGTGGATTCTTACAAACTCTATTTTGCCCTCTGATTCTAAAACATCAGGGCAGTTTTCTTTGAGAACTTCCTGGAGGATGATTTCTAGGTTCTTCCTTTGATCATGGCTTTCAGGTAGTCCAATAATTTTTAAATTATCTCTCCTGGATCTGTTTTCCAGGTCAGTGGTTTTTCCCATGAGATATTTCACATTGCCTTCTATTCTTTCATTTGTTTGGGTCTGTTTGACAGCATCTTGATTTCTCATCAAGTCACTAGCTTCCATTTGCTCCAATCTAATTCTGAAGCAATGATTCTCCTCATTGAGCTTTTGAGATCCCTTTTCCATCTGGCAAATTCGACTTTTTAAGACATTCTTCTCCTCATTGCCTTTTTGAGCCTCTTTTGCCATTTGAGTTACTCTATTTTTTAAGGTGTTATTTTCCTCAGTCAGACTGTTGACTCTCATTTCATAATTTTCTTGCATTGTTCTCATTTCTCTTCCCAATTTTCCCTCCACTTCTCTTATCTGCTTCTTAAGGTCCTCTATGGCCTGTAACCAGCTTGTATTTTCCTTTGAATCTTTTGGTGCAGGAGTTCTGACTTCACTGTCTTCCTCCTGTTCCATGCTTTGCTCCTTTTTGTCCCCAAAATAGATGTTTAATGTTGGAATCTTCTGTTTGCTTTGTTTTCCTTGCCTGGTCATGTCACCCCTCAGTCACTTGACCCTTGGGCTTTTTGCCACAGTAGGACTCTGCCACCAGACGGGGTAGCTTTGGTCCCAAACGCTGGGGTTTTCTCAGTTGCCGGAGGTATTAGTTGGGTGCCCTCTCTGAGGCCTCCACATGCTCTGGCAAGCTGGACACACACCACAGGACCTCCACCCTAGACTGCAATCCAGATCCAAGCAGGTTAAAATAAGAGCAATTACCCCTCAGACTGGTCACTTTGTCCCCCTACACTCTGCAGGCCAGGAGCTGAAGCTCCCACATATCACTGCCTGCCTGCGCCAGGCATCTCAGTGGCTTCTTGACCCAGGGGCAAAAGTTGATGAACTCCCACTTACTGGGTCCCAAAGTCCATACTGCACTGACTTCTTATTTTGTCCTTCTCATCTATGTGTTGATAATTCTGGAAACCAAAATTTTCCCAATATTGTAAAAGACAACCCAAAGTTGAACTTTTGGGAACTAAAAAGGATAGACCCAATACAGTTGTAGGTCCTGGAAATTCCTCACTCCATAATGGAAGATTTGGGAGTAAGCCTTACAAAACAAACAAAACAAAACAAGATTAAAAAAAACCCACAAAAAGGTACCTGAAGTTTGGCCAGTTCTCTAGAGCCAAGAGAATTGAAAAAATCTGGCTTACACTTCTAAATAGGGTATCTGTTATTGTCCTCCATTCTTCAAAAGCTGGGCCCAGGTCCATGTCCTTCAACATAACCCAACTGGACCCAGAACCTGAGAGTGTCAGGCTGAGTAAAAGGCTAGCTAGCTCTTTAGCCTCCTAGCTGTCTGACCTAAGGGGACCTGAGAAGTTAGGCCCCTGAAAAAAAAACCACACACCTCCAAGGCACTTGGAGAGCAAGAAGGGAATAGGGAAAGAGACATACCTTCCAGTCCTGGCTAGAGAAGTGTGGGGAGTCAAAGTGGCCTGATCCAGGATTCAGATAATAACCTTGATAACTGTAGATCTGAATATCAAAGACCTCTTTGAGATGTGACTTTTACAAGTAAGCTCATGAGTTCTTTGTTACAGGTTACACTTATAAGGATGTTACTTGAGTTCTGAGATCAATAGGTTATACCCCAAGATTTTAGTTATTAAGAGCTAAAATACTTGATTCAGCACGCAGGTATCTTTGGGTGGTCAGCTCTAAAAGTGATATCTTTTGAGGATTGCAGCTTTGGCTTTGAAGTTTGCTCTCAGTTGTATCTGTTTATGACTGCAGCTGCATTAGCAGGTACCTGAGGCCTAGATCAAAGGTCTTACCCTAAGACTTTACTCTCCTAGATAAGAAATCCTTATCAAATTATCTATTCTGTGCTACTTCCAGGATATAACAGACTAAGATAATGATAAAAATACTTGAGTCCCTTTCCTTTGTCTCATTGCTCTACATTGTCCTAAGAATCAATAAATGGAGTTCATCATTCTTCCTTGAACTACCCACATGGCCTGGTCATTTCTCATTCATGTCTCTGAATCATGCTAAGTGCTGGACACTGAGCAGCCCATGGCAAATGGCGCCCACGAGGGATACATAGGAACCTGAAAGGAAAGTCCACAGTGGAGATGACCCTTACAGGCAGAAGGAGCTCCAAAAATCATAAGTCACAAGGTAAGGGAACTTTTTTCAATCAATTCTTAGTTATTCTATTCTACCAGGCTGATACAGGGATTTTTAAGCTTTCTATCACCATGGGTCAAATGCATAAGGCACAGTTCAAAAATCAGGAGCAATATTTTCAAGTATTAAAGAAAGTAGTGAAAGAAAGGATTTATTACTACGAGGAAACAGTTAAAGGAATTTTATTTAGTGTGTTTGGAAAATTGTTGCCCTGGGTTTCCAAAGGGTTGTGAAATAGAATGGGAAATAGAAGGAAAACAGGAAATTGAAAAACTAGGAAAAGAAGGAACCCAGCATTCCCCAATTTCTGCTTTTTTTTCCTATGCAATATATTAAAGATATGTTTAACATCAGGAATGAAAGTGCCAAATGTGGCACAAACAATTAGGTGTAATGCCGCTGTTTTTACACAGTATTATAGCAAGTCAAAAAAGTATGCAAAAAAAATATCAGTATTAAAATAAAAAAAAATAAATTACTTGCATGAAAAATGTGAACAGAAGTTTTAAGGTTTAAGGGCCTCCTTTCCTCCAATCCAACTCTGGCCAAGTTTGATTGTGGGAAAGACTGTTAAAAAAATAATATTAATCAAAATAATAAAAAGTAAAAAGGGAATTTTTTCCCTTCAGATTAAAGAGGCAGACTAGCAAGCATTTAACTATTCTCCTGCCTCATCTAAAAATAGAAAAGTGTTGTGTTTCAGGATGCAACCAAAGATTAATTTCATTTGGCACTAAGGCAAAATTAGAACATATAAAGATCTGAAAAAACTTCAGGAGTAAAAGGTTTTAACTCTAGCTAGTACATTCCAGAGAATTGTTGCCACTGGACACTGTCCAGCTTCTTCATACTGTACCTGGACTTTAAAAGCTTTTTGCTTTCTTAAGAAGAAAAAAAAATTTTTTTAGACTTCACTGAAGTTCACAGTACAGTTTAAATTAGCTGAAAACTTTCTTTAAACATGACTCATCACTAAAAGAGATTACTGAAAGATTTTAAATCACCCTCCTCAATCTAGATAAAGGGAGGATGCATGATAAAGGGCTCCACAAACAACAGTCCTGGGGCAGAACATGCTGCCCCACAGTTATTAGGCAACCTGAATCCACAATTCAGACTTTGGAACTCTGAAAAAAGGAAAAAAAACCCTCTGCAACTCTGAAAAGAGGAGTAAAAAGCCTAAATTTTCTATCATTAAACTTTGCATATGATGATTTGAAAATTCAACCAATATCATTGTGTTATTGTGGTCTTCCTGAGTTGTGGTACAATTCTATTATATAGTAAAGATTGGATAATCGTTGTTAGCCAGAAATAGTGTTAGAGAAAACAAAATTTTTATCTGATTTTTGTTGAAACTAAAAGGACAGAGGAAATAAATTTGTGTAGAAACAGTCATGATTACTTTATCAGTTCTGCTAAACCCTGTCCTATAATGTTTATATCAGCCATATAGAAAACCAGGTAGTTACAAATTTACCTGTAGGAGGTTAGGCCCTCCCCCACGAGTCTAGAGGGTACCTCAATACAATTGTATTAATTTCTTTCATCCTAAATCAGATTAGGAAAAGGGAGTCCACCCTTCCCCCCACACTTGAAAACTTACCTTCTCCCACTGGGCAAAGGAAGGAAGGGGAAGAGACTTCACCTACCATGAGCACCTGGCTGTTAAAAGTTCTGAGCCCCACTACTGATATGAAACCAGTAGTTGTCTGTACTGCATAAGACAATCCATCCTTTTTATCAATGATTTTATATGATCTAGGAATACAACTGACTTCATCCGAAGTTTAATGTTTTTGCTACAGCTAAAATAATTTGGCTGTCACTTATGGAACTTGTAAAATTGACCATTTTAGTGTCTCAGTGCTAAAACCTAGAATTGTTAATTGATTACTGTATGTGGAAAAGAGGAAACTAGGTAAAAACTTTATTACATTCCTCCTGCATATATGAGATTTACCAAAGCAGGAGCATCCCTTTCAGCCACTGGTCTATATCAATTCTTCTTATTTTTTAATAATGTCAAGACCCCTCTAAACTATAGGAAAAATTATCAGATGAGGATAGGAACTTGTTTTAGTTATGCAATTCTTAAATAATGAACATAACTTGCTAAAAAGTTGCAAAAGATTAATACGGACTTTTAACAATTGACTATTACACTTGGATGTTTAAATTTGAGGAAGAAAAATGTTAAATAATATCCCTTATGTGTTAAAAGACCTAGTAGATCTTTATTGTTTATTACAGCTACATGAGAATAAAATTAGTTGTAATTAGCTCTAAGCTGTGATTGGTAAAAATTGCTGTTTAAGATAAAAAGCATTTAAGACCATATTCACATAGTTCTACTTTTTTTCTGCTTAGACCTGATTCTTATGATCAGATTAAGTAATTAGTAAAGGATATAAACTTTATATGTTAACTTATTGGAAATTTTAATATTTTTTACCTAAAATTAGAAAAAGTACAGAAAATTATGCAAAATACTTAAAAATCATCTTAGGTTATTCCCATTGAGGTGCAGAGCCAAGATGGTGAAGGAGAAACATGACCTCCCCACTGCTCCAGCTTCCACCTTCCCCAATCATGTAAAAAGGGGACTCTAAACAAACTTTGGAGCTGCAGAAACCACAAAATGACACAGAGAAGCTAACCTCCCACTGAGGACATCCCAGCAGGCTGACAGGAATCGGCCAGCACACCGATCTGGGAGCAGAGCCCAGCCTCACACCAAGGCTTTAGCCCCAGGGCGGGCCTGACCAGCTGCTGGCTGGCTGGAGGGACTCCCGATCAGCAGCAGCTGTGGCCATTTCCAGAATTATCAACACATAGATGGGAAGGACAAAGTGAGAGGTCAGTGCAGTCTGGACTTTGAGAACAGTAAATGGGAGTGTGTGGCTTTTGCCCCCAGGGTGAGAAGTGGCTGAGGTGCTGGCATAGCTAGTCAGTGCCACTTGGCAGCTTCAGCTCCTGGCCTGCAGAATGTAGGAGGACCAAGCACCGGTCTGAGGGGTAATCACTCTTGCTTTAACCTGCTTGGATCTGGATTGCAGTCTAGGGTGAAGGTCCTGGGGCGTGTGTCCAGCTTGCCAGAGCTTATGGAGACCTCAGAGAGGACACCCATCTAATACCTCCGGCAACTGAGAAAACCCCAGCGTTTGGGACAAAAACTCCCCTGTCTGGTGGCGGAGTCCTACTGTGGCAAAAAGCCCAAGGGTCAAGTGACTGAGGGACGACATGAACAGGCAAAAGAAACAAAGGAGACAGAAGATTCCAACGTTGCACTCCTATTTGGGGGGCAAAAAGGAGCAAAGCATGAAACAGGAGGAAGACAGTGAAGTCAGAACTCCTGCATCAAAAGCTTCAAAGGAAAATCCGAGCTGGTTACAGGCCATAGAGGACCTTAAGAAGCAGATAAGAGAAGTGGAGGGAAAATTGGAAAGAGAAATGAGAACAATGCAAGAAAATTATGAAATGAGAGTCAACAGCCTGACTGGGGAAAATAACACTTTAAAAAACAGACTGACTCAAATGGGAAAAGAGGCTCAAAAAGACAATGAGGAGAAGAATGCCTTAAAATTCGAATAAGAGTGAGAGTGAGTAAGAGCACCGGCTCCAGTGTCGGGATGACCTGGGGATCGAATCTGGGCTCAGATACTCAGCACCACACCCAGAAACACCTGGCTGTGTAACCTTGAGCAAGTTACTTAACCCTGATTGCTTTAAAAAAATCAAATTTGCCAGATGGAAAAAGAATTTCAAAAGCTCAATGAGGAGAATCATGGCTTCAGAATTAGATTGGAGAAAATGGAAGCTAATGACTTGATGAGAAATCAAGATGCTGTTAAACAGATCCAAACAAATGAAAGAACAGAAGGCAATGGGAAATATCTCATGGAAAAAACCACTGACCTGGAAAATAGATCCAGGAGAGATAATTTAAAAATTATTGGACTACCTGAAAGCCATGATCAAAGGAAGAACCTAGAAATCATCCTCCAGGAAGTTCTCAAAGAAAACTGCCCTGATGTTTTAGAATCAGAGGGCAAAATAGAGTTTGAAAGAATCCACCAATCACCTCCTGAAAAAGATCCCCAAAAGAAAACTCCTAGGAATATTATAGCCAGGTTCTGGAATTCCCAGATAAAGGAGAGAATTTAACAAACAGCCAGGAAGAAACAATTTGAATATTATGGGAAAAACATCAGGATAACCCAGGATCTGGCAGCTTCTACACTGAGGTATTGAATGGCTTGGAATATGATATTCCGGAAGGCAAAGGAGCTGGGATTAAAAGCAAGAATCACCTACCCAGCAAAACTGAGTATGATGTTTCAGGGGAAAATATGGTCATTCAGTGGAATAGAGGACTTTCAAGCATTCTGGCTGAAAAATCCAGAGTTGAATAGAAAATCTGACATTCAGATACAAGAAGCAAGAGAAGCATGAGAAGGTAAACAGGGAAAAGAAATCATAAGGAACTTATCAAAGTTGAACTATTAATATTCCTACATGGAAAAACAATAATTGTAACTTATGAAACTTTTCTCATGAGTTAAAGGGAATAGAGATGTGTGTGTGTGTATATATATATATGTATATACACATATACATACATATATATGTTTGT
>NW_027185735.1:16400389-16473902 GCF_028583685.1 Petaurus breviceps papuanus | reverse complement strand
TGTGTGTGTGTATATATATATATATATATATATATGTATATACACATATACATACATATATATGTTTGTGTGTGTATGTGTGTGTATATATTTATATATATATATATATGAGGGTATATGGGCATATCCATACATATGTGAATGTGTGTATATTTGTTTATAGGTATACATAGAGAGCACCGGACCAATTTAACAGGAAGGGATATACTTAAAGGTGAAATTAAGAGGTGAGAGAGGAATATAATGAGAGGAGATGGGGAGAGACAGAAAGGGGTAAACTATTTCATGCAGAAAAGGTAAGGGGAAATGGTTACAATGGAGGGGAAGAATAGGAAGGCAAAAGGGAATGTGTCAACCTTATTTCCATTGAATTTGGCTTAAGGAGGGAATGAAATACACACTAAATAGGGTATCTCACCCCACAGGAGAGTAGGGGGGGAAGGGGATGATAGGGGGGATGATGGAAGGGAGGGCAGGCTGGGGGGAGGGAAGTTGGAAGCACCCACTTTTGAAAAGGGATGGGATTAAAGTAGAGAATAGAACAAGTGGGAGGTGGGATAGGAGGGAGGGAAATATAGTTAGTCTTTTACAATATATCTACTATGTTATTGTTTTGCATTAGCTACACATGTACATCCTATACTGAACTGCTTATCTTCCCAGTAAGGTGGGTGACAAGGGAGGAACAGAATGGATCTGCAATTCAAAGTTTTAAAATAAAATATTCAAATATGTATGTGTATATGTATATGTGTGTGTGTGTGTGTGTGTGTGTGTACTATTATCAATATCATTTTACATGTAATTGGGAAATAAGATATACAGGCACTGGGGCATAGAGATCCACTGGAAAAGTCGAAAGGGGTATGGGAGAAAACATGGGAGAGAGCAGATTGGAGGAGGGGATATCCTGTGGGACTGCTATTTG
The DNA here is from genome assembly GCF_028583685.1 of Petaurus breviceps papuanus. NCBI lineage: Eukaryota > Metazoa > Chordata > Mammalia > Diprotodontia > Petauridae > Petaurus > Petaurus breviceps. The sequence continues at coordinate 16,472,974 of NW_027185735.1, read as the reverse complement.
GGGGGGGGGTAAAACAGGGAGAAAATTTGTAACTCAAAATCTGGCAGAAATGAAGGATGTAAATCAGAAGTTAATAAAGCATTTGAAAAATGAAAAAAATTCAAACAAGAAAATCTGAATTTTGTATTGCATGTGTATTGGGTTTTTATGTTACAAAATTTGTTAATTTAAATTTACGTTTGGGTTACAAACAGGCAATAATAATGTTGATGTTTCATTTAGAATTTTGGCTAAATTATGTAATTTGGAAAAATTATGAACTGTGATGTTAAAAACAATTTTCTTATTACTATTCTGAAGCTGTTGAGTTATCTAAATATATATATGTTAACCTGGATCTATGAATATACAATGTCTTTTGAAATTTATATTAGGAGCATTTTAACACTGAATTAGTTTTGGGAAATTCCCATATTTGGAGGTTTATTTCATAATTATTATGTTTGTCAACCTTAAGTGAAACCTCTCTTAGATGTGAGATTTGTATCAATGGTTATGTGATGAATGATTTTCTGTGCAAAGCAATTTGGAAATTACTAAATTAAGATCACCAGATTGGTAATTAGTTGATTTTGGTTTGAAGTTTAAATTTAGGTACATCATAATTATTTCTGATATTGTTACTGGTAAACATTTGTATTATGTATGTTATAATAGAAGCAGTTTCTCATACTCTAAATGCTGTTAAGTTAAGAATTTTACTGTCAGAGGAACAAGAAAATGATAGTGGATGAAATACTCTGACCATGTCAGAGTATCAGTTGTGATATTCTAAAATGTTGTAATTTAAGAAATCATACATTTTTAACTTTTTTCTTCATGAGTTTCATATTTCATAATTCATAAATCAAGTATTTACAATAGCATGCTTGGGAAAAAATACTTATTGGCAATTATGCCAAGAAAAGACTCTGTGAATCCCCTTCTACGATCTGTAAAACCTACTGATCTACCCAAATGGTTTTGGGTCCCAGATGTTTAAGGGGGGGAATGATCAGGTGCTTGAAATGATGGGGTACTTGGGTACCTTATATTTAGCTTAATCAGAGTTACTTTAGTTGAGAGAAAAGAAAGATACCATTTTTAACACCAGGTTACTTCAAACTGTTTTTAAAGTCTATTTATGAAAAGCTGAACAAAGCAGATGAGAAGGGTAGGGGACAAATGGGGTTCATCCAGCCCCTCCTGTTTCCAGATAGTTGATATCAGTTTTAGAAGTATGTTGAGAGGGGCGGCTAGGTGTCAGAGTAAAGCTCCAGCCCTGGATTCAGGAGGACCTGAGTTCAGTTCCTGCCTCAGACACTTAACACCCACACAAAAAAACTAACCTGTGTAACCTTGGGCAAGTTACTTAACCCCAATTACCCTCCAAAAGGAAAAAAAAGAATATGTTGAGAGAGCATGAGGAAGTTTTGGGAAAGCAGTAAGATTTGTAACTTGAGTTTGTAATTAATAGCTCCATCAAATTTTAGATGGCCCTATCTGAAGGACACTAGTCCATATTTATTTGCTATTTAATAATTTGAAGGACTGTAAATTTTACTATTCTTCTAAGCCTTGATTACAGGAGTCATCATAAAAGCTGATAATGGGATGGCAGAGGCTGCAGGCTTCCAACTGTACAAGGTGGATTTCTGTGCTTGGAAAAGTTTGGGGACAACCTTGGACACTGCCCAGGTGGGATCTCTCTGACTTTTCCAATTGCACTTTTTCTTACAGAAAAATGAAACCTCCCACCTATTTATGCCTAAGCCTTGCTTTCGGCACTTGATTGCTTTCTGAATGACTAGTGGAGATGACATATGCCTGGAATCAAAGAAGGCTAAGGAAGCTTTCATTCTGGCAAGGTTTATGACTTTGTCCCTCTTTTATTCTATAGCAAATTAACTGAGAAGTAATATTCAGGGCCAAATAAATGAATAAATATAGAGATAACATCCTTGAAAGAAGGAGATGATTAGTAATAAGGCAAAAAGTAATGAAATAGATGCCCGATTGACCAGGATAGTGAAGTTTGAGGAGAGCAACCTGATCAGGCTAGATGACACCTAGGATTAAATACAGATGCATAAAATTGGCTTTAAAAAGTTCCTATTATGTGAATTCATGATTTGAGCATGTTTGGGGAATAAGATCAGAGGAATGGATTTTGGATTTTAGCACAAGGATTGTATAAGATAGTGGTAAGGGTGAAGCTAATGTTAATTTGTTAATGCATCTGTCTGATAATTTTACAAAGGGCAGATGAAATCAATTAAAATAAAAGGTTTTTTGTATTTTAAAGGACTCCTATACCAGGTACAGGATTTAGGAAAGTTAGAAATAGCAAACAATAAATAAATTGAAAATTCTCTGTAGTTTCAAAATATGGCACTAATCTTAACTAATTGTACTAATTTATATTAAGTCAAAATTATCTGGCCATCTCTAGATCTGAACTAGAGAAGCAAGACTCCTTTTTAGATTCTGTAACTCCATTAGGCATCTGGGATTTAAAAGTGTTGCTTAAATGAAATAGGACACTGGGATACAAGGAATTGTATGTTAATTATAATTCTTGTATAATTTGTATGTAAGATTTCTTGGTTATCTTGGTGACATATACCTGACAATGTAATTATGTCATTTTGTAAAATTGTGAGAAAAACCTCATTGTATTAACTGAGCCTAGCCCTGTGTGGCTAAGAAAACTGAACTATTTGTTCGAACCTAGTCTTGCATGGCTAAAAAACTGGACCTTTATATGTAAAATCATGTGTCTGGGAGCTCTTGTATTGTACATTTGAACTCTAGTCATATAAGGATCATTCTCTGAGCCTTGGAATATGAAAAAGAATACATCAGACGCAGACAGCTTTCCCAAGAATCCAGACCTGGCCTCTATTGAGACAGCTTCTTTCCTGGAGAAACTCAACTGGAGGACCGATGGAAAAATATGGCCCCCTCCCCTCTCCCCTTCCTTGAGACTATGGCCTTGATTATAGGAAGTCCCTATTAACTGTTGAATTGCTAATTATCAGGGACCCCCACTACCATCCTTTAGAAATGGAATTGGATAACCTAGATGATGTGGTCCCAGTCATGTCAAAGGTTTGAGACATCTAAAAAGAAGAGTAGGGTATGTTGAGCACAATCCCACCTTCCCTTCCCTTAATTGATCTGTAAGTAAAAACTCCACCTTCCCTTCCCTTCCATTGATCTGTAAGCAGTCATTTTAGCCTCACTTTTATCCCTCCCTTCCCTTCCATTGATCTGTAAGCAGGCATTTTAGCATAACTTTTACCCCTCCCTTCCCTCTCCTAATTGATCCATGAGTGGGGAGTTCAGCCTAGAGTAAAATCCCTGCTCCATTCTTCCCTGCCCCTCCCTACCCCATCTCCACCCATTCTAGGTTCCCTGTACCTCAGCCTAGGAAAAACATGTGGGAAAATTCAAATATACACTGACCAATCAGTGATTGTAGTTTCAGCTTACTTAACTTGACTATTGTAATCTCTTTAAAAACCGGCATATTGTTTATGCCAATTTACTGTCTGATTTGGGTACGTGACCCTGGCAGTCCCTCGGCTATAAAATCCACTTCCAATTTTAATCTCGGGGATCTTCTGTCTCACTCCTTTTATGCCCAACAAAATCAATCACCACTTTTCCCCTTTTTTCTCATTCAGATGGCTTTAGCTTGCTTTGGTATTAAGAAGTTAACAATGCTTACTGAGTGTCATGCTGAATACAATGACTACGCCCCAAAAGTCTAGTGACCACAGACCAGGGGGAGATACAGAGGATGTAGAAATTTCTGTCTCTGTCTCTACTGATCGCATTTCTCACAAATATTAATGAATTTTGTCCCTTCAGACAAACACAACTAATGGATAATAACTGACTTTATTCTCACTCGTTAGTGAGCTGATACTCTTTCTTTCTTTCTTTTTAAAGCAATTGGGGTTAAGTAACTTGCCCAAGGTTACATGGCCAGTTATTTTTGTGTGGGTGCCAAGTATCTGAGGCCGGAACAGATCCCAGGTCTCCCGACTCTGGGGCTGGCACTCTTACTCACTGCGCCACCTGGCCGCCCCTGATGCTCTTTCTTTTTTATAGATGGTGGTGGTACCAGTACAAATCTGACTCAAGATTCTGGACATAATATTTTAGAAAGGACAGTAACAAACTGGAGCATCTCTTGAAGTGGGATACCAATATGAAGGTACTCTAATTCATGATGTAGAAAATGTAGTTGGGAATGGAGCTTCTGCATATCATCCATAAATCAGGATGTGGATGTCTATATATCAGCACACTTGAGAATAATAATCATTTAAGAGAAGACATGCCCTTCTTTGTTCTCTGGGTAAACCCAGAGAATGCCTCTTCCTATGTCAATGACACCAAGGCCAGATGAAACTCCCTTAAGGATGAGGCACCTTAACCCAAGACACTATCTTGAATAATGGGACTTTCCTTATGTTAATAGTAAAGGAAACACAGATATCCTGGGTTGTACTTTCAGTTGCTAAAAAAAGTATTTAAGGCTTGTCATTCTTTTATCAAGTGAGCTACAAAGAAAAAAAGGAGAGGGGGGCTGAAATGTGGGGAATGGAGATGTAAGCAGGGGAGGAGACTCATGTGCATGGTTTAGGTGTTTTGGATAGGCTGTAAACCCTTAGGTACCCAGTCAATGGGGAACAGGAGAGGGAAATTCAAATTGGAGGGAGGGATTAAAAAGGGATAAAATATTTTGTCTTAAAACAGATGTGCTTACTTTTTGGTCACCCATTCTTGCAAGAACATTAAATAACATTTTTTTCTGAATTCACTAATGGCCTGGTAGAGTCCTTGGTAAGACACTTGTTTCTTATAATGACACATGGGGAGGAGTTGAAGAAAATGGAAATGTTTAATATGGAAAAGAAATGACTAAGGGAGTGGGCTTTATGATTCAGGAAAATATAAGCTTCTTGTGGACAAGAACTATCTTACTTTTATTTTATATTTTGAACACTGCCTGGTTCTTTGTGGGTCCTTAAAAATGCTTTTTAATTGAATGAATGATTACTGCCTTCAAATATTTTAAGGATTGTCTTTTGGAAAAGGAATTAGGCTTATTCTGAAGAAGTTAGATAGCACAGTGTATTGGACCTGGAATGAAAAGATGGGAATTCAAATCCAGTTTCAGATATTTAAAACTTTGTGAAACAGGGCAAGTCACTTAACCTCTCTTTGCCTCAGTTTTGCCATCTGTAAAATGGAGATAGTACCTATCTTCAAGGGTTTTTATGAAGATCAAATGATATAATATTTGTAAAGGGCTTTGAAAATACTATGGAAATGGTAGCTATCATTATTCTGCTTGGCTCTGGAGGGGAAAAAAAGAACCCAGGGCCAATAGGGGAAAATGACAAAGATGCAGATTTTGGCTGAATAGTAGGACAAATAACCATAAGAACTGTATAAAAATGGATTTTCTGTGTGTGAGGGAGAGATGGATAGGTTCTATTCTGGGTTTGTTTGGGTTTTTTTTGCAGGGAAGGAATAGGTAGCTTATTTTTATACAGAAAGAAATGCTAATCATGAAAGTATCACAGTTTTCATCTCATTAACCAAATTAACAAGTTTAAGAGGTTTAACAAGATTAGGAGATAGTAAATTCCTTGTTGCTGAAGGGCTTTAAGCAGTGGCAGCATGACTGTGTGTTAGTGTTATGCATAATGTTCTTACCATAGGTAGGGGTTGTATTTGATGCCCTCAGAAGTCCTTTATATTTCTGTGATTCAGAGAATCACATAATCTGAATCTTAGAAGGTAATTTAGATGCTGACTAGTTGAATCCTTACCTAACAAAAAATCCCTCTTACATTCTGAAAAGGTGGACATTTCCTTTTTCTTGAAGGCATCAAGTGAAAGGGATCCTACTATCCCAAGGGGCATCTGATTCTTCTTTGAATACCTCCAACTATTAGGAATTTTTTCCTACATCAAAACTAAACCTACTTTCTCCATCCTCCCCCCACCCAACTTTCACTCATTAATTCTAGTTCTGCCCCACGAAGCCAAGCAGAACAAATCTAACTCTTTTTTTTTTTTCAAATAAAAATCCTTCAGGGCTGTCCCCTCAAGTCCCTACCATGAGTCTCTATGTCTTCACTTTTTCAGGCTAAATATATAAATTCTATAATTTTATCCTTTAGTATGTTTCAGGTAATCATCTCACCATTTTGCTTGTTCTCTTTGAGATGTGCTCTAGCCTCTTTATGTCTTTCCTAAAACATGGTACCCAAAAGTCTATTACAGTCCTTATTAAATGTACTTAATACAGTTAGAGTGCAGATTTGTCCTGACTCCAGCAGAGTAGAGTGGACAGGCTCTGGGAACCCCCTTGAACTCTGATTGAAGCTTCCTTTTATTGTGGCTGGGCCAAACCTCTGTTACTAGCCCAGCTCTCCTTTCTCCAGATAGCTCCCACCCTTGATGCTCCCAAACCCTCCATTGTCTCATCTCCAGGTAGCCTCCAGCTACCTCCCACCCTTAATCTCTCATCACTGGAGTCTGACCTCATTTGATTCCTCCTGAAGATCCTCCCCAAACTCTTCCTCTAGACCATCCCTAAAATCCTCCCACAGCCTTTCTGTATGTAAGACTCTATCTTGCCTCCATGAGGTATGAGAGCACTGGAGAATGATCTAGCTCAGACTCACTCTGTGTCAGATTATTTTGGCCCATTTGTCCAGTACAAACATCACAGATACCAAAGATCCTTAAGAGTCTACCCATTAAGGCGAATTTTTAATAAACGTTGCTTTTCTTTGGCTGGGAGAAGGCTTCAGTTGAATTCATTCGGCAGGACCTGGCATGTTGGTATTTTGGGGTCTATAGTACCCCTAACCCTATAGCTCAACATTTTATGGTGACCCTCAACATTTTATGGTTGATGGGGTCTGCTAATCTCAACTTCTTCTCTGCCGTGGGCTGCTCAGTGTCCAGTACTTAGCATGATTTGGAGACATGAATAAGAAATGACCAGGCCATGTGGGTAGTTCAAAGAAGAATGATGAACTCCATTTATTGATTCTTAGGACAATGTAGAACAATGAGACAAAGGAAGGGGATTCAAGTATTTTTTATCATTATCTTAGTCTGTTATATCCTGGAAGTAGCACAGAATAGATAATTTGATAAGGATTTCTTATCTAGGAGAGTAAAGTCTTAGGGTAAGACCTTTGATCTAGGCCTCAGGTACCTGCTAATGCAGCTGCAGTCATAAACAGATACAACTGAGAGCAAACTTCAAAGCCAAAGCTGCAATCCTCAAAAGATATCACTTTTAGAGCTGACCACCCAAAGATACCTGCGTGCTGAATCAAGTATTTTAGCTCTTAATAACTAAAATCTTGGGGTATAACCTATTGATCTCAGAACTCAAGTAACATCCTTATAAGTATAACCTGTAACAAAGAACTCATGAGCTTACTTGTAAAAGTCACATCTCAAAGAGGTCTTTGATATTCAGATCTACAGTTATCAAGGTTATTATCTGAATCCTGGATCAGGCCACTTTGACTCCCCACACTTCTCTAGCCAGGACTGGAAGGTATGTCTCTTTCCCTATTCCCTTCTTGCTCTCCAAGTGCCTTGGAGGTGTGTGGTTTTTTTTTCAGGGGCCTAACTTCTCAGGTCCCCTTAGGTCAGACAGCTAGGAGGCTAAAGAGCTAGCTAGCCTTTTACTCAGCCTGACACTCTCAGGTTCTGGGTAGTTGGGTTTTGTTGAAGGACATGGACCTGGGCCCAGCTTCTGAAGAATGGAGGACAAGAACAGATACTCTATTTAGAAGTGTAAGCCAGATTTTTTCAATTCTCTTGGCTCTAGAGAACTGGCCAAACTTCAGGTAACTTTTTGTGTTTTTTTTTATCTTGTTTTGTTTTGTTTGTTTTTTAAATCTTCCATTATGGAGTGAGGAACTTCCAGGTCCTACAACTGTATTGGGTCTATCCTTTTTAGTTCCCAAAAGTTCAACTTTGGGTTGTCTTTTACAATATTGGGAAAATTTTGGTTTCCAGAATTATCAACACATAGATGAGAAGGACAAAATAAGAAGTCAGTGCAGTATGGACTTTGGGACCCAGTAAGTGGGAGTTCATCAACTTTTGCCCCTGGGTCAAGAAGCCACTGAGATGCCTGGTGCAGGCAGGCAGTGATATGTGGCAGCTTCAGCTCCTGGCCTGCAGAGTGTAGGGGGACAAAGTGACCAGTCTGAGGGGTAATTGCTCTTATTTTAACCTGCTTGGATCTGGATTGCAGTCTAGGGTGGAGGTCCTGTGGTGTGTGTCCAGCTTGCCAGAGCATGTGGAGGCCTCAGAGAGGGCACCCAACTAATACCTCCGGCAACTGAGAAAACCCCAGCGTTTGGGACCAAAGCTACCCCGTCTGGTGGCAGAGTCCTACTGTGGCAAAAAGCCCAAGGGTCAAGTGACTGAGGGGTGACATGACCAGGCAAGGAAAACAAAGCAAACAGAAGATTCCAACGTTGCACTCCTATTTGGGGGGCAAAAAGGAGCAAAGCATGAAACAGGAGGAAGACAGTGAAGTCAGAACTCCTGCACCAAAAGCTTCAAAGGAAAAGCCAAGCTTGTTACAGGCCATAGAGGACCTTAAGAAGCAGATAAGAGAAGTGGAGGGAAAATTGGGAAGAGAAATGAGAACAATGCAAGAAAACTATGAAATGAGAGTCAACAGCCTGACTGAGGAAAATAACACCTTAAAAAATAGAGTAACTCAAATGGCAAAAGAGGCTCAAAAAGGCAATGAGGAGAAGAATGTCTTAAAAAGTCGAATTTGCCAGATGGAAAAGGGATCTCAAAAGCTCAATGAGGAGAATCATTGCTTCAGAATTAGATTGGAGCAAATGGAAGCTAGTGACTTGATGAGAAATCAAGATGCTGTCAAACAGACCCAAACAAATGAAAGAATAGAAGGCAATGTGAAATATCTCATGGGAAAAACCACTGACCTGGAAAACAGATCCAGGAGAGATAATTTAAAAATTATTGGACTACCTGAAAGCCATGATCAAAGGAAGAACCTAGAAATCATCCTCCAGGAAGTTCTCAAAGAAAACTGCCCTGATGTTTTAGAATCAGAGGGCAAAATAGAGTTTGTAAGAATCCACTGATCACCTCCTGAAAAAGATCCCCAAAAGAAAACTCCTAAGAATATTATAGCCAGGCTCCGAAATTCCCAGATCAAGGAGTGAATATTACAAGCAGCCAGGAAGAAACAATTTGAATATTGTGGAAACACGATCAGGATAACCCAGGATCTGGCAGCTTCTACACTGAGGGATCCAAGGGCTTGGAATATAATATTCCAGAGGGCAAAGGAGCTGGGATTAAAAGCAAGAATCACCTACCCCGCAAAACTGAGTATGATGTTTCAGGGGAAAATATGGTCATTCAGTGGAATAGAGGACTTTCAAGCATTCTTGCTGAAAAAACCAGAGTTGAATAGAAAATTTGACATTCAGATACAAGAAGCAAGAGAAGCATGAGAAGGTAAACAGGGAAGAGAAATCATAAGGAACTTATCAAAGTTGAACTATTAATATTCCTACATGGAAAAACAATCATTGTAGCTGATGAAACTTTTCTCAGTATGAAAATAGTTAATGGGAATAGAAATATATATATATATATATATGTATATATATATATATATATGAGGGTATATGGGCATTTCAATACATATGTGAATGTGTGTATATTACTTTACAGGTATACATAGATAGAGGGCACAGGACTAATTTAATAGGAAGGGATGATACTTAAAAGGTGAAATTAAGAGGTGAGAAAGGAATATAATGAGAGGAGATGAGGAGAGACAGAATAGGGTAAACTATCTCATACAGAAGAGGCAAGGGAAAATGATTACATTGGAGGGGAAGAAGAGGAAGGCAAAAGGGAATGGCTCAACCTCATTCTCATTGAATTTGGCTTGGGAAGGGAATGAAATACACACTAAATAGGGTATCTCACCCTCCAAGAGAGTAGGGTGGGGGAAGGGGATGAGAGGGGGGATGATGGAAGCGTGGGCAGCTTGGGGGGGAGGGAAGTTGGAAGCACCCACTTTTGAAAAGGGGCAGGATGGGGTGGCTAGGTGGCGCAGTGAGTAAAGCGCCAGCCCAGCCCGGAGTCAGGAGGACCTGAGTTTTTTTCTGTCCTCAGACACTTAGCACCCACACAAAAAACCTAGCCTTGTAACCTTGGGCAAGTTACTTAACCCCAATTACCCTCCCCCCAAAAAAAAGCAAAAAAAAAGAAAAGGGACGGGATCAAATAGAGAATAGTACAAGTGGGAAGTGGGATAGGAGGGAGGGAAATATAATCAGTCTTTTACAATATATCTACTATGTTATGGTTTTGCATTAGCTACACGTGTAGAACCTATACTGAACTGCTTATCTTCCCAGTAAGGGTGGATGACAAGGGAGGAAGGGAATGAAACTGGAATTCAAAGTTTTAAAATCAAATGTTTAAATAAATATATATATATACACATACATACATACTATTATTAATACTATTTTACATGTGATTGGGAAATAAGACATACAGGCACTGGGGCATAGAGATCCACCCTGCCCTACTGGAAAATTCAAAAGGTGTATGGGTGAAAATATGGGAGAGAGCAGATTGGAGGAGGGGGTATCCTGTGTGACTGATATTTGGGGGCTGTGGGTTGGGGGAAAAGGGGGAGAAAATTTGTAATTCAAAATCTGGAGGAAATGAATGATGTAAATCAGAAGTTAATAAAGCATTTGAAAAATCGAAAAAAAACATTGGGAAAATTTTATTTTCTCTGGAAAACTTAAAAAGAAAATGTTGGTGGTTTTTTTTTTTTTTTGCAACATTGTTTGAACTCGGTATAACCTAGAGGACCACAAAGCATGGCCTGTTTTGGGGACTTTAAATGGTAATACTCTCTTGCAGTTAGAATTAAACTGTCACAGAGAGGGAAGATGGATAAAAGTTGCCTACTTAATGGCTTTTGTTAACTTTCTCAGAACATGGTTCTCAGGAAAGATTGTGTGATGCTTGAAGCTGGAGTCCCTTCACAAAAGGGCAATGAGGGCCAATTAAACAACCCCCTTCTTATGGCCCCCAGGGCCTCCCACCTCGATAACTCCTGCTCAGGTCCCTGTCATGGGTGTCACTGCAGCAGCTCCCCCAGCCTCTCCTGCTGCTCCCCAACACTTTTCCCTTGATTTCCCTTCTGTTTTCCTCTAACCCAACACCCCTCATTTCCTGCCTCCTTCACTATTCATATCTCCTACCCTGCATCTCCCACCATGGCCCCTTGCCCCTCATGAACTCCTGCTCAAGTCCCAGCCACTGTTCTTGCTGAGGTGCCCCCCTCTGTGGCCCCTCCCACTGAGGCGGCACCCACTCAGGTCTCAGGCCCTACCCCCATGTCAGTGATAGAGGTATCTCCTCTTCTGACCCCTTCCCCTTCTCATGTGCAGGCTGACCTTCCCCCTTGCCAGTCGGATCCCCCAGTCTTGCAGTCTGATCCATTTCAGCCAGCACCCTCAAGTCAATTCCTTACAGGAAGTGGGACTTCCTATCTCCCTTTCCAAGCCCCTGTCTCCATAATGCCTTCAGGAATTTTTCCCCTAAGGGAAGTGGTTCTCTTTTTCAGTGGGACAATTAGAGTGCATGCCCCATTCTCCATTTTGGATCTCAATCAAGTTAAAGAAAAATTGGGGAAGTTCTCTGAAAATGCAACAAAATTTACCAAGGCCTTCAGGGACATATCTCTACAATTTGAGCTTTCTTGGGGTTATTTGCATATCCTCTTCTCTACCTGTTGTTCCACTGAGGAGAAAAAGAGAATCTGGGAACAAGCCCCAAAATTTGTGGATCATTTGGCTAGCAATGACTCCGAAAAATACACCCCCTCCCCCCCAACAGTTGCTGTTCCCATTAGTGACCCAGGATGGGATTATCAAACACTTGAGGATAGGGGAAAAAAGAGACCATATGGTACTTTGCCTGTTAGAAGGCCTAAGCACTGAATTTCAAAAGCAAGTAAATTATCAGAAGATTAGGGAAGTTACTCAGACAGATAAAGAAAACCCCTCCCTTTTCCAAGACCTACTGGTAGGAGCTATTAAAAGGTATACAATTTTAGATCTTGATTCTATAGAAGGGGCAGCAGTCCTTAACATTATCTGGGGACAGATATTAGGAGGAAACTGCAGAAATTGGCAATGGGACCCCAAACACCTCAGGCCCAATTACTGGAGACAGCCTTTGGAGTCTTTAATAACAGAGACCTGATTGCAGCAGAGCAGAAAGAACACAGGGAACGAACCAGAGACAGAGAACATGCTCAATTCTTGCCTGCTGCCATGGCCAGGAAAAGCCCCTCCAGAGCACCCCCTTGGAGGAAGCCCAGTCAATTGGTCAGAGGGAAAACCTGCTTTTGATGTGACAAGGAGGGTCACTGGTCCAAGGAGTGCCCCTCCAGGGCACCCCCCCCCCCAGAGGGAGCCCCAGGAGCCAATGCTTCTAGAACTGTGCCCATCTGACCAGGAGGAACATTGGAGGAAGGATTGTCCCCAAGGTTGGAAAAGTGGTAGAGCCACCTCCCAGTACCCTGTCCTCCAGTCTTCTCAAGATTTGGAGTGAAGGGGAAGCCTGAGGCTTGGCAGTGCTCCTACCTTCTACATTTCTCACTGAACACTGGGCAAGCATCAAAGCTGCAAGTAAGGTTACCCACTTTATTATGGCTAAGTTTTCAGCTCTAACCAATTGGTTCTACCCTCCCCTTGACCAGTCAGGTCAGGGGCATGAAAGGGGAAACTACAGGATGTCTCCAGACACACTCAGTCCCCTGCCTCCCTGAGGATCTGTTGTGTGAACACTCCTTCCTTATGCTCTCCTTTTACCCTTTCTCCTTGTTGGGAGTGACCTGTTGGTAAAATGGGGAAGTCAGTTTTCTCTAGTACAGCCTCCCAGATCTTCCCATGTTTCCTCAGGAGTGTGGGAGATATTTGAGTCAATAGTTGGAATCAGGAAATTCCTGGGTGAGCTACTCTGCCATCCTAGCATTTGTTTTTGACTCCTAGACCCTAATGTGTCTCCCCTTCATGGTCGATATCCAATTAAACCCAAGGCCTGGGAGGGACTGCAACCATTAATTGCTAGTCAAGGCCCTGACTCATTCTGTCTAGAATGGGGCCCAGATCACCAGGTGAAAGCTTTTGAGACTTTGAAAACTAAATTGACCACCACTCCAGCTTTACCCAATCTAGAAAAATCCTTTTACTCTCTCTGTTGATGGAAGGATTGAACAGGCTTTGGGAGTTGTTACCTGTTTTTGAAAACTATTAGATTCTGTGGCTGTTATTGCTTTCCATGCTGTCCATGGAGCAATTTGGAAAGGAAAGTGATATCTGACAGCATTTTGACCTTGCGATAGTCATCTTTAATTCCAACCAGAAAAATTGTCCTTTCTCTATTTTTTTTGGTGCCTGTTTGGTGTTTCTTTGCTTAACCTCCTTGTCAGGTTTGTCTCCTTCAGCGTTCAATCCATCAACCTCTGGATGACCACTAAGGCTATGCAAATCTCTGACTGAATCCAAGTTCTCCAGCCCACTGGACCTGGTATCATCCATGTTCCAGAGTCTGACACCTTGGATGTGAATTCTGACCCCCTTGAACAGGATCCAGAGAGGAGGGACAGCTCTACGCCCCTTGCCAGCAGGAAGTGCTTTCAGAAGCTGAGACCTTCAACATGTGCCCTAAAGGAATTTGGGTCCCATATGTTTGAGGGAAGAATGATGAGGTATGGGCTCTGGGAGCCCCCTAGAACTCTCCTTGAGTCCTTGAGGTACAGGCTCTGGGAACCTCCCCTGGACTCCTGATTAAATCATCCCATTTAATGAGGCAAGTCTGTTACTAGACTTCCCACCACTGAACTGGCCTAGCCCACCATTGTTTGTGGTCTCCAGGTAGCTTCCCACCCTGAATCACTCATTGACCTCCTTAACTCCTCCTGAAGACCCTCCCCAAACTCCTCCTGTAGGCCACCCCTAGATTCCTCCCACAACCTTCTGTATATAAGACCCCATCCTGTCTTCATGTTTGTGAGAGTGCCATAGAAGAGTGAGAGTGCCATAGAATAGAGAAAGTGCCATAGAATGACCTAGCACAGACTTATTTTGTCTCTAATACAAGCAAACTTTTAATAAACTTTATTTTTCTTTGGCTGAGAGAAGACTTGGAATGAATTTATTCAGCAGGACCCAGCGTGTTGGTATTTTGGGGTTTCCAGAACAACCCTAACCCTCTTAGTGTGTAACCACTTCACACTGCACTTGGCATCATCCATTTTCCAGGGTCTGACCCCCTTGAACAGGACCCAGAGAGGCAGGGACAGCTTTATTCCTCTTGCCAGCAGGAAGTATTTAGAGAAGCTGAGACCTTTTTGCTTTACCCCAAAGGAATTTGTGTCCCATTTTTTTTGAGGGCAGAATTATGAGGTACAGGCTCTGGGAACCCCCTTGAACTCTGATTGAATCTTCCTTTCATTGTGGCTGGACCAAACCTCTGTTACTAGCCTAGCTCTCCTTTGTCCAGCTATCTCCCACCCTTGATTCTCCCAAACCCTCCATTGTATCATCTCCAGGTAGTTTCGGCTACTTCCTACCTTAATCTCTTATCACTGGAGTCTGACCTCATTTGACTCCTCCTGAAGACCCTCCCCAAACTCTTCCTCTAGATCATCCCCAAAATCCTCCCACAACCTTTCTGTATATAAGACCCCATTTTGCCTGCATGAGGTGTGAGAGCACTGGAGAATGATCTAGCTCAGACTCACTCTGTGTCAGATTATTCTGGCCTGCTTGTCCAGTACAAGCATCACAGATACTAAAGCTCCTTAAGCATCTACCCATTAAGGTAGCTTTTCTTTGGCTGAGAGGACTTGAGTTGAATTCATTTGGCAGGACCTGGCGTGTTGGTATTTTGGGGTCTCAAGCATCCTTGACCTCATCAGAACTATTGTTTCGTTTTGGGCATTATTGCTATCAATGCAAAGTAGCAAATCACCAACATTTTAAGTGTTAATTTACTATCTAATATAAATAGACTCTCCCTAGGAATTGTGGTCTAATCATATCTCCTCCATCTTGGGCTTAAAAAAATAGATTTTTTAAAAGCCAAATTGTAGAATTTAAAATTTTCAATATTTTATCTTATTCAATTTGTCTCATTGTTTTAATTTTTCAAAATATTTGGCATCTGTATCATCCAGGTAAAGTGTTAGCAATCCCTTCAAGACTTGTGTCATTTGCAAATTTGATAGGCACGGATAGCCTTTATCCAAGTAATTGGTAAAAATATAAAACAACATAGGACTGAGGGAAGATCCCTGGGGTACTCCACCAGAGAACTTCTTCCAAGATGAAATCAACTAATTTTAATGCTTCTCTGATTCCAGTCATTTAATCTGTTCCAAAATCACCTCGGTATGCTGTTGTCTAGCCTCCATCAAACCCACTAAGTGACATGAAAAAATTTTGTCTCTGAAGTATATTTTCTCAATGTTGAGAGACTGCTAAGACCCAGAGAATGAATTGTGGTTTAGAAAACAGGTTCTGCAGAACCACTTGGCAAGGCAGGCATGGGTCACATGGACACGGGAGTCAGTGAGTACAGGGAGTCCAGGAATCTCAATAACCAGAGTCCCTGGAAAGCAGTCTGGAATGAATTCACAGACTCAAACATTCTCTAAGTCAAGGTGGCAAAGTTTTATTTTTATGCTATACAGTGGGCAACAGTTCTTAGGGAACCTGAAAGCTTAGAGAGGTATAGTTAAAGTTTATATAGAATATTCTATAGTATAACAAATGCCAAATATGATAAGTTGGTGAGTCAGAGTGGGATTAGGATTGGGTTAAGGAGTGGTCAGTGCTCAAAGGAACATGCACTTTTAATATCTACTGGGCAAGCATATTGCCCAGAACTCACTGGGAAACAGCCCAAGGGGGGCTGCATGGAGGTGTGGTTTTAGACTTGAAACATCACTAAATCAGCAAATGGTCAGGGCTGACCAAGCTGCTACCCATCAATTTTGTGTTTGAAAAGATGGATGTTGGGATTTTAGTATATCCAAAGCTAACAAGGGATTCAGGATGTATATAATGAGCTAAGGAGTATACATATGGCTGAATCTAGGATACATACACTAGGTATGACCTAGTACACAGCTGCTTTAGCCAGTACACAGTTGGGTCAAACTACTAAATTCTATAGGTGCAGCTGGCTACTGTATCAGGAAGAGAGATAAGTATTTTGTTAGGGCATGCTGCCCTTGAGCTAGAGAGAAACTGCCTGAGACAGTGTTTTGAGGCTAGGGAGAAATGTAATTTTGAAACTGGATGTGATTTTACAAGCTGTGTTTCAAGCACAGGTACCCAAGCACCCCATCAACATAATGGGTAACTTGCCCTGACCCAACCTATTGGAGATTTGGACTCCAGAAGAAGGCACTTTGCTTCATTTGCAGTTTTACAACTAGTTTCCCAATCTGAATTTTTCTAAATTTTCTCCTAATTTCATTCTGCTGCCTTTAAAAAATATTTCATTTTATCAAGACCTTTCTTACGTAAATCCTTGTGCCAATTATATTTCCCCCTCTTCCTATCCTCTGACTGTACAGTCAACCTTTGACTGTAGTCTAGAGGATTGTACACAGAGAGGAGCAAGAGATGGGAAAGAGAGATGTCACTAGGAGCCTCTAGGGCCCTTTTCCAGCCTTACATTCTTATTTTCATTTGACTGTTTGAATAAACACTGAATATATGGAAAAACCTGGACATCGGGGAGCAGGCAAAGAAGAGAAGATCAGAAATATGTATTGCAGGAGAGGTGTAGAGAAAAAGCAAGAGTCCAGTAGAGATTACACAAAACCAGAAAAAGATCTGAAAGGAATCAGGAAATGCCCATACTTTCCCTCAGTCAATGTGCATTAGGCATGGGGGCCCAGAGAGTGGGAACAGGTGGGAGGGACTTGGTCAAGAAAGGAAAAGAATTACTTCCTTTCTCTTCTACACAGTCTCTGGTAAAGAGATTGCCTACCCATCAATGTCGTGTTTGACAAGATGGATGTTGGGAGTTTGAGTCGGGGGGAAGAGAAGCTGATAGATTGATTGATCCAGGACCCCTTCAATAAGGAGCCTCCTTTTCCCTTCAAGCCCCTCTGTGTGAGCTCCAGTGTAACGATGGTCCTTAAAGAGCTCTCATAGAATTTTGGAGGTGGAAGGGCCCTCAGGGGTCATCTAGTCCAATCCATATCTGAGTAGGAATCCTCCCCGAAATTCCCGACAGCTCTTTCAGTTTTTTCTTGAAGCCCTCTGGGGAAAGGAATCCCACTATTTCTTGAAACAGATTGTTCAAGCTTTACTCTGCTATAAAGTAGAAATAATAACAAAATCCATGTGTCAATATCAAGTGAGAAAATTTTTGAAAAGTTGTTGGCACATGGTAGATATTTAATAAATATTTGTTCCTTTCCCCTGTATTAAACATTTATTGTGTGATAGGTATTGTGTAAACTCTGAGGATACAGAGAGCAACAAAAATAAGGTTCTTGCCCTCAGGGAACTTACATTTTAATGAGGAAGACAGCACAAAAATAACTAGGTACATACAAGCTGTGCTGTATAGATAAGAGGTAATATTAGAGGCAAAGACACGAGAATCTGAGGAGACTAGGAAAAGTCTAGAAAGGTTTAGAAGGTGGTATTTGAGTTGAGATTTGAAGGGAGTCAATAAAAGTAAGGAAGCAGCAGAGGTATGAAGTGAAAACATTCCACGCATGGGGGATAGCCAGTGCAAAAGCCCAGAAATGGGGTTTTGTGTACAAAGTACAAGAAGTAGACCCAATGTGGCTGGATCATAGAGTGTGTGCAGGGGAGCCAGGTGTGAGAAAGAAAGGGAAGTGCTAGGCTATGAAGAGCTTTAAATGCTAATACTTTCAACAGATCCTCATATAATATATATAAAAAAGAAACCTTCAATTATCCAGGTTGTCTTCTTCAGGAAGCTCTTCTCAGCTTATCAGATTCCTTCTAAAATAGCTTTGAATATAATGCTCTTCCTGTGGTCTGGCAAGGGCAGAGTTCAACTGGACTCTCACCTTAGTCCTGGACACTGTCACTCTCAATGCAGACAAAGATTGCATTCGTTTTCTTATGTGACATGTCACACTGTTGATTCACATCTACCTTGTAGGGCCCTATCAATAAGAGTCAACATTTATATAGTGCTTGCTGTGTGTCAGGTACCAAGCTAAGCAATTTGCAGTTATTAACTCATTTGATCCTCCCAACAACCCTGGGAGATGATATTATTCTTATTTTACAGATAAGGAAACTGAGGCAAACAAAAGTGAATTGACTTCCCAGGGTCACACAACTAGTAAGTGTCTGAGATTGAATTTGAACTCTGGGTTTCCAAACACTAAGTCTGTCACCCTTTCCATTGCACTGCCTAGCTGCCCTAAAACCCACATAATCTTTTCAAGCAAATTAATGCCTAGCCTCTCTTACTGATACCCTATTTAGTGTGTATTTCACTCCCTCCTCAAGCCAGATTCAACGGGAATAAGGTTTACCCATTCCCTTTTGCCTTCCCCTCCATTGTAACCATTTTCCCTTGCCTCTTCTGTATGAGATAGTTTACCCCATTCTGTCTCTCCCCATCTCCTCTCATTATATTCCTCTCACCTCTTAATTTCACCTTTTAAGTATCATCCCTTCCTGTTAAATTGGTCCTGTGCCCTCTATCTATGTATACCTGTAAACATATATACACACATTCACATATGTATTCATATGCCCATATACCCTCATATATAGACATATATATTTCTATTCCCTTCAACTATTTCCATACTGAAAAAAGTTTCATCAGTTACAATTATCATTTTTCCATGTAGGAATATTAATAGTTCAACTTTGATAAGTTCCTTATGATTTCTTTTCCCTGTTTACCTTCTCATGCTTCTCTTGCTTCTTGTATCTGAATGTCAAATTTTCTGTTCAACTCTGGATTTTTCAGCCAGAATGCTTCAAAGTCCTGTATTCCACTGAATGACCATATTTTCCCCTGAAACATCATGCTCAGTTTTTCTGGGTAGGTGATTCTTGGTTTTAATCCCAGCTCCTTTGCCCTCTGGAATATCATATTCCAAGCCCTTAGATCTCTCAGTGTAGAAGCTGCCAGATCCGGGGTTATCCTGATTTTGTTTCCATGATATTCAAATTGTTTCTTCCTGGCTGCTTGTAATATTTTCTCCTTAATCTGGGAATTCCAGGAACCTGGCTATAATATTCCTAGGAGTTTTCTTTTGGGGATCTTTTTCAGTAGGTGATCAGTGGATTCTTTCAACCTCTATTTTGCCCTCTGCTTTTAAACATCAGGGCAGTTTTCTTTGAGAACTTCCTGGAGGATGATTTCTAGGTTCTTCCTTTGATCATGGCTTTCAGGTAGTCCAATAATTTTTAAATTATCTCTCCTGGATCTGTTTTCCAGGTCAGTGGCTTTTCCCATGAGATATTTCCCATTGCCTTCTGTTCTTTCATTTGTTTGGATCTGTTTGACAGCATCTTGATTTCTCATCAAGTCACTAGCTTCCATTTGCTCCAATCTAATTCTGAAGCCATGATTCTCCTCATTGAGCCTTTGAGATTCTTTTTCCATCTGGCAAATTCGACTTTTTAAGGCATTCTTCTCCTCATTGCCTTTTTGAGCCTCCTTTGCCATTTGAGTCAGTCTGTTTTTTAAGGTATTATTTTCCTCAATCAGGCTGTTGATTGTCATTTCATAATTTTCTTGCATTGTTCTCATTTCTCTTCCCAATTTTTCCTCCACTTCTCTTATCTGCTTCTAAGGTTCTCTATGGCCTGTAACCAGCTTGTATTTTCCTTTGAAGCTTTTGGTGTAGGAGTTCTGACTTCACTGTCTTCCTCCTATTCCATGCTTTGCTCCTTTTTGTCCCCAAAATAGGAGTGTAATGTTGGAATCTTCTCTTTGCTTTGTTTTCTTTGCCTGGTCATGTCGCCCCTCAGTCACTTGACCCCTGGGCTTTTTGCCACAGTAGCACTCTGCCTCCAGACAGGAGAGCTTTGGTTCCAAACGCTGGGGTTTTCTCACCCGCTGGAGGTATTAGATGGGTGCCCTCTCTCAGGCCTCCACATGCTCTAGCAAGCTGGACACACACCCCAGGACCTCCACCCTAGACTGCAATCCAGATTCAAGCAGGTTAAAGCAAAAGCAATTACCCCTCAAACTGGTTGCTTGGTCTCCCTACACTCTGCAGGCCAGGATCTGAAGCTGCCAAGTGACACTGATTGGCTGTGCTGGGAGTCTCAGTGGCTTCTATCCCCAGGGGCAAAAGCCTACACACTCCTACTGACCTTTCACTTTGTGGTTCACATCTATGTGTTGATAATTCTGAAAACGGCCATAGCTGCTGCTGATATGGAGTCCCTCTGGCTGCTGGCTGGTCAGACCCACCCTGGGGGCTAAAACCTCCAGCTCACAATGGCCTGGGCTTGCCTCCTAGAGCACTGCATTGGCTGATTCCTGCTGACCTGCCTCACTATCCTCATCGCGAGGTTAGCTTCTCTGTGTCATTTTGTGGCTTCTCCCACTCCAAAGTTTGTTCAGAGTCCCCTTTATACACTGATTGGGGAAGGTGGAAGCCAGAGCCACTTGGAGGTCCTGCTTCTACTCTGCCATCTTGACTCCACCCCCAGATTTTTTTTAATAGCTGTAATACTATTCCTACTTCAAAGTTTCTTAAGTTCACTTAGCTAAATAGACTTTTAGAAACACAATAGTCTCAGAAAGATGGAAACAAAATAACAGTGAATATCAAATGACTTATACAATCATTGACTTTATCAGTTCTGGCATGGATTCAAAGTTAGAGAGATACCAACATATGCCAGTCATTGCATTTTACAATCAAGTGTTTCACAAACGCTATTAAATTTTCCTTTTTCAAATTCAAGGAACAAGTCAAGCTGAGATAGCAAAAAACTTCTTTCTTTTAAGCAATCCCAATATCCTATTTCCAATTTCTTGATGATTAATTCTTAGAATTTCTGAAGATATTTTGTAAAGAAATTGTCAATTTCCTAAGTTAAAAATTTCAAATTATTACAACAGGGATAATTTTTGGTGGACCTTTTGAAAGTGAGTTTTAAATTTGCCAATCTCAAAGCTCCACACTTAATTGGCTTTATTTGGTCAGGCAGGAGATCTAGCCTGCCTGCTTTTTTGTTTGGAGGGGAGGGATCCCCAAAGAGGGGCCCACCTCCACACCTTCCCAATGCTCACTGAGGAGGGGAAGGACCAGCACAATAAAAAGTTTTGACCTTCCCCCCCCTTTTGAGTTTTTTTCTTTTCTCTTTTTTTTTAAGTCAAAGGAGGATGATCTAGGAGGAGAGCCTGGTATTGGGTTAGATGGGAGTTAGAGAGCCAGCGGGCAGGACCACAATGTAGGAGATCTCCACAGAATGAGGGGAGGAGATGGAAAGAGGCTGACCCAAGGAAAACTCATCAGCTTCCCCAATAAGGAGGGCCATTGCAGCAATGGCCCTGAGGCAAGGTGGCCAACCTGCAGCCACTGAACCTAGACTTTGGAAAGATAGGCGACAGGGCAGCACCAAGAGCCTAGGGTTTGGACTAGGACTCCTTTTAGCCACCCCATTAGATTTAGCAACAAAAATATGAAAAGGCTTGGAAATATCATGTAGGGCTAAGGCAGGTGCTGAGGCCAAGGAGGCCTTAAGGGTATCAAAAGCCTTTTTGCTCTGGACCAAGAAAGGGGCCCAGCTCTGGCAGTGGTAGAATAAAGAGATTTCGCAATTTCTGCAAAACCCAAAATCCAGAACTGGCAGTTACCTACTGTACCCACAAATTCTCAAACCTTATTTTTTTTTCTAGTCTTTGGGGTTGGTAAGCCTAGAATGGTTTGGATTCAGGAGGGGGAAAGGGATCGAGTGCCCCCAGAGAGAATGTAACCAAGATAGGTGACTTAAAATAAACAGATTTGGGCTTTCTTAGAAGAAACTCAGTAACGCAAAGACTGCAAATGAGAAAGAAGGTCGGAGATGGCAGATAAACAAGTGCTTTCAGTAGGTGCCTCAAGGAGGAGGTCATCAACATACTGAAACACAATGTGAAGGGGAAAAGAGGCTAAGGGGGTCTAGTGAGAAAATCCCAGGGCCCCATCAATCAGTGAGTGCTGGAACCTCTGGAGTGGGGTGAGGTTGCTCCCCAGGTTTTTGTTTTGTTTTTTTTTTCCTGGGGCATTCATTTTTCCAGTGGCCTAACTCTTTACAGTAGGCACATTGGTCCCTCCCACAACAGGTGTAGGTACTACATGGTGCAGCGCCCACTCGGGTACCCCATTTGGGAGTCTGAGGTGCAGCTACAAGGACCCACGCAAACTTCTTCTCTGCTTTATCAGAGGGACTGTCCCTGTTGTCATAAACCTTTTGAGAAATTTCTACCAGCTGGGATATAATAACCATGACCTCAAAACCCTCCTGTCTCTGGAGTTTCCTTTTAATGCCAGGGGTAGACTGGGAAACAAAAGCAATATTTAAGGCTCTGGCATTTTCAGGGTCCTCAGGGTCAATAGGATTGTCTGAGAGGGAGTGGGCCACAAGGACTTGCATGCCCCTTTAGAAAGAACAGTTCCTAAGCCAGGGAGGGGATAGGTGATGATATCTAGCCAGACATCAATATAAGGGAACTGATCTGGATGTCCTTGATTACCTGTGACCACCTGCCACACTGATTGGATAATTTGCTTGTTGAAACTTCCCTGAGCGGGCTAGCCCACCCCAAATGTGGGCCACTCATTAATGCAATAAGAAATGAGTTTCCTCTTCTTCAAGGGGACCCCATAATCTACCCCATCCTGATAGGCTACTCTAAAATGGCTTAGTATGCAACCCAAGGGAGTTTTTGATGTACTGGCTGAACCTCCCATATTCTAGGAAGAAAAAACAAACAGTGTAGTCTTATAAACAAATATGTCTTCCCAGTGGAAATCAGAAAAGCTCCCGTGGAGGTGCTTGTCTGATAGCCACTTGAATACCTGCTTTGCAGAATAAAAACGGGGAGGCTTTAAGCGAATGAGCTCAAGACAAAACTTCACAAGGATGAATACCAACAAACAATAGTCCCTAGCTGCTTGTTTTGCCCCCAAAGATACTGAACAGGAAGCAAATGAGCTCAAGCGAGTGCAGGACACACACAAAAAAACATGCAAACATAAACCAGAATACTGACTGTCGAGAGGCTTTGGCGTCCCAAAGCTTCGACCGGAAGGAGATGAAAAATGGCCATGTCTAGCCCTCCTCCCTCCAGAACAGAACCAGAAAAGATTTTTACTCAACCCCAAACTGGAGGAAATGGATCCATGAAAGACCGAATGAGGAGCAAGTCGGAGTCAGGAGGCAGATGCGATCTTTCCCTCCTTGAGACCTGGGGCCCTGGAATATCATCAAGGACTAGCCCCCCTAGGGATCAGGCGAGAAGATGCCTACCTCCTGAGGCTGAGCTCTTCTTATTCGGGGATCTTTGTGGTGCCATGGAACACTGTAGATCTCGCTGAGGCCTCCAATTTATGTTGGGCATAAAAGGAGCAAGACAGAAGATCCCCAAGATTAAAACTGGAAGTAGATTTTACTGCCAAGGGACTACCAGAGTCACATACCCAAATCAGACATTAAATTAGCATGAACAATATGCCGGTTTTTAAAGAAATTACAATAGTCAGGTTAAGTAAGCTGAAACTACAATGATTGATTGGTCAGTGTATATTTGAATTTTCCCACATGTTTTTCCTAGGCTGAGGTACAGGGAACCCAGAATGGATGGAGATGGGGTGGGGAGGGGCAGGGAAGAATGGAGCAGGGATTTTACCCTAGGCTGAACCCCCCACTCATGGATCAATTAGGAGAGGGGAGGGTAAAAGTTATGCTAAAATACCTGCTTACAGATCAATGCAAGGGAAGGGAGGGGTAAAAGTGATGCTAAAATGCCTGCTTACAGATCAATGGAAGGGAAGGGAAGGTGGAGTTGCTGCTTAGAGATCAATTAAGGGAAGGGAAGGTGGGGTTGTGCTCAACAATTTTAATTGATTTCAAGTGACTTGGATGAACACCAATAATATGTTCCTGTTATAGTACAGACTTGCCATTGTCAGCAAAAGAACTGAACCTAAAAATTGCACATCAAGGAGGGAAAATGGTGATATAGCTAAAGAAAGGAATGAGAGATATACCAATGATAGAATCATGTTCTAGGGGTTAGGGGTGTGATGTCACATAGGTCCCTAAGTAAGCCATGATATTCTGGAAGCAAAGGCTATAGAGGTAAGACTTGAATTTTATAACACAGAGAACTATCAAAGTAAGTCACTTCCTCTCTCTGAGCCTCAATTTCCTCATCTGTAAAATGAAGGACTTGGACAAGAACAAATCTAAGATTCCTTCGATCCTTAAATTTATGGTCCTAATATCACCTCTCCTAAACTAGCATACATTATTTATAAAAACACAAAATCCTACTTCTAAATTATGATTTTTTTCTACCTTTTCTGCTGTAAACACAGTACTATCTCTCTTCAATTACTTTAGCTTAATCTTTTTTTTTTTTTTAAGACAGCCCCATTCCCACTGACTCTCTCTTCCCCTCACCTCTGATATCCTTTTCCATTTGTTACCCTTCTCCCTTGGAAATTTTTTAAATTAATTCCTTTTTATTTCCCGCTTTTATCTGACTATTTAATTCTCTCCCTTTTTTTTCTCCTCTCAATTAATCAAGAAGATTATCCCTTCTTCTCTTCCCCTTTAACTAATCCTGTTCATTTGCTTTTTTAAAATTTCATTTTTCTGTCCCTTTCCAGATAGTTTTCTCATTCTTTCCATTATACATCCTCTTTTTCTGTCTTCTCCAGACTCTCATTCTCTGGTTCTTTATCCCTATAGTTATCTAGTCCGTCTCTATTCTCTGTATTCCTCATGGAATGGAAACTTCTGAAGTATCCATCCTGGACTCTCCCCTCTAGACAGTTTCTGTCTCTGTTTATAGATCTTGCCCTATGTATTCCTCTTTTCTTCTGTGTCTGAGTATCAAAATGTCAAAGCCTTCAGATGACTTTGAGGATATGACAGAGAGAATATTACCCTGTATTAGAATGTGCCCCCCATGCCATGTCTCTGATTATATAGCCCATCACTGATCTATATCTTGTTTCTGATTGCCTTCTTTCTCTATTTTCCTCAAAATCTCCTCCCTGCATCCATGTCATCCCACTCCTTCATGTGACATTTGCCCCCAAAAAGTTCCAACTCTTCCTCTTCTGACGTAGTATGAGAGTACCTACTCAGTACCTCAGTACCAAAACCTCCATACAACACCTAGTACAAGGTCTTCTTTTAAAGAACACTTCTCTTAACCCATAGGGGCATTATTCATCAGTAGAACCACCAAAGCAAAGCCTCCTTGCCTGCTTCCTACTTTCAATCCTTCACCCTTCCTCCTTACCCACTAACCTACAGATTCTTCTCTTCCTGAGAGCACATAGGACTCAACTTCCTCTTATTGATAGCCCTCATTTTCATCCAGGTGCATCACACTCCTCTATCCCTCTGTTCCCCTTCTCCTTTTCATGCATTCTTCCATTTTGTAATGTAATCCTCCCCCCAAAAAAATCAATTCACCTGAAGACAGGGAGCCACAAGGCAGCAAGCCTGCCTCTCTGATTCCACCTTCACCTCTGTCTTCATGTGTATATTCGGGGGGAGGGGGAATCTCTTACTGGCATTTTCCTTGTCATTCTATTGCTATTGCTGTCCTTGGCTACTGTATTTACTCACACTCTTCCTACATTTTTATTGCCTGGGATGTTTAGAAGTAAATAATCTCTTCAGGTCTAGTTTTTGTTTTCTTAGAATGTTTCAAAAACCTCTTTATTATTGCACATCCATCCTATTTTATTCATGGTTAAGCTTAGATTTATAGGGCAGGTTGCCCTGGGCTACATCCTGAGGTCCATTAATCTTTGGAATCCATTATTCCATTCCCTCCTGTGTTTTCAGATGGGTGCAAAAAAGTCTAGTGTTCATCAAATTTCCTTTCCTTTATATTTGAAAGTCTTTCACCTGGCCACTTGCAGAACTTCTTGTTTATGAATTGAATTGTTCAACTTAGCAACTGTGTCTTAGAATTTCCAGCCTCCAGATTTATTTTGAGGGGGGCAACGGGGTATGTTTCAGGTGACCTATGATTCTTTTATTTGGTTTTTCAATTTCTGTAATCAGAAATCATTTTCTTTTCTTTTATTGCATTATTTTCTTATATTCTTTCTTGAATTGTGACATTCAGGTTGTTTTTTCTTATTTGTGTTCTTCTGGGAGACCTATAATCCTTAGATTGTCTAGATACATCCGGTCTTCAAGATAAGTATGTTTTATTTGGTTGGAGAGAATATTTTCTTCCAATGTTATTGCTTTTCTTCTTGTAGATTATCCTTAACCAATCAGTTGTTCTCCCTTTTGTTTCTTTGGTGAGACTTGCTATCATAGACTCAAGTTTTACTATTCTGACAATTTTTTTTTGCCATGAAGAAAAAAGTTCTTTTCATTCTGATTTCCCTTTTAACCTGCTCATATACAGTATTATCAAATTCCATAGACTACTCTGTTTCATCAAGTGTTGAATCACTTTTCTTTGTTTTGTAGTATTTGTTTATAGATACCTAAGTTTGTTTACTAAATCTGGAGGTCATATTTTCTTTTGCTGATAATGTTTTCCCTGTTGATCTATCTGTTTATGTTCAAGGTCTTTGAGTTGTAGTCTTCCTAAAATCTTTGGTAATTTCAGTCTCTCCCTGCCCCTACCATAATTTTCCCTGTTGCTCACTTTCTGATTCCCTCCTTTCTGATAGTGGTTTCCCTTAGGAGTGGACCTCAAAGTGACTTGGCCTTCTCTTATGCCAGGCAATTTGTAATTCACCAACCTAGGTCTCTGCCCATTGAGTGACTTTTAGGGTGATAGAATTGGCACTAGAAGGATACTGGGCTCTTTTCTTATGGCTAATTAGAATGCCACATAGCCCCTCCCCACACACACACACACAATGTCCTGCCCCATTCTGTCTATTCTCTGACCTGGCAGGTCAAGGTATTGTCACAACAATGCCACTGAAGCCAAAGGATATTTCCGTCATTTGGAGTTTGGGTCTCCAAGACTCTGGGAGGGGAGGGGATGGGTCTGAGCACTATTTCAAACCCGTACATGTACCCCTTCTCTCTGTTCCTCCACTCTCCTGCAGTGATCTTTTGCAGCAAATTATGCTGCTGTGATAACCACTGAGGGTCTAGCAAACTCCTGCAGCCTGAGGGCCTAGAACTCCATGGTTCTGGAGAGAGACCAGGGTCTTGGGCTGTATTTTGTTGTAAGTCTATGGGTCAAGATTCTTAGGTTGGCTAGTGCAGACTTACTGTCAGTATTATGGTGCACCATAGGGGAATAAGAGTGGCATAAGCTCATAGAAGGCATTAATTCATTGGGGGGGGGGGCGTTAAATTTTCTTTTGGGTTCCAAATGTCCAAGACCACAGAAGTAGCTGAAGTTGCTTTATCTTTGTACATAATTTCTGTTTGGGGGAGGTTTGAGAGGTTGATGATCAGAGAAAATATCTAGGCCTCCATTTTGGTCATGTGATCCAGAAGTCCCCAAATTCCTGCTTCCAAATAAACATGGACTTTCCTTTACTAACTCATCCCAAACACAATTCAATTTGACCCCTCAAAAAACTTTTACAAACTTCACCTGCATGTTGTCTTAGATAGTAAAGTATTTACAGAATCACTTTTCCAAAAAGCACAAGAAACAGTGAGGAGCATACTGAAAGTGATGGATTTAGTTTGTCCACATCTGAGTCAACACTATAAAATTTCAGTCTTCCCCCCTGCAATCCTATTAATATCATAACCACATCCAACCCACATCCTTGGGCTCTCTATGATCTACCACTCACAAGGATGAGACGTAATTAGGAATTGAGATGGAGGCTAATTTTAAGGAACCACAGCCCTTACATATGGAAGAAGGAAGAATCAGTGCAAAATGGAAAGAAACAGCTATCAGATAGCATTGGTAAGACTAAGAGGTCATTATCATCCAAATCATCAAGGATTGTTTACAGAGCTCCTACTGGGCACAAGAGACTATGCTGAGTATTGAAGAAGCATGGGTATGGCACAATCCCTGCCTACTAAGAATTTACCATGTTCTGTACTTTAACAAACAGGTGGGGAAAATGTGGCCAGATAAAGATAAGTCATGTGCTTTTTTGTTATTTTGCTGCTTAAATGTCAAGGATCCTTCTTGGCTAGTATGGAACAATGTTCATGTTTTTGCTTGTACATTCAGACCTAAATTTGTATGGTGACTATGGATGTGACCACAGGTCACAACAATGGAGAGATGAGACTGATGGAAGATTCAGATATTGATATTAGACGCTAACTTGTAGCTAAAAGTTTTTGTACCCAAAGCAAAAATCACAAGTCATACTTGGGACAAAAGTCATGACTTGCATCCTCATTTAGGGTGGAAGACAGGCAGAATCCTATAGGGTTAGGGGGCAGAGAAAACAATTCAGGGACACTGAGCAAGAAGCCACAAAGTGATGTATGATGATCTCACTTCCTTCGTATTTTTATTAAATATTCTTTCTCCCTAGGTTATATCTACTGTTATCTATATCTAATATATCTAATATCTACTGTTTCAATCCTTCTGAATAAATATAAATATTGTCAACATCGTCTAAATTAACTTAAATGAAACAGCCTGCAGTAAAGCCCCTGTGGCCCTGCCCCAATTATGTTTTGATTAAGAGTTCCTTATATCCACATATCCATAAACAGAAGGAAGTCAACAAGTAGCCAACCCTTTATTAAGAGCCTATTACATGCCAGTCACTGTGCTAAATGTCAGGAATGCAAAGAAAAATGAAAAAGAAAAATACTCTTTGCTCTTAAGGTGCTTACAGTTTAATGTAGGAGACAACATACAAACAGCTATGTACAAACAAAATATATACAGGATCAAATTGAGGTAATGTTAGAGGGAATTCCCTAGCATTAGAGGGACTGAGAAAGACTTCTTGGAGAATGTAAAATTTTAGCTAGGACCTGAAAGGTGAGAAGGTTGATGAATGTATATTGAATGTTTATATTCTAAACCTTCCAAATGAGGTCACTCAAGCTGAAAGCAGAAGATTTGTAGCTAATATTCATATCTAGTCCGTCATCGCTAGCTGACCTTTCTCATCATAATGGTGATGGTGAGGGCACTTATGAGCACATAATAAGCATTCCTTTCATCTGAAAAATTTCCAACTGTCTCACCAGAGTTATGCTTTTCATTAAAACTGAGAATAGCTCTCAAAGGCCAGAAAATATCAATGTCTACATCTTACAATGGGATAAACTACAGTGCAGAAAAATGAATGAACTCAAGATCATTTTCCTCTGTCTGTAAAATGGACACAGTTGCAGTAATCAGTTTGTGTAGTTATTTGTGAAAGATCTTCAGAAGATATTCTAGGAATGTTCAATTAATATCCATTTAACAGTTAAAAAAATTAACTCTAGCTTCTGCCACTCATTTACTATTAAGTTGCATATGGTCTTTTACCCCTGTAACCTTGATACAGGATCTGTCATTTTGCAGCTGGGGAGAGGTTCTCTTTTCATTTTTTGCCTTGTTCAGTCCTTTCCACAGAAACAAATCACTGCTTTCTTATATCTCCCTCTGGGCTAAAGTCATTGTCAATTTCCTTACCTCTCCAAACAGATTGCTCAGCACCATTCGCTTTGTAATTTCATCTGCACAAGATCTAATCTTGTTCCTCCCCTCTCTCCTTTCCTTAACCTTTTAATAACAGAGATGGCAAGAGAGACACATCTGAACAGAAATTGCTTCTGGTCTGGAACATGCTACAATATTGATGGCCAGTATATTGCAGGGGCCAGGGTTGATTTCCCTTTGACTTGACACAAACCCAATCAGGATATAAGAACTCTGAAAATATTAGTATTTATCTTGGAGTTTCACAGTTGTTAGGGAAGTGAAAACAATATTGATGTGTATGTGTGTTTCCTTGTAGTTCTTGAGGAAAAAAAAATCCCTGACATTCATCTCTTAAACAAGATGCATGGGATACCAAATGCAGTTTGACAGAACAAATATTTACTGTGCCTGCAAATGGCATTGAATGTCAATCCATAAAATGTGAAAAGTGTTATCCAAAGGATAATCAATGCTGGTCTAAGAAACCCAGGCTCCAGTAGATTACTTTACAGGGTATCATGGATAAGAATTGCCTGATACTTGCTTTTTAACCAAATTGAGCGGTTTTTTTTTCAAGCATCCTGAATTCTTTATGTACTCAAGTCCTTTAAGGGGATTGTTTTGAAGTCCTTTTCCATTTTATAAACTAATTTCCAGTCATAGGATCATACATTTAGAGATGGAAAGGACCTTCTATTTAAGGGATTCTTAACCTTTTGTGTCATAGCTTTTCATTTCTCCTCTCTATTCCTCTTCACAACACATCTACTCAATGCCTGAATGCACTCTTCGCACATCTTCAACTCTAAGGTTCCCTGGCTTCTTTCAAGGTTCAGATCATGAGCCATCTCTGATGGGGCCCCAAGTCTCTCCTGCTTTCCCTAGTTGTGAATTTCCTCTCCTTCTGCAAATTATCATATTCATATTTTTTTATGTTTACATGTTGTGATCTCCTAAACTAAACTAAGCTTCTCAAGGGCAGAAAATGTTTTCTAAGCATGAGGCTTGGGACATCATAGTCACTTAGTAAATAACTGATCCCATAGGAAAAACGCTTTGGGATTAGAGGACTTAGTTTTGAATGCCATCTTGACTACTTGCTCTACCTGTATCCTCGAGCTCTAAATACATAAAATTATTATTGACTAGATAGGAAAGTCCTCAGAGGGAGTCATTCAACAAAGAATAGATGCCTTTTTTTTTTTCAAAAGAAGATCTTGGATAACCTGGGTGTGCCATTTGAAAAACAAAATAGCTATTAAAAAAGCTTAAAGGTGATTTTTAGAGAAAAAAATATCTTTATAGAAAATTAGCCATTTCTGATTAATAGCCTGCAAAAACTATTCTGCCTAATGGATATTAACCACAGAGGCCTTCAGGAAGCTGGAAGACAAAGCAATTGTCCCCTTCATCTAAGATTCTGGAATCATTTCCTAACAACTATATGCCAGTATCAGGGAGGGGAAGGAATACATAGTGAGCTGTCCAAGGTACACACTGAGTCAGTATATGACTTATCCCTTTGGCTAGGTTGTAAGCTTCTTTAGGACAGGAGTATGCGTTATAAGATGTTTGTACTTTAGAGACTCATGCATGAGGACAGTGACTCTTCAGACCTCACAAGAATGAAGGAAAGGACCTGTTAAGTTGAGACATGGTTTTTTTATAGTTGTAGTTACATTATCATCATCATCTTTATTGTTGTGATTATTGTAATTATAGTAACACAATTATTCATAAAACTGATATTTATACAATTCTTTAGAGTTTTAGAAATATTGAGTTGACCTTTCCAATAATATACCACCATCTTCATCTTGCAGATAAGAAAACATGGGTTCATATAGAATGAGGTACTTCCATGATCATGCATGTAGTAGGTGTAAGAGGAAGGATTCAAACCCAAATATTCCTGGCTCTAGATTTAGTTCTCTATTCACTGTACCATGCCACCTTTCAATGTCTAGAAAGTCCTACATCTAGGAGATTTGACTAGGGCTCACAGGAACACAAAAGGAAGAGTGGTGAAGGGGGAAAGCTCCTAAGTATGAAAGGGATTAGGATTCTTTAGAAAATCACAAGAAATTACATTTTAGAAATTACAAGAAAGTAATTTCATAGTACTTCCTATCCAAGCACTCCAGTACTAGTAATGCCAGGCTTAGCCTGATGATGATGATGATGATGATGATGATGATGATGATGATGATGATGATAATTATGATAGAAGACCTGCATTGAATTAACTCATGTTTCCTTTTCTTTGCTGTGCTTTATTTGTATTTGTTTAGTTTAGTTTGACTAGAAATGGAGGGAAAGTGGCATAGCCTAATGGGTGAATGTGCTGGTGGAAGCAGACTGAACCAATTCTGGAGTCTGGGGAAAACTGGTAAAGTTAGGTCAATAAAAATTAGATGCTTAGGAGGCAAAGTGTGAAGAGAAGGCCAGGAAGTACTCATCTCCTCTTGCTTAGGCTAATCCCTTACAGCCTCCCCAACTGTTTCATTAGAAGGAGCTTCTTTTTATTTCCATGAAGGTTTTATATCACTAAGGGGTTATTTCCTATGGTCCCTGAGCCTGTATTATGGAAAAAAAGGATAGGGATGATGGTGAATTCACTAAACAGGAGATATAAAGGATCCCAAGAAAAAGAGGAAGGACTGTCAGTAAATACTTTGGAGATCTCTATTATATGTGACTTCACAATCAGAAAAAGCTCCTATACTATAAGGTATCTGTGTTATAAAGGCAATGATATAATAAGATTACAGACTTAGAGCTGAACACTGAAAGAGACTTCAGAGATCATCCTGTCCAACATCCTCATTTTCAAGTTGAGAAAATTGAGACTTAGAGAGGTTAAGGGGCTTACTTACCATAGTCAGTAAGTGGTGAGAGATTTAAACACAGGTTCTCTGACTACAAATATATCACTCTTTGCACTACATCACACTGCCTCTCATGGATTTTTATGTGTAGCTTATGAAAATCACTTTCATTATTTTGTAATCACATTATGTTTCTCTTGTATCTCGCACAAATAGGTGCTTATTAAGTTATTGTTTGTCAAAGAGAATCAATGATATTGTAGGGAGATGCCTTGACTTACTCATGAAATGGATTTAAGTGAGGCAGTGTTGCACAAAGTCATCGGTCTCACTCTCTCTTCCAGAGTCATCAAAGTCCAGTGGCAAGACAAGAGTCAAGATGACTGGTGATGGCCCAGGATTTGGTGGATGACTTTGATATTTTTGACATCTGACCAAGCTCTAAGTGCCCCACAGTGCCAGTTTCAGTCACCTTCATGACTGCTAGAACAAATTGTTTTCATCTGCTCATTTCACTGAGGGAAGTCATTACATATTTAGGGTAGACATCTCCCTAACTCAACAACATGTTTGAGACATGTTGGTTACTTTCAACCTGGTTTAGCCTATTTACCAAGATGGTTATACCAGAATGTGATGGTTGTGCGTGCTACAGATTCTTGGAGACACAAGTAAGAGCTGGGTTACAGGTAGACACCAAAGGTGGATGAGCAGCCCAGAAAAGGGCTTGGCAAGCCCTCACTCCAAAGCTGCTAGTCATCCCTGAACACCCCATATGCCCCTCCCTCAACAAGTCTTTCTTGAATGAAGGAATGAATGAGAATAGGACCCCATTTGTAAAATGAGGGAGATGGGCTAGCTGACTTCTCAAGTCCTTCCAGCTCTGGTATTTTATGGCTTCATTACTTGTTTTGCAGAACCTTTGTCTGCAAATGGGTTCAAGTAGCCCATTATAAGAAGGGGGGGAAGTGAAAATATGAATGAGGAATCCCAAACCCCAGTTAAAAATTATAATCCCACTATCTCTTTGAATTGAATTTTCCCTACAGGACAGAAGAATCTTGGGGGGGGGGCAGTTGTTTATCAGCTTCCCAGGAAATCTCTAACCAAGCATAACTACAAAATACACAAAGTGACCTTGAGCCCAAAATTTTTAAAAAGCAATTCAAAATATGTAGTATTTCTGTTAGTGCTGTCATTAATATTCATACAAAACCTTCTAGTGTATTTTCAATCTGAAGAGGTGGATGGTAATAACCTATAATCAATGTCATATTTGCCAGCAGCCAAAGAGGAAAAGAAGCTTTAATTGGGTATGATTTGGTGTCAATCAAAAATATAACTTTA
The DNA here is from genome assembly GCF_028583685.1 of Petaurus breviceps papuanus. Taxonomy (NCBI): domain Eukaryota; kingdom Metazoa; phylum Chordata; class Mammalia; order Diprotodontia; family Petauridae; genus Petaurus; species Petaurus breviceps. Next base: position 16,438,850 of record NW_027185735.1, on the reverse strand, counting down.
GTCAAGAAAAATTGAGAGATTACAAAACTGGACAACCTACCACGTGTACTATTTCTCTACTCAGTGTGGAAAATGAAAACAATGTGATAAATATAGATAAATGAGGATTTTAGAAGGGAGAGGAAACCTTACAGAGCATCTACTCCAATCACATAATATTGTAGGAGATATCTTCATTGAGAGGCAATAGGACATAAAGCTCATCTCAGAATCAGGAAGATCTGGGTTCAAGCCCTGCCTCTGACACCTACTGGCTCAGTAAATTTGAGCAAGACACTTAACCACTCAGTGGCCCAAGGCAACTGGTTAAGGCAGTAAATTTCATAGTTTGAATATCTGCCTCAGTAAATGTAGTTTCCTCACTGGTAATCCACTACACAAATGAAATCATAGACATTGTTTAAAAATAAAAACTTCCTATGAGTATAGGATTATGTCTCCCTATAGGGAAACTGCTTCATAACTTTGTTTAAAGCCTGTGTTCTGCTTCAATGTATTTTAATCAGGTGATACTATCTATTTTCAGCCACAATTTAATACACTGTACTATGACCCCAACATCATGATGCCATGATGCCACTCTTTGGGTACAAAGGACAAACAACAGCTACTCATTTTTTTAGGGACCAGACTTGTGAATGGTATGAGGAACTCCTGGTGAGAAATTATGTAGATCTACAACTTTTAGTTTTAACATTTAAATTGTTTGGGGGCAGTGAGAGATTAACTGACTTGTCTAAAATCATGAGGCTAGTATATGTCAAGAGATGGGACTTGAAGCCAGGATTTCCTGCCTTCAATCCCAGTATTGTTATATAATGTGATGATTTGCTGTTTTTGTTTGTTTTCTGATAACTCCAAGGCCTTTAATAGAAAAGTTTTACAATTAGCTCTGTACTAATCATAGAGTGTATGGAGTGTTCAGGGAGGACTAGCACTTCTGGTATGGGCTTTTCAGGGCTGCTCATCCACCTTTCATGTCTACCTGTCACCTACCTCTCACCTGGAGCATAAAAAAACTGTAGTATACACAGTGGCCACACCCTGGTAAAAAAACATCTTGGCAGGTGGGCTAAACCGGGTTGAGAGTAACCAACAGGCCTTAGAACCATGGTGAATTAGGGGAGTGTCTACCTTAAGCATATAAAGATTCCCCCAGTGTAATGGGCAGATGAGGACAATTTGTTCCAACAGCCATGAAGGCATCTGAAGCAGATGCTGTGGAGTAGAGCTTGGTCAGATATCAAAGATACCAAGATCATCTGCATCCTGGGCCATCACCAAGCATCTTGACTTTTGGACTGGACTTTGACAACTCTAAAAGAGAGAGGGAGGCTGATGACTTTGTGCAACTCTGCCTCGCTTAAATACAATTCACAGGAAAATCAAGACATCACCCCATAATATCATTGGTCCTCTTTGAAAACAAAGGATGAACAACAACAATAAATCATAAGTGTGGGAGCATGTATGTCAACCAGTCATTGTCATCCAAAAATCTAGTAATTTGTCAAAAGGAAAGGTTAGAAGGACTTTGAAACTAATTGGTGAAGGTGTCAAATATTAGTGTGCTGTTTAATTGCCCCTAAGTATTTGTATTGCTTTAAAATTTGTTCTGAACTTTTTTTAAATTTGGTAACAAATGATTAGTAAATATTTATGAATCATATTTTAATTAAGGAGGATTTTGCTTCTAACTGAATCAAAAGTGTGTTTTTCTCTTTGTTTCATTTAATTAAGTCTATGGGAAGTCCATTTGGACAATTAGATCATAACCAAAGCACCATTTTCCATGGGATGACAGTTCATGATAATTATAGTTCAGGTAACTAGCAAGAAATAAACTGCTTTTAGGAGTGATAGCATTGAAAATTCAAATCTATAAAGGGATTTTAAGTCACTTGTCACATCCAAATTTCCATGGGATAGTTTTATCTTTATAGTCCCCAAATACAGAAACACACTCACAAGCACATATTCTCTCTTTCTCTCTCACATACACATACAAGACAATATAGTCATTTCATACCTTGTTGACAAAATATGACAGGTTTTTACTGGCTATAATGGCTTTAATGGTTAATAATTCATAAGCACAGTAAGGCAAAAAATAAAACATGCATGATAAAATCTTTTTTATTATTATTTCTCATTATGAACTTAACAATCATCCACAAACATTTTGATATACCAAAAAGAGCAAAAGTGAGGATTGAAATTGTAGTAAATGCTATTTCTTGTGAAATGCTCAGATTTTCTCTGCCTAGTTCTGGTTGACTATGTGAGAACTCTTGAGTTTATTTCTGACCATGTTAAACTATTACTGAAAGGACTTGGCATTTTAATAGGGCATCAAAAATTTTAGTTCCTTTAGTAAAACCTTTATCCTATGACAAAAGAAGCACAAGGTGTCACATCTGTTAAAAGAAGAGACAGCGTTCAGTTGGAATTCTATTGGTTTCAGCTCTTCAGATGACACTACTTCTAATTCTAATTCTACATTCTAATGAGGAATCAAAAAGTCTTTTGCTACCCAAGTATCATGACAATTTTGTTGTGTTCTCCATTATAAAGCATGGACTAACGTAAGTGGAAGACAGAGGACAAGGCTAGGACAGGCGAGGCTCCTGGTTGCTTTTGTCTTTTTGATTTTGTTCTTCCCTGATCTAAAATAAACAAGTATCCCATGGTGGAAATGACCAACACTTGATGAGGCCTTGTGAATTACAACTGGACTAAATGTCCCGGAAGTTCTCTCACATGGCAGATGTTATGTCCCTAGAATTACAGTGGCTCAAGGAAAGAGAAGTTTATACACTGGAGAGATCAACCACCCAAAAGAAGATTAACTGTTCAATCAGACGGAAATGAAATATCAAATGATGAATTAGTAACCCTAGAAACTCTTTTATGTTATGAGGTTTGAATGTTAACTTCCTAACCAAATGAAACAGGTTATGTCATGGCATACCATGTCATGCCATGTCACGTCACGTCATGTCATGCTATGTTATTGGATTCTATACCATCTATTTTGTATTTGGAATTATATATGTGTATGTGTTTGTGCACACATTCTGATTCTCTTAGCATTTCTTTCAGTGTAGCAACAACCTATTTGTCCCAAACCTGATTCGTGTTTGTACATTGGATAGAAGTAAGCCCTCCACTTTCTCTTCGATGAAACTCTTAGACTTACAGCCAGAACTATTATTATAATTAGTATGGTAACTAGGATACAAGGTTAGGTGGAGTTTGCTAACTAACCAATAAGTAAGAGAATGGGGAGCATACTCCCCTTAATTAAATGTCAGGATTCTCCAGGTCTAGACACAGCACAAACCACAATGGCTTGGACAAGGAGGAACCATATCATAGCCACTGTGGGCTCAGTCTCTCAATTTCTCCATGTTAAATATATGGAAGTAAACTTCTGTTATCATTGTATTTTTTTGGAGTGGACAGATGGTGGGGGGAGGTGTTAAATATTAAATGTAACACATATACATACGCTGGCTCACTTTCCCAGAGCCAGGCTGATACATTGCTCCTCAAGGTTCTAGAAAGGACATCCTTTGAGGTTGAGGTGTTTCTCTTTTCCAATGCCCTCAGCTTGAGTCCCCAAGAAGCATTGTTCTCTATTACTAGGGGTCTAATTATTAGCACCTCAGTTACATTTAACTGCTTATTTAACCACTTAACTAGCATCTAACATCAATTGGCTTTTGCAAATGTAAATTTTCTTCAGATACAGCAAGAACAAATATCCAAATAATTTCCCCCATCACCTCAAAAGCATAATTCCCCTCTGCCCCTCCCCATACCACCTTGGTTTCTAGGTTGGTGGGAGAAATAGGATCAGTTTCTACATAGCATTGGTCCCACTAAGTTCATATCCAAAATCCAAACTGCTGAATGAGTCTTTTCACTGGGCTGTTGTTATTGTTCATTGGTTTCAGTTGTGTCCAAGTCTTCATGATCCATTTGGTGTTTTCTTGGCAAAGATATTGGAATGGTTTGCCATTCCCTTCTCATTTTACAGACAAGGAAACTCAGGCAAACAGGATGAAGTGAGTTGCCCAGGGTCACACAGCTAGTAAGTGTCTGAGGCTGAATTTAAACTCAGGCTATCCTGACTCCAGGCCAGGTGCTCTATCCATTGTGTCACATGACTTTCCCTCTCCACTAGACTAGAGTTCCAAAAAATCACCCTTGAAAATTACTCCTGGGCTATGCTGGCTGCAAAACTCAGTCTGGATTCTGACTCCAAGACTTCTGTGACTTGCTCTCTCATGGTCAGAAATTTTACTTCCTAAATCTAGAATGGAAAAGAACAAACAAAAAAGCCAAGGACTCAGGTCCATTTCTCTGGGACCATGTGCCCTCAGATAGTAAGAAAGGTCTAACTTCTTCACTTTCATAGTATAGTCTCTCACTATATGCCAGTAGATACTATAAGAGGAATGAATAGTTGCTAAGCTTCCCCAGCTACTAATGAATCAAAGAGAGACAGTAAGGCAGATTCAGGCATTTTCGAATAAGCTGACTATTCTGGCCATGCAGCCAATCATAAAAAGGCCTTCCCAACCACATGGTTAGCCAACCAGAAGCATTTACAGAATATCTACACATATATCATAGTCTTTCCAAAGTATTTCCCTTACAAGCCATCTTCCTAATTGTGGTTACATTAACCAAGCAAACTAATAGAGTAACAAAACTCCTCTATTTCTTTCCCTTGTAAACTTTTTTCTGTGCATTTTATGACTAACTATTAATACATAATTCATTCCCAGCTGCCAAATAGGAGACTTCATTTGCAACAAATAAGTATAATAAGGCAAAAAAAAGGAAACATGTTAGCCATGTCTGAAAATATATGTTTCACTCTGCACTTCTAGTCTCTATCAAGTGGTGAAAGACATGTTCTTCTGAATTCATCAGTCTTCTGAATTCTGGATTTTCACTATATTAAACCAAGTTTTCCCTTACATTGTTGCAGTTATCATAAAAATTGTTCTCCCAGTTACATTCATTTCTTTTTTTTTAAGCAATCGGAGTTAAGTAACTTGCTCAAGGTTACAGGCCAGTTATTTCTGGGTGTGGTGCTGACTATCTGAGCCCTGGATTCAATCTCCAGGTCATCCCAACACTGGAGCCAGTGCTCTTACTTGTACGTTCATTTCTGAATCAATTCATATATATCTTCCTAAGTTTCTTTGCATCCATCATAATCATCATTTCTAATGGAGTAATAATATTCCATGATGTGACATTCACATTTCATAGTCATTTCCCAACTCTTGGACATAGAGTTTGTTTCTAGTTTTTTACTACCACAAAAAAACACTGCTGTAGATATTTTTGTCCATTTAAATCATTTCCCTCTGTGATGTATAATCAATCTAGTAGTTTCAGTGGGTTATATACAGTACTCTTCGCCAAACTGGACTTCTTGCTATATAATCTATAATCTACCTCCAATCTCTGTTCCTTTGTGGCCCCCTTCAAAGCTCAGATCAAATGACATGTCCCAGCTGCTAAAGCTTCTCTCTCAAAATTATCTCATATCTACTTTCTACATACTTAGATGTATTTGAGAGCCAGCATGGTAGTGGATAGAGTGCTGACCTCATAGACAGGACAATTTGGGTTAAAGACCAACTTCTGAAATATTCTGGCTATGTGACCTCTCAATGCTCTGGGTAATTCTCAAAGAGAAGAGTTCTTAACTTTTTGCATATCATGAATCCATTTGCAAGTCTGGTAAAACCTATGAGCACTTTCTGAGGATAATGCTTTTACATGATTGAAGGAAATTCTAAATTTCAGTCAGTTTATTGAAAATTAAGATTTAATTTTCTTCCCTTCCAAGTCCACAGACCTTGAACTCTATTCACAGACCCCACAAAGGATGCCATTGACAACCCCTGCTTTCAAACTCTAAGTTGGAGAATGACTATTGATCTGCATTTGGGGTAGGGAATTTCTGCAGAAGGAGCTCCCTATACCTAGAGATGACTGGTGGTGTAGTGGGCAGAACCCTAAGCCTGGAGTCATGGAAGACTTGAGTTCAAATCTAGCCTCAGATACATACTATCTAACATTATGCAGGTTTCCTCAACTATAAAATAAGGACAATAATGTTACAGGATTATTATGAAGATCAAATGAAATAATATTAAGCTATTTCTCTAATTACACAATTTTATCATCTTAACTGCAATTCTTATACAACAGTGTCCCAGAATTTATAATAAAAGAAAATCTGGAAACACAGTGACAACATTCACAATATTATGAATTTAAAGAACGAAACAAAACTTATTACTAGTCAAATGACATCAAGTCAGTCAAATGTATTCTCAAATTAATCTTATATTAGAAATCATTCATTTTATCACCTTTATAATTTTGTACCAATCACATTTAAAACCTAATATAAAGCATTCAATGAAAGAAATAACAATAATTAACAAGTATACAGTGCTTATCATATGCCAGGTCTCATGTTAGGCACTTTACAACCATTTTGTTCTTTTTCTTTTTTCCATTGAATTTAATTTTTTCTTAGTTATATGTAAATTAAAAATTTTAACATTCATTTTTTAAAATTCTAAGTTCTAAATTCTCTCCTTTTTTCCCCTTTCATCTACCTGTGAAGGCAAGCAATTTAATAGCATTATATGCATAGTCATTCAAAGCATATTTCCGCATTAGCCATGTTGCAAAAGAAAACACAGACCCAGAAAAACAAAACCAAAAATAATAAAATTCAAAGTATGTTTCAATCTGCATTCAGACTCCATAAGTCTTTTCTCTGGAGGTGAATAGCATTTTTCATATAACAAATTGCTTTAGATGGAATTGTCCTTTTATCATATTGGCTTGGCCTACCCATGAGCAATTAATATTTCTTGAATTATATAGAACTGATTAATTGATGTGAAAAGGATTTTGTAATTCCTGGGTTTGTCTCAGCAGGTAGACTCCCACGTATTTTATGTTATCTGAAGTTCTTTTAAATGGTTATTTTTAATTGCTGCTGGGCTTTGTTGGTACTATAGAGAAATGCTGGTGATTTGTGTGGGTTTATTTTAAATCCTGCAAATTTGTTGAAGTTGTTAATCATTTAAACTAGTTTTTTGTTGATTCTCTAGGTCTGTCTAAGTATGCCATCATCATATTGTCTGTAAAGAGTGAGTTTTGTCTCCTCATTGCCTATTCTAATTCCTTCAATTTATTTTTTCTTACATTTCTAGAGCAATATTGAGTAATAATGATGCTAATGGGCATCCTTACTTTAACTCTGATCTTATTGTAAAGGCTTATAGCTTATTCCCATTACAGATAATACTTGTTGTTGGTTTTAAACAAATAATACTTATCATTTTAAGGAAAGCTAAATTTATTCCTATATCTTCCAGCGTTTTAACAGGAATTCATATTGTATTTTTCAGGAGCTGTTTCTGCATCTCTTGACATAATCATATGATTTCTGTTGGTTTTGTTATTGCTATGGTGAATTATGCTGACAGTTTTCCTAATGTTGAACCAACCCTGAATTCCTGGTTATAAATCCCAACTGGTCATAATGTATGATCTTTGTGATATATTGTTATAATCTCCTAGTCATTTTACTTAAATTTTTTTTGCATTAATATTAGTTAGGAAAATTGGACCATAGTTTTCTTTTTCTGTTTTTGATCTTCCTGGTTTAACTATCAGCACAATATTTGTGTCATAAAAGGAATTTGGTAGTACTACTTCTTTGCTTATTTTCCCAAATAGTTTATGTAGAATTGGAATTAATTGTTTTTTTTTTTTAATAGTTGGTAGAATTCACTTATAAATCCATCTGGCCCTGGGTTTTTTTTTCCTTAGGGAACTAATTTATGGTTTTGCGATTTTTTTTTCTAAGATAGGGCTATTTAAGTATTTTATTTCTTCTTCTGTGAATCTGGCTACTATATTTTTTTTGTAAAGATTTCCAAATTTGTTGGCATATAATTGGGCAAAATAGTTCCTAAAAATTCCTTTAATTTCATTTTCATTGGTGGTGAATTCACTCTTTTCATTATTGATACTAGTAATTTGGTTTTCTTCTTTGTTTTTTTAAATCAAATTAACCAATGGTTTGTCTATTGTATTTGTTGCTTTAGTATTCATTCAATGGTTTTCTTGCTTTCCGTTTTATTAATCTCTCCTTTGATTTTCAGTATTTCCAACTTGGTGCTTAATTTGGGATTTCATATTTGTTCTTTTCTTGCTTATTTTTTTTGTTTGCATGCCCAATTCATTGACCTGCATTTTCTCTATTTTATTTGTGTAAGTATTTAGAGGTATATATTTTCCCCTAAATACTACTCTGGCTGCATCTCATAAATTCAGGCATGCTATCTCATTGTTGCCATTCTCTTTAATGAAATTATCGATTGTTTCTATGATCCTTAACCCACTTATTCTTTGGAATTAGATTATTTAGTTTCTTTATTATTAATTAATTTATTTATTTTTAGTTTTCAACATTCACTTCCATATGTTTTAAATTTTTTCCCCTCTCTCACCAAGACAGCATGCAATATGGTATGCTTGTACACATACATGCTTATTAGACACATTTTTACAGATAATTTAGTTTCAAATTAATTATCAATTTATGTTTACACATTCCTTTACTGCATATAATTTTATGGTCTTATAGTCTGAAAAGGATATATTTAATATTTCTACTTTTCTGCATTTGATTATGAGGTTTTTATGCCCTAATCCATGGCCCGTTTTTGTGTAGATGCCATGTACACTGAAAAAAAGGTATATTCCTTTTTATACACATTAAATTTTCTCTAGAAGTTTATTATATCTAACTTTCTAAAATTCTATTCATCTCCTTCATTTCTTATTTATTTGTTTTATGATTAGATTTATCTAGCTCTGAGAGGGGAGAGTTGAGATTCCCCACTAGTATAGTTTTATTATCTTTTACCTCCTATAACTCATTTCATTTTTCATTTTAGAATTTGTATGCTATGAATTTTGGTGCATATGTATTAGGGGGAAATAGATACCTCTAAATACTTACATAAATAAATTAATTCCAATTCTACGTAAACTATTTGGGAAAATAGGCAAAGAAGTAGTACTACTAAATTCCTTTTATGACACAAATATTGTGCTGATAGTTAAACCAGGAAGATCAAAAACAGAAAATGAAAACTATGGTCCAATTTTCCTAACGAATATTAATGCAAAAAAATTTAAGTAAAATAACTAGGAGATTATAACAATATATCACAAAGATCATACATCTTTCAAAAAATTACCAAGGAAAACCTCCCTGATATCCTAGATTAAGAGAGCAAAATAGAAACTGAAAGAATCCACCAATGACTTCCTGAAACAGATCCCAAAATGAAAATTCCAAGTATAATATAACCAAACTTCAGAGCTCCCAGTTAAAGAAGAAAATATTGCAAGTACATATAAAGAAACAGTTCAGATATCATGGGACAACAGTCAGGATTACACACTATTTAGCAGTGTCCACTTGAAAGGATTGGAGGTTTGGAATATGATATTAAAAAAGGAAAATGAACTAGAATCACCACCAAGAATAACCCACCCTGCAAAACTGAGTATAATCCTTCAGGGGAAAAAATAGATATTTAATGAATTTCAAGCATTCCTGATGAAAAGACCAGAGCTGAATAGAAAATTTGACTTTCAAGCAGGAGACCCAAGAGAAGCATAAAGGGTAAACATGAAATAGAAATCATAAGGGAATCTATAGGGTTAAGGTGTTTAAATTCCTACATGGACAGATGACAATTGTAACTCCTAAGAACTTAATCATTATTAGAGCAGATAGAAGGAATATACATAGACATTGCATAAGAGTGTGAGATGACTATGGTGGGAAAATTTAAAAAAAAAAACAAATGCAAGAGATGCCAAAAAGGATGTTTTGGGAAAATAAGGAAGGGAGAGAAAGAACAGGGAAAATTTTCTCACATAAGAAAGACTGACATGGAAGAGCTTTTGCAATAGAGGAAAAGATGGGGGGAGACGGCAGGCAATGTTTGAACTTCTTTCTCACTGGAATTGGCTGAAGGAAAGAATAGCATACACATTCCATTGGGCATCAGCAGCTAGGTGGCACAGTAGTTAGGGTGTTGGGCTTGGAGTAAGGAAGACTCCTCTTCTGTGTTCAAATCTGACTTCAAGCACTTTTTAGCTATGTGACCCTGGGCAAGTCACTTAACCCATTGGCCTCAGCTTCCTCATCTGTAAAATGAGTTGGAGAAGGAAATGGTAAATTACTCCAGTATCTTTGACAAGAAAATCCCGAATGGGGTCATGAAGAGTCAGACATGACTGAATAAAAATGGCAGCAACAGTTGGAAATAAAAATCTATTTCATCCTACTGGGAACTATGGGGAAGGGATAAGATAAATGGATAAGGGCTGATAGAAGAGAGGGTAGATCAAGAGGAGTAATGATCAGAAACAAAACAGACTTTTGAGGAGGCACAGGAAAGAGACAGACAGACAGACAGAGGCAGAGAGAGATATAAAGAGAGAGAGATAGGATGGAGAAAATACAGTTAATAATCTTAACTGTGAATGTAAATGGTATGAACACACCCATGAAATAGAAGTGGATAGCAGAATGAATCAAAAACCAGAATTCAAAAATGTGTTGTTTACAAGAAACACATCTAGAACAGAGAGACACACACAGAGTAGAGTAAAAAGAAGAGTCTGGAGCAAAATCTATTATGCTTCAGCTGAAGAAAAAAAAAGGAGGAACAACAATGATGATCTCAGAAAAAGCACAGAAGAATAGATCTAATTAAGGTCATAAGCAGAGAAACTTCATTTTGCTAAATGGTACCATGGACAATGAATTCATATTAATAAATATTAATTAATTAATTATTTAAAATTCAGGATTTCCAACTTTGTGCTTAATTTGGGATTTTTTTATTTGTTCTTTTCTTGCCTTTTTTTTTGTTTGCATGCCAAATTCCTTGACGTGCACTTTCTATTTTTTTTTTTCATTTTTTTGATTTCGTTTTATTATTTCTTGGTGTTTCATGGAATCATTAACTTCCAGTTGCTTAATTCTAATTTTTAAGGAATCATTTTCTTCAGAGCTTTTGTATCTCTTTTTCCATTTGATCGCCTCTGCTTTTTCAAGCATTCTTCTCTTCAGTGGATTTTTGTGCCTATTTTACCATTTGGCTAATTCTGTGTTTATAAGGCGTAATTTTCTCTGGTATTTCTTGTGCCTCTTTTACCAGATTGTTGAATCTCTTTTCATAGTTTCCTTGAATCACTCTCATTTGCTTTCCCAATTTTTCTCCACCTCTCTTATTTGATTTTTAAAATTATTTTTGAGTTCTTTAAGGAGGTCTTTTGAAGTCTTTAACCAATTTACATTTATCTTTTTTCCATGTCCTTTCCATGTCCTTATTTTGACTTTGTTATCTTCTTAGTTTGTGACCTGATCTTTGGAAACAGTAAATGGGAATGCATGGCTTTTGCCCCCAGGGCAAGAAGCTGCTGAGGTGCCAGCACAGCCAGCCAACACCACGTGGCAGATTCAGCTCCTGGCCTGCAGAGTGTAGGGGGGCCAAGCATTAGTCTGAGGGGTAATCACTCCTGCTTGAACCTGCTTGGATCTGGATTGCAGTCTAGGGTGGAGGTCCTGGGGTGTATGTCCAGCTTCCCAGAGCATGAGGAGGCCTCAGAGAGGGTACCCATCAAATAACTCTGGCAAACTGAGAAAACCCCAGCGTTTGGGAAAAAAAACTCCCCTGTCTGGTGGCAGAGTCCTACTGTGGCAAAAAGCTCAAGGGTCAAGTGACTGAGGGGCAACATGACCAGGAAAAGGAAACAAAGCAGACAGAGGATTCCAACATTACACTCCTATTTTGGAGACAAAAAGGAGCAAAGCATGGAACAGGAGGAAGACAGTGAAGTCAGAACTCCTGCACCAAAAGCTTCAAAGGAAAATACGAGCTGGTTACAGACCATAGAGGACCTTAAGAAGCAGATAAGATAAGTGGAGGAAAAATTGGGAAGAGAAATGAGAACAATGCAAGAAAATTATGAAATGAGAGTCAACAGCCTGACTGAGGAAAATAACACCTTAAAAAATAGAGTAACTCAAATGGCAAAAGAGGCTCAAAAAGGCAATGAGGAGAAGAATGCCTTAAAAAGTCGAATTTGCCAGATGGAAAAAGGATCTCAAAAGCTCAATGAGGATAATCATGGCTTCAGAATTAGATTGGAGCAAATGGAAGCTAATGACTTTATGAGAAATCGAGATGCTATTAAACAGATCCAAACAAATGAAAGAATAGAAGGCAATGTGAAATATCTCATGGGAAAAATCACTGACCTGGAAAATAGATCCAGGAGAGATAGTTTAAAAATTATTGGACTACCTGAAAGCCATGATCAAAGGAAGAACCAAGAAATCATCCTCCTGGAAGTTCTCAAAGAAAACTGCCTTGATGTTTTAGAATCAGAGGGCAAAATAGAGGTTGAAAGAATCCGCTGATCACCTCCTGAAAAAGATCCCAAAAAGAAAACTCCTAGGAATATTATAGCCAGGTTCCTGGAATTCCCAGATTAAGGGGAGAATATTACAAGCAGCCAGGAAGAAACAATTTGAATATTGTGGAAACAAGATCAGGATAACCCAGGATCTGGCAGCTTCTAAACTGAGGAATCGAAGGGCTTGGAATATGATATTCTGGTGGGCAAAGAAGCCGGGATTAAAACCAAGAGTCACCTACCCAGCAAAACTGAGTATCATGTTTCAGGGGAAAATACAGTCATTGAGTGGAATAGAGGACTTTCAAGCATTCTTGCTGAAAAATCCAGAGTTGAACAGAAAATTTGACATTCAGATACAAGAAGCAAGAGAAGGTAAATAGGGAAAAGAAATCATAAGGAACTTATCAAGTTGAACTACATGGAAAAACAATAATTGTAACTTATGAAACTTTTCTCAGTAGTTGAAGGTTATATATATATGAGGGTATATGAGCATATGAATACATATGTGAATGTGTGTATATATATTTACAGGTATACATAGATGGAGGGCACAGGACCAATTTAGCAGGAAGGGATGATACTTAAAAGGTGAAATTAAGAGGTGAGAAAGGAATATAATGAGAGGAGATGGGGAAAGATAGAATGGGGTAAACTATCTCATATAGAAGAGGCAAGGGGAAATATTTACAATGGAGGGGAAGAATAGGAAGGCAAAAGGGTCAACCTTATTCCCATTGAATTTGGCTTTAGGAGGGAATGAAATACACACTAAATAGGGTATCTCACCCTACAGGAGAGTAGGAGGGAAGGGGGTGACAGGGGGGATGATGGAAGGGAGGGAAGGCTGGGGAGGAGGGAATTTGGAAGCACCCACTTTTGAAAAGTGATAGGATCAAAGTAGAGAATAGAACAAGTGGGAGGTGGGATAGGAGGGAGGAAAATATAGTCAGTCTTTTACAATATATCTACTATGTTATTGTTTTGCATTCGCTACACATGTACACCCTATACTGAACTACTTATCATCCCAGTAAGGGTGGGTGACAAGGGAGGAAGGGAATGAATCTGGAATTCAAAGTTTCAAAATCAAATATTCAAATATGTATGTATATGTATATATATATATATATGTGTGTGTGTGTGTGTGTGTGTGATATATATATATACATATATATATATATATATATACACTATTATCAATACTATTTTATATGTAATTGGGAAATAAGATATACAGGCACTGGGCCATAGAGATCCACTGGAAAGGTCGAAAGGGGTCTGGGAGAAAATATGGGAGAGAGCAGATTGGAGGAGTGGATATCCTGTGGGACTGCTATTTTGGGGGGGTGGGTAGGGGAAAAATGGGGAGAAAATTTGTAACTCAAAATCTGGCAGAAATGAATGATGTAAATCAGAAGTTAATAAAGCATTTGAAAAAAAACATAGTAACCTTCAATGATCAAGTTCTTTTTTGTTGTTTGCTCATTTTTCCACCCTTTTTCTTGAATTTTAACTTTACATTAAAGTTGGTCTCTGCTCTTTTGGTCCAAGGGTCACTGTCCCAAGCTTCAGGCCTTTCTTGCTGCTGTCTTTAGACCCACCTCTGAGAGTCTGTAAGTTTCCAATGCTTCCAAGGTGAGGTGCTCTAAGGAGAATCATGGTCTCTGTTCTCCTGGCCTGTGCACTGTTCTCCACCCATGAAGAGTTTTTGTTCCTCTGTACCAACCAGTGCTATTACTTCTCCTGACCCTGGGACTGTATCCAAGTCCTTGTTCTCCGGTAGCCACAATTGTTAGTGTTTCCCTCTGTTTCAGAATTGAACCCAGAGTCCCTACTAGTGACAATAAGCACTCCTTTCAACCCTTGAACTATGACCAGAGCCCCTGCTCCCCTGCAGCCATGAGAGCTATCACTCCTCTTCTCCCTGGGACTGCTATCCAGAATTGAGTATGGACAATGCAATAGGGTCCTGAATCCAGATCCAGCAAAGGGAATCTTCCAAAGAGTTGTCTGATACACCATAGGTGGGATGAAAGCTCTTAAAGCTACTGCTTGCTGTCAATACAGTCAGTCGCAAGACACAATCTGCACTGCCTATGCTGTGGTCCTGATACATGAAAAAGTAATTTGCTTTTATAGGTGCTATACACATGTTTATTTCTTTTCTCATTCCTTTTCCCTATGAAATTACAGGTCCAAACCAACACACACACACACACACACACACACACACATACACACACACACACCAAAAAAAAAAAATACTGGTTCCCTTGATTTACAAAAGTTAAGTTCCTTGAGAGCAAACAATGCTTCATTTTTCTGTCTTTGAATCCTTGGTACCTTGACCCACTGCCAGGCACATACTAGGTATGTAATAAGTTCTATTAATGGTTTGACCTGAACTAATCAGAGGTACCTAGGTGTTCTCTTGTCAGTCAGTCAACAACTATGACACCAGGCACTTTGCAAAAAAAAAAAAAAAAAAGAAAAAAAGCAACGCATCTTTCCCTCAAAATGAATAAGGGGTTGGAGGAGTGACAATATGTAAATATCTAGGTATATATAAGATATATACATATATAAAGGAAGTCTGAAATGGGAATGTTTTAATATCTAGGGGTGAAGGGAAAAGACCAGGAAAGGTCTCCTGCAGAAAGTGGGATTTGAGATGTACCTTAAATGAAACCAAAGAATCTAAGAGGAAGAGGTGAGAGAAACATTTCAGAAACAGAGATCAAAAATATAGAGAAACTACAAGTAGGCCTATGTGTATGTGTCATATCATGGAGAGCAATGCAGTATAAAATACTAGAAAGATGGGAAAGGATCAAGGTATGAAGTTGTTTAAATGCCAAATGAAAGTTTCTATTTGATCATGGAAGGAATAAGAAGGCACTGGAGCTTCGTTAGCTGTTATAATGATCAGATCTTTAGAAAAAATTACCTTCGTCACTGACTGGAGAATGGACTGAAATGGGATGAGATTGAGTCAGGAAGACCAGCTAGAAGACTATTAACTTAGTCTAGGTGAGAGGAAATTGGGACCTGAACTAGACAATGAGACAGTGAGAACTAGACAATGAGGGCCAAGTTAGAGAGAATTTAGAGAGAAATTGATTTCTCAAGGAGTTTAGTCTAAAACAGAAGGAGAAATATAGAATCATAACTAGCAGGGAGGATAAGATCAAGTGAAAGGGGTTTTTGCTTGGTTGCTTTGGGTGGTTCTTTTTTTTTAAGGATGGAAAAGAAATAGACATGTTTATAAGGTACAAGGAAGGAACCAGTAGACAGGAATGGAATGAATATAAGAGAGAATGAGGATAATGGTGAAGTCTGCTTTACAAGTTATTTGTCCTTCATTTTTTAAAAAGATCAATGTCACCAGGAGGGTGATGTCTTACTTGCAGCATGAATTGAATTTAAGTAAGGTAGAAATGCTTCACTCTCTCTCTTCCTGAATAATCAAAGTCCAGTAGCAGGACAAAAGTCAAGATGATTGGAGATGAACCAGGATGCAGTGAATGACCTTCATATCTCTGATGCCTGACAAAGCTCTAAACATTCCACAGAGCCCTCTTCAGCCACCTTCATGGCCATTGTAACCAATTGTTTTCATCTGCCCATCTCACCAGGGAAAGTCTTCACATCCTTGGGGTAGATATTCTACTAACTCGCCAATAGGATTGAGGTCTGTTGGTTACCCTGAACCTGGTTTAGTCTATCTGCTGAGATAGTTTGCTGGGATGTAGCTGTGGCACATGTTACAGCTTCTTGAAGCCACAGGTGAGAGTTGCATGCCAGGTGGACCCCAAAGATGGGGCAGCCCTGAAAAGGGCTCAGCAAATTCTCACACAAGAGATGCTAGTCCTCCTCAACATGCCATATGCTTTTGCTGGAGAAGTAAAGAAGGAAATGAATGACTTTGGCAAAAAGGGTCAGCTTTTCATCTGTATTTCTATGATCCTATGATCTTGGTCCTAAAGTAAGATTGATGAGTGACATTACCTTCCATCTTCCTCACTAATGGTGTTGTGTCTAAAGAAGCAATCTGGGGGGGGGGGGGTGTTGGAGCTAAGATGGTGGAGTAAAAGCAGGAACTTCTCTGAGCTCCCACTCCAACCACTTCAAATATATGTAAAATATCACTCCAAACAAATTTTAGAGCTACAGAACCCACAAAATGACAGAGAGAAACAAATCTCTTGCTGAAGGCAGTCTGGCAGGTGGACAGGAAGGGTATATTGCACCATGCTGGGAGCTGAGAGCAGTCTTGCATGAGCCATATGGGCCCAGACATGGGGCAGCCCCGACCAGTGTCACAGACTCACCTGAGCAGACTTTAGGAAAGTGAATCATCAGCACCTGTGGTCATGTCCATACTTTTCAACCCATAAACACCAGTGAGAAAGTAAAAGGTCAATGGGGAACTCTGTTGGAACTGGGTGAAAGAAGATCATGATCTGGCCCTTGCCCTTGTGATGAGAGGTGGCAGAATTGCAGGGGCTGCAGCTGCTGCCCCATGGCTGCCTCCAGAGCTCCTGGCCTGCAGATCACAGAGGGACCAAGTGACCATTCAGAGGGTAATCATTCTTGCTTTGACCTGCTTGGATCTGGACTATAGTCGTGGGTGGTGGTCCTTGGGTGTGTGGCCAGTGTGCCAGAGCTTGGGGTGTCCGTAGAGAGGGCACCCTCCTCATAGCTCTAACAACATGTGCAAAAACCCCAGAAATTTGGGATACAGATCTCTCCACTCTGGAAGCAGAGTTCTATAGGGAAAAGAGCTCAAAAGTTAATTGGCTTGGCAAGTTGAGGAAGCAGAGGAAGCACAATCAGATCATATAGTACTTTTTTGGGAGACAAAAAGGATCAAAACATGAAACCAGAAGAAGTCAACAAAGTCAAAACTCCTGCATCAAAAGCTTCCAAGAAAAATATGAACTGGATACAGGCCATGGAGGAGCTCAAGAAGGATTTTGAAAATTAAATAAGAGAAGTGGAGGAAAAATTGGGAAGAGAAATGAGAATGATGCAAGAAAATTATGAAAAGAGAGTCAACAGCCTGCAAAGGAGACCCCAAAAAAATACTGAAGAAAATAACACCTTAAAAATGGACTAACTCAAATGGCAAAAGAGGCCCAAAAAGACAATGAGGAGAAGAATGCCTTAAAAAGTCAAATTCTCCAGATGGAAAAGGAACTTCAAAAACTCACTGAAGAGAGTAATTCCTTCATAATTATACTGGACAAATGGAAGCTAATGACTTTATGAGAAATCAAGATACTATAAAACAGATCCAAACAAATGAAAAATTAGAAGGCAATGTGAAATATCTCATTGGAAAAACCACTGACTTGGAAAATACATCCAGGAGAAATGATTTAAAAATTATTGGACTACCTGAAAGCCATGATCAAAAAAAGAGCCTAGAAATCATCCTTCAAGAAATTCTCAAGGAAAATTTCCCTGATATTCTTGAACCAGAGGGCAAAATAGAAATTGAAAGAATTCACAGATCACCTCTGGAAAAAGATCCCAAAAAGATAACTCCTAGGAATATTATACTCAAAGTCCAGAGCCCCCAGGTCAAGCTGCCAGAAAGAACCAATTTGAGTATTGTGAAAACGTGATCAGAATAACACAAGATCTAGCAGTTTCTACATTAAGGGATCAAAGGGCTTGGAATATGATATTTTGGAGTCAAAGGAGCTAGGATTAAAACCAAGAATCACCTACCCAGCAAAACTGAGTATAATGTTTCAGGGGAAAATATGGTCATTCAATGAAATAGAGGTCTTTCAAGTATTCATGATGAAAAAACAGAGCTGAACAGAAAATTTTACTTTCAAATACATGAAGCAAAAGAAGCATGAGAAGGTAAACAGGAAAACGAAATCATAAGGAATTTATTAAATTTGAACTATTTATATTCCTATATGGAAAAATGATAATTGTAACTCGTGAGACTTTTTCTCAGTATGAGGATAGTTGAAGGGAATATATATGTATATGTATACATACATACATATATATGTATAGGAGAGAGTATGTGTGCATAAATACATAAGTGAGTATGTATATATGTGTACATGTATACATAGACAGAGGGCACAGGATCACTTGGGAAGGGATGATATCTAAAAAATAAAATTAAGAGGTGAGAGAGGAATATAATGAGAACAAAAGAAAGGGAGTGAAAGTATAGGGTAAGTTATCTTATACAAAAGAGGCAAGAGAAAACTGTTTCAATGGAGGGGAAGAGCAGGAAGGTGAAAGGAATGGGTCAACCTTACTCTCATTGAATTTGGCTTAAGGAGGGAATAACATACATCATTTGGGTATCCTACCCTACAGGAAAGTAGGGGGAAAGGGGATAAGAAGGGGGATGATAGAAGGGAAGGCAGCAAACACTTTTGAAAAGGGACAGGGTCAGAGTATAAAATAGAATAAGAAAGGGTGGCTAGTTGGCACAGTGCCCTGGAGTCAGGAGAACCTGAGTTCAAATCTGGCCTCAGACACTTAACACAAGAAACTAGCTGTGTGACCTTGGGCAAGCCACTTACTCCCAATTGCCCTGCCTTCCCCCCTCCAAAAAAAAAAGAGAATAAGTGGGGGAGTGCGATAGGATGAAGGGAAATATAGGTAGTCTTTTACAATATAACTACTGTGGAAATGTTTTGTGTAACTACACATGTACAACCTATATTGAATTGCTTATCTTCCCAGTGGGGGTGGGTGAGGAGGGAAGAAGGGAAAGAATCTGGAAATCAAATTTTTATAAACAAATGTTTTAAAAAATTATTTTTTACATGCAACTGAGAAATAAGATATACAGGCAATGGGGTATAGAAATCCATCTTACCCCACTAGAAAGTTAGAGGCAGTGTGGGGGAGGATATAAGAGAGAACAGATTGGGAGAAAGGGTATTTAGTAGGCTCACTATCTTGGGGTGGGGGTAGGGGAAAGATGGGGAGAAATTTTTTAACTCAAAGTCTTGTGGATAAATTTTTTTAATTAAAAAAATAAAGAAGCAATCTAGCTTCAACAGGTTTCCCCAGTCAGACACATGAAGGCAATGCTTGTAAAGACTAATTTCCCAGAGACTACCATTGAAAACCAGCCTGACAAACAGAATGTTTACAATTGGAAGAAAAAAAAAAGGACCATACTACCTTTCCTTATCTTCATTGGTGACTTCTCCAGATCTCCCTTCTCCAAGTATCCACTTTGTGTAGAAGTTGATTTGTGAGAATTTACAAAGGACAACAATGATCTCTAAGAAGCAGCACAACTTTGACAAGAAGAGGTCATGCCCTACTAAGTTTCATTTTCTTTTTATTCAGGGTTACTTGAGTGGTAGAAATGGAGACTGCTGTATACCTGAATTTGAGCTTAGAGTTTGACTAGTTTCTTGTAGAAAAATGTGGACTAGATGTTGGTATGTAGCTGTATTAAATTATCGGACCCAAAAGAATAGTTGTTAATGGATTAATGTCAACTTTAAAGGAAGTGCCTAGCAAAATGTTCTAGGGATCTGACCTTGAATCTGTGCTTTTTAACATGTTTAGCAAATTTATTGAGGTGATTCTTCTCTAACACTATTGGTATAAGCCCCCAATCTTATGTGTCCTCCCCAATATCAATCACCAGTTATAGTTATTTACTTCTTTATTATATTGATACCCATCAGCGATAATAATAATAGCAGGTACTTACACATTGCTTTAAGTTTTGCCAAGCACTTTACCAATATTATCTCATTTTATCTCCACAGCAGCCCTGGAAAGTAGGTGCTATTATTATCCCCATTGTACAGGTGAAGAAACTGAGGTACAGATGTTTTAAGTGACTTGTCTAGGGTGATAAAGCTAGTAAGGTGCCATCATAACCTTGGATAGTAGCAAAATTTGGTCTGGATTCCCATCACTAGATATATTTTGGTTTGCTCTTTCAATATTTTTTTTGAAGGCTAGGTGACCAAAGAGCCTTTATTAACTTCCTGACTCAGCCCAGGTCTTCAGTTTATGGCCCTAATGCCGCAGGACTTTGGTATCATTGGTCTCCGCCACCACTGCCATCTACAATCCTCCAAGTGCTGGTTTTATGTAAGGAACTGCTGATGCTGTCCAAGGCATGCACAAGATTGAAGTCCTCCCCATTCTCCAGCAGGTTTTGATAGGTGTTGATTTCTGCTTCCAGTCTGACCTTAATATTGAGCAGGGCCTCACACTCCTGGGCCTGGAGCTGCCCCTCTGTCTGAGTCTGCTCCAGCTCTGCCTCCAGATGCAGCAGGGCTGTGTTGATCTGTTCCATCTGGATAGCATAGCGGGTCTCCACCTCCCTCAGGCTGTCCTCCAAGCTGGTTTTCAGGTTTCAAAGGGAATCCAGGTCAATCTCTAGGGACTGGACTGTATGTTTCAGCTCAGTGACAGTGTTTCAGGCTGCTTCCACCTCCTCAGATCTGGTGTTGATCACCACAGTGCTCTCCTCAATCTGCTGGGACCAATATTTGTCAAGCTCCTCTCTGTTCTTCTGAGCCAGAGCGTCATACTGGGCTCAGATATCAGCCATGACCTTGCTCAAGCCCTGAGATTTGGGAGAGTCCACCTCCACAGTCAGCCCAGAGCCTGCGATTTGGGTTTGTAGAGAAGTCACCTCCTCCTCATGGTTCTTCTTCATGAAGAGCAGTTCTTCCTTCAGGTTTTTGATCTCTGTCTCCAGTTGCAGCCTGGTCATATTGGTGTCATCAATGACCTTCCGGAGGCCATGAATGTCTCTTTCTACAGACAGTCTCATGGCCAGCTCTGCTTCATACTTGACTCTGAAGTCATCAGCTGCCAGACGGGCATTATCAATCTGTAGGACGATTCTGGCTTTGTCCACTGAGCTTGTGTAGATCTGCACCCACAGATCCTCAATCATCTTGAAATAGTGTTCCCACTCTCCGGTCTGAGGCCCCTTCTTGTCCATATGCTCCCTGATTTTCCCTTCCAGTTTCTGAATCTCAGTCTCCAGGCTCTGCACCCACTCCAGATAGGAAGCGAGGCAGTCGTTGAGGTCCTGCATGGTATCTTTCTCCCCCTGGATTCCCCCGATCCCCACCAGCCCCCCCCCATCAGGCTCCTGGCCCCCCAGCCCCCGCAGAAGATGGTGGTGCGGGCCACGGAGATTCGGTAGCTGGAGCCGCAGGTGCCTGCATAGATGCTGGCGGTGCTGCTGGCAGGCCGGACCTGGTGGCTGGGCACCTGGATCGAGCCCAGGGAGCGGTAGTTGGTGGAACATGTGGTCGAGCAGGTAGTGAAACTCATGATGTTGATAGTGGACAGATGGGCGCAACAGGAATAGTCCTCTTTCAATATTTCAAAGCTACAAAGTTCTAGCATTCTCCAATACTATTTACCTAAAAGTAAGGAAAAACAAGCAAAAGAGGCAATAGTATGGACCTATATTCACAGTATGTATAACCCCAAGGGGAGAAACTGAAGTCTAAAAACTCTTTCTCTACCCAGAAACCTAAAATAGCATGTGTACTTTAGCCCTCCATTTAGTAAAAAGTAATATAAATTTTATAATCAAAAACCTATTTTTCTAAATACCCCTGAATGAACTAGTTCGGCATAAGAACAATCTTTTTGACAGGAAAAAGTTTTGTCAACATCAAGTTACATATAACTGCATGTATCCAACTAAATTGATCATCAGTTAGCTATGATTGTTATTATGATTATTGTTATTGTCATTACCATTAATATGAAATAAGAAATTAAATAAAGGAGGTACTAAATTTGAGGAGAAAAAAAGTTAAAGAAATTTGGGCTGTTGAAAATCTTCAATGAATTCAAACTCTAGAAATGCCACTCAAAATGTAATAGATGACAAAAATAATACTGGCATTTCAAATTATTTTGAAAAAGAGATGGACATCCTTAAATTGAAATTTCAAAAAGCCTTTTTGAGTTTGATGTCAGACCAATTATAACAAAACCAGACAATTCAAAAGAGCTGGCATTTGCTATAACTATCATGACCAATCAAATCACTAAATAAATAAATATCTATTAATCTCATGAATGAGGAAAGTGTTAAAACATGTCAGGAAAAGCACACAACATTAGTAGTAATATTACTAAAGACATATGCTAAACCGCATCCTGGCAAAAGCAACTTTAGAGAGCTACTGAAAAACTATAGAAAGGCATTGAATGTCTATCTAGCTGATACACACAATAAAAAAAAATTGTACACCCTATATCCAATTACAGGTATCAAAAAAAGACACATATTAATGGAATCTAGACAACAAAACCCTAGCAGACATGGCTAGATTTCCTAAATCACCAACCAAAAGTAAAAGTCAAAAGGTTAATGAGTATACAAACACTCATAGCAGCCCAAATTAAAAAAGAAACAATTCAGTAGGAAAAGTAACTGATCCTATGATTTCACTGATTTAAGAAAATGCTGTATAAACTACTGGTTGAGCATCTGCCTGCCTCCAGTCTCTCCCAACTCCAATCTATCACTAAAGTGATTTTCCTAAAGCACACTTCTAATTATGTCAGCTTTTCCCTGCTCAGTAACCCCAGTAGATTTTATTCTGCCTTGATTAATTATCATAAAACCTTTGACTCTGTTTTGTACTCATGGATTATTATTGTATACAATAGATGGTGCGAATCAATCACTCAACGAGTATTTAAATATTACCTACTGTATTTCATACACTATACTAAGTGTGGGAAATATAGTCAACAAGTTTTTAAATTCTTAATACATGCCAGGCCTACTTGAGGTACAAAGGAGAAGTGAAGGAGGAATGAAACAATCGTTTATATAGTGCCTATTATGTGCTAAGAGCTTTACAGGTATTAACCCATTTGATACTCACAACAACCCTGCAAAATAGATACTGTTACTATCCCAATTTTACAGCTGAGGAAATGTAAATTAATTACCCAAGGGCACACAGCTAGTTAATGTCTCAGGCTAGATTTGGAACTCAGTTCTTCCTGACTCCAGAGACTCTTATCCACTGCACCACCTAACTGCCTCTAAGAAAACTAAGAAAAGTAAAAGAACAGTTTTTAATCTTTAACAATATTACATTCTAATGGGGGAGATGATGCAAACAATTATATGCATATGTGATCTATACAGTGTAAATACAAATATAATAACAAAATACAATGAACACATATTTGATATCAACATGGAAATCTGTTTCTATTTAAAACATGCCACTATTAAAATAGTTAAATATAATTGATATCAAATGTGGTATTTGGGGGGGCTATTGTTTAGGTCCATTATTGTTCTGCGTGGCCTTTTATCCATTATCATCTCTCTTAAGTAGGAGTATGGCTTCCAAGTTAAAAAAAAAGGGGAGTTGGAGCAAAAATATTTTATTAATCACTTGATGCACATAACTAATTTAAATTACATGGGTACACCAATAATCTCTTTAAAAAGCTGTTTGTTTCATCATATAGAATCTCCAATGATTGTCAAAATAACACGTGGAAATGATAGGCACCAAATACCAAATGTATGAGAAAAGATTGAGAGTAAAGTTTTAGAGCCTGAATCTACAGATCAAATTGAATCAATTGACAACAGCCTTCTACACACAGGATACATCAAACATAAATCCATTAAAAAGAAAAATGGCTGGACATGAAACCGAATAGCAACCTAAAATTAACCCTTAATGGAAGGAACAATTTAAAGCAATTAATGACTTGCAATGGCTATCTTAAGTTACAAGTTCAGAACTATCAATTGGACCATAGCAAATTGGAAATTAACTTGACAAAAATCTACATTATATTAATGAATTCCAGGGTTCCTCACCCTAAGAAAGCTATAGGAAGAAGAACACTTCTTTGCCAAAGAAGAGGAAAAGATTAATAGACATTTTCATGTCACATGATTAATATGTCAAAAACTAACAGAAATACTTTTGGAATAAGAATATATCACTCCACTGAGCAAGAGTAAAGGGTAATATCAGGTACATGCCATTGGATTTCTCAAACCTAAGTGAAAGTGGTTTATTTCCAGATGGAACTCTGCAACTATAAAAACCATTATAAATTATAAATAAGAATTATTCATTATTAAAATGCACTATTTTATTCATTTGTAAAAATAGTCCATATAACAGTAAATATAAAAGGATAAAAGCAGCATAGCAACTTGTCTTAAAGCCATTACGATATTAATCTCATCAAGATGAGAATGAGAGTAATAATAATACCTTATAATAATAATACTAAAAGTTTTCCCTGCCATACAACTGCACAACTAACCACTATTTCCTGAGAAGGTTGGAGTTGCTACCAATGCAACCCTTGGTGCACTAATAAATAATAATACCTTCCATTTGAATAGAATCAAAACATTTTTCACATATATTATTTCCTCCTCATTTGAATTACTTGTGTCCCTTTCCCAATCATTTTGGTCAGAAAGTCCTTTGTAGCACGAGGGACAATGACTTTATACATTAGAATTAGGAATCCATAATCACTATTCTGAATTATCATCACTTAACCCTGTTTGCCTTGTTTTCCTCATCTATAAAATGAACCTGTCAAACCCACTCCAGTATCTTTGTCAAGAAAACTCTAGATGGGATCACAAAGAGACAGACATGACTGAAAAGACTGAACAGCAACAGCAGCACATATATGTCTATTCCTCTGTGGAGTAAGGAGCCTCCCCTCTTATATGAGGGAACATGCTACAGTCAGAACACTGATTCTGGAGTTAAAGAGCCTAGATTCAAATTCTTCCTCCTCAAATTCTCTAATTTCTCCCTGTATAACCTTGGACAAGTCAATTAACCTCTTCAGACTTGTTTCCTTCTCTAAAAATGGTAGTGGCTTCACCTGGATAGGCTCTCAGTCCCTTCTCATTCTAGGTCTCTCCTCCTTTATGTATACAATTATCCCTTCTATCCCTATGGGGGTTAGGAGGACAGCACAGATCAGCCCCATGATCTGTGTAAAATTTTGTGTCCCTCCCTTCATACCAGAGAAGTATGAATTATTACAGTATTAAAAGATAGGATATATAGATATTATATAATACTATAGATGCATTTTATGAATTTTTTAGTTTCTAAACTTTTTCTATGTCATCTTCTGGCCTTTGCGTGTCATCTGGGGCTTCCTCAACACTACCAAAAAATCCCATTTAATTTCTTATGCTGACCCACAATATATTGAAACTATAATGGGGAAATTGCAATGTAGATTATTATATTATACTTGATCTTTGGCTTACATCTCTTCATTCATATGGCCAATACCCTAGTTCAGGCTCTCATCACTTCTGGCCTGAACTATGGGAATAACCTTTTAATTGAATTCTCTGCCTTGTCTTTCCCTAGTCCAATTCATCTTCTGCCCTGCTTCTAAAGTGATTTTCCATTATGCAATAAACTGTTGAGACCCACTTTATGAGAAGTCTAGTAATCAGTTTTCCTTTTATGGCAAAAAATAAAACAAAACAAAGAAACAAAACATTGTTCTAGTTATATGCTTTCACAATACTGCTAATTGGCTTTATAACCTGAACCTGCTGTACAACCAACAGCCAACAACCATTTCCTGAGAAGGTTGGAGTTGCTACCAATGCACCCTTAGTGCACTAATAAATCTCTTTTCCTTCAAAAAATAAACTTTTCCTAAAGCATAGATTTGATCATGTAACCCCAGGCCCATTCAATAAACCCAGCCATCTCCCTATTATTTCTAATTCAAACTCCTCTGTATAGCATTTAAAGTTCTTCATAATCTGACCCATTTCTACCTTTCTAGTCTTTTAAGACATTACTTCCCTCCCCACACTTAACAATCCAACCATACTGGCCTACTTTCTATTCTTCACATACAACACTGCATCTCCTGTCTCCATGCTTTGCACTGGTTTTCTGGCGCTTATATCTAGAACACTCCCCCTCCAAATCTCTGATTCTTCATTTCCCTGACTTCTTTCAAGACTCAGCTCAAACATCACCTCCTCCAGGAGACTCTTCTGAGTCTCAACAACTGCTAATGTCTTTGCTACCAAGGCTACCTTCCACCTACTTTGTATTTATCCTGAATGTTGTCATCCTCACTAGAATGTAAGCTCCTTAAGGACAGAAAAAAATTTTTTTCTTTGATTCCCCAGTGCCTAGCACTATGCCTAGAGCATAGTATGTGTTGGTCGATTAGTCATCCATATAAGATAAATAGAGAAAGAGAGAGAGAGAAAGAGAGACAGAGATAGACAAGAGAAAAAGACAGAGACAGAGTTTTTCATATAATTCAGAGATCTTAAAATAGTTGGCCTATCTTGATGGATGGATAGAAGTGTGTGTGTGTGTGTCTGTGTCTGTGTATGTGTCTGTGTCTGTGTCTGCGTGCACACATGAGTGCACTATTTCTGGGTCAGTTTATCAAATACTGAGGAACATGTGAATGGCAAATGTGGGGGATACTTATGCACATGCACAAATTAATTAAACATTTCCAAAGAGCCAACTTCCCTGCCTTCCAACACTGACCATGGCTATGTTCCATACCCGGAGGAGCACTTAAATGATGAGAGGTCAGTACACTCACTTAGACTGGCTTCAATTTATCAGCAATGCAATGAGGGCTAAGCAGGAGTTGACTGGCTGTCATACCATTATACAATCATCTGGAAATCTAATTTGTGGAACCAGTAGCCATCTGTTCAAAGCGTAATGTGCCAAGGTACCTGCCAACTACTGAACAAGCTTTCTACCAACACAGTATGAGGCCCAAGTCACAGAACATGATCTTCCACTAAATTACTATTTCTTCCAGTTTCTCTCTGAGTATGCATACCAACACTGCAGTGTCTGTGACACATAAAAAACAGGATGACAGGAACTATGGAGAATGCTGTGTCCAATAGGTATGATGGGTCAGTGGCAACGAGGGAGTCTCTCTCCTCTGACTTCTCAGGTAATTACAGAAATAGGAAAGCCAGGCTCAGAAAAAAAGTTGGCAGAAATGAGGGGCCAGAAGAGAGAAAAGATGGCAGCCCCTGTCGTGTTCCCTAGAGTCCCTCTTTGGTCTACATAAGAAATGATGCCTGGAGGACTAGAACAGGTGTGAGCAATAGGAAATGTCTCCCTCATCACTTGTGAATTAGTGCTACTGAAAAAGGACTTGGAAATTCTGCTAAAGATGACAATTGCCTAGACAAGATGTTCTCAATTTTTTTACTCTCAGTACTCCGTTACACTCTTAAAAATTATTGAGGACCTTCCCCACTAAGATCTTTTGTATATGTGGTTCATATCTTTGAGGGAGAGGAAATGATTTTAATTTATTCATTTTTTTTATTTTTCAGTTCCAAATTCTCTCCCTCCTGCCAACACCCCACACATACACACATTAAGAAGGCAAGAAATATGATACCCATTATAGATATGAAGTCATGAAAAATATATTACATGGTTTCTATCTTGATATTTACCACATTCAAAATTAAAATGTCTTAGTATTATTATGAAAATACTTTTTGACCTCATGGATTCTCTGAAAGGACTTCCAGGTGTTCCCAGACCCCACTTTGAGAAGTGCTGCCCTCAACTATAGAAGGAAAGTCCTTGATGTAGATGGAAGGTTGCCTAGGAAAAGAGGAAGAAAGGAATACCTTTTTTTGAGTCCTTCTTCACAGCTGTCCCCTCCTTCTGGGTTCTTACCTCCCTTTGGAACAGCAGCTTAAGGGTGAGTGAAGGTATCTGTAGAGTGAAGAACTCCTCAGAGTCCCCTTATCCAGCCCCTGTAATTGGAATTTTATATTACAGGTGAAGGCTACCTTGCATGTAGTTATTATTAGTTTCTCCCAAGGGCACCACTCCATGCAAAAATTACATGTGGTAGGCCAGGTGCAAGCCTATCCTTTCTCATTCTCCCCATATCAGGAGGTAATTACTATTTCCTTACATGTCAAGTCTTTCCCTCTGGCTCATATTACAAGTGGAAGTCCTAGTTCATCATAAGAGATAATGCATGAAAGAGGTACCAAAAATGTTATGAGAATTAAAGATAGGGAGAGATAAGTTATGGGGGGCGGGGTAAGGTTGATATGAAAGGAGGCATTTGAACTGAGCCTTAGTACAGGTAGGATTCCACCAGGTGGAGATGGGGAGGAGGGAATCTTAGGCAAGGGATTTTCAACAGGCAGTTGGAATTGTGGGCCTTGAGCAAAGGTAAGAGGGCAGACATAGCTTTATAGACTATGAAGTCTTCCATACAGATCAAGGCCACGAATATAAATGAGATTGTCAAGGGAGAGAGTATAGAAAGAGAAAGGGCAGTCAGCAGTGTCAGACACTGCCAGCAGATCAAGGCAGATAAGGACTGGAGAGCAAAAGAAAAAAAAAACCTAAGCATTGAATTTCACAATTAGTTGGTCATGGTTTTCCTCCCAGGGAATATTTCCAGTAGAATGGCTAGAGTGGGAGGAAGTTAGCAAAGGGTTGAAAACTGAATGGGAAATAAAGATCTAGAGGTTTCAAGGGTTAGAATAGTCTTTTGAGAAAGAAAAGTGAAAGACAGGAGAGAAATTAGACAGTAGCTCCAGGGCTTGGTATGTACAGAGTGGTGCAGTGCATAGAGTGCCACAAATGGAGTCAGGAAAACCTGAGTTCAAATCCAGCATCAGATGCTTATCAGCTGTGTGGTCTTGAGCAAGTCACTTAACCTCTGTCTTCCTCTGTTTCTTCTACACTGGTATTGTGTTAAAATTGTATCTTGCTCTGGTCCCCCTGATCATCACCACCTCCTTTCTAGTCAGCATGGCAAGTAAGTTTATAAGCAACCTATATGAAGGAGCAATAGCAGGAAACAAGATAGTAAAAGAAAACCTGAAAGTCATGTATAAATCATTCCAAAGATTAAAGGAGTATAAATTACAAATTGTACTATATATTAGGAGCAGTTAGGAAAATTCATCTTCCTGAGTTCAAATCTAGCCTCAGACACTTACTAGCTATGTGACCCTGGACAAGTAATTTAAATCTGTTTGCCTCAGTTTCCTCATCTGTAAAATGAGCTAGAAAAGGAAATGGCAAACAACTCCAGCATCTTTTCCAAGAAAACCCCAAATGGTGTCACAAAGAGTTGAACATGACTGAAATGACTCAACAAAAACAACAAAATTGGGGTGGCTAGTGGTGTAGTGAATAGAGCACCAGCCTTCAAGTCAGAAGGACCTGAGTTAAAATCCAGCCTCAGACACTTACTAGCCATGTGATTTTGGGCAAGTCACTTAACCCCAATTGCCCTCCAAAAAGCAAAAAAAAAATCATGCAGTAACCCAAATTCACATTGTTGAATCAGGGGATTTTGGTCCAATAATATATAAATCCCAGACAAATTCCTAACCTCCACTGTTACGGATCTGCAGAATTTCTAAAGCTACTGATAACTTTGGGATGATGTGGATATAGCACCTTTGAAGTTTTACTGATAACTCTGACATGATTTGGATATGTTAATGAGCTAACCCCCCAGGTGGCACAGATAGGTGCTGGACTCTTTCCCCCCAAAAAACCCTGTAAAAATTAGACCTCAAACTCCTGCCTCTCTCCCCCAGGGCTCTTCCTTCTCCTAAGGGTCCATGCTGCCTAGTGATCCAGCTCCAGTTCATAAACACATGAGTGGTTGTCTGTGCCTCCCTTCCTCCCAGTCCTGTTCCCCATACTACCTGCCTCCCTCTCCCACCCCATCCTCTTTCTCCACAAACTTGTCATCACTCGTCTCTGTATTTTCCATGCTGTTTTCCCTCAAATCCTTTGTGGTTATTAATAGTGTGATTGCCACCCCATTTCCTCAGTGCCAATCACAGTCTTTCCTGGCAAGTACCCAAAGAACCAGGTGTGCCTGTCTCCATTTCATAAATTAATGATCAATTCAGGGATAAAAATCAGACCTACCTCTCAGGGTTGTTGAGAGGATAACATGAGATAATATTTGTAAAGTACTTTGTAGGCCTTAAAGTGCATATATAAGCTAGTCATTACTATTGTTGTTATTACCATGAAGGGCTATGAACTACAGCAGTATGACTTTGGGTAAGTCACTTAACCTTGGTCTAGACCTTAGAGAACATTGCTGCAAGGCTAGTAGAATTGAGTGAAGGTGAACAATGCGGAGGTGGGAAAGTAGTGTTTAAATCCTACCTCTGATATTCATAGTTGTGTGTAACCTTGGGCAAGTCTGTTAGCCTCAACTACCTCCTATGGGAAATGCGGATAATCATATTTGTGTTCCCTATCCCACAGAGTTGCAGTGAAAGAAACACTTTTATAAACCTTAAAGAGCTCTATAAATGAAAATTTTTAGTATTTTGTTTCCCCACACACATCCTCCATAGAAATTTAGTAATCGGGTCTTGTACATCCAAGATACTCTGAAACCATTTGCCCCTTTATGGAAAGAATTTCTTTCCCCCAGCCTGCCCTCTCCCTCCCTGCCCCACACACACACACACATTCGCCCTCACCCCACATACTCCTAGAGGAAGGAGGTGAAGAAATGGTTGCTCCTATCTAGCAGATTCTGGGAGTGTCACTGGGCCTGGCAACAAAGGAAGGTCAGGCAGGGGGGGAAATATAGTTTTCAACTTCCCAAATGCCACAGTGATATTTACAGGAGCAATCATGCAAATGTTATTTACTGTGACAAATGCATTTCCAAAACAGATGCCTCCCACAATCTATCCACTTGTCTGCTTCGAAATGAAACAATTAATTTTTTTTTCCATGCTCCTGGGAGGGGTGCTATTGTTTCAGGGGCCTGGGATGGAGGATTAGCAGCCAGATGGGAAGATCAGCTGAGATCCCCATCCTCTGCTGCAGAAAGTCCCAGGGAGTCCATTTTGCCTGAACTAGAGATTTGAAAGAAGAGGTCAACACCCTCATTTGGTCACTTCTGTCCCTTGTCTCAGAAAAGGAGCAAAATGGTTGGTCAAAAGCTGGACTTCTAATCTGTAGCATATGCCCAAGCAAATGGGGATAAAAGGCAAAGAGGAGTCCATGAGTAAAGCAATCAGTGAGCAGGCAGAATCCAGCCAACAGCCAAATTCAAGAAAGTGAAAACCAGCTGTTTAGTGGCCCTGTTTCATTTGTTAGGCACTTACTTACCCTCCCAGCAGATTTCAGGGCTGCAGGTTATCTGAACAATTGTACTTGGCTTGGCCCCAGAGACTATCAAAGATCTTGACGGGGAGAAGGGGCAGAGGCACTTGTTTAAACACAGCTGGAGTTAGTGTAATGACTCCCCTCTGCTTCCACCCACACTTGAACTAGGCAGGACCAAGGCTCACTAGCGGTACTGGTGGAGGGATCAAACAGTTTGATCTTGGTGATATTTACTATATGGTATTTGGGCAAATACAAGAGCAGAAAATCAGGTAAGCTATGGAGGAGGTGGTATATTTTCCCATGGTAATCTTATGGGGAGTGTGTCTGGCTACCAACACTCTGGGAGAGGGACACAATTAGCATGCTTGTGTCCACATATGTCCAAGGTCAAGTTTGATCCTGCCCTGTAGCCCAGGAATTTTGTTGTTGTTTAGAAGCTAAAATCATGGTCATTCCCCATATGAACACAACTACAAAACACTTTTCACACGAATAAAGTCAGATCTAACTAATTGGAAAAACATCAATTGCTTGTGGTTGGGTAGAGCTAATATAATAAAAATGACAATTTTGCCTAAATTAAATTATATATTTAGTGCCATACCAATCAATTTACCAAAAAATTACTTTATAGAACTAAAAAAATAGTAACAAAATTCATTTGGAAGAATAAACGGTCCAGAATATCAAGGGAATTAATGAAAAGAAATGCTAGGGAAGGTGGCCTAGCTAAACCAAATTTTAATCTGGCAAAAGAGCTGGGATTAAAGCCAAGAATCACCTACCCAGCAAAACTGAGTATCATGTTTCAGGGGAAAATATGGTCATTCAGTGGAATAGAGGACTTTCAAGAATTCTTGATGAAAAAACCAGAGTTGAATAGAAAATTTGACATTCAGATACATGAAGCAAGAGAAGCATAAGAAAGTAAACAGGGAAAAGAAATCATAAGGAACTTATCAAAGTTGAACTATTTACATTCCTACATGGAAAAACAATAATTATAACTGATAAAACTTTTCTCAGTATGAGAATAATTGAAGGGAATAGAAATGTATGTGTGTGTGTATACACACATACATATATATGTCTATATAGGAGGGTATATGGGCATATGATTACATATATGAATGTGTGTATATATGTGTACAGGTATTTATAGATAGAGGGCACAGGACCAGTTTAATGGGATACTTAAAAAGTGGAAGTAAGAAGTGAGAGAGGAATATAATGAGAGGAGATGGGGAGAGACAGATTGGGGTAAATTATGTCATATAAAAGAGGTAAGGGAAAATGGTTACAATGGAGGGGAAGAACAGGAAGGCAAAAGGGAATGGGTCAACCTTATTGTCATGGAATTTGGCTTAGGAAGGGAATGAAATACATACTAAATAGGGTATCTCACCCTACAGGAGAGTAGGGGGAAGGGGATGAGAGGGGGGATGATGGAAGGGAGGGCAGGCTGGGGGAGAGGGAGGTTGGAAGCACCTACTTTTGAAAAGGGACAGGATCAAAGTAAAGAATAGAACAAGTGGGAGGTGGGATAGGAGGGAGAGAAATATAGTCAGTCGTTTACAATATATCTACTATGGAAATGCTTTGCATAGCTATACATGTACAACCTATATTGAATTGCTTTTCTTCCCAGTAAGGGTGGGTGACAAGGGAGAAAGGGAATGAATCTGGAATTCAAAGTTTTAAAATCAAATGTTTAAAATATATACATATATATTTTATATATATAAATATATGTTTATAGTTATATATTTATACATATAATATATATATATATACTGTTATCAATATTATTTTACATGTAACAGGGAAATAAGATATACAGGCACTGGGGCATAGAGATCCACCATTCCCTACTGGAAAGTTGGAGGGGGTATGGAAGAAGATATGGGAGAGAGCAGACTGGAGGAGGGGATATCCAATGGGATCACTATTTTGGGATGGTGGGTAGGGGAAAAATGGGGAGAAAATTTGTAACTCAAAATCTTGCAGAAATGAATCATGTAAACTAGAAGTTAATAAAGCATTTGATTTTTTTTAAAAAAAGGAAATATTTACTAGTTATAAAAGGCCTTTCCAGATCTAGATGCTCTAGGACAAAAACAAAGGGTCTTTTTTAAGGAAATAGATTAAATCTGGTGGAAACTGAGCTTTTCCAGAAAAGTACCTCTCATCTGGTTAAGATCCTTGCCTACTCCATCCCCTGAAGCAATTGGAGTGATACATTGATCTTTGAAAAGAGACCCTAGGAGAGTAACCAAGGAAGGAATTGAATAGTGACTGAAATATTAACCCATAACTTAGACAACTAGGTAGTACAGTGGAGAGAGTACTCATCCTAGTGGCCTTCTACCCTGGGACTTTCCTCTGGTTAAAAGTCGCAAGTTTGTCAACTCTAATTTCTTTAGTATATGTGAATCTGCTCTGCATTCAGAGACATAAAGGCCTAAGGAGTGACTAATCTTAAAATCAGTAACCCTTTCATAGTAAAGGAGTTTATGATTATAATATCATAAGGGCACTCCTCAAAAGTCTTTGACTGATTTCTCAAGAAATTCTTCTTCTCCTTTCAGAGTATTTGGCCAAAATTGGTCACTGGACTACCCTGTATGAGAGAAGTTGAATTTAATATGAGTAGATACTCAGCAGTGGGAAATGAGGTCAATGCCTCTATGCCCAAAAAAAGAATGATTTTCTCTCTTATAGGATTGGATCTGACTTCAGTTTATGAGTCAGTGAACTTTGAAAACAGATCTTCCATGATGCAGGCTAGGTCAGTACTGAATGTCCAACTTGGGAAAAGTTGAGAAAACCTCAGAATGGAGGGCAGAGCATTTTAAAATGTCTCTGTCCTAGAAAAAGCCAGCATTCATATCTCACTCAGTAGAGAAATGAAATGTGCATATTCTTTAAAAAAAATAGTTTTATATCACACTTGGCAGAGAAATGAAATGTTCAATTCTTAGGCAAAATGGTTTAGCTAGTTTAATTAAAAATATGATTCTTTAACCTAAATTAAGATTGTACTCTTTTTTTTATTGTGAGTAAAAGTTTGCTAGCCACAGAAATGTTTGTTTTTATCTTTTCTGTGAGTTTGTGTTGATATCTGTTCAAGAAAAAGGTGGTCAATCCATATCACACTTAAAGCTAGCTTTGAAGTTTGACTCTTGTTTAAGCAGTGGTTCAAAGTCCATTTCCCTATGACTCTCACAGACAGAGATGGATAGCTCCATACTCTGTGGCTGCATGAGGAGTGGAGCTGGTTAGAGCTAGAGAGATTAGAAATGCTGACTTTGGGCTTCTAGCTTTGAGAGAAGACACACTTCTGGCTTCTAGCTTTGAGAGAGGACATAACAACTTCAGATTCTTGTCCGGGAGCAATTCTGAAGGGAGACAGATTCTGGGAATAAGCAGACATGCATAAAGGTGCAGGCTCCTGGAATATATATGTTGTTTTCTTTCCAGAGTCTTCCCTAAAAAAAAACTCGCAACTGCTTGCTTCTCTCTCAAAGGTGGAAGCTAGACGCCAAGGATCTCTCTTCTCCCAATATTATCCTACATCAAAGCATGAAATATTGAGTTACCTCTGCCAGTGAGGAAAGGGTTTGTTTTTTGTTTTGTTTTGTTTTGTTTTTGCAAATTACCTTAAGTCATGAGTTATACTGATGATTCCAAAAAGTGGAGAAAAAAATAAACTTCTAAAGCATTTTTCAGCTTATCTGGTTCTTAAAAATCCTACCCTACAGATGTCATTCTCTTATATTTTCTTCTCAATTTGGAAAGAAAACTTGTTTAAATTGATGTGAGGAAAGGAGTTGCCTCAGGAAAAAAGTAAGTAAAAATACCTTTAAAGGAAAAAGGCAATTACTTCAGAAAAAGGCTAAATTTCATTTTGAGAGTTTGTTTTACCTGGCCACGATGGGCTTCTAAATGTTTTGGGCTGAATTTAATTGCTAGTAATTAATAGTAAAGTCATTAAAAAGAATTAGGATTGACCATGAATTTTTAAGTCTTAATTAAAATAACTAATTTGGAAATGTATTATGTAGCAAAAAACAATGTAGAAATTGCCTGTAAACCTGGAAGTATCAGATAATCTGAAAAAGTGAAGTTCACCTAAAAACAAAGTTTTGCAATGAATGTGTACTGACTTGGGGAGGGGAGACAAATTCCATGGAGAAAACAAGGATATTAGACCTTAAACACAATTTGAATCGTGATTTGAAAACAAATATAAGATTAAGAAATTAACAGTATCAGGAAAAAACTGAAACAGGAAGAGAATGCAAGTTTATGATTTGCAAGAATAAGTTAGTCAAAGTCAGTTCTGGAAAAGAAAAATATATAAATTAGATTTAATTTATATTCCATAGAGAATAGACTTGAAGCTCGATAAAGGACAATAAGAAATGTAAAAAAATGCTCCTAAAAGTAGTAAAAAAAAAATGCAATGCAATGGATATGTGGTACTGTTAATTCAACTAGTGCCCAGAATGAATGATTTCAATTTCAGATTTCCCAACAGCAGAGAGAAAAGCTAAGAATTGCAAAAACTGATGATGCAAGTTTAAGCTAGTTTCAGACGTTATTGAGACTAGAAGAGAGTAACTTGATTGCCTTGCCTGTAGAACTTCCAGACTCTGTTTGGATAAATGCTTGTTTCCTCCCCTGAGAGTTGGAGGTTAATTTTAAGATTTTTAATGATTAGTTTTTTCTAAATTCAGGGGCAGATAGAGCAGTGGACAGAACACTGGGACTGGAGTTAGGAACACCTGAGTTCAAATCCAACCTAAGATACTTACTAGCTGTGTGACCCTGGGCAAGTCACTTAACCCTGCTTGCCTCAGTTTCCTCCTCTGTAAAATGAGCTGGAGAAGAAAATGGAGACTTACTCCAGTCTCTTTGCCAAGAAAACCTCAAATGAGGTCATGGAGAGTAGGACATGACTGAAATGATTCCACAACTTAATTTACGGTCCTAATATCCTTGTGGATTTGAAAAACTGACTACAATCATGAAGCAACCTTTAAAATTGAGTAATTTAAAACTGAAATTTATATTTGGCTTGATAAGCCAATTGAGAACATTATTTTTCATTCAGTAGCTAATCTATGTATGCTTTTAATGATAACTGCTGGTGCCTCAACTTTGTAGCTTATAAAAGTGACAAATACTCTATACTGGTTTCTGAAGGCAGCCGGTAGAGAATGACCAAACTGGTGAATGAATACATTTGGGGTTTTGTTTGATGTGTGTGTGTGTGTTGCACACACCATCAGTCCAATGTCATTAGACTGGCATTGTTTGTTTTTGTCTCAAGTCCATGAGATCATTTTACATTGGTATTGTTTTTATAAGGTTCTTGCATTCTAATTTTGGAAATGATGATAAAGACATCCTGTTGAATTTTGGAATGACACCTATAGTGTGATACATTTGTAACTTGAGGATAGATATTCTTTGATTGGAATGTTGTGATTGATTTATGAATTGGAGCTATTTACATAGATTGTTTTGTCTAGAAGATAAAATACTCTGGTTAATGACTTTCTTAAGTATTCAAATGAACATACTCTGATTTGTCAACCAGTACATTTAGGTTTGGCAAATGGTACATTAGACTTTAGAAAGGAATTTGGAAATGCTATTTGAGAGCATGGTTTGCAAACAGTTAAGATCTCAAGAACGATCAGTCTTTGAAGACTGTCTTCATTGTTTTTCTTTTTTTTTTAATTTAAATGCTTTATTAACTGCTGATTTACATCATTCATTTCCACCAGATTTTGAGTTACAAATTTTCTCCCCGTTTTCCCCCCACCCATCCCCCCAAAACAGCAGTCCCACAGGATATCCCCACCTCCAATCTGCTCTCTCCCATATTTTCTCCCATACACGTTTCAACTTTTCCAGTGGATCTCTATGCCTCAGTGCCTGTATATCTTTTTTCTTAATTACATGTAAGATGGTATTAATAATAGTATATATATATGTATATATATACACACACTCACATATATATATATTTGAATATTTGATTTAAACTTTCAATTCCAGATTCATTCCCTTCCCCCCCCCCTGCTACCCACCCCCACTGGGGGGACAAGCAGTTCAGTATAGGTTGTACATGTGTGGCTAATGCAAAACAATAACATAGTAGATGTATTGCAAAAGACTGACTATATTTCCCTCCCTCCTATCCCACCTCACACTTGTTCTATTCTCTACTTTGATCCTGTCCCTTTCCAAAAGTGGGAGCTTCCAACTTCCCTCCCCCCCAGCCTGCCCTCCCTTCCATCATCCCCCCTCACATCCCCTTCCCCCCTATCCTCCTGGAGAGTGAAATCCCCTATTTAGTGTGTATTTCCCTCCCTTCTCAAGCCAGATTCAATAGGAATAAGGTTGACCTATTCCCTTTTGCCTTCCTATTCTTCCCCTCCACTGTAACCATTTTCCCTTGCCTCTTCTGTATGAGATAGTTTGCCCCACTCTGTCTCTCCCCATCTCCTCTCATTATAATCCTCTCACCTCTTAATTTCACCTTTTAAGTATCATCCCTTCCTGTTAAATTGGTCCCGTGCCCTCTATCTATGTATACCTGTAAACGTATATACACACATTCACATATGTATTCATATGCCCGAATACCCTCATATAAAGACATATATATATATATATATATATATATATATATATATATGTCT
>NW_027185735.1:16399470-16400289 GCF_028583685.1 Petaurus breviceps papuanus | reverse complement strand
TTTCTAATCCCTTCAACTACTGAGAAAAGTTTCATAGGTTACAATTATTGTTTTTCCCTGTAGGAATGTTAATAGTTCAACTTTGGCCAGGTGGCTCAGCGAGCAAGAGCACCGGCTCCAGTGCTGGGATGACCCAGATCAAATCCGGGCCCAGACACCCAGCACCACACCCAGAAACAACAACCGGCCATGCAACCCCAAACAAGCCACTCAACCCCGATTGCTTCAAAAAAAAAATAGTTCAACTTTGATAAGTTCCTTATGATTTCTTTTCCCTGTTTACCTTTTCATGCTACTCTTGCTTCTTGTATCTGAATGTCAAATTTTCTATTCAACTCTGGTTTTTTCAGCAAGAATGCTTGAAAGTCCTGTATTCCACTGAATGACCATATTTTCCCCTGAAACATGATACTCAGTTTTGCTGGGTAGGTGACTCTTGGTTTTAATCCCAGCTCCCTTGACCTCCGGAATATCACATTCCAGGCCCTTCGATCCCTCAGTGTAGAAGCTGCCAGATCCTGGGTTATCCTGATTGTGTTTCCACAATATTCAAATTATTTCTTCCTGGCTACTTGTAATATTCTCTCCTTAATCTGGGAATTCCAGAACCTGGCTATAATATTCCTAGAGTTTTCTTTTTGGGATCTTTTTCAGGAGGTGATTGGTGGATTCTTTCAACCTCTATTTTGCCCTCTGGTTCTAAAACAT
The DNA here is from genome assembly GCF_028583685.1 of Petaurus breviceps papuanus. Lineage (NCBI taxonomy): Eukaryota > Metazoa > Chordata > Mammalia > Diprotodontia > Petauridae > Petaurus > Petaurus breviceps. The sequence continues at coordinate 16,399,581 of NW_027185735.1, read as the reverse complement.
CAGGGCAGTTTTCTTTGAGAACTTCCTGGAGGATGCTTTCCAGGCTCTTACTTTGGTCATGGCTCTCAGGCAGTCCAATAATTTTTAAATTATCTCTCCTGGATCTATTTT
>NW_027185735.1:16374924-16399070 GCF_028583685.1 Petaurus breviceps papuanus | reverse complement strand
TTTCTAATCCCTTCAACTACTGAGAAAAGTTTCATAGGTTACAATTATTGTTTTTCCCTGTAGGAATGTTAATAGTTCAACTTTGGCCAGGTGGCTCAGCGAGCAAGAGCACCGGCTCCAGTGCTGGGATGACCCAGATCAAATCCGGGCCCAGACACCCAGCACCACACCCAGAAACAACAACCGGCCATGCAACCCCAAACAAGCCACTCAACCCCGATTGCTTCAAAAAAAAAATAGTTCAACTTTGATAAGTTCCTTATGATTTCTTTTCCCTGTTTACCTTTTCATGCTACTCTTGCTTCTTGTATCTGAATGTCAAATTTTCTATTCAACTCTGGTTTTTTCAGCAAGAATGCTTGAAAGTCCTGTATTCCACTGAATGACCATATTTTCCCCTGAAACATGATACTCAGTTTTGCTGGGTAGGTGACTCTTGGTTTTAATCCCAGCTCCCTTGACCTCCGGAATATCACATTCCAGGCCCTTCGATCCCTCAGTGTAGAAGCTGCCAGATCCTGGGTTATCCTGATTGTGTTTCCACAATATTCAAATTATTTCTTCCTGGCTACTTGTAATATTCTCTCCTTAATCTGGGAATTCCAGAACCTGGCTATAATATTCCTAGAGTTTTCTTTTTGGGATCTTTTTCAGGAGGTGATTGGTGGATTCTTTCAACCTCTATTTTGCCCTCTGGTTCTAAAACATCAGGGCAGTTTTCTTTGAGAACTTCCTGGAGGATGCTTTCCAGGCTCTTACTTTGGTCATGGCTCTCAGGCAGTCCAATAATTTTTAAATTATCTCTCCTGGATCTATTTTTCCAGTTCAGTGGTTTTTCCCATGAGATATTTCACATTGCCTTCTATTCTTTCCTTTGTTTGGATCTGTTTAACAGCATCTTGATTTCTCATAAAGTCATTAGCTTCCATTTGCTCCAATCTAATTCTGAAGCAATGATTCTCCTCAGTGAGCTTTTGAGATTCTTTTTCCATCTGGCAAATTCGACTTTTTAAGACATTCTTCTCCTCATTGCCTTTGAGAGTCTCCTTTGCCATTTGAGTCAGTCTGTTTTTTAAGGTATTATTTTCTTCAGTCAGGCTGTTGACTCTCATTTCATAATTTTCTTGCATTGTTCTCATTTCTCTTCCCAATTTTTCCTCCACTTCTCTTATCTGCTTCTTAAGGTCCTCTATGGCCTGTAACCAGCTTGTATTTTCCTTTGAAGCTTTTGGTGCAGGAGTTCTGACTTCACTGTTTTCCTCCTGTTCCATGCCTTGCTCCTTCTTATCCCCAAAATAGGAGTGTAATGTTGGAATCTTCTGTCTGCTTTGTTTCCTTTGCCTGCTCATTTTGCCACTCAATGATTTGACTTTTGGGCTTTTTGCCACAGTAGGACTCTGCCACCAGACAGGAGAGTTTTTGTCCCAAACGCTGGGGTTTTCTGAGCTGTCAGAGGTATTAGATGGGTGCCCTCTCTGAGGTCTCCACATGCTCTGGCAAGCTGGACACACACCCCAGGACCTCCACCCTAGACTGCAATCCAGATCCAAGCAGGTTAAAGCAAGAGCGATTACCCCTCAGACTGGTGCTTGGTCCCCCTACACTCTGCAGGCCAGGAGCTGAAGCCGCCACATGGTGCTGGCAGGCTGTGCTGGCGTCTCAGCGGTTTCTCGCTCCAGGGAAAAAGCCATGCACTCCCACTTCCTGGGTCCCAAAGTCCAGACTGCACTGGCCTCTCACCTTGTCCTTAGCATCTCTGTATTGATAAATCTGGAAACGGCCACAGCTGCTGCTGATCTGGAGTCCCTCTGGCTGGCGGCTGGTCAGGCCCACCCTGGGGCTAAAGCCTTGGTGTGGGGCTGGGCTCAGCTCCCAGAGCACTGTGCTGGCCGATTCCTGCCGGCCTGCCGGGCTGTCCTCAGCGGGAGGTTAGCTTCTCTGTGTCATTTTGTGGGTTCTGCAGCTCCAAAGTTTGTTTAGAGTCCCCTTTTTACATGGATTGGGGAGGGTGGAAGCCAGAGCCGCGGGAAGGTCGTGCTTCTACTCCGCCATCTTGGCTCCGCCCTTCATTGTTTTTCAACATTAAATTTGGTGATTATTCCTTAGATATACTATTCAGATGACCTCATAAGATTTGTTAAACTTGTATCAATGGGTATAGGTGTTTGGGCTGTATAAAATCCTAGGCAATCAAGTGCAGGACTCAACTCACTGATTTGATACATGACTAATATACCTTTCGCTGAGTAGATGTGAACCTGAATGATCAAGAGCATAGTTCAGAAAAGTGAAAAATTTTAAAGAGAAAAATTCAGCCTATAAACAAACTTGGAATTTTTACTATTGTAGACTGCATGAAGCTTGTGCAAATAACTTGTCCACCCTCAAATACTACTTCTGGCCCTATGAAAAGAACATAAAAGGAGCCTCCCTTAGAAGGTGTATGGATCCTAATCCTCCCTACAACTATAGTTATACCTTCCTAAACCTGAACTTGTAAAGGTCCCAGGCTGTTTAGCAGTGTTACTATGCTCTGTGGGGTATGTTTATACCTTAGAACTCTTTATGGCTGAAATACTTAGAAAAATGGGTGTTATCTCTAGGTTCAGTCTTCTCCCAATATTGGGGTAGTTGTTGGGGTACAGTTGACAAAGTTTTCTTCACTTGCAATGTCTGTTTCTGGGGTATGAATAGCAGCTGATCTATTTTGCCTGGAGTCTGCTGACATGAATGTCCATCAGTCTTTATTCATCTATTGGTGATTACCAATATACCAAGACCAATTCACCTATTAATGATTACTGTGGATTATCTTTTCAGGGTCCTCCCCTGCTTCTGAGACCATAGTGCTGTTAAGTACCATATAATATAAAGCACATACTATCTTAACAGCCAAGTCAACCAGTCTCTCCACAACTAAGCATGAGTAGCTTTCCATCAATCTGCTGAGTTGTATGTCCCACAAACATCATGACTTCTCAGCAGAACTCTTGTATACTTGTTGAAACTGTCTGTCTAGGCCACCTTGCCATCTGCCTGCCATTGCTGCCTTTCACCTCCTCACCTTGACCAGCGCTCTATGCACAAAGCCTGGACCTCTGCAGCCTGGGCCTTTTGAATCCCTCAGAAGTTAGTCCACTCATCTTTGGAACACCAGTCCAAGGGCCTAACCATTTTTATTGGTGATTGAGTGAGCACAAACTAGTTCACGTAGCCAACTATATCCAGCTGCACGTAGATCCCAGAACATTCTCTTCATTCACATCCCATATAGCCATCCACTAAGGCCATCTTTACATTTGCCTGCCAACATACATGAACCTCCTCCCCTCCCATGGGAACATTCTTACTCTGCAAATCAAATAAATTATACTATTGTTTCTGGAAATAGTGTGTCATAGTACCCCCATGACTCCTCAGACCAAAATTCCCTTCCTTGGACACCAGTCATGTATATATGACAAAAGTAACTCTTTCTATGTTTGGTGCTTAGTAAAGCTCCTGGAATATAGTATATTCTTAAAAATAGTATTTTTAATACATTAATTCATTCATTAGACATAGAAATGACCTTTGTGGTCATCTTGTCCAGCTCCCCACTCCCTCACTCTTATTTGTCCTATTATTCAGCTGAGGAAACTAAGTAAAGTTTAAGTGACTTGACTAAAGTCACAAAGCTAGTAAATGGCAGAATCAGAACTCGGGTCCCCTAACTCTAGAACCCTTGGTTACAACACTCTGCACTGTAACAAGTAGTGAGAGTGGAAATTGAGTGATGTTCCCCTGTATGGTGCAGTTGGCCTACAAGTCAGGAGACAGACATTACAATCCTGCAACCTTGGGCAAATCTTTCTACTTTGGTGTGCCTCTGTTCTCTTATTTATAAAATAAAGGGTTACAACTATGTTATCCCTAAGATTCCTTCTAGTCCAATGTTTTATGATCCTTTGATTTCCTCTGATCCTTACTTGTTTTCATGTCTCAACTCTGGTCTTTCAAATTTCTGCAACGTCGATACTGTTTTTTGAGGGATTTCTTTTTCCAGCTTGCCTTGTATTTTTCAGGGAAAGATTGGCTGTCCAAAATCCCAGTCCTAAGAAAGCTGCTTAAAATTATACCTAGATTTGCCTCAAAGGGGCTCTGACTGGTAGCTATCTCCAATTCTCTCTTCCTGGAGTAGCTTTAAAGCAATAGGTAGGTGCAGCTAGGTGTCGCAGTGAATAAAGCACCAGCCCTGGAGTCAAGAGGTCCCAAGTTCAAATTCAACCTCAGACACTAACACAAAAACTAACCATGTGATGTTGGGTAAGTCACTTAATCCCAATTGCCCTACCTTCCCCCTCCAAAAATTAAAAAATAAAATAAAATAAAGCAATAGGTGTCAGGGACTGCTAATACTTCATGGTATTTATCTATCTATATGGAAAATCTTAAGTCCTGGGACATCAACCAAACCAGAGACAAGTAGATGTGTGCTTTAACAATATGGGTTAAAGTTAACTTCATGTAACACTCCACAGCTACACTTTAAGCTGTTTACTTTCCAGCTTTTTCATGCTTGATAGTACTGAGGTCACAAAAGGCTTTAAGAAACAGGACCTTCCTAGCCAAGTCTTGAGAACTGCAGAAAAGGGTTTTGGTAGGTTACTAGAAGAAGCCCTTCCCAGTGAGCATTTCTAAGCCCAGCACCCTATCCAAGATAATATAGAGACAGTATATTGGATTGTGACCAGAAAAACTTTAATGAATATCTCATGGTTAGCATTAATTTACCATATTAGCTTTGTGACCATGAAAAAAATCATTTAATCTCTCAGTGTCCCAGAAAAAAAAGCTCTAAAACAGATTAGTTGCTAATCCACATATCAGTCATAGCAACTATATGTGTGTGTGTATTAGCACAAACTGACATTTACAAAATGCTTCACATTATGTCATTATGAAGAGGCAAGAGATCAGGCCCCTCTGTTCTCCACTGTTACAGACAGACAAAACTTGGGACAACCCCAATGGACAAAAGAGAGACATTCACAGAATGATTCTGACCAAGAGAATCATTTTTGATCTAAATTCCGCTGTATCTCCAAGTATCTGAAGACTTATTGAAAGAGTTTTCAAAAAGTTCACTATATTCTTCTCTGTATTGCCATGAACATTATCTACCTGAAGGACACTCCGGGCAGACGTCCCTCAAAGCACAAGAGTTCTGTTTGGTTTCCACTCCACTATTCTCTTCATCTTCACTTGTCCAGGATAATCTCATCATAAGGAAACTCATCTTCATGGATATTGCTTCAGTTTTGCTGCTTATAGCTCAACAGTACTTCTGGTGACTTCTGCTCCTCTGATTGGAGGGCAGAACAAGAAAATCGATTAAAGCCTATTGTAGCAATCAAGAACAACCAAATACAGAGGACAACATGGACTCTATACTCCCACCTGAGACCATAGAAGGAAATATGAACTGGTCTCAAGGACAAAAAGCATTCTTGGAGGAACTCAAGAAAGATTTTAAAAGCCAAATTAGAGAGGTAGAAGACAAATTTAAATCTACACTGACTAAATTGGAAAAAAGTCTCACTGAAGAAAACAAATTGTTAAAAAGTAAAATTAGTGAACTAATTGGAGAAAATACATCCCTAAAAAAAGGACCTTCAAAAACCAACCAAAGAGAATAATTCACTAAAAAGTAGAATCAGTCAAATTGAAGCTCAGGACTCTATGATGCACCAAGAGTCAATCAAACAAAACATGAAGATTGAAAAATTGGAAAGAAAGTGTAAAATATGTCACTGGAAAAATAACTGACCTAGAGAACAGATCCAGGAGAGATAACTTAAGAATTATTGGTCTACCAGAAAGTCATGATGAAAAAAGCAACCTGGACAACATCCTCCAAGAGATCGTCAAAGAAAACTGTCCTGAAGTCCTAGAATCAGAAGGTAAAATAGTTATTGAAAGAATTCATTGGACTCCTCCTGAAAGAGGTCCCAAATTGAAAACTCCAAGAAATATAGTAGCCAAATTCCAGAATTATAAGATTAAGGAGAAAATATTGCAAGCAGCCAAAAAGAAACAATTCAAATATCATGTAACTAAAGTCAGGATCACACAGGACCTAGCATCTTCTACATTAAAAGATCAGAGGGATTAGAATTTGATATTTCATAGGGCAAAAGAGCTAGGACTGCAACCCAGGATTAGCTACCCAGTAAAACTGAGCATAATCTTTCAGGCAAGGAGATGGTCATTTAATGAAATAAGGGACTTCAAGACTTTCCTGATGAAAAAGCCACATCTCAATGAAAAATTTGATCTCCAATTACAAGACTCAAGAAAGACATAAAAAAGATAAACAAGGAAAATACACACTCACATATACACACATGCACATAATCTGGGATGCAATAAGAGCAAAATGTTTACATCCCTATATGAGAAGCTGATAACTGTCAATATCGAAATTTATATGATTATCATGACCTTTGAAAGGGTTATACATAGATAGAGGGTGTGGGTATAAATGACCTAATCTGAGAATAAAAAAACCTTATTAAGGGGGTCTAAGGGACTGTAATGGGATAAAAGGAAAGGATGAGACAGAAAAAGATAAATTATGCCATACAAAGAGGCATAAAAACACACTATAGTAGAGGGGAAGGAAAGAGGGAGAGGAACATCATTTAAACATTATCCTCACTGATTCTGGTTCAAAGAGGAATCAACATAATCAGTTAAGTTTAAGATTCTAACATGAAAAGACAAGAAAACTCATTAAATAGAGGGAAAGGAGGAAGGAAGAGGAGCATTGTATGAAATTTACTCTCCTTGGTTTGGGGTCAAAGGGGGAATAACATACTCTGCTAAGTAGAAAAATCTATTGTGTCCTATAGGCAGTAGGACGGTGAGGGAGGGATAAACAAGGGGAGATTAGAGTGGAGGGAAATAATAGTAAGGGGAGACAGTAGGAAAAGAAGGGGGGTGACAGGGAGGAAACACTGAGGGGGGTGGTGTTCAAAAGGAAAACCCTTAAGGAGGGGAAGGGAGAAGAAAGAAACAAAAAACATAAGCAGGGGAGGGAATAGGATGGAGGGAAAGAGACAGATAGTCATCATTCCTGTGAATGTGAATGGGATGAACTCTCCCATAAAACAGAGGTGGATAGCAGAATGGATTAAAAACCATAATCCTAAAACATGCTGTCACAAGATACACATTTGAAATAAAGGGATACCCACAGCATAATGGTAAAAGGCTGGAGTAGAATATATTATGCCTCAGCTAAAGTTAAAAAAAAAAGGGGCTGGGTGGCTAGGTGCCACAATGAGTAGAGCGCCGGCCCCAGAGTCAGGAGGACCCTGGTTTGATTCTGACCTCAGACACTTAACAACCAACCACACAAAAACCTAGCCGTGTAACCTTGGGCAAGTTACTTAACCACAATTGCCCCCCTGCCAAAAAAAAGCAGGGGTAGCAATCCTTATCGCAGATAAAGCAAAAATTGACCTAATTAAAAGAGATAAGGAAAGAAACTATGTCCTGCTAAAAGTCACCATCAAGAATGAAGCAATATCATTACTTAACATATATGCACCAAGTGGTAAGTGTCCAAATTCCTAGAGGAGCAGTTAAGGAAATTAGAGGAAGAAATAGATAGCAAAACTATACTAGTTAGGGACCTTAATCTCCCCCTCTCTGAACTTGATAAACCTAACCTCAAAATAAACAAGAAAGAAGTTAAGGAGGTGAATAGAAGTTTAGACAGACTAGATATGATAGATCTCTGAAGAAAACTGAATGGGGATAAAAAGGAATATACGTTCTTCTCAGCGGTTCATATCACATACACAAAAATTGACCATGTTCTAGGGCATAAAAACCTCATAATTCTATGGAGTAAGGCAGAAATATTAAATGCATCCTTCTCTTATCATGATTCAATAAAGAGCCATGGAAAGAAAGACTAAAAACTAATTGGAAATTAAACAAATTAATCCTAAAGAATGAGTGGATCAAACAAGAAATTAGAGAAACAATCAGTAATTTAATTCAAGAGAATGACAATAATGAGACAACATACCAAAATTTGTGGGATGCATTAAAGGCAGTTCTTGGGGAAAGTTTTATATCCCTGAGTGCACACATGATTAAATTAGAGAAAAGGGAGGCCAATGAATTGAGCATGCAACTGAAAAACCTAGAAAAAAAATATTGAAAACCAAAGGAGAGATTAATAAAATTGAAATTAAGAAAACTATTGAATTAATAAATAAAACTAAGAGCTGCTTTTATGAAAAAACCAGTAAAATTGATAGACCCTTAGTCAATATGATAAAAAAGAAAGAAAAAAAAACAAATTATGAGTATAAAAAAATGAAAAGGGTGAATCTAGCTCCAATGAAGAGGAAATCAAAACAATAATTAGGAATTATTTTTCCCAACTGTATACACATAAATTTGACAATCTTAGTGAATTGGATGAATATTTACAAAAATACAAGTTGCCCAGCTTAACTGAAGAGGAAGTCAATTACTTAAATAACCCCATCTCAGAAAAAAGAAATCAAACAACCCATCAGTGAACTCCCTAGGAAAAAATCTCCAGGGCCAGATGGATTTACTAGTGAATTTTATCAAACATTTAAAGAACAATTGATTCCAATACTCTACAAACTATTTGGGAAAATTAGTGAAGGAGTCCTACCAAATTCTTTTTATGACACAAATTTGGTACTGATACCTAAATCAGGAAGAGATAAAACAGAGAAAGAAAATTATAGACAATTTCCCTCATGAATATAGATGCAAAAATTTTAAATAAAATATTAGCTAAAAGACTACAGCAACTTATCACAAGAAAAATACACTTTGATCAGGTAGGATTTATTCCAGAAATGCAAGTATGGTTTAATATTAGGAAAACCATCAGTATAATTGATCATCTCAACAATAAAACTAGCAGAAACCACATGATTAACTCAATAGATGCAAAAAAGACTTTTGACAAAATACAACATCCATTCCTATTAAAAACAATAGAAATTATAGGAATAAATGGAGCTTTCCTTAAAATAATAGGTAGCATATATTTAAAACCATCAGCAAGTATTATATGTAATGGAAATAATCTAGAAGCATTTCCCATAAGATCAGGAGTGAAACAAGGGTGTCCACTATCACCCCTCTTACTCAATCTGGTACCAGAAATGTTAGCAGTAGCAATTAGAGAAGAAAAAGAAATCAAAGGAATCAAATTGGGCAAAGAAAAGACCGAGGTATCACTCTTTGCAGATGATATAATGATATACTTAGAGAATCCTAGAAAATCAAGTAAAAAACTACTTGAGACAATAAATAAATTGGGCAAAGTTGCAGGATATAAAATAAACCCACATAAATCCTCAGCATTCCTATATATTCATAATGAAGTTCAAAAGCAAGAGATAGAAAAAGAAATCCCATTTAAAGTTGCTGTAGACATTATAAAATATTTGGGAATCTACCTGCCAAAAGAAACCCAGGACCTATATCATCACAACTACAAAACACTTTTCACACAAATACAGTCAGATCTAATTGGGAAAATATCAATTGCTCATGGCTGGGTCGAGCTAAAATAATAAAAATGACAATTTTGCCTAAATTAAATTATATATTTAGTGTCATACCAATCAATTTACCAAAACACTACTTTACAGAGCTAAAAAAAAAAATAGTAACAAAATTCATTTGGAAGAACAAAAGGTCCAGAATATCAAGGGAATTAATGAAAAGAAATGCTAGAGAAGGTGGCCTAGCTATACCAGATTTTAATCTGTATTATAAAGCAGCAGTCATCAAAACAACTTGGTACTGGCTGAGGAATAGAGTAGTGGATCAATGGAATAGGTTAGGTACAGGAGACTCAGAAGTTAATGACTATAGTAATCTATTGTTTGATGAACCCAAAGACCCCAGTTGGGGAGTAAGAACTCATTATTTGACAAAAACTGCTGAGAAAACTGGAATATACTATGGCAGAAACTGGGCATAGACTATTATCTAACACCATATACTAAACACAAGTCTAAATGGGTGCATGATCTAGGCATAAAGGTTGATACAGTAAGTATTCTTAGAAAACAAGGAATAGTTTACCTGTCAGATTTGTAGAGAGGGAAAGACTTTATGACTAAACAAGAATTAGAGAGCATTATAAAATGCAAAATGGATAATTTTGATTACATTAAATTGAAAAGCTTCTGTACAAACAAAGCCAATGTAACCAAGATTAAGAGAGAGGTGGGAAATTGGGAAAGAATTTTTAAAACCTATGTCTCTGATAAAGGCCTCATTTCTAAAATATACAGAGAATTGAGTCAAATCTATAAGAATACAAGTCATTCCCCAACTGATAAATGGTCAAAAAATAAACAGGCAGTTTTCAGAGGAAGAAATTAAAGATATCTATAAGCATATGAAAAAATGCTCTAAATCACTATTGATTAGAGAAATGCAAATCAAAACAACTCTGAAGTACCACATCTCATGGGTCAGATTGGCTAAGATGACAAAACAGGAAGATGACCAATGCTGGAGAGGATGTGGGCAAATTGGAACACTAATGCATTGCTGGTGGAATTGTGAATTGATCCAACCTTTCTGGAGAACAATCTGGAATTATGCCCAAAGTGCTATAAGTAATTTCCTACCCTTTGACCCAGCAATACCACTTCTAGGGCTATATACCAAAGAGATCATAGAAGTGGGAGGAAGACGCATATGTACAAAAATAGCTCTTTTTGTGGTGGCAAAGAATTGGAATTTAAGGGCATGCCCATCAATTGGGGAATGGCTGAACAAGTTGTGGTATATGCATGTAATGGAATACTATTGTGCTATAAGAAACGAGGAACAAATGGACTTCATATTTACCTGGAGAGGCTTATACAAACTGATGCTGAGTGAGAGGAGTAGAGCCAGAAGAAATTTGTACACAATTACAGACACAACGTATGTGTGATGACCAACTCTGATAGACTGGACTCTTCTCAGCAATGCAGTGATATAAGTCAATCCCAAAAGACTCATGATAGAGAGAGATGTCTATATCCAGAGAAAGAACTAGAAAGAACGGAGTATGACTCCAGATTGAAGCAAACTACCTGATCTTTTTCTTTTTCTTGTTTGGTTTTGTTTCCTCCTTACTATTTTTCATTTCATCTGATACAATCTGTCTTTATAATCTGACTAATGTCTAATGTGAAAGTATTTGCAGATCCTATACTTGATTGTATGCCGTCATGGGGCGGGGGGGAGGGGAGGGAGGGAGAGAAAATTTGAAACTCAAGGAATTGTGGAATTGCATCTTGTAAACTAAAAGTAAACAAAGGAATTAATAAAGACCAAAAATTAAAATAAAATCTAAGTCAACCATTAAAATAAATACATATAAATAAATAAATGAATTTGAATGCTGTTTAGTTAATATGACAGAAAAGAAAATTATAAATGTTGGCAGGGATGTGGTAAACTTGGGAAACTAATGCACTGTTGGTAAAGTTGTGAACTGATCCAATGATTCTGGGAAACAATTTGGAACTATGCTTAAAGGGCAATCAAACCTTGATCAAGCTATACTCCTACTGGACCTGTATCCCAAAGATAATTTTTTAAAAGTAGGGAAAGGACCTACTTATATATAAATATTTGTAGCTGAGATTTTTGTGGTGGCAAAAAAAAAATTCGAAATTGAGAGGATACCTATCAATTAGGTAATGACTTGTCAAGTTGTAGAATATAATTTTGATAGAATACTATTTTGCTATAAAAAATGATGAGCTGACAGATTTCAGAAAAACCTGGAAAGATTTACTTTCCACTTACTTACTCACTGAAGCAAAGTGAAGTGAGCAGGACCAGGAGATCACTGTACATAATAATAGCAGCATTATATGATGATCAACTATTAATGACTTAGCTATTCTCAGCAATACAGTGATCCAAGACATTTCCAAAGGACTCATGAGGAAAAAAATGAGGAAAGAATTAAATGAGTCTGAATGCAGATCAAAGCATGCTATTTTCATTTTCTTCGTTTTTTGATATGTGTTTTTTCTTTCGGTCTGTTTCTTATTTTACAATATGACTAATATAGAAATGTGTTTTACATGATTGCATATATATATATATATATATATATATACACACATAACCTATATGAAGTTGCTTGCCATCTTAGGAAGGGAGAAAATTTGGAACTCAAAATTTTTTAAATGAATGGCAAATTTTGTCTTTACATGTAATTTTAAAAATAAATACTATTTTAAAAAAATAATTTGAATACTATGCTATTAGGTAAATATTTGTTTAATATGATACAATTTCATTGTCTATGGTGCCATTTAGCAAGATGTAGTTTTCCTGCTTATTTCTTTTAATTAGGTCTATTTTTGCTTTCTATTGTCTGAAATCATGACTGTTACCATTGCCTTTTTTTTTCTTCAGCTGAAACATATTGGACTCTGTTCCAGTCCTTTATATTAACTTTGTATTTGTCTTTCTGTTTTAAGTATGTGTCTTGTGAACATCATATTATATTATGATTTCTAATCCATTCTGCTATATACTTCTGTTTTATGGATGAGCTCATCCCATTCACATCCACAGTTATGGCTACCAACTATATTTCTCTACATTGCATTTTCTTCTGTTTCTTCCTCTTTCTTTCTCTTTTTATCCCTTCTCTAAATTTTGTTTCACTTCCTTGACCTTCTACTATCTTCCTTTACCAGCCTCCCTTTTATCACACCTATTTTCTCTCATCCCCTTCCTCTTTTACTTCCCTGTTGTGTAAGATAGATTACTATAACCAGTTGGGTGTGTACAAGTGTTTATCTCCCTTTGAACCAATTTAGAGGAGAGTGAGGTTTGCATGTTGCCCAACCACCTCCACCATTTTCCCCTTGACTATAAAGGTTCTTTCTTGTGTGCCTCTTTTATGTGAAATAATTTTCCCCATTCTTCCCTGCCCTTCCCCCTTATCCCAGTGTATCTATCTTTCCCACCCAACTATCTTTTTATATCATCCAAACATAATCAACTCACTCCCATGCCCTCTATCTATGCAGAATCCTTCTAACTTCTGTCACAATGATAAAGTTCCTAGGAGTTACATTTACCATCTTCCTATATAGGAATGTAAACAGTTCAACCTTATAGAGTCCCTTATGATTTCACTTTCATGTTTACCCTTTTATATTTCTCTTGAGTCTTGCATTTGAAAGTCAAATTTTCTATTCGGTTCTGCTCTTTTCATCAGGAATGTTTGAAAGCCCTCTATTACTTTAAAAATCCATTTCTCCCCTGGAGGATTACACTGTTTTGTTGGGTAGTTTACACTTGGTTGTAATCCTAGCTCTTTTGCCTTCTGGAATGTTCATATTCCAAGCCTTCCACTCTTTTAATATGGTAACTGCTAAATCTTGTGTGACCCTAACTGTGGCTCCATGCTATTTGAAGAGCTTCCTTCTTCAAAACCTTTAGTGTTTTCCTTTTTGTCTGGTAACTCTGGAATTTGGCTATAATATTCCTGAGAGATTTCATTCAGAGATCTCTTTTAAGTGGTGATAAGTGTATTCTTTCAATTTCTGTTTTACTGTCTGGTTCTAGGATATTTGGGACAATTTTCCTTTATAAGCTCTTGAAATAAGATGTCTAGGCTTTCTTTGATCATGGCTCTCAGGTATTCCAATAATTCTTACAGCACCTCTCCTCAATCTATTTTCCAGGTCAATTGTTTTTCCAATGATATATTTCACATTTTCTTCTATTTTTTTTCCATTTTGTTCAACTTTTTTTTGCTGTTTCTTGATGTCTAATGGAGTCATTAGCTTCCACTTGCTAATTCTAGTTTTTAAGGAATTATTTTCTTCAGTGAGATTTTGTACCTCTTTTTCTATTTGGCCAAGTCTATTTTTTAAATTTTATTTTAGACTCAAATGTCAAAACACAAATGCAGAATAGAGAAAAAAACAAAAACACATCATAAACTTAAATATTGGATCCTAAATACAAAGTTAGAAAGAAAGAAAAAAGCATGTTGTATGCATAGCAGAACATAAGAGAGGATTCTAAATATGTAACAATAAATTTTCATTTCAAGAAAGCCTGTATGGTAAATAATACTCATTGTGATGCAAATTGTTCATCTTTTCTTTGCTTCCTTGTGAATTTACTTTTGTTCTCTTCTGTGTCATTTTTTACTTTGTCCTTTTTTCCCCTCTCCCTACCCCCAGAAGGCTACAATAAAGTTTAGATATGTTTCTCTATAGCTATAAATATATACATACACATATACATATCTACATACATATATATGGACATGTGCTTTCTCAAAGATATTCTATTCCTGATTTTTGTTTTTATATTTGTGCATATTTCTTGTTTCCTATCCTTCCTGCCTCCTCTACCCACTATCTTGCCATCCTTACCTACCCCTCTCCAAGAATCCTTCCCCTATCCTCCCATTCTCATAAATCTAAACACCCTTATATACCCCCCTTTTACCTATTCCTTCCTCCTTCCCTCTTCCCTCTAAATATCCCTCCCTTGTCCTCTCCCCCCTCCCTATTCCCCTATCATCTTATTTCTTCTGAATTTATTAGACTTTTATATTCTTATATATATATATGTGTGTGTGTGTGTGTGTGTGTGTGTGTGTGTGTGTGTGTGTGTGTATGTGTGTGTATTAAACCCATTCCTGATGATAGTAGGTTACCATGGGGCAGCCAGGTGGCTCAGCGAGTAAGAGCACTGGCCCCAGAGTCGGGATGACCTGGGATGGAATCTGGGCTCAGATACTTAGCACCACACCCAGAAATAACTGGCCATGTAACCTTGAGTAAGTTACTTAACCCCAATTGCTTAAAAAAAAAAGTAGGTTACCAGAACTACCAGTCCGCCTCCCCCATCAAACTCCTCCATATTAGTTCTTCCTCTTATACTTATTTGTATAAAATAATTACTCTTTCTAGATGTTCCTAATGGTTTTGCTTTTTAAATTCATATCATACTCAGGTTTACCTCTAATCTTTTTTATGAGCTGCCCCATTATTAATAAGAATCTTAGACATACATTTTACATTTATATATCTAAAAAGTAAACAGTCTGTCCTTATGAATGCCTTATAATCAGTCTTTGGTATGTACCTTCTATTTCTCTTGGTTCTTGTATATCATATCTTCCACTGAGTTCAGGATTCTTTTTAACAAAGTCTTGAAAATCTGAAAGTGTATCAAATGTCCATTTCTTTTCCTTCAGGATATTATTTAACTTTGCAGGGTATGATATTTTTGACTGGAGACTCAATTCTTTTGCTCTTCAATATATTATATTCTAAGACCTTCAGTCCTTTAATGTCTCTGCTGCTAGATCTTGTGTGGGTCTAATTGTGACAGCACTGTAATTAAATTGTTTTAATCTTGATGCTTTTTAATATTTTATCCTTGAGATGGGGATTTTGGAATTTGACTGTGATATTCCTATGAGTTTTCATCATAGGATCTCTTTTAAGTGGTGTAGGATAGATTTTTTTTTCTATTTTACTTCTCTCCCCCACCCCACCCCTTGTTCTAATATGTCAGGACAATTTTCTTTAATTATTTCTTGTATTATTGTATCAAGATTCTTTTTTTTTTCTTTTTGGAGGGCAATTGGGATTAAGTGACTTGCCCAGCCTCACACGGCTAGTTTTTGTGTTGTCTGAGGCTGAATTTGAACTCATGTCCACCTGACTCCAGGGCCAGTGCTCTATTCACTGTGCCACGTAGCTGCCCCTCAAGATTCCTTTTTTGATCACAACTTTCAGTTATTCTGATTATTTTTGTATTTTCTCTTCTTGATCTATTATCCAAATCTGTTGTTTTTATTATAAGATGTTTCACTTTTTTTTCTATTTTTTCATTATTCATATTTTGTTTAATTATTGCTTTATCTCTTATAATTTTGCTGGCTTTACTTTGCCCAATTCTCATTTTCAAGGTGTCATTTTCTTCCTTAAGATTCTGAATTTCCTTTTCTAATTGATTGACTTTCCTTTCATGCCCTTCTTGTTTTTCTTGGATTATTCTTATTTTTTTTTAGGTTTTTCCTACATTTCTATGACTTGATTTTTTAAATCTTTTTAAAGATCTTCTATGAATTCTTTTTGGGCAAGTGACCATTTGACATTACTCTTTAGGGGTTTCTTTACTTTAGTATCCTCCTCTGAAGATGAACCCTGTCATCTCTATTCCCATAATAGCTTTCTATGGCTGGATTCTTTCTCCTTTCCCTGTGCATTTTTTGTGGTTATAGCTTAATTTTTGTCATCACCTTTAGCCCTGGGGTTTGGAAAATGGTGCTTCTTACCCCAGACCTTCAGTTCTTCCTGTTAGCCTGGAACCAAAGCCAAACCTCCAACCTCCTGTGTGACACTTGCCCACAACCAGGGGCTTTCTGCCCACTGCTTCTGCATTCACCACGAGTGTGCTGGTTCCTTCTCACCCCCATTGCTTTCTGCAGCACAGCTAGGTCTGGCGTTCCTGGTCAGCAAAGGTTCACTTGATCTTCCTGGGCTCAAACACCCAACTCTCCTCACTATACTTGGGGTAAAAGTTCCTGTGGCTGGAGCAGAAGCAGCCTCTCAAACCAACTAACCTCAGTGCTTGTTGTTAAAATGGAACCTAGCCTGTAGGTATTTACTCTTCATAGGACTAAATCTTGTCCTGGGATTTTGCTTCAGATATTTTCAAATTATCCCAAGAAGATCCTGGTTGTGCCCCTGTTCTTGTTTATTTCCACCCACACTTTGTTCACCCTAAGGTGCTATTTTAACTCTTTTGTCGGGGAAAAGCTTGAGAGCTTGAAATTTTCTGACCTACTAACCTACATCTTCCCAGAATCCTCTCCAATTCTATTTTTAAGGTGTTATTTTCTTCATTATTTTTTGCCTCTTTTACAAAGCTATTGTCTTTTCTTAATTTTCTTCCCTTACTCTCATTGCTTTACCCAATTTTACCTCTTATTTGATTTTGAAAATCAAAGTTAGCTCTTCCAACAATTCTTGTTTGGCTTGCATCCAACTCACAGTTTTCTTTGAGACTTTGCTTGTAGCTATGAACCAATATACTTTTGTGTATGTGCTGACCACAGCATCCATGGGATGTTCCACCTTTTGCTTCTTGAAATTTTCTTTAGCTTTCTTCAGTCTCTCTGCCTCAAATGGCAATTACTGGTCTCTCATCTTAATTTTTCTGTTCTGGCCTTTGACAGTACTTGTGGTGACAGATGGTGTTATTAAAGAAGCAAACACAGTCTCCAGAGGGGGAAAAATCCCCTTAATTTCACTTTCTCCAAAACATTTTTTCCTATTTAACATGTTTTCCTCCTTGGACCTTTTTTATTAGTGACTCCAGCATATCATGTGTTTACTTTAAGAAAAGGAAGGATTGTGAAAGAAGATGGTCTAGCTATACCAGATCTCAAACTGTACTGCAGAGTGGTAATTATTAAAACAATCTGGTACTGGCTAAGAAATAGAGTGGTGGTTCAATGGAATAAATTAGGTACAAATTATATAATAATAAATGACCATAGTAATCTAGTATATGATAAACCCAAAGATCCAAGTTCCTGTAACAAAAACTCATTATTTTAAAAAAAAAAACCTTCTAGGAAAACTGGAAAGCAGTATGGGAAAAACTAAATGTAGATCAACATTTTACACCACATACCAAGGTCAAAATGGGTTCATGACTTACACATAAAGGGTGATACCATAAGCAAATTAAGAAAGCATAGAATAGTTTACCTGTCACATTTATGGACAAGAGAAAATTTAGGACCAAAAAGATATAGAGAGTATTACAAAATGCAAAACAGATAATTTTGATCATATAAAATTTAAAAAGTTTTTGCACAAGCAAAACACAAACCTGGGGCTAATTTTTGCAATAAGTATCTCTGATAAAGGCTTCATTTCTCAAGTATATAGAGAACTGAATCAAATTTATAAAAATGCAAGCCATTTCACAATGTTCAAAGGATATGAACAGAGAGTTTTCACACAAAGAAATCAAAGCTATCTGTAGTCATTTGGGAAAAAGTGTTCTAAATCACTATTGATCAGAGAACTGCAAATTTTTTAATTCTGAGGTACCACCTCACACCTATCAGAGTGGTTAATATGACCAAAAAAGGAAAATGTTGAATGTTGGAAAACTGAGACACTACTGCACTGTTGGTGGAGTTGTGAATTGATTCAACCACTCTGGAGAGCAATTTGGAATTATGTCCAAAGTGCTATAAAACTGTGCATACCACTTAATCCAGCAATACCACCATTAGGTCTATATCTGAAAGACATATGGAAAAAAGGGAAAAGGACCTATCTGCGCAAAATTTCTTACAGGCTCTCTTTTTGTTGTGGCTAAGAATTGGAAATCAAAGGGATGCCCATCATTTGGGGAATAACTAAACAAGCTAAGCAAGCTATGGTATATGATTGTAAAGGAATATGTATTGTGTGCTATCAGAAATGACAAGCAAGATAAGTTCAGAAAAACATGGAAAGACTTACATGAACTGATATATAGCGAAGTGAACAGAACCAGGAGAACCTTGTATACAGTAACAGCAATATCGTTCGATGAATTGTGAATGACTTAGCTATTCTCAGCAAGACAATGATCCCAAACAATCCCAAAGGACTAATGAAGAAGCATACTGTTTCCAGAGAAATAACTAATATAGATTAAATACAGACTGACACAAGCTCTATTTACTTTCTTTCATTTTGTCTTTTATTCGAGTCTTCTTGTGCAAAATGACTAATATGGAAATTTTTTACATGACTGCAGATGTTCAAACTATATCTGATTGCTTACTGTCTCAGGGAGTGGGGAAGTGGGGACAGAATTTGGAATTAAAACTTTAAATAAAGATGTTAAAATTTTTTTAATTTAAAAAGAGGAAAAGAAAAGAGAGGATTTAAATTGGACATTTTTTTGTGCCGTTCAGTGGAAATTACAAGTGAAAATTCAGCTTTCACTTCTGGATTATGAAGAGGTTTAGGGATAGGGAAGAGAGCAACTCGCTTTAGAAATGACTTTCAGAAATGTGAATCCCTGAGAGAAAAACTAGATTTCAATTGCGTGAGGAAGTAACGGGAGAGATCCTGGATAAGGAGCAGTTGTTGATTTTTTTAATAATGGAAAGAGGATTCTAAAGGTGCCATCCTGGCCTAAGACCTCATTATCTTACATTCTCCTTTCAAATATCAAAGTGATCTTCCTGAAGAGCTGGTCTGACCATGTTACCTCTGTTTTCAATCAACTCCAGCGGCTCCCTGTCATCTCTAGGATCAAATAAAAAATCTTTTTGGCATTCAAAATTCTTCCTAACCTGCCTCCTTCCCAACCTTTCCAGTCTTCATACATATCATGCTCCACCCTATCCTCTACATGTTCTATGATCAGATTCTGGCCTGCTTGCTGTTTCTCAAGCAAGACACTTCATCTCCACACCCAGGTATATTCACTGGCTGCCCTCATACCCCAAATAGGAAAACTGTTTTCTCTCAGGTCCTCTCAATTTTTTTTTTTTTTGTGAGGGGGTTCTTCATCTCAATTTCTCAGAATTATATGCTTCTTAAATGTTTTCTCTATTTCTCACACAAATCTTTTTCTGCCTCTTTCAGAAAATAAATGCACACATAAGAAATTGTCAATACTTATACATAAGTGTAATAATACCTCAGTGTATAAGAGAAGGATCTCACTCCTAGAAAACTGCTACAGGCCAGACCACACCATCAAAAGTGATATTTTTGTAATCTAAAGCATACATTGTAAGCAATAATATAAATTCCCTCCACTCACCTTATTCCTTTATGTGGGCAGTAATATAAACTCACACATGTTATAGAAGTGATATATTCAGGAAAACAGACTTACATATTTGCTAATTTACACATCAAATATTTGAGGAGTGGATGAGTTAACATTGCATTAAAACTCTGACTTTTGCATTTCCTGGCCATGAAATTTGCATCCCTTCTACACTGATATATGACTTTGCCTTTGCTCATCTGATACATTGCTTCAGGTGCTCAAAGCTAGCAGGGAGGCAGGCTCTAGGGAGATACCTCAGTGACACATTGGTACTCTTCTTGAGAGAAGAAAGAAGAGCCTTCCAGCCACTTTCCTGGCATGTGGTCATAATTTCCTGGGCTTTGAAGATCAGAGCAGTGATTTTATTCATGGCCAGCCTGAAGTACATGCATCTCCATTTAAATCCTTAAACCAAAGAAGCAGCTTTCAAAGAATCAGCAAAGCAATTCCTGGCCAAACCTTTAAATGGAAACTGTCCTGAGACCCAGGAGTCAGATGAAAGAATGGATGGTGGCTAGCAGTGTATGCTTCCCTGATCTAGGTAGACTCAATTTTGGTGCATGGTATTGGAGCTGTTCCTGTCAATTCTTGCCCAACTCATAGTGCCCTAAGAGTAATGTCTACCATTTTCCTCTCATTGAGATGGTGGATAAAGATTTATAGATGACCAAACTGAGACTTGAGTTTCCCATAGAGCTATGATAAATAGATGTGGATATTTATGCAAGTAAGTCAGTTTAAGTCCAGGTATAAATACTAGAAGTTAGATCATAGCTAGTGCTCCTTAGTGATCGTCAAATTGTGCCCATTAACATTCTTGTTCTTAATTTGATGACCTATTTAACTGATACTGTTCTCTTCAGAGACTCTTGGCACATCAAAATGGGTAGTTTAAAATCAAGCAACAGGGATTATTTTTAGAAGGAAATACAGTAATCATAAGCATGATTTATCACATTACCAAATTCAGCTAACATACTTATGAGCTAACTGCTCCAATAGGTAGAAAATTCTAGTTACAGCACTACCAGCAGTATCTCTTTCACTATTTCTCATAGTGAAGAGACTTCAGAGACTGCAGTTATCAATATACCAATATTCCTCTAGAGGCAGCTGGGATTGGCTTTCTCTGAATACTTCCAGACACTATAAGATGGTTAAAAAGATTCGTAACTAGGTGGCACAGTGGATAGAACTGACTGGGACTGGAATCAGCTTTAACTGCCTTAGACACTAACTAGATATATGTCCCTGGGTAAGTCATTTAACCTCTCTCTGTCTCAGCTTCCTGAAATGCAAAAAAGAAATAATAGCTCTCCCTTACAGGCTTGTTGTGAGGATCAAAGTAAATATTTGTAAAGCACTTAATACATTGTCTGGCACATAGTAGGTGCTTAAAAAGTATTTGTTCCCTCCCTTCCTCCCCACTAACAATAAAGGGGCACAGTTAGGAGAAAATCTACTTGGCAGTAGGTACTCTCTCTTGCTACATTCATCCTCACAATCCTTAAGTCATTCGTCATTCTCAGAACATATGAAGGTCTCTTTTTATTTTTATTATATATTTTTTTGCTTTTTGGAGGGGGAAGGTAGGGCATTTGGGGTTAAGTGACTTGCCCAAGGTCACACGGCTAGTTTTTGTGTTAAATGTCTGAGGCCAGATTTGAATTCAGGTCCTTCTGACTTCAGGACCAGAGCTCTATTCACTGCGCCACCTAGCCACCCAGTATCTGAAGGTTTCAAAGGGAGAAAGGGAGTAATGGATTGTCCCTTATATTTGGGAGAAAGGAAGGTCTATGGAGTAAGAAATGGCAAGATTGGAAGCTGAATGGCATAACAAAAGACATAGCCTTAAAGCAGAAAGAGCACTGAACTAGGACAAGAGCATTTAAGTTTGAATCCTAGCTCTGTTCAATCTTCTCTTTGCTTCATGTTAGCTGTGCAACCATAGGCAAACCATATTGTCATCAAGCTTTTGTGAAGCACCACTGTTTGCTGAAGACTGTGCTGCAAGTACAAAGAAGGAATGATCCCTAGCACAGTGAGCTAAATTCCAATAGTGGGGACGACTCCATATCACAATAAGTACAACACAAATACAAAGTTTATAAATACAACTGTGAGCAATCATAGTTATGATAACATGTTAAATATGTCATTTAAGGGATAACACTAGGACTTGGGGGATCAAGAAAGGCTTAATGCAGAAGATGTAAGGATCAAATGACATTTATAAAAAGTCTTTAGTAAAATGCCTACCACATAGTGGGTTCTGTGTACATACTTATTCCTTCCCCCTCCATATCCCTGCCTACCCCACCACCACCCATGAATAGAGAGAGAAGGTCACTTTGGCCAGATTATAATATATGGAAAAGGGAGAAATTTAAAAAGAAGACAGAAAGGGGTAGAAGCATTTATCACCTCTAAACTTCATTTTTCTTATCTTTAAGATCAATATAACATTAGTACTATCTACATCATGGGGTTATTATGACTATTAATTATTTCTATCTGATTTTAAGCACTTAAAGTATGAATTACTATCTCTTCATCATTCCTGGAAGTCCCTGACATTCTATTCAATAAGCATTTATTAAGTGTCTATGGTATGCCTGACACTGTGCTAGACTCGGGGGAATAAAAAGATAACAAAGCACTCTTTCTGTTCTAGATGTTCTTGCACATCTATCTACAATGCTGCTGGTCCTTAGTTTCTCAAATATGAGAGTAGCTGGCACATGATTTTCCTTTCCCTTATATTTGGGGGTTTTGAGTCACATATTGATGCTCTTTTATATAGCCAGGCCTCCTAGTTTCATCATCTGAGAGGCTTCATGATACAGTGGATGGAGCATTGGACTTAGAGTCAAGAAGACCTTAATTAAAATCCTGATTCAGATACTTAATAGCAACATCCCACTGTGTATAATGTCACTGACTTCAGTTTTTTCACCTGTAAAATGAGAGTGTTGGATTCAATGATCTCTAAGGTTCCTTCTAGTTCTGAATCTATGACCCTAAAGCCTTTACTCCATTCTGAAAAACACAGGCAGGGATGATTATACCTGGATCTCCTCAAGTGTTCTACTTCCATCATCCCTTAAGTGTTCTACTTCCATCACCAAGACCTCTGAAATCTTATCTGATCCAAACATTCTGTGACAATCTCTCCCTGTACCTCATCCTCTTAAACCTATTTTGGCCCTAGAATTAAACAGTTCAGCTCTTCACTGTCTGTAATCTCTTGCCCCTTTGTCCTATTGCCACTTATGCCTTGCCAGTTTCTAACTCACCATCCACCTCCTACATACTTATTTACATGCTACTGGACAATGGTAGATGAGGTCACCCAACCCAATCATGCTGACTGAATCCACTGTGAATTGTATGTTCTCTAATCTCAATTGCTTCCATAAAGCAATCTTTATCTCTTTTAGACTAATACATCAAACTTTTCCATCCATCTCAGAAGAGGATAATATTTAATACTCAGGAAAACAAAAGACATATACTGTGAGATCCCTCTCACCCCTTCTTACATCCATTTGACATCATCTTCCAATAACCTCCTTTACTCTAGTATCTGATAAAAATAAAAAGTGGCCTTTCTCCTTGCCAAAGTCAACACTTCTACTTCTTCGATTGACTCTGTCCTCTTCTATTTTGTCTAGCAGGATGCTCCTGAAAATCTCATCTTTCCCTGTGGATCTTCAATTTCTTCCTGCTAACTTTCTTTTTTCCTATTGCCAGCAAAAGTGTCTAGGTCTCTCGAATTCCTGAAAAACAAAAACACCTTAACTTGACCCTACCATCACTGTTGTCAAGCTATTGTCCTGTATCTCTCCTCCCTTTCACATTCAAACTCCTAGAAAAAGCTCTCAACACTCTCTTATTTCCATTTCTTTTTCTCTCACTCCCCAACCCCTTGCATTTTAGCTTTTTACCTCCTTAGTCAACTGAAACTGCCTTCTTCATGGCGGCCAATGATTTAATTGCCATATCCAGAGGCTTTTTCTCATTCCTTGTCATTATACTGCTGACCACCTTTTCCTCCTATATATTCCCTTCTCCCTGGGATTTCACGACATTGCTCACTCTTAGGTCTCTTGCTTCTTATCAGACTGTACCTTCTCAGTCTCTTTTCCTGGATCTTCATCTCTCTCTCTCTCTCTATCTCTGTCTCTGTCTCTGTCTCTCTGTCTCTCTCTGTCTCTCTGTCTCTCTGTCTCTCT
>NW_027185735.1:16347700-16374824 GCF_028583685.1 Petaurus breviceps papuanus | reverse complement strand
TCTCTCTCTCTCTCTGTCTCTCTCTCTCTCTCTCTCTCTCTCTCTCTCTCTCTCTGTCTCTCTCTCTCTTTCTCTGTGTGTGTGTGTGTGTCTCTCTCATAGATATACATGATCACCCTTTACCTGTGGGTGTACAACACATCTCTATCCTGGACCTTCTTTTCTCTATATAAACCTTCTATAATCTTACACCTTACACGCACACACACACACACACACACACACACACACACACATACACACACACACCATACCACATCACACCACACCACACCACACCACCAATAACATCTGCCATCCAGTAACACTGTCCTCCTTGCTAGTCCTCGAACAAGACTATTTACTCTTACTTTACTTGGCTCCATTTTCATTGGCTGTCTCCCATGCCCAGAATGCTCTCCCTTCTCACCTCTGCTTCCTGGCTAACCTGGCTTCCTTCAAGTCCCACCTAAACTGCCCCTTTCTGCAGAAAGCCTTTGCCTATCCTCGATTCTGTGAGCTGCCCTCTGTCGTATGTTTCCTATATTCAGCTTATCTGTACATGTGCATCCACAGGTTATCTCCTGTAGACTGGGAACGCCTCAAGTTCAAGGACTGCCCTTTGCTTCTCTTTATGTCCCCTGAACTTAGCACAGACATGGTACATTGTAGGTTAGGCATTTAATAAATATTGATTGACTGACTGACCCCATTAGCTTCCATGGACTCCATTATCTAAGCCATCTATGCAGACCCTAGTTTCTTTCTACATTTCCATCCTTCCTGGTCCAAAATAACTCCTTTTATTATTAGGGGCAGCTGGTTGAATTAGCCTAGAGTCAGAAAGACCTGAATTCAGATCCAGTTTTAGACACTTACTAGTTGTGTGATGCTGGGTAAGTCTTTTTGCCTCCATTTGCCTCCATGCAAAATGGGCATAATAATAGCACCTACCTACCGGATTGATTGTGAGGATCAAATGAGATAATTGTAAAGTGCTTAGCACAGTACCTGAAACATAATAAACACTATATAAAAATTAGCTACTATTATTATTATTATTTTGCTCTATCCTAACTTCCCTTTTTGTCCCAGGGCACCACAATCTTTCTAGACTCACAGTTCTTCATTCTCCTTCACTCCACACATCTGCAGTTGCTAAGTCTTATCAATTCGGCTTCACAGCATCTTTTCTCTCTACTCACACAGCTGTCATCCCAGTTCAGGTCCTTGTGACCTTGTGACTTGCCTGCACTACTGCTATAATGTCCTAATTGGTCACCCTGCCTCACATCTCTACCTTCTCCTCTTCATCCTGCACACAGCTGTCAGTGATATTCCTAGAGCAGAAGTCTGACTTTGTCAATTTCTTGCTCAATAAACTCTGGTGACTTCCAATTACCCCTAGGATCAAAAGCAAATTTCTGTTCAGCATTTAAAGACCTTCACCAATTCAATCCTACCTACTTTTCCTGTTCTTGTTGTTTTTATGTTCCACGCTCTCCATTCCAATAAAATTGGTCTCTATATCTATTTACTCTTACTTGTATATGGCAGCCTATAGCTAGCCTCCCTGCCTTTGTACTGGTTATTTCCCACGCCTGAAATGGTCTCCTTCCTCACCTCCACCTCTTAGGGCATCTCACTTCAAGTTTCTCCTCATAAAGGAAGCTGTTGTTGACCCCCCCCCCATCTCTATTTCCCCCAGCTTACTTTGTATATATTATATATATATACATATAATGTATATTATATATATATAAAATATATATTTGCATATAAATGTTGCTCCTCCCAATTTAATGTATGCTCCTTGAAGGCAGGGAATGTTTGTTTATGTCTCCATCTTCTCAGCATGTGGTGGTGTTTGATAAAGGTTTATTGAATGAACAAATGAATTCCCACTGGCCTTTGAAGTCTCTTGAGACAGGGTCTTCCTAGAGTTACTGGGCTGAATTCAGGTCAACAAGGATGCATTCAGGCACTGTAACAGCAAATAAAACCAAGACAGCCAGCATAATAAAACTTTTCTCTTGGGCTTTGCAATCTCAAAACAGAGCTAAGACTTGAATACAGATATGCAGCAACAGCCTTCATAAGGCTAACAATGGAACTAACAAATATAAATTGGACCCAGGAATGTAATCCTCATGCAATTCACAGTAGAGAAGCATTTCCAAGCTTCGGAGCAATAGCAGCAGGTCATCATCTCACAGAATAGTGAAAGAGACAGCACTTGAATGTTCCCCTCCCCCACCTCCCACACACCTCAACTGCCAGGCACCAGAATTTAAAGTGGTATAAATGGCTCATTTTCACACTTTTAACTATTTTGACTCAGTTTTGTTAAAACAGAAATGACCTTGAAAGGCTCCCTAGAATATCCAATACTCATATTGGGATGGTTATAGGTGTTTTTGCTTTTTTTGTAGTGGACTTTTATTTTAAAACCCACTGTTTAAGAAGAACCAAGTCCCAAATCCACCAGACTCTTGAAGCTTAGCAGTGTATAGATGAAGCAGAAACATTCTACAAAGTCAGGTAAAATTGTCAGAGTTCCATCCCATCCCAGCCTAAATGGGACTGAGTCTTTCTACTGACATCCCTTCTGATTAGTAATTACCTTCCCCACTTAGTCTTTACATATAGCATTACCTTGTTTATTCCTGTATGGTACTTATGATGAGATATTGTGCTGTCATTCAGTCATTTTAGTCATGTCCAGCTAAAATATTGCACATGATAATTAAGTTTATGTTTCCTCATTCTACTAATCTGTAAGTTCCTCAAGGACAGGAACCATGTGTTATTCAAACTCTCTTTCCCCTAGTGTTTATTACAAAACTCTGAATATGATAATGGGTGATTATTCGGTTATCCACTAACTAATAAACATTCTATTATGTCATTTTAGTGGATGGATGATTAGCAAATATCATTTTTAAAATTGTTATATGTGGTGTCTTAGTGTACAGGGCTCTGGGCTCTCAGAAATCTTTGGCCCATAGATGGTGAACTCCTTGAGGGCAGGGACTGCCTTTTGCCTCTTTTTGTATCCCTAACACTCAGCATAGTGCCTAGCAGATAATAATAAAATACATAATAAATGTTTATTTACTGACTTACTTCCAAATGTGTGAAAATTGCCTTTCTTTTTCCATGTATTTAGTCCTTCCTCATGTAGATAGCTTAACTTTATCCTTCCCAGATTTCTTTTTTTTTTATCAAATGCTTTATTAACTTCTAGTTCACATCATCCATTTCCACAAGAGTTTGAGTTACACATTTTCTCCCCATTTTTCTCCCTACCCACCACCCCAAAGTAGCAATCCCACTTAGTATCCCCTCATCCAATCTACACTCTCCCATATTTTCTCCCATACCCCCTCCAACTTTTGGGTAGGGCACAGTAGATCTCTGTCCCAGTGCCTGTATATCTTATTTCCCAGTTACATGTAAAATAATATTAATAATAGTATATATATGATGTACGTATGTATGTAAACATTTTATTTTAAAACTTTGAATTCCAGATTCATTCCCTTTCCTTCCTTGTCACCCACCCTTACTGGGAAGATAAGCAATTCAATATAGGTTGTACATGTGTAGCTATGCAAAACATTTCCATAGTGGATATATTGTAAAAGACTGACTATATTTCCCTCCCTCCTATCCCACCTCCCACTTGTTCTATTCTCTACTTTGATCCTGTCCCTTTTCAAAAGTGGATGCTTCCAACTTCCCTCCCCCCCCCAGCCTGCCCTCCCTTCCATCATTCCCCCTCTCATCCCCTTCCCCCTTACTCTCCTGGAGGGTGAGATACCCTATTTAGTGTGTATGTCATTCCCTCCCTAAGCCAAATTCAATGAGAATAAGGTTGACCCATTCCCTTTTGCCTTACTGTTCTTCCCCTCCATTGTAACCATTTTCCCTTGCCTCTTCTATGTAAGACAGTTTGCCCCATTCTTTCTCTCCCCATCTCCTCTCATTATATTCCTCTCTCACCTCTTAATTTCACCTTTTAAGTATCATCCCTTCCTATTAAATTGGTCCTGTGCCTTCTATGTATACCTGTACACATATATACACCTTAGTTAGATTTCAATGAAATTTGACAAACATGTCTGATTTGGCTAACTGTTTAGTATCCTTAAGGTCAACACACCTCAAGGGATTAGTTTTGCTTATCTGTTTCTGTAAAAACCAGGAGGAACACAGGAGCACTACACAAGAAGAGAAATAGACAGAGAATGTATACGTGTCATATATACACACATACATATAAGGGCATGCTTCTTCCAGACTAGCAAATTTGCAGACTGTTAAGGGTCAAGAGACAATGAGGCATAATGTCTCACTCAGAATGCATTTACATTTTATAGATAGTGAGCCCCTTTTCAAATGTGAATCCATCAGGGACGGCCAGGTAGCACAGCGAGTAAGAGCACCGGCTCCAGTGTTGAGAAGACCTGGAGATCGAATCCCGGGTTCAGACACTTAGCACCCACCCAGAAACACCTGGCCGTGTAACCTTGAGCAAGTTACTTAACCCCAATTGCTTCGGGGCGGCCAGGTGGCTCAGCGAGTAAGAGCACCGGCTCCACTGTCAGGATGACCTGGATCAAATCCAGGCTCAGATACTCAGCACCACACCCAGAAATAATAACTGGCCGTGTAACCTTGAGCAAGTTAGTTAACCCCAATTTCTTTAAAAAAAAATGTGAATCCATCATTCTTCACCTAGAAGATATGAGGTGTGGGGAATTCATTTGCATTTGAAAAGACCAGTAAACATGATGAACCCAACCCCAAATCATAGATTACCTCAGTACATTTTCCCCAGCCACTCATTTGCAAAAGAACAAAAAGCCCAGAGATTTTTGTTGAATTAGGCAAATGGTCATTGCCTGGCTATGTCTTAGCCTAAACATTAAGGAAATGTACTGAACGATCACCATAAGTTAGGGTAAGGTCTCTCACCTAAAGGATCAAGCCCTGAAGAATCGTCAAAAGGAAAGGCTAAAAGTCTGCTCTCCCACCTCCTGCTTATGAGGTGACAAGCCTCAAAGCTGAGGTCCTAAAGGAGCAGAACTAGAAAGTTTTCTGTAAGTCCCAGGTTTGCAGCTAAGTCTGAAACTGGAAGTGGTAAAGATTTCAGCTACTCATAGAGGAGCAGGCCCAGGGAGTCTAATGAATAAATGTGAGCAACAGAGAGTCTGTGAAGAGCAACCTAGCAGGAAAACTAGACCTTATAAAGAGCAAGACCAGCTGAGAAATCCATCCACACCCAAGAGTGAGCTCCATAAAGGTTCTAAGAAGGCACTCTCAAGGGCATTGAGAATTACAAGTTGCTTTGGACACATTTGTTTACTACACACGTGTCTTAATGCCATTGCATTTTAAATTTGTGCCTGCTCTCCCCAAAGACAGTATATATTTGTGGACAAGAATGCCCCAGGGTTACGAAAGGGAAGAATGTTTTATAATGACTGGTCTATTATGTCATTTAAATAAATGTCTTTGCTAAGAGTTATCTGAGTCTACTGGGTAATTGCATCAATAGAGGCTTGTGAACTATGGTTTTAAAATGGTGGTAACACAGGATGTGCAATCTTGAAGTCTGAATGTAATTACCCGCTCAAAGGACCTGAGTGGGAGTGCAAACTGGAGGAGAAGGTCTATGTATACACTCTTTATTATAGAGATATCATGTCATCGTCATGTTAATGTAATCAATTTGTGGTTTTTGGAAACAAGATTGAGGATTTTTTTTTTTAAGCTCCAAACACTAGATAATTAACTCAAGGACATGTTCCAAGAAAAATAAAAGAATTCAAAAGAGTAATCTTCCACTTGAAAGACTCTGGTCTCTATTAATTATAACTTCTTATTCATTGTGATTAATGATTGCCAGTATGACATTTAGAAAGTTTAAGAATAACAAGAGGGAATGTGTCCTTGTGATCAAGTCTATCACTTCCCTAGGAAAGTTTTGGAGCTTTCTCTCTGAAATCATTTAAAACTAGTCCTGACTTAGCTTGGAAAAACATGCTGGAATGAACAATAGCCCTCTAGGGAGAGATTCTGGATGACCTAATTAGTGTCTTCCATCTCTGAGTAGTGTGATGATCGACAGCTCTGCTAATGATGATGACAATGTCTGCAATAACAAATGTAGACAATCAAAACGGGAACAGTACCTTAAAACAAAATGACAGTCACCAACTTGATAGAGAAGAAGCCATTGCATACTTAGTGATCAGATATTCTCAGGCAGGAAATATATTCTTCTGTATTCGTTCATTAGACTCATTTTGATCAAGAAATCATTAGATCATTAGATCAGGGGCGGCCAGGTAGCACAGCGAGTAAGAGCTCCAGTGTTGGGATGACCTGGAGATCGAATCCTGGGCTCAGACACTTAGCACCACACCCAGAAATAACTGGCCATGTAACCTTGAGCAAGTTACTTAACCCTGATTGCTTTAAAAAAAAAAAAAAAGAAATCATTAGGTCATCTGAATGACCTAACAAGTTTAGAGAGTAGGACTAGGAGTAAACCTGGGCAATTCAGTGAGGTTAAAGGATAAAACCTTTGGGACTTATGTAGGTGCAACATCTTAGCTGATCACATTTCCTTGATGGGAATGGGGAGTTCTCTAAGTCTGGTTTGTTATTCGCTCCATTCCTACCCCTCTCAGGATAATTAATTCAGGCCTAGCTTGAAGTTGAAGGGTGGGAGTAGGGATGGAGGTTGCAAACAAGAGAGGCAGAAAAATTATTTGATTGGACCAAGGCTATTGTAGATTTGAACCCTACTTTGGGACTAAAGCTAAGCAGAAGGAAGATAGTTTGTATATGAACCAGTTGGGAGAAGAAACATGCAAAGAGAACTGAAAAGGCTATGGGGTGGTATTGGGAAATAGGGGAAATACCTAGGAGAGGAATGAAACATGGCCAACCTAGACCTATCCCCAAAATGCAGGCCCTGAGAGGGGCCTGAGAAGACCTCACCTCCTAGGTAAGAAGGGAGCAGAGAGAGAAGTTCCAAGACGAGAGGCCAGGTGAGTCAGAAGCAGATCTTAGAAGCAATGGTGGAAACTTTCAGAAAACCACATGGTGCAAGAAGTGATAGCAGACAGTAGCAGTCAGTGATGGAATAGAGGGAGCTCTTAGGCCCAGCCTCCTGAAAGAGCAACAGGAGTTCCTGGAACAGTGTTCTGGGACAAAAGAGGAGCAAACACATGGCTACAAAGCTAAGGGAGCGGCAGAAGACAGAGCCAAAGCATACAGGTAGGCGCCAATCTGTACTTTGCACTCCTGTTATATGAGTCACTCATATGATGCAACTCTTTTGGGAAGAGAATTGCCTATATAGAAATCCTAAGTCCAAAATTCTCCTGTGATGCATCATCACCCTCCTCCTTATCAAGATTCTACTATTAATTTAAAAGACTGTAAATTCTCAGGAACATTGCCAGGAAGTGAAGAGTTGACTTATTGACTCCCAATTGCATCTATATTCCAGGGAGTCTAGGGTACAGTAAGAGTGTAATGAAATGTATGGGACACTAGTGGGAATTATAGGACTCACCAGAGCGGGGGGGAGGGAGGGGTTCACCTTGATCATTTATGTGCTGCTATGAGTCTGTTTGTTTTTTTGTTTGTTTTTGCGTTCTTTCTGTGGTCTGTCCTGATTCCAGTATATACTGTTAGCTTGAGCTCCTATGGGAGCTGAAGACCTTCTAATCCAAACCATAGAAAAACTAAGCACAGGCTATATATTCCAATATACCCAGTGGGGACAAAATAAGCCACATTCTGAGGTTCTCAGGAAAAGACCTGTAGATGTACACAAGTAAAAGAAGACTTTTGAGGAATCCCCAAGATTGAGCTTATGTGAGCCCAGAGTTTGGAGTTCTATATGACAAGTTATAAAAATATAACACATGTTGTTATAGAGTATAAAGAGCATGTTTGTAGAGTTCAGAAGAAAACATCTTCCCTATGGGCCCTAAAGATTTATTTATGTTTATTTATTATATTTGTCTATCTTTATATGTAATTTATTTATCATTATTTATTATAATATGCTACCCTTCTGGGGTGCCTTTTCCAAAGGGTTATAGGCAGGAAGAAATTACCTATACCTACCCTGATACCACCATAGAATGAGCTATATGACAGGGATGCTTAACTTTGTGTGTGTGTCATAGACTCTTTGGCAATCTGACAGACCCTATGGATTCTTTCTCAGAAATATTCATTTAAAAATACGTAGCACAACAAAGAAAAACAATTATATTGAAATGCAGTTATCAAAATATTTTTAAAACTAGTTCACAGACCCCAGGTTAAAAATCCCTGCTCTCTATATCAAACTATTTGGGACATCATATTATATCCAGATTGGTTGGGACCCAACACTATCCACATGGACTAGGGGTACCCTTATCTAGTTACCTGTAGATATTCTTGCCCTTCCCCATTTACCTTCTTCCTCCCTATTGTCACCCCTACTTTGTTAGCTATTAGGCTATATAAAGTGAATTAGACATGAGAAAAAATGAGACATAAAGAGGTATTGATCTATGCAGAGTCGTAAAGACATTTCCTGTTATATGCTCTTCTCAGACCTTGTACATGGCATATGATCTTTACTGGGTGTATAACTGATTGATCAATCCATTTCTCTTCCTTTCTAAAAGTCCTGGCTCAAAATTTACCTCGTCTAAAAAGCTTTCCCAAGTTAATCCTACTCACTCTGAGCATTCTTTAACTTTGCATCTTCCTTTCCCTCTCTTTATGTTTTATTATTTGACAGTTTCTTGTACAAGGATTTAGCAAATATTAATTCTTTCCATGTGAATTATACTAGATGGATTCCCAATGTTAATATTCTCAAATTTGTTTAACAGTGTTTTGTATATCTAAGTGGACTGTATGATCCTTAACAGTAGATATCATGTCTTTTATTCTTTTTAAAAATCTCTTCCTTCTCAGACTTCCTTAGTTTGATGGTAAAAGTTTAATCATTTTTCTCACTCTAGGATGGATTTATTGCTCTGCTACAGACTCATGTAGCAAATAAGGACAAGTCCCTAAACCTTTCCATGTGCCTCTGTGCCTCATGGGGCAAAGGCCTCCATTGGAAAGTAGAGAGAATATACTACACAGAAACATGTCATGTCTCTCTTACAGTTGATATAGCCCCATATTTTTATGTCCTTTCTCCCACCCCCATCATAGAATCTGTCACCAATCCTCTGTGCTTGAGTAAGGCATGGCAGGGAAATGAAAGAAGGGGCCAAAAGACTCAGCCTCTCTGAAGATTTTTCTTTATTATTTTCAAACACCAGCTTCACAAAGGAGAGAGTGACAGGCCAGGGACTGCAGTAATTAGATTTCCTAGAATTAACTAACACATTCCATGCTGAGAAGCTCAGGGTAGGCAATGTATTCTCTAACTCATCAGCATTAATTAACGGCCATTTTATTACACCTGACCCATTTATGGCAGTAAATCCCGGGTTGCCCCCTGATAGACAGAACACCTGGGCCTTCTTAAAGGGATCTCAAGCTCTCAGCCAAATGCATCTACCCTCTGTATATATTACATCCTCCTCCCTTTCTGACTTCACTGACTGAAGAAGAAATCCAGGGTCTATCACTTACATAAAAAGAAGAAGACAAAGAATTACAAGGGCTAATTTTCCTTTCTTCCATCCCCAACTAACACCCTCCTATATTAAATGAATTAACCTCAGCGCCCCTTGTCTTAGATGAGCTCAAGGTGAGTCATTCATTCAATGTTTCTCTTCTTTCCTCTTCCACATTCCCCATCACACAGCATTTTTCTAGTTTCTTTGCTTTATCATTATGTACTTTTCTAGAAGTCATTTATCATTCCTCCATTATTCCACTGTCACTTTCACAAGCAAAGAGAAAGATATAGTGGATGACTTCTTCTGCCTTGGCCTTTCAGTCTAATCTTCTAAAGTTAAACCAGAAGACTGTGTCCTGTACAGACCACATTTCCCCACTCATGTTTGATGCCATCAGGGTTCTATCTGTAGGGATGGATCTTCTTTGCTATCTCAGTTTTTCACAGGTTACCTCTCTTAACTTATAGGACCAGATTCCATTTCCCACCCACTCAAGAAATGATGAGTGATGACAAAGTGTTGCTAGATTTCATGCATAACTAGTAGAATGCCTAACATCAGTAGCAAAGCCTTTCCTGATTTTCAGCATCACCCATAAGGTGCTAGAGTCTACTATCACCAAATTGCACTTATTTTGGATATATAGTTATACTGTATATATATATATATGTGTGTGTGTGTGTGTGTGTGTGCATGTGTGTGTGTGTGTTTTGTGTCCCCCAATAGAATGTAAACTTCCTGAGGACAAGTTCTATTTCTTTTTGCCTTTGTATGTCTAAAACCTGGAAAATAGTCAGTGTATAATAAATACTTCTTGATTGATTAATTGAGCTATATCTTTAAACACTTGTCATTATATACTCCCAACACTTACCTGCCATCCAAGATCTGATTACTTTTCCTTTTAAAAAAAAGGCTTAAACATTTTTTTTCTCCCTGTTTATTCCCCCAACCCCACCAATTGAGAAGACAGAAAAAAAAAACAAATCTATTACAGGTATGTATATTCGTGTAAAACAAATTACTGCATTAGGAGGGATAGAGTGACAGAGAGAGAGAAGGAAAAAAAGAAAATTGGCTTTAATTTTACCCTCTATCACCTCTCTATATGAAGGTGAATAGTATGTTTCATTATGAATCCTTTGGAATAGTGGTGAGTCATTGTCTTGATCAGAGTTCCTATCTTTATAATGTTTCTGGTTTTGGTTCTCACTTCACTTTCCCTTAGTTCATACAAGTCTTCCTAAGTTTTTTCTGAAACTATTCCCTTCATCATTTCTTACTGCACAACAGTATTGCATCACATTAATGTACCATAACTTATTCAGTCAATCCCCAGTTGATCCCTGCAATTTCCAATTCTTTGTCACTACAAAAAGAACCACTACAAATAACTCTGTGAGTATGAGTCCTTTTCTTCTTTCATTGATCTCTTTGGGGTATAAGCCTAGTAAAAAATATCATTGGGATAAAGGACATGCACAGTATAATATATTTTGGGGCAAAGTTTCAACCTGCTTTCCAGAATAGCTGAACTAGTTCACACTTACATTGGTGTTCTTATTTTCCCACAGCCCACTTGGATTTGTCATTTTCCTTTTGTATCATCCCTGACCAGAGAAAATTATTATGGTGACAGTAAAGATCAAAACACAAATTCAGAAGAGGACAACAATCCCAAAATGCCTACATGTAAAGCCTCAAAGATAATTGTGAACTGGTCTCAGGCCCAAAGACTTATCAAATAAAAGAAGTAGAAGAAAAAGTTGGGAAAAGAAATGAGAGTTATGTGAGAGTATCAAAAAAGAGTCAACAGCTTGGTAAAAGAAGCACAAAAAATATAAAAAGACGTACAAAAATTCACTGAAGAAAAGAATTCTTTAAAAAGTAGAATGGGACAAATGGAAAAGGAAATACAAAAAGTAACTGAAGAAAACAATTTTTAAAAAATTAGAATTAGGCAAGTGGAAGCTAATGACTCTTGGAGAGACAACAAGAATCAATCAAACAAAATCAAAATGAAAAAAATAGAAGAAAATGTAAAATGCCTCATTGGAAAAGCACCAGACCTAGAAAACAGATTCAGAAAAGATAAATTTAAGAATTATTGTTCTACCTGAAACCCATAATCAAGAAAAGAGCCTGGACAGAAATTATCGAGGAAAATTGTCCTGATAGCGTAGAAACCAGAGGGTAAAATAATAATTGAAAAAATTCATCAATAACTTCCTTTTTTGCAATTTTGGAGGGGGAAAGGCAGGGCAATTGGGGTTTAGTGACTTGCCCAAGGTCACATGGCTAGTAAGTGTTGTGTCTGAGGTCACATTTGAACTCAGGCCCTCCTGATTTCAGGACTGGGGCTCTCTTTACTGAGCCACCTAGCCACCCCCGTCAATCATTTCCTGAAAGAGATCCCCAAATGAAAACTCCCATGAATAACCAAATTCTAGAATTCTCAGCTGAAGGAGAAAATACTGCAAGCAACCAGAAAGAAATAATTCAAATGCTGAGGAGTCACAGTCAGGATTACACAGGATTTAGCAGTTTTTATATTAAAGGATTGGAGGAATTAGAATATGACATTCTGGAAGGCAAAGGAGCTTAAATTGCAACCAAGAATCAACTACCCAGAAAAACTGAGCATAACCTTTCGGGGGGGAAACAGACATTCGATGAAATAGGATACTTTGAAACATCCCTGGTGAAAAGACCAGAACTGAACAGAAAATTCCATTTTCAAATACAAGACTAAGAAGAAGAATAAAAAGGTGTAGCGGCAAGCATCCCAAGCATCCTCAGGGTTTGCTGCCAATACAGGTTCTTGGACCTGCTTTGATAAAGGAAAGCAACTCAAAATGGGTTAACAAGCTTACTTTAATCAGTCAAACATGTATCATTTACCTAGTTCAGGGGAAAGAGGTCAGCACCCCAAACTTCAGAATATACAGACAGAATTATCAAGACAGAAACAGATCAAGTAGACAGATTTCCAAACTGTCCAACCATTACATCTATAACAAACAACATCTGGGTTTCAAAGCCGGGGGGCTCTGGACAATGGCTTTCCAGAGTTTCATCTGATCAAATCACAGAACACTTCTCAAAGTGAGCCTGTACTGTAATGCCAAAAGAAAGGCAACTTCCCAAGGTTCAGAATACCAGCATAGGTGCTCTCCATTTTATTCAGTGACCAACCAAGAACAGAGAAGATCAAAACATGACATCATTCCAAATACAGCATTTACTAAGTGTGATTAAATAATCTCCAAGGACTACCCCACCCCAGGACCTTCCAATCATTCAATCAATTACAAAGTCCCTGGTCTAAATACTTCTCCACTCCTAGGCTATACCTTCATTTAGTCCACCACAAAGCCCCTCTTCTCAAATGGAGATTAGTTTCCAAACATAAGTAAAGTACCTTCATTTGTCAATCACAGAGCACAAAAAGGTCAAAAGTTCCCCACCCCTGGATCACAATTGAATCTACCCCAGAGTTACATCAAGTCCAAGCACAGCACTTAATACCCAAATGGAGGTCTTTTCTTCATCTTGACAAGAGGCAAGTTCTCAGCAATCTTAGTTCCTGGGGAGACAAGGCTTAGCAAGGCCACAAGATAAATTGCCAGTCTCTTCATTAATTCATCCTCTGTCTGTAGAACAGTCCTAGAACCCCTGAAAACATTAACAAAACCCTCTCCTAGGATTTCTGTAAACATACAACAAGAAAATCCTTCTTCAGGGCTTCTGAACCAACAGAAAGGTTCCCAGACCCCTGCAACAACAGCACTGTCCTTCACCAGTGGACAGTATTCACTCTGTCTGCAGGACAGTCTCCAGACTCCTGCAACAACAGCACTGTCCTTCACCAGTGGACAGTATTCACTCTCTGTCTGCAGGACAGTCTCAGGGCTTCTTAACCAAAAGCCAGGTTCCAGGACTTCTTCAACAACAGGACTATCTTTCACCAGTGGACAAATCTGGCAAAACAACATAAAAACAGACAGACAAAGTACCAGCAAAACAGCCATGTCTCCTCAGTCCTTGGCAGCTCAGGGGGCAGGTCTCAAAAGTCCAGGGCAATTCAAAGCGGCCACCAGCAATTCTCTTAGTCTCTCTCTCGGCCTCCACGTGGGTGCTGCTTCCAAAAAGTTCTTCTGCCTCTCTCTTGTCTCTCCAAATCTATGTCACCAGCTCCTCCCAGTTCAGGACTCTCTTTTCACATCAACAAGTCCATCCCACAGGTGGGATTAACAAGCTCTGGGTTTTAACACAATCAATTTGAAAACCAAGCCAATACAGGGGAATCTTTAATTGCCATTACTATCACAGAGCCCCAAAACAAAGCTACACATCAGGGCTTATATAGCCTTCTCCTGGCTCAGAGAATGTAACAACCTTATTGACTCACTGGCCAATCAAGAAGTATCTATTAAAAAACAAGCCTCCCACCCCAGGCTCCAGGTGCACTCTAGCCTAGGGGCAGGCAAGATCTTTAAATTTGCATTTCCATTACAAAAGGTAAATGGGAAAGAAAAAATATAAGTTATTCAATAGAGTTAAACTGCTTACATCCCTACACAGGAAGATGATACTTGTATCTCTTAAGAACTGTCCTTTGAGGGCAATTAGATTTAGACAAAGGGTGAGTTTGATGGATTGACACTAAAAAAAAAATGAAAGGGTGAGAAAGAGGATTGCACTGGGAGAAGGGTGAAAGGAGAAGCAGAACGGGGTAAATTTTATCATATGAAGATTCATGAACGACCTATTACAGTGAAGGGAAGGAAGGGGGCGGGGTTGAGAATTGTTTGAACCTTACTATCATTGGATTTGGTACAAAGAGGGAATCACATACACACTCAGGAGGGTGTAGAAATCTATCTTACTCTATAGGAAAGTAGGAGGATAAGAGGATTAGAAAAGGTGGGGGCACTGATTGAGGGAGGTGGTGGTCAGAAGTAAATAACTGGTGAGGGAGAAGAGAGTGAAAGGAGACAGAAAGAAAAGTATAAACAGGCAGAGATAAGATAGAGGGAAATGCAGAGTAATTAAAAATGGGAATGGGAATGAAAAGAACTTTCCCTTATAAATTTGACTCAGTTCCCTCTATATCTTAGCAATGAAACCTTTATCAGGGAGCTTGCTGAAAATACTTCCCCAGTTTCCTGGTTTTCTTCTTATTTTAACTACATTGATCTTAATTGTGTAAAAACTTTTAAATTTTATATAATTAAAATCTTCCACTTCACCTTCCAGAAATTTCCCTATGTCTTATCTGGCAATTAATTCTACACAAAAATTTGACGGATCATGTCTTTCGTGATATAAGTTGCTTATGATATCACCCTTTATGTTTAAATCATGCACCCATTTTGAGCTTATCTTGATGTGTGTATATGTGTATATATATATAGAAATATAGATATAGATAGTGAGAAATTATGCCTAGTTACTGCCAAACTGCTTTCCAGTATACCCAATGGTTTTTGCTGAATACTGAGTTCTTGTCCCATTAACTAGAATCTTTGGATTTATCAAAGTCTAGGTTACTGCCTTCATTTGCTTCTGTATATGGTGTGCCTAATCTGTTCTGCTGATCAACCACTCTATTTCTTACCCCATACCAAATGGTTTTGATGATTACCATTTTGTAGTATAATTTTTTGTTTTTTTTATCAAATGCTTTATTAACTTTTAGTTTATATCATTCATTTCTGCAAGATTTTGAGTTACAAATTTTCTCCCCATTTTTCCCCTCCCCACCACCCAAAAATAACGATCCCACTGGATATCCCCTCCTCCAATCTGCTGTTGCCCGTATCTTGTCCCATACCCCCTCCAACTTTCGAGTAGGCATAGGATCTCTATGCCCCAGTGCCTGTACATCTTATTTCCCAGTTACATGTAAAATAATATTGATAATCTTTCCCTTCCTCCCTTGTCACTCACCCTTACTGGGAAGATAAGCAATTCAATATAGGTTGTACATGTGTAGCTATGCAAAACATTTCCATAGTGGATATATTGTAAAAGACTGACTATATTTCCCTCCCTCCTATCCCACCTCCCACTTGTTCTATTCTCTGCTTTGATCCTGTCCCTTTTCAAAAGTGGGTGCTTCCAACTTCCCTCCCTCCCCCAGCTTGCCCTCCCTTCCATCATTCCCCCTCTCATTCCCTTCCCCCTTACTCTCCTGGAGGGTGAGATACCCTATTTAGTGTGTATGTCATTCCCTCCCTAAGCCAAATTCAATGAGAATAAGGTTGACCCATTCCCTTTTGCCTTACTGTTCTTCCCCTCCATTGTAGCCATTTTCCCTTGCCTCTTCTATGTAAGACAGTTTGCCCCATTCTTTCTCTCCCCATCTCTTCTCATTATATTCCTCTCTCACCTCTTAATTTCACCTTTTAAGTATCATCCCTTCCCATTAAATTGGTCCTGTGTCCTCTATCTATGTATACCTGTACACATATATAC
The DNA here is from genome assembly GCF_028583685.1 of Petaurus breviceps papuanus. Lineage (NCBI taxonomy): Eukaryota > Metazoa > Chordata > Mammalia > Diprotodontia > Petauridae > Petaurus > Petaurus breviceps. Next base: position 16,358,700 of record NW_027185735.1, on the reverse strand, counting down.
ACACATTCACATGTTTTCATACGCCCATATACCCTCCTATGTAGACATATATGTATGTGTGTATATACACATTTCTATTCCCTTCAATTATTCTCATACTGAAAAAAGTTTCATAAGTTACAATTATTGTTTTTCCATGTAAGAATGTAAATAGTTCAATTTTGATAAGTTCCTTATGATTTATTTTACCTGTTTACCTTCTCATGCTTCTCTTGCTTCTTTTATCTGAATGTCAAATTTTCTATTCAGCTCTGGTTTTTTCATCAAGAATGCTTGAAAGTCTTCTATTCCACTGAATGACCATATTTTCCCCTGAAACATCATACTCAGTTTTTCTGGGTAGGTGATTCTTGGTTTTAATCCCAGTTCCTTTGACCTCCGGAATGTCATATTCCACGCCCTTCAATTCTTCTCAGTGTAGAAGCTGCCAGATCCTGTGTTATCCTGATTGTGTTTCCACAATATTCAAATTGCTTCTTCCTGGCTGCTTGTAATATTTTCTCCTTGATCTGGGAATTCCGGAAACTGGCTATAATATTCCTAGGAGTTTTCTCTTAGGTATCTTTTTCAAGAGGTGATCAGTGGATTCTTTCAACCTCTATTTTGTCCTCTGGTTCTAAAACATCAGGGCAATTTTCCTTGAGAATTTCTTGAAGGATGATTTCTAGATTCTTTTTTTGATCATGGCTTTTAGGAAGTCCAATAATTTTTAAATTAGCTCTCCTGGATCTATTTTCCAGGTCAGTGGTTTTTCCAAAGAGATATTTCATATTGCCTTCTATTCTTTCATTTGTTTGGATCTGTTTAATAGCATCTTGATTTCTCATAAAGTCACTAGCTTCCATTTGCTCCAATCTAATTCTGAAGGAATGATTCTCTTCAGTGAGCTCTTGAGATTCTTTTTCCATCTAGCAAATTCAGCTTTTTAAGGCATTCTTCTCTTCATTGGCTTTTTGAACCTCTTTTGCCATTTGAATTGGTCTATTTTTTAAGGTGTTATTTTCTTCAGTCAGGTTCAGACTGTCATTTCATAATTTCCTTGAATCATTCTCATTTCTCTTCCCAATTTTTCCTCTACTTCTCTTATTTGTTTTTCAAAATCCTTCTTAAGGTCCTCTATGGCCTGTAACTAGCTCGTATTTTTCTTGGAAGCTTTTGGTGCGGTAGTTCTTACTTCACTGTCTTCCTGCTCTTCCATGCTATGTTCCTTTTTGTCCCCAAAATAGGAGTGTAAAATTGGATTGCTCTGCTTGGTTTGCTTCCTTTGCCTGCTCATGTTGCCACAAAATTACTCGACTTTTGGGCTTTTTGCCACAGTAGGACTCTGCCACCACACAGGGGAGGTTCTTCCCAAATGCTGTGGTTTTCTCAGCTACCAAAGGTATTAGTTGGGTGCCCTCTCTGAAGCCTCCACATGCTCTGGCAAGCTGGTCACACACCCCAGGACCTCCACCCTAGACTGCAATCCAGATCCAAGCATGTTAAATCAAGAGCAATTACCCCTCATACTGGTCTCTTGGTCCCCCTACAATCTGCAGGCCAGGAGCTGAAGCTGCCACGTGGCAATGGCTGGCTGGGGCACCTCAGCAGCTTCTTGCCCTGGGGGTAAAGGCTGACTGCACTCCCAACTACTGGATCCCAAAATCCACACTACACTGACCTCTCACTTTGTCCTTAGCATCCACAGGTTGATAATTCTGGAAACCACCACAGCTGCTGGTGATCTGAAGTCCCTCTATCCAGTGGCTGGTCAGGCCACCCTGGGGCTAAAATCTCCAGCTCCTCCCAGGTGGGCTTAGCTCCCAAAGCACTGCACTGGCTGCTCCCTGCCAGCCTGCCAGGCTTTCCTCAGTGGTAGGTTAGCTTCTCTGTGTCATTTTGTGGGTTCTGTAGCTCCAAAGTTTGTTCAGAGTCACCTTTTACATGAACTGGAGGGGGTGGGAGCTGGAGCCCCATGGAGGTCCTGTTTCTACTCCACCATCTTGACTCCCTATAATTTGAGATCTAGCACTACTAGGTTCCCTTTTTTTAAACCACCTTTTCATTGATTCTCTTGACATTTTTTTTTGTTCCGACAGATGAATTTTATTATTTTTCTAGCTCTATAAAGTAATTCTTTGGTAGTTTTGTCATTTTTATTATATTGGCTTGGCCTACCCATGAACAATTGTTATTTCTCCAGTTCTGTAGCTCTGTCTTTATTTGTGTGGAGTGTTTTGTAATTGGTTTCACATAGTTTCTAAATGGGTCTTGGCAGGGAGACTCCCAAATGCACTCTCTAAATATAGTCTCTAGTTATTTTAAATGGAATTTCTATCTCTTCCTGCTGGGTTTTGTTGGTAATATGTAGAAATGTTATGATTTGTGTAAGTTTATTTTATATCCTGTGACTTTGCTGAAGTTAATTGTTTCAATTTGTTTTTTAGTTGACTCTCAAAGGCTTGCTGATAAACTATCATATCATTTGCAAAAAATGTAATACCTGTGCTTCCACTTTGGCTATGCTTATTCCTTCAATTTATTTTTCTTGTCTTATTGCTATAGCTTGCATTTCTAGTACAGTATTAAATAGTAAAGGTGAAAATGGACATCCTTGCTTTGTCTTTGATCTTAATGGAAAAGCTTCTATGTTATTCCCATTATAGATAAGACATGCTCTTGGATTTAGTAGATAGTAATTATCATTTTAATGAGGTCTCCATTTATTCCTTTACTTTCTAGTGTTTTTTTAACAGGAATAGATATTGTATTTTGTCCAAAGCCTTTTCTGAACTGTTGAAATAATCATATGATCTTGTTGGTTCTGTTACTAATATTTGTCTACTCTTCTTGCATTTTTCCTAATATTGAACCAGTCCTGCATTCCTAGCATAAATTCAACCTGGTTATTGTATATGATCTTTATGATATGTTGCTATAGTCTTCTTACTAATATTTTATTTAATTTATTTATAATTTTCTTTCTCTGTCTTGTCTCTTACTGGTTTAGGTATCAAGAATATATTTGTGTCAGAAAAGGAATTTCATGGAATCCGTAATTTACGTATTTTTTTTTCAAAAAGTTTACATGGCATTAAAACGAATTGTTCTTTAAATATTTAGTAGAATTCACTTGTAAGTCCAGCTTGTTCTGAAGTTTTTTTTTCCTTTGGGAGTTCATTATAGTTTATTCAATTTTCTTTTTTCTAAGATAGGGATATTGAAATACTCAATCCAATTGCTTAATAGCTAATCTCTTTTACTGGTTTTTTTTTTTAAGCCCGCTCCGCTATTTATTTATTAATTCATTTTTCTTTACATTCAATTTTGTTACTCTCTCCTTTGTTTATCAGGATTTCTATTTTGATGTTTAGTTGGGGTTTTAGTTTGTTAGTTTTCTAAGGTTCTTTTTTAGTTCTAGTTCTCTTTCCCATAAATTTTGGTTGTTGTCTTTTGTCATCTTTAATTAAATTATTGATTGTTCCTAGTATTTATTCTTTGACCCACTCATTCTTTAGGATTAAGGCATTTAGCTTCAAAATAATTTTTAATTTTTGCTTGAAAGACCCTTTATTGAATGTAATTTTTATTGTGTTATAGTCAATTCAAGGTGCATTTAATATTTCTGTTTTTCTAAACTTGTTTGAATGATTTTTATGCTGTAAGTCATAATCAATTTTTTAAGGTGTCAGCATAGCTAAAAAATAGATATACCACTTTCTATTCCCCTTCAATATCCTTCAAGGGTAAAGTATATCTAATTTTCTAAAATTCTATTTAGATCTTTAACTTCTTCCTTATTTATTTTTTGGCTTGATTTATCTAGGTCTGAGGGAGTAAATTGAGATGCCTCACTATAATATTTTTACCATTTCTTACCATAATGCATTTAACTTTTGCTTTAAGAATTTAGATGCTATGTCATTTAGTGTATTATGTTTAGTATTGATATTAATTCTTTATTAATGGTACCTTTTAGCAAAATGTAGTTTCCCTGCTAATTTAACTAGGTTTATTTTTGCTTTGAGATCATGAAAGTCATCCCTGACTCTTTTATTTCTTTTCTTTTTGGAGGGGGGAATGCAGGGCAATTGGGGTTAAATAACTTTCCCAAGGTCACATGGCTAGTAAGTGTTAAGTGTAAGAGGTCATATTTGAACTCAGGTCTTATTGACTTCAGGGCCAGTGCTCTATTCACTGTGCCACCTAGCTGCCCCTCTTTTATTTCATAATAAATCCTATGTCAGCCTTTTATTTTAATTCTATATCTATCTTTCTGTTTCATGTGTTTCTTCTAAACAACAAATTATTGGATTCTAAAACATTCTTCTCTCTTCTGCTTTATGGGTGAGTGTATCCCTTTCACATTCACATTTCATTAATTCTAATTGTGTTTACCTCAATCCTATTCTCTTATACTTATTCTTCCCTTTTCCCTCTGCCCCCTCTTTGTGAATTTATTTTGCTTCTGACTAATACCTCCCTTAATGTAGCCCCGTTCTTACTCCCTCACCTTTTCCCTTAACCTCTTTCCTTCCTATTTCCTGTTGAGTAAGATGTATTTCAGTACACAACTGTGTATGTGTGTTCTTCCCTCCTTTAACCAGTTCAAATGAAAGAGAGGCTCAAGTTTGGACTGCTTCCTCCATCCACTATCCCTCCTTTTTATATAAACCCCTGTTTGTAAATCTTATTTCTGTGAGATATTTTCCTTATTGTTCTTCTCCCTTCTTCCCCTTTCCAATGTATTCCTTTTACCCATCCATTCCATTCTTCTTTTGAGATCATCTAAATGCAATAGAATCATATCTAATACCTCTGTTTTCATAGGTTTCCTTATTCTGATCAGTTTTTTGACTGGTGGGATTCTAGCTCTCCAATTTTCTCTTGACCATCGAAATTTTCCTAATAATTTGAGTTGCCCCAATTTGAATAGATTGTTAGGGAGATATTGAACTTCACTGGCTCTAAAACTATTGTATTTAAGTGATAGTAAGGGTTTTTTTAAGTAAATTATTTTTAAAATACTTTAATACGATTTAAAATATTTTACTTACCTAAATGTTTAACTCTACTTCTCAACACAGTAAAAATAAATTTTATATTAGTTTAATTGTTTACATTCCCTGTAAACAATGATTTTCAATATGAGGCTAGAAAACTACTTGTCTGGGGTGTTGTGAAAGAGATTCAAATTTCAGGAGTTAAAATAGCTAATTTTGCAGGTTCCTTGCAATTCTAAGGTCCTATGGTAAACTACTGAGTCCCTTGTCTTGCCTTGACCACCAGGCTTCCAGACTTTTGGTTTGTACCAGATCCTGACACATAATCCACTTCAAATCCAGCTCATCCCATGATTCCCCAGTCTCTAGCCCAGTGGCCTTCTCATGCTAGCAACACTTCCATCTCTATAGCTTCACCCTATGATGGTCCCTTCATTCTCACAACCTCCATATGAGGAAGTACCCATGTAAGCCATGGTCACTTCAAACCCAGCTCATTCCATGACTTCCCACACTACTTACCAACTTTCCCAAAAGGGAGATTTTCCAGTTCCCTTTAATATAAGCTCTTTAAAGGCAGAAACTGCATTTCTTTTTGTTTGTATTTGTAGTCCCAACAACTAATATTGTACTTTGCACATAGCAAATACTTAATAAATGCCCTATCAATCTAGTTTAAGTGTCCTAGTTCTAAATTTATTATCCTCTGACCTGCCTGACCCTTGTCACTGGGACTTGGTCCCTTGCTGAATGTTATCCCTGAATGTTGCTCACAACCTAATATATACCACTACATGAACACCTAAGGAATTATCCAGAATTCGACCCTCTTGGTGGTCCAAAAAACTTTGCTCTTGGGCATTCATACTTATTCACCTACACCTTCTAGCTGAATTTCATCAGAGATATTTCTAATGATAGTTGAAGATTCCAAACAAACACTCACCAGAAAGTGAACTATGATCTCAACACTCAGCCATCTAGGTAGAAATTAGTTGAATTAAGCTCTATTTACATACATCTCTTTCTCTGCAGATAAGCACCTACTGTTTAATAACAGTTAGATCAGCCCAACCCAAGTTTAGTAAGCTAATCAGAGTTTCAAAATATTTTGAAAGTAGAGTCTTGAAATACAATATTAATTTATATCTGATCTGAAGGAAGTAAACAAACAATAAATCCATTAGACCCTCTAGAAGGAATAATACCTTAAGCTTTATCCCTTATTATCAGCTAATGTTTTAGTAGATATTGAAGCACTGGGAGGATGGGTTACAGGATAAACTATTGAGAAGTTAGGGCAAGATAAGGCAAATATTTTCCAGGGGAATAGGCATTCAATTAAGGAATCCTAAAGTATTACTTATTCATGGTCAGACTATGCCAATATGATAAAAAAAAAATAACAATATTATCTAAATTAACTTATGAATTTAGTGTCATAACAATCAAACTACGTAAGGGTATACTTTATAGAACTAGACAAAATAGTAGCAGAATTCATCCAGAAGAAAAAAGGATCAAGAATTTCAGGAGGAAAAAAAGGGAATACCTGACCTCAAGTTATCATCAAAACTATATGGTACTAGTTAAGAAATGGAAAAGTTGATCAATGTAACAGATTAAGTAAACTAGATCTAAGAGCAATTAAAAATAGTAGAATCATGTTTGATAAGCCTATGGTCACTATGGACAAATGGCGATTTCTTAACCAAATAAAGAGTAGAGATAATCATAACGAATAAAATGGATAATTTTGATTACACAGCACTGAAATACTTTTAACAAACAAAATCAAAACAACTAGAATTAGAAAAGAAAGAGTTAACTGGGGAAATAGTTTTGCAGCCAATTCCTCTGATAAAGTCTCATATAAGAGCAAGAGCTATTCTCTAATAGATAAATAGTAAAAGAATATAAATAAACACTTTTCAAAAGAAGAAGCATGAACTATAAATAACCACTCCAAGAAATCTGTCTAATAACTAATAAGAAGAGAAAAACAAATTGAAACTACTATGAGGTTCTACCTTGAGCCCATCATTTTGACAATGACAAAATAGGAAAATGACCATTGTTAGAGGAGATATGGAAAGATACAAAACACTGGTGTCTTATTAGTGCAACTGTGAATTGGTCTGGCCCTTCTGGAAAACTATTTGGAACTCTATCAAACAAACAAACAATAACCCAATACACCCAAAGGGGTCAAAGACAAAAGCAAGGCACTCATAAATACAAAAATATTTATAGACTTTCTTTTTTGTATTTGCAAAGAACTAAAAACAAAGTGGGTGCCTGTGGATTAATGGCTGAATAAATTTTCAGACTCTCAACAACTCTTCACTGGACTACTGCAACAGCCTTCTAATTGACCTTCCAGCCTTAAGTCTGTCTATTCCAATTTATCTTCCACTCAGTTGCCCACTTATCATCATAAAAATCAGCATCATCTATATTATACTTCAATTTTTTGCAAAGCACTATAGACATTGAATTTTATTTGAAATAAAATAAAGCTCTCAATAACCTGGTCCCCTCCTACTTTTCTAGTTTGCTTACAATTTACTTCCCTATAATCCAGAGATACTGGCCTACTTTCACTTCCTCAAACACACACTCCATCTCCTGAGAAGGAAAGAGAGAAAATCATATCAATAAGAACCTCTTTTAAATACACAGAAAAGAACAGAAGAAAATTCAAAAATGGGAACATAGGCAGGCAGGACAGCTTTGTTACTATCATGTTAAATTTAATATTCACTTTTAAAACAGTTCACAGCTTCATATATAATTCTCTTTTCTCTTATTCTTTGTAGAGTGAAATATCCAATGTTCACGTTTGTTAAATTGATCCTCTTCTATTGTTTTGTTGTTGTTGTTGTTGTTGTTTTTTAAGGAGTGGTGCAATCCTATAAGACTAGTATCAGGACTCCAAAATCTCAGAATGAGCTAAGTCTGAAAACAAAAACTAAGGACAATAAAAAGGGGAGTGGTGTGGTTAAAGCTATGGGAAAACTAGGAGAAAATCAAAGAAGGTACAGGACCACTGCTCAGGGAGAATGGAATGGAATGATGACAACTGACAAAAGAGAGAAGGAATAGCTACTAAATTCTGATTTTGTGTCTTTCCTCTATCAAGAAGAATGAATTTTGTACTAGAGATGAAAGAACAAAAGATGGGCTGACAGGTAGCAAGGAAATAGTAAGAGAGCACCTATCTGCCCTTAATTAATTCCAAGTTTTCTGGCCCACCTGAACTACATCCTCAGATACTGAAAGCACTGGCGCGTAGATGTGAATCTGGAGACCCTGTCAGTGATTCTTTGTTTTTTTTCCTTTTAAAGCAATTGGGGTTAAGTAACTTGCCCAAGGTTACATGGCCAGTTTTGTGTGTGTGGGTGTGGGTGTGGGTGTTAAGTGTCTGAGGCCTGAACTGATCCCCTGTCCTCCCTATGACTCTGGGGCCTGCATTCTTAGCACCACCTAGCCACCACCTAGCAGTGATTCTTGAAAAATTATGAGGAAAAAAGAGAGGTCCTGAAGGACAAATATAGTCCTGAATTGCAAAAAAGGAAAAAGAATAAAATATGTGGAGCCTGACTTTGATTCCTGGGGAAACTCTAGGATATATTATTAAAGAGGAGGTTAGCAAACATTTAGAAATAGAAACAGTGATCACAAAGGAGCAGTATGTATTCATCAAAAATCAATCTTGCCAGACTGACCTTACATTCTTTAAGATGAATTACCAAGCTAGTAGATGATGATAATGTTATAGATAACAGTTTACCTAGATTTTAGTGGAGCCTTTGGTGACATATTTCATACTATTGCGGAAAAGATGGAGGGATATGGACAAGACAATAATAAAATTAGATAGACTCAGTATTGAATGAATGGCAAGACTTAAAGAGTAGTCATTCATTGTTCAATGTCAGATTGAAATGTCTCTAGTGGGGTGTACTAAAGATCTATGCTCAGCCCTTTGCTATTCAACATTTTTGGCAATGACTTGGATAAAGGCATAGATGATATTTAGATGACTCAGTGGATAGAGTGCTGGGTTTGGAATCAGAAAGACTCCTCTTCCTGAGTTCAAATTCAGTCTCAGGCACTTACTAGCTGTGTGACCCTTGACAAGAAACTTCAGTTTCCTCATCTGTAAAATGAATTGGAGAAGGAAATAGCAAACCACTCCAGTATCTTTGCCAAGAAAACTGCAAATGGCATCATAAAGAATTGGACATGACCGGACAATAACAACAATAGATGGCATTCAGTAGAATGCAAGCTTCTTTGAATCAGGGATTGTTTCATTAGGATGACACAGGGCTGAGAGTCAGAAAAACATGAGTTCAAACCCAGTCTCAGAAACATACTAGTTGTGTGACTGTGACAAATCACTTAACTTCTATCTGCCTCAAGTATGAAATGGGAATAATAATAACATCTACCTCCCAGGGTTATTGTGCAGATTGAATGAGATATTTAGCACATACTTAGCACAATGCCTAGCACATAGTGGGTGCTTGAAAAAAATGTTTGTTTCCTTCCTTCTTTCTTCCTTTTGTAACCCTAGAGCTTAACACAATGTCTGTTACAAAGCAGGCATTTGAGGAATTGAATAACTGTCAAATCGGGGTCTAACACAAACCAGGGAGAGAAAGCCAACACATAAGATAATAGAGGCAGAATTCAAAAATATCTTGACTGGTCAGAAAATTAGACTGTTTTGAAGAAGATGAAATTTAACATCATAGACTTGGGTTCAAGAAATTGACCGCCCAAATACAAGGTGGGAAAGGCGTGGTTGGCCAACATCTTTTTTTTTTCCAAGTAGATTTGAGAGTTTTAATGAACAGTAAGCTCAGTTTGAGTCCACAACAATATTAAGGAAGCCATAAAAAGCTAATTTGATCTTGGACTACATTAAAAGAGTAGTCCAAAAATGAGGACATGATAGTCCCCTGCTCAGACTAGGTCTCGAATATTGTGTTTAGTTCTATATGCTAAATTTTAGTAAGGACATTGATAACTGGGAATGCATTCAGGGAAGGGTAACTAGAATGGTGAAAGGCCTCAAGTCATTTCCGTCTGAGAATCAATTAAAGAAACTAGGGAGATTTAGCCAGGAGAAGAGAAGATTTAGTAGAGGGCATGATAACTGTCTTTAAATACCTGAAAGGCTGTCACATAGAAGAAAGTTTTTTTTTTTTTTACCCCAGATGGCAAAAGTAGGAATAATGGATAGAAATTGCAAAGAGGAGATATGAGGTTTGCTATAAGGAAAATTTCCTAACAATTAGAGCTATTGGAGAGTACAAAGGGCTGCCATTGGCAATAATAGAGCCCCACTCCTTAGAGGTCTATAAGAAAAGACTCCACCTACCAGGTATTTTGTGCTGGGAATTCTATTTGGGATATGGGGTGAACTAAATGCTTTCTGAGATCTCTCCTGCCTATGAAATTCTGTGAAACATTGAAAAACCTTTAAAACCCCAAGAATCTTTCATTTCAGATACCATGACAGAAGTTGGGAGATATTTGGAAGCATGTGCCCTTCAAACTGCAGCACTACGCAGTGTCCTAGTCTACCTATTTATAAGATTGAACCAAAGAAGAAATGTACTTATGAAAAAAAATAACTTTCTACAGCAAGACCCATGTATAAAAAGTATGTAGCTCTATTGCCCTGTTTCCCAAACAGAATATCAGTATACATCAGCACATCATGAGAGGATGGATGTGTGTGTGTTCATAAAAGTCTCGTAATGTCAAATGAAAGTGAGTTGAGACAAATTACTTTTAAAAGACGATTTAGTTCTAAAAGACTTTATTAACTCAATTGTTTTAACTCTACTTTCCCACTAAAATAAAAATGTTTTAAATTACCTTGTTTTAAAACTTCAAACAAAAATTATTTCTTAAGCAAAATTAAACTTTTATCTATTTTTGAGTGGGTCCTCTCCACCAATCTATAAACAAATGAGTACAACATGGATGTAGGGTGGGTGA
>NW_027185735.1:16337238-16347690 GCF_028583685.1 Petaurus breviceps papuanus | reverse complement strand
ATTCAAATCAGGAGTCAAGAGTGTGTGTTTGTTCATGTGTGTGTGTGATGTAAATAGATGGTTAGAAACTGGGATCAGCCAAAATAAATGTGTGTTTGTGACCCTCTCCAAAACATTCGCATAAAACAATGAGTTCTGTCACCAATACTGTAGTACTGAAGCAACCAGAGGAAATATCCTATTGAAACACTGAATGAAGACTTCTCCCTCAACAAAGAATTATACATTACAGTGAAACAGGGCAAAATACACAAGAGAGGAAACATAAGATTCACTGAATGTGACATATAATATTAGGAGGGCAATAATTTATTAATAGTACCCAAATAACTTTTCAATCCCATAATTAATTTGTAATTATATGTAATAATTGATACTAATTTCTAGTCATTAAATACTAATTAATCCTTTTGCTGAGTAATGTATTAGTTTAATTGGTGTTCTACCTTTAAATAATTTTATTTCTTTTGTTGTAATTAAAATTACTAAGTAATTGTCAGCAACACTAACTATGTTAAGGAAATAACATTAAACACAATTCAATAACAAAATCTGTAATTATAATAGCCCAAATTACTCGAAGGATCTCAAAGAGCTTTCTAAATTGCTCCTGGACACCAGACATTAAAAGATTTCACCAATACCATGTAATTATTTCCTTGATAAACACAATTACCTAACACATTCAAAGAAAGCCAATGAGATCACACACACACACACACACACACACACACACACATGATATTACACATAGCTGAAACCTTCACCCCTTACTATCTTGAGCAAAAGTAGTTCTAAGAGAGTCGTGCTTGGAGAAGGTAAAGAAGAAAAAGGGCTAAGACTAGATTTATGTTCAGTTGAATAAAGAATCCATTCCTGAACTCTTTAGTGAGAATTTTCCTGAAGCCAAACCCAGAAATCCATTTAGGAAATGTGATTTCTGAAGGACCTTATTTAGAAGTGCCCTTTACAGGTTATGCTTTTCTCTAGGGCAAGAAGAAGGGGATGGAGGGGCTGAAAGAGAAGGTCATCCTTCTCCCTCCCTCCTTTCTCTGTCTTTCTGTCTCTCTCTCTGTCTCATTTCCCTTTCCCTCTCTTTCTCCCCAACTCTATCCCTTCTCTTCCTCCCTTTTCTCCCCCTTTCCTCGTCCCCTCTTTCTCTCCACAAACCTCTCTTCCTCTTTCTCTTGCTCCCCTCTCCCTCCCTCCCTTCTTTTCTTCCTTTCCCTCCCCTTCTTTTTTCTCTTGATATACATGGACACACACAGAGACTAGTAAGTACTTCTGTATGAATGTGTAAATATATATATGGAGGCAGGGGGAGCACATACTGTCTGAAATGTGAATCTTTTCAAGTCTAGCTCAGTTCAAAGCAATTTTTTCTCCCTGAAGCAATATAATGTAAACGCCAGGGAAGTCCCTAGTAAAGAAACAGCCCTTGGGGAACACTGCAAGCTTAGTGAGTACACAGATTGGGTTACAAAACCTAATGTGAATTTGAAATGGTTCCATCAACTTATTTCTTAAAAATTCAATAAAAAGCAGAGGCTTTATTATTATTAGATTCTAATCTCCCCCATAGTGCTAGGAACACTAAGGCAGTTCTGCTAAGATAAGGGGATCTGGGGAGCAAAATGGAGAAGACATGCTGCAAGCAAAGCAGACACTTCAGATTTCATTGTCCACCCAGAGGAAAATGCAATTTGAAAAAAAAAAAAAGCTAACAAACAACACAAATGCTGACAGCTCAGCAGGGCCTTTAAAACTTTCCATGTGAACTGTCTATGCCTTACATTAGAAACCTGGTAATGATTTCTGATTTTTAGAATCTGAGCTATTTTCTCTTAAAGGCTGACTCTTCTACTCCATCATTTTCATTAAACAAGGCAAAACCGTTCTCAGTCCTAGTCTCTGAAGAAAGCTTTTAACTCTCTGGTCTGATTGTATTTAAGCGTCCTCAAATGCACTCTCTACTTATTATTCTGGGTCCTTAGCTCTCCAAATTTCTGGCTCCAGAAGAACAAGGCTTGGCAGAAACTCAGGGAAAAATGAGAAAGGCACTGGGAGACCCAGGAAGGTGAACCTAGGAGATTCCGCCAGCAGGCAGGGAGGGGAGGGAATGAAGGAGGTGGTAGAAAGGTATTCAATTTTCCAAAATCAGCAGGCCAAGGTCCCAGGAATAGCTATGGTAAGCCCAGGGAATCTACCTCAGGAGAGATTCCATTTTCTAAACCTCAAGGACAGCACAGGAAACTACACATTCAGGCAGAGTCCAGAGGATCAATGCAGCAAAAGCTAGGAATAGGTGAAGGAAGGATGATGAGCCTTAGAAAGAAATAAGCTTTGCAGACACAATAAGGACACAAGGTGCACTGTATTGGAAATACCTGGGGAGCATTCCTCATAAAGAAACAGCTATCATGGGGTGGCTAGGTGATGCAGTGAATAGAGCACCAGCCCTGGAGTCAGGAGGACCTGAGTTCAAATCTGGCCTCAGACACTTAACACAAAACTAGCCATGTGACCTTGGGCAAGTCACTTAACCCCAATTGCCCTCCAAAAAGCAAAAAAAAAGGAAGAAACAGTGATCATGAGTTTAGACTAAATGCTTATTGACTGACACCCACATATACATATATGTGTCTATACATACACATATATGGATAATTCCTATTAAAGTATGTCTATTTTTCACCTCACCAGTGATTGCTGTGGCCTATGGATTTAGTAAAGTTAAAGTGATAATCTCCAGAAATATAGGGTTATTGATTTAAACACACTAAGCCAAAGTTAATTGACAGAACTATCACTAAGGCATTGGTGATTGGGGCTATGACTCAGGGCACTCACTGAGTAAAAGAAATGCTTCCTTCCCATAGTAGTCTTCTGGCTCTCCATCCCCAACCCAGATCCCTCACATATCCCTATGATACCTTTCTCCTGTAATGCAATGCCAAGGAAAGGCAACTTCCCAAGGTTCAGAATACCAGCATAGGTGCTCTCCATTTTATTCAGTGACAAACGAAGAACAGAGAAGGTCAAAACATGACATCATTCGAAATACAGCATTTACTAAGTGTGATTAAATAATCTCCAAGTACTACCCCACCCCAGGACCTTCCAATCATTCTCCACCCCTAGGCTGTACCTTCCTTCATTTAGTCCACCACAAAAACCCCTCTTCTCAAATGGAGATTAGTTTCCAATCTAAGTAAAGTACATTCATTTGTTCAATCACAGAGCACAAAAAGGTCAAAAGTTCCCCACCCCTGGATCACAATTGAATCTACCCCAGAGTTACATCAAGTTTAAGCACAGCACTTAATACCCAAATGGAGGTCTTTTCTTCATCTTGACAAGAGGCAAGTTCTCAGTAATCTTAGTTCCTGGGGAGACAAGGCTTAGCAAGGCCACAAGATACATTGCCAGTCCCTTCATTAATTCATCCTCTGTCTGTAGAACAGTCCTAGAACCCCTGAAAACATTAGCAAAACCCTCTCCCAGGATTTCTGTAAACATACAACAAGGAAATCCTTCTTCAGGGCTTCTGAACCACCAGAAAGGTTCCCAGACCCCTGCAACAACAGCACTGTCCTTCACCAGTGGACAGTATTCACTCTCTGTCTGCAGGACAGTCTCAGGACCTCTTAGCCAACAGCCAGGTTCCAGGACTTCTTCAACAAAAGGACTGTCTTTCACCAGTGGACCAATCTGGCAAAACAACATCAAAACAGACAGACAAAGTACCAGCAAAACAGCCATGTCTCCTCAGTCCTTGGCAGCTCGGGGAGCAGGTCTCAAAAGTCCAGGGCAACTCAAAGTGGCCCCCAGCAATCCTCAGTCTCTCTCTGCCTCCATGAGGTGCTGCTTCCAAAACGTTCTTCTGCCTCTCTCTTGTCTCTCCAAATCTACGTCACCAGCTCCTCCCAGTTCAGGACTCTCTTTTCATATCAACAAGCCCATCCCACAGGTGGGATTAACAAGCTCTGGGTTTTAACACAATCAATTTGAAAACCAAGCCAATACAGGGGAATCTTTATATTCCATTACTATCACATCTCCCAGGAACTATCATCTACCACTATCAGATTTTCATTCTTGTGCCTGGTGAAATTTCACAGGTGGACAATGCTCAGGGACAACATACCTCAATAAAGTGGTTTAGCTCTTTGGATGATATCATGAGACTTTCACCTGAAGAATGGACCCAGAGGGGGTTTAACTTACATAAAGCACCATGACCTCCAGTTGAATTTACCCTGGATACAAAAAAAAATCCTATAGCTATAGTAATTATATCATTTCTTTTGGGGGAAATAATCCAACCTTTAACAAGGAAATTGATTTATGTGAGAGAAAATTATAGTATCTCTACCACAGAACCCATTTTCTTCAGGAGATGCTCCCACTCATTCTTCTCTCTCTGTCTACTGTCTCTGTGTCTGTCTGTCTCTTCATAAACAATGTATATTCTAACCAGCAAGGCCTTGTAGGTAGCCTCCAAAACCATAAATATTTTAACCAAGAAGTAGGATCAATAACCTCTAGATTTCTGGGGATCATTACTCTGTTGATTATCACAATGTGTCCACCAAAGCATGTTTAAATGGTCACACCTCCCATCATGGATCTAGTGTTACCAGATCAATAGGCCATAGCCATCCCTGGTAAGGTCACAAATAGACATTGACTCTACTAGAAATTATCCATATATGTATAGGGGGGTATCAGTCAATAAAACTCCTGATGACTGTTCCTTAATGAGGAAAGGAGGGCCATAAGGTCTATATCCAAGACTTAACTTTTTTTCCACTTCCATGATGAATGCCAATAGCAAAGAAACCTCTTTATCCAATTCAATCAGAAAACAGAAATCACTAAAAGCATAAATGTGAGACTATAAACCAGACAATAGAGAGTGGAAAGAGCTCTCTCATTAAGAGTGAAGTAACTTGGGGTGGCCAGGTAGCACAGCGAGTAAGAGCACCAGCCCCAGAGTCGGGATGGCCTGGGATTGAATCTGGGCTCAGATACTTAGCACCACACCCATAAATAACTGGCTGTGTAACCTTGAGCAAGTTACCTAACCGCAATTGCTTAAAAAAAAAAAAGAGTGAGGTAACTCAGCTCAACCAAAAAAGAGTCCTAGTTCCTATCCAGTGGGCTGTACTCTAGGGACATTCTCTCCCCTCCTCCCCCTCCCCCTAGCTTTTCAGCTTTCTTTGGTGTGTTGTCTTCCCCCTTTAGGTTGTAAACTCCTTGAAGGCAGAGCCTGACTTTCTTTTTTCATATTTGTATCCCTGGTGCTTAGCACAAGAATTGGTACATAGTAGGTACTTAATAGATGTTTCTTTGACTGACTAGAAAGTTATCCTATGTAAGACAACAAATAGGGACAGAAGATGGGTCTTTTTAGCTATATAAGTTTTCCAGAAATAGAGTGAAGGAAAGAAAGAGAGGAAGAAAGGGGGGAAGGAGGGAGGAAGGAAAGGAGGAAGGAAGGAAGAAAAGAAAAAAAGACAGAGAGAGCCACAGAGAGAGAGAGAGAGAGAACGAGAGAGAGAGAGAGAGAGAGAGAGAGAGAGAGAGAGAGAGAGAGAGAACCAGAGAGAACCAGAGAGAGAGAGAGAGAGAGAGAGAGACTCAGATGACAAATACAGCTTTTTCTACTATGTCAGATGGAGGTGCCTGCAGGGACACATCTATTTGGCTGAAGGAGCACAAGCTTTCACCAGCCATGGACCAGAACTCTAATGTACTATACAATCAACGTGGCCAACCCATTGAAAATGCCACTGGACAGCAGCTCAATTAATCTTAAGCCTAGATGTCCTGCATTCTCTACACAGATTAGACTTTTCAAAAGATCAGATCTGATGACTTCATTACTCTCTATTTAGGAAAGTCTGTCCATTAAATGCTTTTTTGGTATGCTAGAGTCAGCAGAGGGTTGTAGGTTTTTTTTGTTTTGTTTTTGTTTGGGGGTGAAGCTTGAAGATGATTAATGATCAAAGCAAAGGGGAAAAAATCTTTCAGCAGATTTCTGCTGGTTTTCTTTAGACTTAAAATGGGGGAAATGGATTATTCAAGCTTAATTAATTTTTTTTCAACAAAAGAAATGAAAAGCCTTTAATTCATAGGGATTTTGGTAGGTTCATTACCAAGCTATCACCTTCATCACTGAAAACTAGCATGTGATTTTTTCTTTGTCTCCCCAGGTCTTTACATGAGCTCATCTATTTCCAAGTGGTGTCTGAGTCTCTAAGAAACTGGTTAATCATGTTGGTAAGGAGGGATAAGCTGAGTTGAGAAGGAGATGGGAGCTATAAGATATTTGAGCAAAAGATCTTTGAATCTCCTTTGGACTTCAGTAATTTCTCTAGCAAAGTGAAGTACCCAACCGAATTTACTGCTCTTAACAAAGACAATTCATCCTTTCATGTTCCCAAATCCATACATAGTGTTTTGTCTAAAGGCAAAGACTTGTATGAAATGATATAAATTGAAGAAAGTAAAGCCAAATGAACAGTAGACATAATGACTACACAATATAAAGGAAAACACTGCTGTTATTTTTTGTACTTCATTCTTGAAGAGGTCCATGACATCAGGGAAGTGATTGATAATTTGCCAGGGAATTGAATTTAAGTGAGGGAGGGCTGTGCTAAGTTACCAGACTCATTTTCTCCTCCAGAGCCCTCTGGGTCCAGTGGCAAGATATAATTTTATGAAGGTTCTAGGATGAAACACACATTCCCTTCTCTAGGTAGAGAGGCAAAGGAACTACAGGTGCAGAATTTTGCAGATATTGTTAGATGTAGGAACAGGGAAAGGAACAAGCATTTATTAATGTGTGCCAGGCACTGTGCCAAGCCATTTACAAATAATAACTTATTTGATCCTCACAACAACCCTGGAAAGTAGGTAGGTGCTATTATTATTATTTCTATTTTACGGTAGAAAAAACTGAGGCAGACAAAGGTTAAGTGACTTGCCTAGGGTCACACAGCTATTACATTCCTATTACCCCTAAATTACCCCTAAACTTCCATTAACCTATGTAATGAAATGTATTGTTAATGTATTTTTGCTATGTAAGGGTCATGAAAGATCTTGGGGCTGAATGTAATGGGAATGGGAATTTGAAGATCTTCCCTGCCCCTTAATAAGCCTAAGGGAATTTGAAGACTTTCTATACTTTGAAGATCTTCCCTGTCCTCTAACAGGCTGAATGTAATCACATGGAGCCTGTGGTGAGAGGAGTTTGCTGAAGGGTGGAGCATAGTTCACAGAAAACTGGGAGTCAGAGCAGTTAGAGCTGGAAGAAGGAGAGGATGCACCCAGGGAGATAGCTAGCCTTGTGAGTAAATGTTTGTTTGTGGGAAAGCTAAAGGATGGTGTGACTCTCTGCTGCATTGTGATATATTAGTTTCTATGTTGCTGTGATAGATTTGGTTTCCTGGTGTTGGGATTTGGTTTTCTGGTGTCTGAATAAATGTTTTGCTTCCGTCTTATATATGGAGAGTCTGTTATAATTTGCCATTGAGCACTATGCCAACATATTCACAGTCACTGTTGGCGCTGTGAGTATTGTGTTGACGCTACAGTTTGACAACAGATTATATATTTGAGGTGAGTTTGAGTAAGGAGTTAAGGTTGGAGTTGAGTGACTGAAAGAATGCTAGTATTCTCCAAGAAAACAGGGAAGTTTCAAAGAGGGAAGGTTTTATGAAAGAATGGTAATAAGGTCTGTTTTGGACATGTTGAGTTAAAATTGTCTACAGGCCAGTTTGATATGTCTAACAGGAAGAACTAGATCTAGGAAATCATATGTGTCAAGATAATTGAAACCATGGGAGCTGATGAGATCACCAAGCAAAATAGTATAGAGGAAACAGAAGAGGGTCAAGGGTAGAACATTGAGGGACACCAACATTTAGAGAGCAGTAACACAAAACCCTACAATGACAACCTATAATCATTCATTCAACTAACATTCATTGAAAGTCACTCGGTATCAAAGGCATGGTAGAGGAAGAAAGGAAGTAAAAGACATAGTCCCTACTTTAAAGGGTACTTACACTGTGATTAATGGTAGAATTAGGTCTTGAACTCAGGTTTCATGATTCCCAGGTCAGTTCATTTCCCACTATATCACAAGCAAATCATATAAGAACTAAGAGGAAAATAGATTTTCTAACTGGATATATTTGATGTAAGCCTCAAATAAGTTCTTTGAGAGTAGAGACAAACCAAGCTTCATTCTTCTGCTTCTTAGAATAGGAGCTAATGCTTAGGTTTCTGATCCTCTTCAGTACTTGGGCTGGTATTGTAAGCAAGGCTTTACTGCTGGCTCAGCGTGCAGCACTCAGCACTCAATTACCCTCTTCATCATGGAGCATTAGGCTGGCAGGGCCACTCAATGTTACCTCTAGGCCTCAGTTACCCAGCTGTTTTTGCAGCTCAGGAGCTGCTGCTAGAGCTGAACAGTTGGGCAGGTGAATTAGCCATTCACAGGAGGCAGGTGCCACTGGTTCTGGGATTTGTCTGAGTGTTTCTTCTCTCCCAGCCATTCGTCACAAGCTTCTTTGCCTCCACCCTCCCCTGCCACAAGTCAGAGGACAGACTCAGGTATGGTTTGCTACTGCCCAAGCTTGACAGTTTGCTCATGATGCTGAATTGTCTCTTTGAAGAGTCTACTTCTTTGGGAACTCCAGAACTGAACAAGTGACTAGACACATCCAGGGACATTTAGGACACAAAAAGAACTGGTCCTCACCATGCTGGCTTATAATGATGGAGTCTTTCATCATTGGTGTTTCAGAACTCCCTCTTCTAACACTGTCTTATGGCTTGATTCCAAAGTGTGTATCAGACAGCCAGCTTTATTCTGTTCTGATTTCCCCTATTCCATCATTAGCACAAAGATAAAATCCTAGAAGATTTGAAACAAAGTGTTTCAAAATACCTGACAGAAAAACATCCCCAAAGCAAAGGCATTCCTCATGAAAAACATATTTTCCATCCCATTGGAAACCTTCTCCTGGAAGGGGTGGAGGTGGGGGGGGGCAATAGCAAAGTGTAGAGTAGGAGCCATTAGAGATTACTAATATGAGGATAAAATGGCCACATAATATCTAAACCCCACACATGTAATTCTTCAGGTTTCCTTTGAATATAAAGTTAGAACTAGAAGGGACCTTAGAGACTAGTTAGTTCAACTGCCTCATTTTACAGATGAAGAAATTGAGATTGGTGGGGGGTAAGTGACTTGCCAGGGTCACACAAATAACATATAGCAGGGATTGAATTTGAATCAAGGTCCTCAGATTCTATATCCAGCATCTTTTCCACTGCACCAGGCTAAATGTGATTCGTGTAGCTGCCTCTCTGATGAGTACTGTTTTGGACTTTGACACTTACTAATCACCTAGAGTTGATAGTTATAGGAATAAGAAGTTGCCTTCTTGGTTGGTGTCACAAGATAAAGACAATAAAGTGTATTTCCACAAACCTTTAACACTAACCACCTGCCCTATGCTCATCTCTCTTTCCTCTGAGTTCATAGCACTCTTCGTATCATTCATTTGTCAATTAATCATGGAATGCCTTGGGGTGTCTTTAGCATTGTTATATTGTGTTGTTGTTGGACTAATTAATGTGTGTGTATCATGTCTCTTCAACTAGAGTATAAACTCCTTAAGGACAGACGAATATCTCTGTCTCTCAATACACTTGGCAGCAAATTCTTTGAATGTGTTAGGACTCAATAAATATTTGTTGACTGATTTATTAATTTATCTAATCCAGAAATCAAAACAGCTCTTTCCCAACACTATATCTAAGCACTTGGCTTAGTTATTAGACATTCTCTTTTGATTATTTTTGGAGGGGAGAAGGCAAGGCAATTGGGGTTAAGTGACTTGTCCAAGGTCACACAGCTAATAAATATGTCATGTGTCTGAAGCTGAATTTGAACTCAGGTCCTCCTGACTCCAGGACTGATGCTCTATTCACTGTGCCACTTAGCTGCCCCTCCCTTTAGGTTTTGAAATTAACTCTAAAATGTATGCACAATATTTGAAAATGAGTATATCAGGACCCATAGGGAAAGAGTTTGGCATAATGAATATAGTAGTCACTGGACCTGGAGGCAGAGAGATCTGAGTTCTGATCTTGCCTCAGATACTTGCTAGTTGTATGACCATGGGAAAGTCACTTAACTTCTTTAGGCATCAGGTTCTGATTCCAAAAATGGTGAAAATAACAGCACCTATATACTTGATTGCATGCCACCATGGGGGGGACGAGAAAAGGAGGGGGGGGGGAATTTGAAACTCAAGGGATTGTGGAAATGAATCTTATAAACTAAAAGTAAACAAATTAATAAAGACAAAACAAGAATTGGAGAAATAATAAGACCTTGTGATAGTAATGGCAATTAAAGATTCC
>NW_027185735.1:16255825-16336838 GCF_028583685.1 Petaurus breviceps papuanus | reverse complement strand
ACAGAGGATGAATTAATGAAGGGACTGGCAATGTATCTTGTGGCCTTGCTAAGCCTTGTCTCCCCAGGAACTAAGATTGCTGAGAACTTGCCTCCTGTCAAGATGAAGAAAAGACCTCCATTTGGGTATTAGGTGCTGTGCTTAAACTTGATGTAACTCTGGGGTAGATTCAATTGTGATCCAGGGGTGGGGAACTTTTGACCTTTTTGTGTTCTATGGTTGAGCAAATTAATGTATTTTACTTATGTTTGGAAACTAATCTCCATTTGAGAAGAGGGGCTTTGTGGTGGACTTAATGAAGGTACAGCCTAGGGGTGGAGAAGTATTTAGACCTGGGACTTTGTAATTGATTGAATGATTGGAAGGTCCTGGGGTGGGGTAGTCCTTGGAGATTATTTAATCACACTTAGTAAATGCTGTATTTGGAATGATGTCATGTTTTGATCTTCTCTGTTCTTGGTTGGTCACTGAATAAAATGGAGAGCACCTATGCTGGTATTCTGAACCTTGGGAAGTTGCCTTTCCTTGGTGTTACAGTACAGACCTCAAGAATAAGATGAGCCAATGTAAGAAAAAAATAATAGCACCTATCTCACAATGTGGTTGTGAGTATCAAATGAAAGAATGTATAAAGTGTTTCTCAGACTTACTAGCACAATATAAATGACACCATTGTATTCACTGTATTTCCATGTGTTCTAGACTAGATGCTTTTTTTCTCAAAGTGTCAAGATACTTTGGTGTATCATGGTAATAGCCTTGATATATCAAGATATCCTCAATTACATGACTCCTCTTTGCAAAGTCTTGACAACAGTGTTAAAGAATAAAGGTAATGGTGCCCTATAGTGCATCCAAGGTGAGATTTAAAGTTGGGTCTCACAGACTCTGAGGCTAGCTCTCTATCCACCATGCCAAATTGTTGTCTCTATAATCATGTTTTCCCATGGTGTGGACTGAGTCTATGGTTATTGTCTCACAGGGCAGCCAAGCCAGCCTAGCTGGAGCAGCAAGTCACCCTGAGAAGGAAACAGTAGGCAGTATGGTCCAGGTAAGTCAGACACTCCTTACTGGTATTTTGATCACCACCTGTCCTCAGACCCTGATGGAGAAAGCCCTGGATCCTGAACCTAAGAGCCTTAGGAGCAAAAGTTCCACCTCAGTTTTTGCAGCCATTATCCCCAGGAAGCAATCCCTGTGGAGAGGGAACCTGATCACTGCTTTTGCAGGGGCTACAGTCACCACTACTGAAGGCCCAGAAAATAAAGTTCATGTCACCAGAGTCTTTAGCACTGTTGAAATGGTTCAACATCAGAAGCTGATATGATTTTATCAGTGGAAATGACATTAAAGAAGAACCATTTACTCTGATCGAGGCAATAATCCAAGACAATTCCAAAGGACCCATGATGAAAAATGCTATACCCCTCCAGAGAGAGAAGTGAGGAATGCTGATAGTAAATCAAAGCATACTTTTTTCCTTTTTAAATTTGTCTTGGGGTGTGTGTGTGTGTGTGTGTGTGTGTGTGTGTGTGTGCACTTTCTTTTGCAACATGGCTAATACAGAAATATGTTTTGCATAATTTAACATGTATAATCAATATCATATTGATTGCCTTCTCAAAGAGGAGAAGTGGGGAAGAAGGGAGGGAGAGAATTTGGAATTCAAAGAAAATAATGTAATCAGGAAATATTTAATGGAATAAAAATATTTTTAAAAGAAAATGTATTTAACATCTGCTTTGCTGCTGCATCCTAAAGACCATGGGACTTTTCCATCTGACTTCCAAATGGAACCTTCCATATTCACTGTCTCCCACATTAGGATGTGAGTTCCTTGGGAGCAGGGGCTATATTACTTTTCTATTCATATCCTCATAACTTAGCACTGTACTTTGCACATAGTCGGGGCTTAATAAATGCTTTCTTCATTCATTCATCCAATCAATCAATCCCAATATATAGCCTCTGTTCCAGCCATGTTGGGCTGGTTTCCTCACTGACTCCCTTTCGTTCCTATGTAGACACTTTTATTTTTGCTGATGCTGCTAGGGATCCTTTTTCACCCTTCTTTCTATCTAAATTCTAGCAGTATTTCAAGATACAGATAGAATGTCACTCTCTGCATGAAACTTCTCTCACTAGAGTCCAGCCAATGTTCCATACCCTTTCGTTTCATTACTTGCCATCAACATTTACTACTGCATCGCCCCCTTGTGGTGCCCTTCCTTGGGGAGTGCTCAATCAGCATTCCAGGCCCCGTTGAGCACATGGAGTTTCTCCCCTCCCACTTTAGAGCATGTGTAGATTTTCTCTGCCTACTTCCAGCTGAGTTCAGACCCCCTACTGGTTGCTGAGCTGGAAAAGCTGATGATTCAGGATCCCACACCTGCTAAAAGATGGAGCTCCTGGCTGGCAGGTCTCTCTAGGCAGCTTTCAAGAAAATAAGATGTGATTTTGGTGGGAAGTGGGAGGGAGGAAGAAGGAAGTATCCTATAACAGGGTCAGAGCCCTCTGTGTCCTCAATACCCAAAGATTACATGAATTCTACTGGCCAGGCTTATGCCAGAGGCCTCCTGTTCCCTGGCTTTCCTCTTTTGTGCTTCCTTTCCCCTAAGCAATTTTGTGAATGTAACAAGGTTCTAGAATGCAGGTGAGTGCCAGCAACAAAGGCAGCCTTGACCCCTGTGCCTAGGGCTGCAGCAGCAGTGACAGAACTGGGTTTTTGAGTAGGAAAGCATTGACATCAGAGGAGGAAGTCCCCAGAAAGATAATACATTTATATAGTGCTTTAAGATTTACAATGTATCACATTGAGGTCCTCAGAAAGATAATAAATTTATATAGTGTTTTAAGATTTACAATGTATCACATTTAAACTTCACAACAACCCTGAGTGGTAGAGTTTATTGTTGTCCCCATTTTACAGATGAGGAAAATAAAGTGGACAAAGGTTAAACCTGCCCAGGGTCATACAACTAGCAAATGTCTGAGGCCAGACTTGAACCGGGGCTTTCCTGATTCCAGGTCCAGTGATCTATCTACTATGCTATCTTCTGTTGTTGTCAATTGCTTTTCAGTCATGTCCAACACTGCATGACCCCGTTTGGGGTTTTCTTGGTAAAGGTACTAGAGTGATCTGTCCTTTCCTTTTCCATCTCATATTACAGATGAGGAAACTGAGGCAACCAGGGTTCTGTGACTTGTCCAGGGTCACACAGCTGGTAAGTGTCTGAGGCCAGATTTGAACTCAGGGACTCCTGACTCCAGGACAGGCACTCTGTCCACTGCGTTACCTACCTGCCCAAAGATCATACCTCTTATTGTTTGATCAGATTGTGTCAAGTGGAGTGAGGAATTAGATAATTAGTAACTTTGCGCAAAATTGTTTACATCCCAACAAGGCTTAAATGTTACCCTCCCTTGTCCTAGTACTTGTACTTATACTGGCACTTGATAAGTTAATGTATTCTGTTATTAGCATTCTATGATTCTTTATTGCTTACTATTCCTTTTTCTATGTGGGAATAAATTACCTGTTCCATCCATGTATGATTCATGTTCATACCTTGAGCACCCTTCTATTCCTCTCCCCTCATTTGTTCCTTCTCAGGTAGTTGAGCTAGAATTCTCTCTCATCTCCACCTGTTCAAATCTCCCCAATTCTCAGCCAGAGCCCTGATTTTTACATTGTCTCCACAAAGTGCCCTTAACCCAATCATAAGAGTTATACCTAGTTAAAATGTTTTTCATTCATTTTAAAAGGTGCTTAGGCCTTGTTCACAGCTAATGAATAATCACCTAATTCATATATTAAGGCTAAATGGTGGTGGAATGGTTTCTGACCCTACCTTAATACTTGTATATGTATAGGTTGTTGCCTACTCCCAAAAAGTAAGTTCCTTGAATATAAAAATTACTTCGTTTTTATTTTTGTATCCCCATTGGCTAATATAATGTCTGGTATATAGCAGACATTTGATGAATACTTATTGATTAAATTATCTTATATTATCCCCTCTTTCATGTGTATCTTCTTTCTCTAGCAAGGTTATGAGGTCCTCAGGGTCAGAGCCTGCATCCTATTCTTATCTTATTGGGGTTTTTATTGTTATTGAGTCTTTTCAGTCATATCCAACTCTTCGTGACCCCATTTTGGATTTTCTTGGCAAGATACTGGAGTGGTATCTCTGATTAGTCCCATGCCCTTCCATCATCAGCCCCAGTCATATAGGGCTGCATAATGATTCTCATCACTTGGAGCTAAAGGGTCTTCCAATAAATGGTTAGTGCTGCTATTTGAAGCTGCCAACAATGTGCTATTTATTAGTTAAAATTACAAGGAACTATTCAGCCCACAAAACAGAACTGCCTCTAACTGATGACTAGAGTGTTTAGTTTTCACACTTCAAGGATCAAAGCAGAACTAGAAGAACAGTAAAGAAACAGAAGGTGAAGATAAAGGGCAGAGAAAAGAGACTGGCATAATGGCAAGGATGGTCCCATTGTTAAAGTTGTTCAGTCATATTTTTCAGTCATGTCCTACTATTCATGACTCCATTTGGGGTTTTCTTGGCAAAGATATTGGAGAAGTTTGCCATTTCCTTCCCCAGTGATTTTACAGAAAAAGAAGCTAAGGGAAACAGGGTTAAGTGACATGTCACACAGCTATTAAGTGTCTGAGGTCAGATTTGAACTCAGGAAGATGAGTCTTCCTTATTCCAAACCCAGCACTCTATCTACTGTGCCTCCTTGATGCCCCAAGAGCTCATCTAGTTTTTAGCACAGTCTGACTCTTCTGCTATTCTTTTGGAAAAGATGGACAGGTATGCAGCAGATGACAGTACAATGAGATGCATAGGAGGAAATCCTGCATTGGGATAGGAAATAAGAGATATGAACATAAAGGAATAGAATCTCTTAAGGAAAGTATATGTTTATATATGTATGCATATGTGTATATGTATATGCATGCATGTATACATATATATACACATATATATCAGTATCTATCTATAAATACACCCACACTTAATTGTAGCCTCTGAGGAGATGGAGGAGAAAGAGGGGGAAAAATAACAAAGTAAAAAGTGCACAGCAGAGAACAAAAGAAAACAGAAGAAAGCAAAGATGGATAGTGTAGTTTTTAATATATAAACTTTCTTGAAATGGAAATTTATTGCTATATATTTTGATTCTTCTCTTATGTTCTACTGTGCACATGACATGTTTTTCTTCTTTTTTTATTTTATATTTAAGTTTTTAAGGTTTCTTTTTCTTTTATTATGTATTCAAGTTTTATTATGTATTCAAGTTGTATTAAGTCTGAAGTAAAAAAGGTTTTTTAAAAAAGAAACTGGATGACCATTTATCAGGTATGTTGAAATAGGAATGAATTTTTGATATTGGGTTATACTTGATGGTCTCTGATATCCTAATTCCAAAAGAAAAAAAATTTGCTGATAAGGTCAATTCAGATAGAATAAAAATAAAGAACATAGTTTGGGGAAAATCTTTGTATTAGACAAAGATAGAGATTGACTTGTGATTTCAGTGGCATAAGGAAGGCCTGTTTGAGGAAACTCCCTCTACTAAAGCAAAGAAGCACATTCTCTGCAAGTTATAACCTTGGAGTGCTATCAGGAATTGGCTCAGGGTCACACAGCCAGTATGTGTAACACTTGAACCCCAGTTTTCCTGGCTATAATTTTCACTCTCTGTTCACTGGCTCCAATGTATTAGATAGTCATCATAAACACCTGACACCCCAAATTTATAGAAATTGACACAAATCTATAAGACTAAGAATTACTCCTCAATAGATTTGTGGTCAAGGGATAGGAATTTTTATTCAAAAGAAGAAACACAAATGCTCCACATTTGTGGAAAATTGTAGAAAAAAATGTAGAAAAGTGCTAAAAATTGCTAATTATCACTGACATGCAAAGTAACACAAATCCACAGTGTCACCTTATACCATCAAATTTTCAAAGATTTCAAAGGTTTTTTTTAGTTCAATGTTGACAGGAATGTGGACAGAAACAAGCATGATAATCCACTGCTGGTTGAGCTGGGAATTGTTCCAACCATTTTGGAAATCAATTTGGAAATTATGCAAGTTACAAAATTGTTCATACCATTTGAACCAAAGCTCTCACTAATGGACTTATAGCTCCCAATGAAATTAGTGACAGAAAGAAATGAATTATCTGGATTTGTTCTTCTTGGCCTTAGAAGGCAGAACCAGAAACTATGGGTGAAAGTTGCAAAGAAATACCCTCAGAGTTTAGAAAACCAAAAACCAAAACAAAACAAAACCTAACCTCCCTAGTGATCAGAGCTATCCAAATGTGAGAAAAGCTGCCTGAAAAGGGTCACCCTCATTGGAAACTTTTGTTGTTATTGCTTTGGTTTTTGGGGTTTTTTTTTTGGAGGGGGGAAAGGCAGGACAATTGGGGTTGTCATTTGCCCAAGGTCACACAGCTAGACAAGTGTCAAGTGTCTGAGGTAAGATTTGAACTGAGTTCCTCCTGACTCCAGGGCTGGTTCCTAATTCACTGTGCCACCTAGTTGTTCCATCTCATTGGAGATTTTTAAGTAAAATCTGGGTGTAATATTTTGGGAGGTTATGTTTTAAAGGGAATTGTTTTAAATATTTGTTGGATTAGAAGTTTTCTAAGGTCACTGTCCTATTTGTATTTTTTTTTTAAGTTGGGAACAAATAGCCTACTCAATGATTGGGGAATGACTGAGCAAGTTGAAGGAAATAAATGTGATGGTGTTTTGCTGTTCTGTAAGGAATGATGTATACAAAGAATTCAAAGAAATGCATGAAGACTTTAATGAAGTGATGCAGAGAAGAGAGCAGATCCAACAAAACAATATCCACAATGACTAAAATAATGAAAAATGAAAACTTTGAGAGGCAATAAGACAGAGATAAACATAATGGGAAAAGCCATGCAAAATAAGCAGGACCAAGAGAACAATATATGCAGTGACTTCAACAGTGAACAAATTAGTGAACAAATCACTAAAGGGAAGTCACTCTGCATGATGAAAAAACTAATGAAGTTCCCAGGAAGAGATTATGAAATGTACCTCCTCCCTGAGGGCAGAGAGTTAACAGACTAGGATATAACATTGCATACATTGTCAGATATAATCTTTTTATTGGTTGTTGGGGGGAGGGGGGTCTTTTTTTTCTTTCTTCTTTCTCTCTCCTTTTTTTTTTTTTTTGCCTTTTTGGAGGGCAATTGGGGTTAAGCAACTTGCCCGAGGTTACATGGCTAGTTTTTTTGTGTGGGTGTTAAGTGTCTGAGGCCAGAACTGAATTTGGATCCTCCTGACTCCAGGCAGGCACTTTACTCACTGCCACCTAGCAGCCCCGAGGCGGGGGAGGGGGGGGGGAAGGGAGAGGGGCTGGGCGGAGAGGGTTCTTAATTATTTTTCTTTGTCACAAGAATGGGTTCAGTCTGGGGCAGAGAAGGGGAATGATTATGATGTAAACGTTTGTAATGTAAAAATGAAACGTCAATAAAATAAAGACTATGGGTCCTAATAAAACTTTTTAAAGATAACAATGGAAGGCCTTTGTACTTACTAAGGAAAAAAGTACTAAAGCTATTAAAGTGTGAGATTGCATGTACTGTATTCTCTTCTGTTTTGCTTCCTTTTTCTCTCTACACTCTCTCACTTAGTCTCATCAGCTCCCTGATGAACCCAATTATTCTCTCTATACAGATGACTTTCATATCTACATATCCAGCCCCAATCTCCATTGTTAATACCTTTTGGACATTTTCAACTGGATGTCTCCAAGACATCTCCAAACTCAGCATATCTTTCCAAAACCCATCCCTCTTCCAAACTTCCCTCTTACTTTTGGGAGTGCCACTATCCTTCAATCCACGAAGGCTAGAAACCTCATTGTGATCCTTAACTCCTCAATTTTGCTTGTTCCACATATTCAACCAATTGCCAAATCATGTAGCACTTCCTCTGCAACCACTTTTCCAACTTGCACTCACATTCACAGGTTGGGGTCACCAGAGGGCAGTTAATACTACTCTCCCAGGGTTCTAGAGAGAGGTTCTAGGTTCTTCTCAACCCCTGAGGTGTTGGATTTCTAGTACTGTTACTCCTAAGCCCCACCTGTATGTTTCATATTAACAGTAACCCAGCCAGTCTTAACTAGATTTAAATAAAAACATTTACTCAGATCTAAGAATTTCCACCAAAATCTAGGGTAAACTATCCTACAAATGCAGTATCTACACAAAGAGTTCAGTAGCAGTGAGGTCCACTTGTGCAAAGCATATGTGGCAAAGAGGTACCTCCCAGCTTCTGGCCCTAGAAGTCCTTTTCTCCCTTTGTGTAGTCCTTATAAAGTTCTTCCTATGTGTGGCTCTCTGTTAAGTTCTGAATATCAGTGCTTTTCCAGAATCATAGCCAACATTATTCTTTAATGCAAGGATCATGTTCCTTGGCTGCTGCTGTCCTTGAGTAACTGTCTTTCAACTTATATCTGCAGTTGCTTCCATTTCTTTTGGCCATCATTACTCTGGTGACAGCATTTATTAATTCCAGTGGATGCTGACAGTATTCAGTTCCAGCTGCTGAATGGATCCTGAGGAGAACTTGTATTTTCTGAACTGCAAAATTGGTGCTCCCATCTCAGAATGTCCACTCACCTAAGATCAGGAAAAAACAAAAAAAGAGCTTTTCTCACCTGAGACATAGGTTGCAGGTCATATACTTAAAGTCACCATTCAGCTAGACAGAAGACAAAGAAAGTCACCCTTCCTCCAACCCAGATCTCAGGAGGCAACTCAATATAGCCCTCCCAATTCAAAGCCTCGAGGTAGAGAGAAATGTAGGTGGGTCAGCCCTTTTGTATGTACACTTAGTATGGGCTCAGCAACCCCTGAGTCATCAATTTTTCTAGATCACAGAGAATTCTCTGTCCCAGGATCTCTTGCATAGATAATTTTTTATCATCACACAAAACAAAATCTGAAGCATCTTAACTGAAAGTAAGCTCACTACACACTTCCACAAGGTTGCTTAGACTAAATACAAGCAGGGGCCATCTATGCATGCTCCAAGGACTGCCCCTTCCATTGATCAGTTGATTCTAATTACACTCATGGTTTCTTTCTCTCTATAACTTCCATGCTTCAATTCTCTCTCCACCCCAATCCATATTCTATGTCTGCTAAAGTGATTTTCCTAACTCACAGACCTATGTCAGCCACCTGAGTAATAAACTCTGGTGGCTCCTTCCAGGGAGCTTGAATGACCCAGGGATCACCTCTAGAATCAAATATAAAGTTTTCTGGCATTTAAAGTTTTCACAACTTGACCCCTTCTTATTTTCCAGGCTTCTTTTATAAATTCTCTCCTCTGTGCACTCTATAGTCCAGCCATATTGGTCTTTTTGGCCTTACACACAATGTCCAATATCTCTTCTTTGTTCCTTTGAACTAGCTATACACCAGGAATGCTCTATATATATATATATATATATAAAGTAGCTATACACCTACCTCTTCAGGTCTGCTTCTTAGAATCCTTGGCTTCCTTCCTTCCCTATCTTAGTCCAATACAAAGATTTTCCCCAGTCTATATTCTTTATTTTTATCCTATCTGAATTGACTACCTTGAGCAGAGTGCTCAAACACTATCTTCTAAAGGAGGCTTTTCCTCATTCTCCCAACTACTTGTGCTTTTTATTTGTCCTGTATGTACCTTGTATATGTGATGGAGATTGAATCCCAGTAGTTTATTCTGTGTTGTCCTGTCCATTTGCAAAAAAACATATGCTTTGAAGCAACAATCATTTTGGGGATGATGAAGCAAAACCTGAGTAGTACTCTGACCTGCTACCCAATGACAGGGGAGAGTAGGGAGGATGTGTCAAAATGATGTCAGATAGGATTGGGGACTAAACCAATGAAGGCTGGCACAGTGGACCTAAAAAGGGAATGACTCCATTTTCTGCTTTTTCCCTTTGACTCTCCCCCAGGGCACCATGTAACTCAAATTTCCAGTGCAGGTTGGGAGAAGATGGTCTTTCTCCAATCCAGCAGCATGGCAGCTGTGGTCATACGACAGATAAAGGAGCATTTTGCTAAGTGAGCTGAGTCTAGACCATAGGCCATTGGCTGCCTTTTTTGCTTTGTATTTCTTGGAAGGTGATTTATTCTAGTGATTTTTCGTAGAACACCACCAATACAAGAATGAGCCCAAGCCCTAACCTACCTTACTATTATAGTAATATCCATTCTGTGGACTTGAATGGAATTGTTTGGACAATACAAAAACAAGGTAAAAATGTAAAATACCTATTCAACCATTTTGCAAACTGCTTCGTGTTTAGATGTTTAAATTGCATTTTCCCAGAACAGAACAGTAGTTATCTAACTGTTGTTTCAAGGTTGTTGATTTTTTTCTCTCAATGTGCATTTGCGAATCTCTTGTGTTTAACATTTCTTTTATATAGAGGCAATAAGTAACTGTCCTAAATTTGATCTCATTGTCCATTGAGTACCATTCTACTCCTTACTTTTGAGGGGACCCTAGACATAAGCCAAACCTAAGCTTTCAATGATTCTCCCTAGAGCAGTAGGGTGGGAGCATAAAGAACTTGACCTTTCTTTTAGGTTGTCAGGCACTCTCCAGGAAAGAGTACTGTACTTGAAGAAGGAATCAAAAGACCTAGATTCAAATCCCAAGTACCAATTCTTTGACCAAAAATGTCTTTCTGAGCTACATGACAGAAAATCATTTAACTCTCTGACATTCAGCAAATTCTTTCATCTCACAAGGTTGTAAGGATCAAATGCATATAAATAAGTCTTGTTCCCCTTACCTAGTTTCTCCCCTCTCAAAAAAAATTAAATAAACAAATAAATCCCTCATCTTTATTTTGCATATACTTAAATGTGTCCTTGTCTCTTCCAATAGAATGTAAACTCCTTGAGGTCTGCAACTCTCATTTTTTTCTGTGTAACCCCAGTGGCCACCAGAGTGCCCAGAACATAATGGCCCTTTGAGCTATACAAACACAAGAGTGAGCAAGACACAGTGAGAGTAATGGTATAAATCACAAGACCAGAATCAGTGACCCAGGGAGGTAACAAAGTTGCTTATAGCAATGAACAGAAGAGGCTAAAGCTTTGAAGCAACTTGTGCCCCTAAGTTTGTCCTAGGTAGTATTTACATTTGCCTGAGACTTCTTCATTTTTAATTTAGAAACTGTTCAGAAATGCAAAGCTCTGGCCTCAGGCAAATGAGGGCCAGTGGGCTACCTGGCACTGTGCAGAAAAGCAAACTACTTTGTTACAAGGAATAGGCTTTAGTCCATAAAGAAGGTTTATAACAATCCAGGGTATTTCTCCCCTTGTAAAATGCATGAACATGATCAATAAACATTCTTCTTAAAGCAGCTTTGTGGTTTGGAGAAAAGGAGATATCATTTCACATTCAGGGGGAAAGAAGGAGACTTGGGACTAGCCATCTCTATCTTCAAATTCCAGCTGAGAAGCATTTTGTTTCAAATTGAAGTTGCCAGTGTGTATGCAAGTTCCCAAGGTCTAGTTCAAAGACAGCAGAAAGAGAGAATCTTTCTTCCATTAAACAATACTGAAACTAAACTAACTTTGTTTTCTCCTTCCCTTTCTCTTTTTTTAATTTCTTCCTTTTTCTGTTTTCCATATTTCATCTTTCTTTTCTTTTCCTTCCTATCCTTCTTCCTTCTTTGCCTTCCTCCCTTCCTTTCCTCTCTCCCTTCTTCCCTCCTTCTGCCCTTCCTTCTTCCCTCCCTTCTTTTCTCTCTCCCTTCTTCCCTCCCCTCCTTTTCTCCTTCCTCCCTTCTTCCTTCTCTTCCTTCCTCCCTCCCCCTTCTCTCCTTCTTTACTTCCCTCCCCTCCTTCCATCCTTCCTTTCTTCCTTCCTCCCTCCCTCCCTTCTTTCCTTCTTTCCTTCCTTCCTTCTTTCTTTCCTTCCTTCCTTCCTTTCTCCCTTCCTCCCTTCCTTCCTTCCTTCCTTCCTTCCTTCCATCCTTTCCCCTAAACCAAAGTCAGTTACTCAGTAAGGAAAAGAAACTGTCTGTTCCACATTATTTACACCCAGGAAATCTTTGATGTCTGATGGTTATCACCACATACCTGTCCTTTAACTGTTTGCTAACTGAAAGTTGTGTTGATCCTATGCTATCACAGGTATTAAAGTTGGAAAACAGGCATTTATTAAGCATTTACTATATGTCAGGTATGTAAGCATTTCATATGCTTAGCTAAGCTAAGCATTGGAGATATGGCCAAAACCAACAATAGCAACAGTGACAAAAAACAAAACCAAAAAAAAAATCACTGTTCTCAAGATGAATGCATTCTAATGGGGGAAATGATTATGTACACACAATGCACACCACATATATATATATATATATATATATATATACAGTATAAATGGAAACAAAAATCAGAGGGAAAGTGCTAACAGGGGGTGGAGGATAGAAAAAGATTCACCAAGAAGTATGATTTAGTCTTATTGTTCATTCCAACTGTTCCCCACCCAGGGAAGAAAGGGAATCATCTTTTGCACACTGTATTCTTCTCCTCCTTAAAATAAAAGCATTTTGTGTTAGGAAAAGGTGCCTACTGTAAAATGTGAGCTTTCTAAAGGACTTCTATTTTTGTCTTTGTATCATTTCCAGAGTCTGTCACAATTCTTGGCACATGGAAAGCATTGAATAAATTCTTATTGAATTCAATTTAATTGACATTGTGCAATGCATGTCTAAGGCTACCCTACCTGTTACTATTTCTGGTAAGACCTTTTCCTCCAAATGTATGTGATGGAACTGTGTATTCTATCTAATGACAATAAGATAGTGTCTAGAATTGGAAGGGCACAAAGAGTACATCAGTCTCCCTTGTTTTATAGATGATGGAACCAAGAAGGGAAGTTACTTGCCCAGAGTCACACAGGTAGTAAATGTAAGAACTAAAGCATGAACCCTAATTTTCAGTTTCAACTACATTATACATTTCTACTATACCACTACTATACATTTACACAATAATTTAAATTTTCATTTGATCTTCCCCAATAATCCTGTAAGGTATCTAATAATGATAAACAAATTACATATATATATATAATGTATTATAAGTGCTTTAAGATTTGCAAAGCACTTATATATTATCTCATTGGAGCCCAGAAACAACACTATTGGGGTGGATAATAGAGGTATTATTATACTCATTTTACAGGTGAGGAAACTGAGGCTCAGAAAAGTTAAAGAATTTACCTATGTGTCAAAGGATAGATTTGAACCCATGTATTCCTGACTTCAATTCCAGCACTCTATACACCATGCTGCTTGGCCTCTGCTTGGACAAGTACTGTTATCATTCTCTTTTGGAATCATAGCATCTCATCATTATAAGCCAGAATACAACTCCCCTTCCTCAGAATTCCTTTCTTCATATTTTCTGTATGGCATTTATCTCAACCTTTGTACTACAATTATTTGTATATTTATCTCCTCCCAGATAGTAAGGTCCTAGAGGGTAGATTCTATTTCTTTGCAAATCCCATAGCCCTTAACAATTCCTTGGACATACCAGTTTTTCAATAAATATTTCATAAAATCATTTCAGTTTTCTGGAAGGCAGAATCTGGATGACTGCTTTCCAGGGGATTCCTCCTCTTTCCTAATTGTATGAGATGACCTCTGAGATACCTCTGAGAATCTATGATTCTCAACCAATGTTCATTAGAGGCTCAAAGATTTACCTAAGATCTCTCAGAAGGTTAGTGGAAGAAATTGGTTTGGGATCTAGGTCTCTCCCTTGATACTCAATCTAGTTCTATTTCCAATAAACCTCCCTTGCGGGAAACTATGTTTCTTTTTTTTATTAAGCATTTGGGGTTAAGTAACTTGCTCAGGGTTACACGGCCAGGTGTTTCTGGGTGGCTGCTAAGTGTCTGAGCCTGGATTCGATCCCAGGTCATCCCAACTCTGGGGCCGGTGCTCTTACTCACTGTGCTACCTGGCCACCCCAAAGCTATGTTTCTTAGTATAATCCAAGCTACAACGAAGACATACACAAGAAACGGGGCAGGGGATTTCCACCTGGAACAGATGTTTTTTACTTCCTGAATTTAAAGCAGATGGTATACGTTATTCAATCAAAGTACTATATTGTCAACCTGAAAAGTACTATAAAGCTTCCTATATAATGATCCTATTTTCTAAATCAAAAATCAAGACACTTGGTCTGAAAAATGATATTATTCCTTTTGTAAAATCTCACTAAAAGCACATTTTATTTTTTTGAAATAGGGACTGACCTGGAAAATGTGGGCTGTATGGCCTCTATAGCTTCTTGGCTCTCTTCAAACCGAATGATAATTCCCTGAATTCACTATTTCTTTTTAATCATATGGAGTAAAGAACTCCTAATGAAGACCCCATCCCTACCCATGTGAATTCCTATAGTGAAACTGACCTTTACTATCTTCCCTGACTTAATAGGAAGGAATACATCTTCCTGACATTCCTGACTCCATTCAAGATTCTGCTCAAATCCTACCATTTACAAAAGCCCCCACACCCACACATTGCTAGTACTGTACCTCTGAAATTACTTCCCATTTGCTCTGTATACATTTCATATATACATATTTGTTTGCATGTTGTCTCCCCCATTAAAATATAAGCTATCTGAGGACAAGGAATGTGTTATTGCCTTTCTTTATGTTTCCAGTTCTTAGCATAGTGCCAGCTTCTGGACTGACTCTATCTGTCAAAAGCATATTTCCTTTAGAATGTCACCCCACTAGTGGGGGTCTCAACAATCTATTTTTTCAATTAATATTTGCATGAGCCTTCTGAGGTAAAAATACATGGAGGCACAAATTGAATGCTCTCAGAGGAATTAGAATAATGATTAAAATGGATTAATTCTTAATAGATTCTTCCACATTTACCAAGATTGAAATTCTTCTTGCCTTCCTCCTTACTAAAAATTAAACTCGATTCCAATGTTATTCTTTATTCTGTTGAAGTCGAAAAGTTTTGCTCCAGTGTAACTTTGTATTTTAAAGAATTTGACATAAAATCTGTAAATATAAATCATTTTTTCTCATATTTCTTTAAAGAAAATAAAAATCAATGATGGAGGAGAGGGCAGAGTAGTGGAAAGTAGAGTCAGACCTGTAAGCAAAAACAGTTATTTAGGTGGCTAGGTGGCACAGTGAATAGAGTACAGGCCCTGGAGTCAGGAGAACCTGAGTTCAAATCCGGCCTCAGACACTTAACATTAGCCATATGACCTTGGGCAAGTCACTTAACCCCAATTGCCCTCCCCAAAAAAAGCAAAAAAAAATACTTAAGAGTTTAAAGGGATGGCCAGGTAGCACAGCGAGTAAGAGCACTGGCTCCAGTGTTGAGAAGACCTGGAGATCGAATCCCAGGCTCAGACACTTAGCACCCACCCAGAACCACTTGGCCGTGTAACCTTGAGCAAGTTACTTAACCCCAATTGCTTAGGGGCGGCCAGGTGGCTCAGCGAGTAAGAGCACTGGCTCCAGTGTCGGGATGACCTGGATCAAATCCAGGCTCAGATACTCAGTACCACACCCAGAAATAACTGGCTGTGTAACCTTGAGCAAGTTACTTAATCCCAATTGCTTTAAAAAAAAAAAAACAGTTATTTGTAGACAAAACATCCGGAGGGAGGGCAATAGACTCTGAGGGTGAAAGAGGCTGGCTATAGACCTACCAGGAATGAGAAGCAAAGGGTTTCTGAAGTGAATCAGCACCACAAGGCCTAAGTTCATAGATAACCAAGGACTGGGCTGCCATCTTTAGTGTCAGAGAGATGTGCTGTCTAATGAGAGTTTCCAGGCTAAGTTTACAGAGTTTTATAGCCTTTTGCTGGAAATCAGAAATCTGAATCTAATAATGCCTCTTTGTTACCCCATCAGTAGCACAGGGCTTTGCATACAGTGATACTTGACATCATACTGGACATTCCTCAGAGTCTCATCTTTGGCCATCTGATTTTCTCCATACTCATTTGCTTTAGTTTATCCACAGTCATAGCTTCAGCTAAATCCTCTCTGCTAATGACCCTTAAGTCTCCAATTAGACCACTGAGTTCTTATCTATTTCCAGTTACCTACAAGATGTGGATCACCTTCTATCTTCTCTGCACAATATGTCAGCAGAATACAATTTCTCTGAGGTTAGGGGTGGTTTCTTTACTGTCTTGGTATGTACCTATCATGATGTACCTATCATGATGCTTAGCACAGAGGAGGTGCCTAATAAATTTTGGTTGATTGACATAAAAAATTGAAATCATCTCTCAGCTTGGTGATTTAACTATTTGAGTTAATGAAGGTAAAACAATTCCCCTGGTTGGGCCTCAGCTTCCTTACCTGTAAAATGGGGGAGGATGTTCTAGATGGTCACTAAGTTCCTTCCAGCTCTAATTAAGTAGGGAGAAGGGGGAGGGAATAAGCATTTTTTAAACCCCTACTATATGCCAGATCTTTTTCCAAATATCACCTCATTTATCCTCACAATAACCCTGAGAGGGAGGTGCTATTATTATCTCTATTTTACAGTTGAGAAAACTGAGACAGAAGCTTAGTGACTTGCCCAGGGTCACACAGCTAGTAAGTGTCCAAGGGTGGATTTAAATTCAGGTCTTCCTGAAGCCAGGACACTGTCCATTGCACCACCTAATTGCCTCTCTTTAAGCCTCAGGGGTGATATAATGATCCCTGATATCCACACAGTTCTCCTATAGTCAAATTTAAGGAGTTTATTTTAAACAAAAAGTTATGAATTCAGTCATAATCACTCTAAGTCCCTGGTTAGGAAACTTCTTAACACTTAGGCAGAGGTTAGCTTTCTGTATAACTTTACATTTCTGTCTAATTACATTTATATCTCTATCCCTGGCCTCTTTGTTATTGAGGCAAAATTTGACTTGCTTGAAATATTTGGGCAAGAAAACATCAGATTATAAGACTATATTATGTATCATTACTATATTATACTAATTATATTATATTGTCTGTGCATAGACAAGCACTGGGAGGAGAAGTTGGGAGAAGAGTCAATCCTTTCTCAGGACTTTCCTCAGTCAGGTCTATTGCTTAATATCTCCCCTTTTTTGCCAAAGCCATTTTTGCTCCTCAGAATTAAAGAGTTGGTTTGCTAATCTCCCTCACTTCAGACCCTCAGAATCTCTAAAAGGTTCTGAGATAACTTCTTCCCTTTATACAAATTCCTTAGAACATGACCAAGGCCCTCACATAATGGCTTTGATTGATTCAAGCAAGTGCACATATCCTTGTCACACTCCTGTTCTGATTGATTCAATCAAGAAGTGTTCTTGCCTAACAAAAGTAATTACTTTTAAAGTGGGTGAAATGATCAGTGGAACTCCCTTTTATATAAGATTAAAGTCCACACACACACACACAAACATACACCACTCCAACTTCTACATGCATTCTCTTCCCACCTTCTCCCACTACTGGCAAGAGGATTCCCTGCCAAATTTTCTTGATTCTGCACCATGATTTTCCCCATGTTTCAAGGCAGAAATCTCAGAGTCATCATTTTAGTTGTTGTTGTTCAGTTGTTTCTGACTCTTCATGACTCCATTTGGGGTTTTCTTGACAAAGATACAGGAGTGGTTTGCCACTTCCTTCTCCATCTCATTTTACAGATGAAGAAACTGAGGTCAACACGCTCAAGTGACTTGCCCAGGGTGACACAGTTAGTAAATTATCTGAGGCCAGATTTGAACTCAGGAAAATAAGCCTTCAGAGTCATCATTATAGCCTACATTTATATAGGGTATCCCAAAAGCCATCATCATCATCATCATTATTGTGGTTGTGGTTGTTAGTCTTATTTTAAGCTATTGAAATCTTACAACTGCACTAAGACTTTCAGGACACTTTGTATAATGTTTTAAAATGTACAAAACGCTATATAGTGTGTTATTTCATTTTAGCCTCACAATAATCTAGGGATATATATACTTGCCACTTTTTACAGGTGAGTAAATTGAGGTACAGAGGGGATAAGTAAATTGCCCATGGTAAAATAACTAGTAAGTATCTAAGGCACAATTTAAACATAGGTCTTCCTAAATCCAAATCCAATACTAAAGTATTATACATTATACCACATTTCATCATCAATTTTTTTATCCCCCATGTATCTAATCTTGTCACTTCTTCCTTCAAAATGCCTCTTGAGTTTCTCATACATTTCCATTGCAAGCACTTTAGTCTAGATCCCAATCACAGCAGGCTTGGATTATACAACTGACTCCAAATTGGTGTCCCTATCACCAGTCTTTCTTCATTCCCCTCCCCCTACCTCCCATTTCACTGCCAAACTAATTTTCTCAAAACACTGTTTTCATCATGTCCCTCATTTGCTTAAGGACCTGAAACAGCTCTCAATTGCCTACTATCTCTGGCCCAAACTCTGCCTAGCCCTTCATAATCTGGCTCAACCCTGCCTATCTAATCAATTCCCAAATGAGCTGTCTGTCCCAATCAGACTGGCCCCCCACAAAAAGTTACACAAATCACCATGCCATGCTTTCCTCCAGCTTGGATTGTTCCTCCCCCATCCTGCCTATGCAAATTTTACTCATTCTCTGAGACCTGGTTCTATTGCTCTCTTCCATGACACCTTCACCAACTATTGTGATCCGCCGTGGGGTCTTTTTTTCTCTGAACTCTGTTACACTCATAGTCAGTTCTGCACCACTGAACTCACAGGGATATGTCAGTATTTATCACTCTTTAGTTGCTGCATAAGCCTCTCTTTTTGCCTTCTTAATTGAATCACGCGTTCCATAAGAAAATTCCTCAGCATTCCATTGTATTCCTCTCCGTGCGTTACACAGTGATGGATATATCATAGATACTTGACAACAGCTAATGAATTGCTATGGGTACTAAGGATGCTTAGCACAGATTTTCACAAAGCAGAGATTCATCAAACCTGGGAGGATCCATGATCCAGTAAGACAATTCCACATTCCAGAACAAGAATCTGGACAACCAAACTCACACCTACTCCTAGAAGCCAACTGACCAGGATCTTTGGTGTTTTCCACAGTTACCCACTCAGAGAAAGGAGTTTCCTTCCCTTGCTTCTTGGTCTGGCAGTAATTAGAAACAGCAATCATTGCCATGTTGCATACCCCAAAGCACCATGGCTGGATGCACTGAACACATGTAGCTATGAGACCACCTGCCAGGGAAAGAATAGAAGAGTCATTTGCTGAACATGGCAGGGGTGACGGTTAAGGGGATGAGCTGCTGAATAGCAAGTAGCTGCCCCAGCCTCCCCAAAGCCCTAAATAATTTCCACACTTTAAAAGAGAGAGGGGGGGAATATGCTTTAAATTTTTCATATCTGTTATTCCACTTGTGAGACTTTGTGAAGGGCTGTGAATACTAAAAGCAAGAACTAAGATGACACAATTATATTAAGATAGATACAATTTTGGACTGAGAAGAGGGAAAAATCTGTCACTTTTGCCAACTTGTGATAGTTACTAGTTATGTGACCATGAACTTCTCTGTGCCTCAGTCTCATCATCTATAAAAAATGAGTCACAATACTGTGCTACTTATCTCACCTATTGTGAGGTTCATGTGTGATAACATAGGAAGCATTTTGGAAACTTTATGTTTTGCAAATTCAATGTTGTGTTCATTGAATATTGCTAGGGGAGCAGATGAAGGCTCTATGCCTGTCCAAGAATAAGCTGTACAACAATCTGTAGTAGTAGCCCTCCACCATGCAGAGTGTACTGTGGGAAAGGGAAAGGAATAAGCATTTATACAGCACCTATGACATACTAAACTGTGCTAAGCATTTTACAAATAAAAGTGCAAAGGACACTGTATTTTTGAGACATGGGGCTGGAAACTGAATCCCAGTTCTGATACTTACTGTCTGGGTGACTTTGGGCCAGTCTTCCTTTCTCTGACTCTCCCTCCACCTCCCAGCTAGATGGGGCAATTGATAAACTAAACCTGGAGTCAGGAAGATCTGAGTTTAAATACAACCAAAGACACTAATTAACTGTGTGACCCTGGGCACACTTAACCTGTCAGCCTCATCTATAACAAGTTTCCTCATCTATAGAGTGACAATAGTAGCACCTATCTCCCAGGGTTATTTTGAGGGTAAAATGAGATAGTATTTGTAAAGTGCTCTACAAATCTTAAAGCATGATATAAGTGCTAGCAATCATCGTCATCATCATCATTGTTATTATTAGGTTGGGGACTCAATCTTTTCTGTGGAACAGACTCTTCTAGCATTCTGCTGAATCCTATAGATCCCTTCTCAAAATCGAAGTTTTAAATAACAAGAAGAAAAGTTATGATTTCGGTAATAAAGATGCATTTTTCCCCATTGAAGTTCACACATCATCTGAAATCTATCCGTGCACTCCTCAGTGCATGGATCCCAGGTTAATAATTCCTAGTCTATATACCTGTGTTTCCCTGATAATAAGACACTGTCTTATTATTTTTTTGGACAGAAAAACACCAGAGGGCTTATTTTCAGGGGAGGGCTTATTTTAATGAACATTGACAGCAATTTTAATAAACAGGTAAATGTGAACAAAAAAATATACTTTTATTCAATAAGCAAATCACTGGGGAAGAACAGGATGACGCGCTCACTGCTGCAGCTCTGATTGGATGCAGCTCAGAGTGCGGCGTACGTTTCACCCGGGGGGGGGGACGGTGCATACAGAGGGTACCGTAATGTAGTGTGTAGCGCAGGGGATCACCTTCACTACAGTAGCAATCTCAATAGGGCTTATTTTCAGGGGAGGGCTTATTTTAGAGGAATCTTACACAGTAAGGGGAGGGCTTATTTTTGGGATAGGTCTTATTATCGGGGAAACAGGGTAGCCTCAGATTTAAATGCATGCTTCTGTTATCTCTTCCTACAAAGACTTCTATGATCTAAGAATATGACTGCCTACCAAACAGAGACAACTGCCCCTTCTTAGACACACTTTGCGGGCAAGGGATGATTGCATCTCTGAAATAATAAATTCTCAGTTCACCTAATAACTTCTCTTTTCCCAAAACTTGATAGTTAAAATACTGTCTTCCTCTCCAAAAATTGCAGGAAGACAGGACTCTGTCACCTAGTCCCTTCAAATACACCTGTAGGAAAAATTCATTTCCCTTATAAATCTACTGCTCACCTCCTAGCATTGGTTTGGCCTGACACTTCTTAAACACCCATCACTGCCTGTAGCATACCACTGTAAAGCTCCCAAGCTTTGCTAGGGTTTTGTTCACCCCCAGCACATGCCCAGGTTGCTTAATTGCTCAGAAATATACTCTCCAAAGATTTATAGGATTCCCTCTCTCTTTTTACAATTCTGTTGTTCCTCTAATCACTAACATT
Source organism: Petaurus breviceps papuanus (assembly GCF_028583685.1). Classification (NCBI taxonomy): domain Eukaryota; kingdom Metazoa; phylum Chordata; class Mammalia; order Diprotodontia; family Petauridae; genus Petaurus; species Petaurus breviceps. The sequence goes on along the minus strand of NW_027185735.1, from coordinate 16,315,333 downwards.
AGATTACCTTGATGGCAGTTTTGAAGATCTTTAATAAGCTTTCTCAAAGATCAAAATCAAATTGGATTTTTTTCTTCCCTTTAGTCCAATGTAACTGACAATTCTCTTTTTATTTAGTTTGTTATCTAATTTTCCTATCACTTAAATGTGCAGGTCATTGAGATCTGATTTATTTGTTTATAGAAAATCAAATTGTTAATGATTGTATATTCTCTCGAACTATATTTTCCCATGGTCCTAGTTATATTTTATATGGCATTTGGGGGGGTTTTTTAAAGCCTTTTGGCCTTAGATAACATTTATGTTTTTATTTAAGTATATTCATACACACTTTTAGATTATTTTAAGTCATCTCAACTTAACTGAAAGCTACAAAGAGCAGCACAGACTCTCTTGGGTAGGTAAATTTAGCCAAGTGGATTTTGTCCTGAATCCTGAAGTGACTAAATACCATTTTTGGAATGTTCTTACCCTGCTAACATAGCAAACCTAGAATTTTTCTATTGTTCCTGATGCTTATTTTTTAGACATTTAGAAAGAATATGCACAACTATCACAGAGGATCTCAGCATGAACATTTTAGAAACATCAACAAAGGTTTCAGAAGAAGTTTTCTCACCCTTCATTAATTTCAAAATTCATACTTAAGTTCAACACGATCCTGTATCCATTTAAGCTGGGGTTTTTGATGACTTACAGAAAGTAGAAAGCAGTTATATCTGATGTACTTGGCAGCTATCCTTTATATTATATCCCAATGCAGCAGGGTAGTCAACCCACAACAAGTTTAATCTTTGCAGTGTTAACCTTTTACAGGTAGTGAGGGTTTAGCTAAAGTGGGTATGTATATAAATGGAGTGTTTGAATGAGTCTTAGAAGTCTCTAATAATAGGATCTTAATAAGTGTAACAATAGTGATTTGTCATTGACAGAAACACAAGATAAATGTCATTTGCTCCCACTCTGCCTTGCTCTTCCAAAAATATATAAAGGAGTGTACTCCTATGTGTATAGGAGGAGTCTTCCTTGATACATTTACTTTGAACTAGTAAATCATATAGTTGTTCTGGTAAAAGGAAAAGCACTGAGTATTCATGAGAGGTGGTTTTAAGTTATGCTAATCCAAGGCATTCCTTGAATCTAGGAATACTTTTAGGGCAACCTTGATTGAGGTGAGCTTACATAGAATTCAGAGCTAGAAGTGATCTGAGAAATCATAGGATCATAGATTTAGGACTGGAGGGAAACTTAGATGAATTAGAGTTCAATTTTCTCACTTATAGATGGGAAAATTGAGAGCTAGAGAAGGTGAATGATTTGCCCAAGGTCACACAGGTGAAACTAAGATTTTGGAAACTGAGAGAGTTTCCAAAATCCTACTCCAAATCAAGTGCTTTTACCACTATAACATACTGGCTTCATCTAGGTCAACCTCTTCATTTTAATTCATTGTATTTTCTAGGAAGTCTATGAATTCCTAAGTGTATTGGTAATGGTAATTTGGAGATCTTCCCTGCCCCCTTAATAAGCTTAAGGGAATTTGAAGACCTTCCTGGCTTCAAAAATATACCCTGACCCCAATAGACTGAATGTAATCACATGGAGCCTGTGGTAGGAGGAGTATGCTGAAGGGTGGAGCAGAGCCCACAGGAAGCTGGGAGTCCGAAAAGCTAGACACCATTGGGAGAAGAGGACACATCTGAGGGAGACAGTTAGGCTTGTGAGTAAAAGTTGGTGTTTGCCACCTGCTATGACAGCTAGGCTTGTGTTGGTTGGTGGGAAGGCTAAAGGATGCTATGGCTCTCTGTGCTGTTATGATTTATTAATTTCCTTGCTACTATGATGGAATTAGCTTACTGGTTTTGGAATTCAGTTTTCTGGTGTCTGAATAAATATTTTGCTTCTGTCTTCTATTTGTTATATTCTGTTATATTTTGCAATTGTGCACTATACAGTTATATTCATAGTGACCATTGGCACTACATTTGGCAATTGTGAAATATCAGACCTCTATTTGGAGGCAGAAGGGATTTAGAAGAATAAATGGCTATCCCAGGATGGGAGGATTTATCTTATTCCTCCCTAGCAAGAGAGTGGTCTAAAAGTACAGGGCTCTGTGAAAACTGGAAACTGAAGTTACAGCAGGGAGAACCTAGAGATTTAGAAGCATGTTTGCAAAGAATAGCAACAAAACCTGGGAGAGAGCTAGAGACAGTGTGTAGAAGGGGCTGGGTTTTACTAAGAGGTTACCATATTATGTGTAAAAGCAGAAACAATCTGTTACAAGAAAAAAACTCAAATGGAGAGAGAGGCAGCTGTGTTGGAGCATTTGAGCTCTCCTTTAGAAGAGCAAGCTGGAGGATCTCAAGTGGTAGAAGAAAGGGTTGTGAATTTGGCTCAGAAAAAGAAGCAGAAAGGTAATAGGAGGAAAGTTCATACAGCTTTGATGGATACTGAGCCTAGTTGCCATGACTATGACTGCCAGGAGAGTGCATGGGTACATAGCTATACCTGATGTTTCATGACCTGGCTTTTACAAGGTCAGAAGCTCACCCCACACTCAGAAGAAAGCAAGAGAATTGGAGAGGCCAAATAGAGTTTAGGGAGATAATTGAGTATTTCACTTAGCAAGAGATTACTGATATATTAAGATTCACCCAAAGGATGGGAGAATTGTTAATGTCTTGGGTGGTGAGAATCAGTGATGAAGGGGCCAGAGAAGTATGTATAGATAGAGTGGACTGCTTGAAATTTATAGGTATTTGTCAGAATCCTTTTTGTCCAGCAAACTTTTAGAGATTTTTATATGGCAGGAGGTAACAATATGACCAATCTGTTCACTTTAGCTGTCAATGGATGCAATAAACTGTATCCCACTGATTCTATGTGTCCTAGTGGGAGACAGATCCTGGTACTACCTTGGAAACTGCATGAGTGGGGGCTTCTAGGTGGCATAGTGAATAGAGCACTGGCCCTGGAGTCAGGAGGACATGAATTCAAATCTGGCCAAGACACTTGACACACTTACTAGCTGTGTGTCCTGTGTGGGCAAGTCACCTAACTCCAACTGCCCTGACTTCCCCCCTCTAAAAAGCAAGAAAAGAAAAGAAAAGAAACTGCATGATAAAGTTAAAAGCAGAAGCAATGAAAACTGCTGTCATGGTTGTAGATGCAGAGGTGTATCATGATATCCCTTTAGCAGTTTCTTATAGAAATACCATAGTGAAGATGGCTTCTCCTGCTTATAAGCACCTACTTCTGACTCTACTAATTGGTGAAATAGGGCACCCTCTTTCAGAAGTACTGGATAAGATTTTACTGCTAAGTGATGTGGGAGAATGAGAAAAAGATAAATTTCCTCAAGAGAGAAAAGTAAATGGCCAGTGGATTCAAAGTCAGAATAGATTGACAAGAAAAGAACTATTTACTGCTATATTGCGAGCAAGGGTTGATTTTGGAAGAATTGATGGTATTCCAACTAATGAATTATATAAAATGTACTGAGAAAGGGGGCTTGATATTAGATGGAATAGGCAAGTGAGAACTTCTCCCCTACAGATCCTCCAGAACCATTGTATCCAACTTCATCACCACTTCAGGGAAAATAGGAAATTTGTCAAGTCCCAGCTCAGATTAAAGAAATGCACAGACAAGATTGCAGGCTCCATATCTATCTGACTATATATTGGGGGGGGGGGGAAAAGGGTCAAATACTGTAACCAGGGCATTGATAAATACTGTGGCAGAGGCCTCCCTTATTTATGGGAACCCTAATAAATTCATGCATGGGACTCCTATTAACATTACAGGACTGGGAGAGGCATAAATATCAACAAGACAAGTCAAACTAATGATGAAAATTGTACAATTACCAAAAAAAGAATATACCATAGTGATAGTGCCCATTCCTGAATACATCATTGGAATAGATATATTGGACGCTGAATTTACCTGAAGGAAGATACCAATTTGCAGTCAGGAAGATAGGAATTAATACAGTTTTAGTGGGAAAAATAAAAATGGACCCAATCACTTTACCTGAACCTTCTGAAATAATTGCTTTAAAGCACTATCATGTACCAGGTGAGCAAGATGAAATTACCAATGCGATAGAGGAATATGTTGAAGCAGGAGCATTAGTCCCTACAACCACATGATGGAATAATCCTGTCTGGCCAGTATAAAAATCAGATGAGATATGGATAATGACAGTGGATTATAGACAATTGAATAAGGTGACTCTTCTTTGTATGCTGCTGTTCCAAATGCCATCACCTTAAAAGAAAGGATCCAGAAATGTAATGGGACTTGGTACACAGTTATTGATTTAGCCAGTAATTTCTTTACCATACCAATAGACTCTAAACAATGGGACCAATTTGCTTTGACAGGGAAGGCAATATACTTTTTTTTTTGGAGAGAGGAAGGCAAGGCAATTGGGGTTAAGTGACTTGCCCAAGGTCACACAGTCAGTAAGTGTGTCAAATGTCTGAGGTCATATTTGAACTCAGGTACTCCTGAATTTAGGGATAGTGCTCTATTCACTGTGCCACCTAGCTGCCCCAGACAATATACTTTCACCTGCTTGCTGCAATGCTATCTGCCTAGTCCAACTATTTGTCATAGGATTGTGGCTGAACATTTGGACAAACTAGACCTACTTGGTGTATGGCTTACCCACCACATTGATGATATTATGATGCAGGGAAAAAAAATGTAAGAAAAAAATGGAGAAGAGTTTCACACTTTTAACTGAGCATATGAAAAGCAAAGAGTGGGAAATTAACTCTGCAAAGATTCAAGCACCAGCTCAAAATGTAAAATTTTGGCATATACAGTGAAATAAGGGGCTATGAGAGATTCTTCCACAAGCCCAATGAAACATTTAGGATTTTCCTATCTCTACCAATAAGAAAGAGGCCCAAAAGTTTGTAGGATTATTTGGATGTTTGCAACATTATATATTGAATCTGGGACAGATTTTGAAACCCTTATATGAAGTTACTCAGAAGAAATATGAATTTGATTGGGGACTTGAGCATAGTAAAGCTTTTGAAGAAGCTGAGGCTGCCATACAATTGGCCCTAGATTAATGGCCTATGAAGAATGACCTGGTAGAATTACAAGTGACTGTACAGGATGATTATGAAAACTGGAGTTTATGGCATGAACAACAAAGCTGAATGTACCCTTAGGATTTTGGTCCAGGAAACTTTCTTCATCTGGAGTTCAATATACACCTTTTGAAAAGCAGTTGTTTGCATATTAGGCTTTGGTAGAGACTGAACAACTGACTCTGAGACATGAAGTGATATTAAGGCCTGGAATCCTTACTATGACCTGGGTAATGAGCACCCCAGCTTCTCACAGAATTGGACATGTCCAACAGGCTAGCATGATTAAATGGAAGTGGTATGTTGAAAATAGAACTAAAACATGCAAAAGTAGAGTCTCTGCTCTACATGAATCTATAGCTAGTATAGATAATGAGGGACATGATACATCTCCTGAACCAAAGCAACAGTTGGTACAGTCTTTAGTACAATGAAATGATGGATATGATGGATTAACTGAAGAAGAGAAGAAACACACATGGTTTCTTATGGGACAACAAAATATTTGACATTGGAAAGAAGTAGCCTATAATCCATATACTAGGCAAACTTTAGAAAGTACTGGGGCTTCTTCCCTCGCCTGGGTCGCTTCGGCTGCCGCCATTTTCATCTTTCCGCTGGGCCATGGCGTTCATGTTTGCTGCCTTCTGCTACATGCTGGTGCTGCTGCTCACCACCGCACTCATCTTTTTCGCCATCTGGCACATTATAACATTTGATGAACTGAAGACTGATTACAAGAATCCTATAGACCAATGTAATACACTCAATCCTCTTGTACTTCCAGAATATCTCATCCATGCTTTCTTCTGTGTCATCTTTCTCTGTGCAGCAGAGTGGCTTACACTGGGTCTCAATATGCCGCTCTTGGCATATCATATTTGGAGGTATATGAGTAGACCAGTGATGAGTGGACCAGGACTTTATGATCCTACAACCATCATGAATGCAGATATTCTAGCATACTGTCAGAAAGAAGGATGGTGCAAATTAGCCTTTTACCTACTATCATTTTTCTACTACCTCATGGCATGATTTATGTTTTGGTGAGCTCTTAAGATGATATATACAACAGACTCAGTCCAGTTAAGTGCATACAAAAGCCACAAAGTGAAAGGATTTTGTCCAACAAGAACCTGTTTCCAAGATTTAGCTTATGGAATATGATCAGTTACTTTAAAAAAAAAAGACTACTTATTTTTAAAATGTTTCCACGTTTTTGATTTGTGGAAAGACTGTTTTCATATGTTATGCTTAGACAAAGAAATTAAATGGAATTACATATAAAATGAGTATAAAATGATTACCTCTGGCATTGACTGGTTTGAACTTGTACTCCCTAGGAACAGCCATAATTTTCTGAATAATTGTATTAATTACTGACTGTCCTTAGCCTGTTAAAAGTTTTTGTTTACAAAAGCTTCTAGTAGCTTATTTTGGTTTTATTGAAATATTGACTGATTATAAACTAGCTGTAGAGATCAAGTGCTTTTGAAGGACAGAAAACTTTGTATATGTGACTTTATGGGAAGCCTCATAGGTTTCTTCATATATCATGTAGATTACATGGATATATTTGCAGATATAAGGATGGTGGGATTTTTTTTCCTTAACATTTAAATATTAGCCCTCTACATTGCATGACCTAGGGTCTCCCATAATAGTTCCATAAAATTCATATACTTTAATTCTTAAGCATAAGTGAATCTATTGAGAATATATACTAAATTATCTTGGAATGCATTTAAAGTTATTTTAAATGTTTTCATTTGTAGCAGTCAATAAGAAATTTGGTATTCTGATTATTGTTACAATCTAGTGATAAAAGATATTCTTAAAGACTTACAAGTTATACCTTAGATGTTCAGAACAGAAAATGAAAAAGAACATTGTGTAACTATCCTGCTATTCCTTAGTGCAATACAATAAAAGTCTGAAATTTAAGACTTCTTTTCAGTGCATTGTTTTAAAAATTGCAGATAGCTACTTAAAATTGCTTTATCTACAAACAACTATAATAAATGCATACGAGTTATATTTTAAAAAGAAAGTACTGGGAAAGCAGTCGATATCCTGAATTTATGGCTGTAAATCAAACCATCAAAACAGAACAGGGAGGACAGTGTCACTGATTCATGGGCAGTAGCTAATGGGTTAGCTACATAGATGCCCATATGGAAAAATCAAAATAGGGAAATTCATGGTAAACAAATCTGTGGCAAAAAATTATGGGAAGATATATGGGACATGTCTTTTGTTACTAATTTGTCAGTTTTTCACATAGATACTCAAGTGGACCTCACAACACCAGAACATGAGTACAATGCACATGTTGATCAACCAGCAAAGATTGCCACTCAACATATTATCCCTACTCTGACATCAGCTGATGATCCAGTACTGGCAAAATGGGTCCATCAAAAAGCCAGCCATTTAGAGATCCAGGGCACACACCAGTGGGCACAAGATCGAGGTATTAGTCTCTTTCATTCATTGTTAAAACAGATAGCAGAGGAATATCAATTGGCAAAGGAACGAACTGTTCCTCAGGTAGTAACTGGGGAGATAGCGGGGGGGGGGGGGAAGTCCCAGCCCAAATTTGGCAAATAGATTATATTGGTCCTCTATCACAAGATAAAGGATGCAAATTTATATGTACTTGTGCTGACATCTATTCAGGTATACTAGCAGCTTGTTCTTATAAGAATGCAACTCAGAAAAACACCTGTAAAACTCTACATCTCATAACTCTATATTATGAAATCCCAATGCAGATTTAAAGTGAGAATGGGTCACATTTCAAAGGTAATGAAATGAAGAGATATTGTATACCAAACAATATAGAATGGATATATCATATTCCATATTATCCACAAGCATCTGGGTTAATTTAAAGAATGAATGAATTATTGAAAGAACAGTTAAGGAAGTTAAGTTCTAATAATTCATATCAACATTGGAAAGATAATTTGTTCACTGCTTTACGTAATTTGAATAATAGACCATTGGGAAGAAGCACACCTCTAGGCACAATGATGACCCCAAATCTGCAAATTGGAAAACAACATATAAGATCCCAAATATTGAGTATTGGACTGTGAAGCACCATATGGTGTCCCAGCACCATATCCGGGAACTCCTGGTTTGGCGGGATATGATTTGCATTGTTCAGAGGACTTTGGGTTAAATAGAAAAGAAATAAGAAACATCTCCACCAGAATATGTATGAGAATCCCTAAAAATCATTTTGGATGGATATTACCTGAATCAGGTTTAGCAGCTCAAGGAATATGAAGTGATAGATTCTAATTATCAAGGAGAAATTATTGTGACATTGCAAAATTTGGGTGAAGAACCTATAAGGGTTTGTTAAAATGACAGAATACTTCAATTATTCCTTGTGAAACAATACCCCTTGTGAAAACTGACCCTCCTTCTAGAATAACTATCAGAGGAACTGAAGGATTTGGTTCTACTAATAGAATAAAATTGGGAGCTAAAGTATGGGTAAAGCAGAAGCCAGATGACGTTCCAAAGGCTGCGGAGATTATAACACTTGAGAAAGACAATACCATAACTGTTGTTTATTAAGGAGAAGATGATTACCAAATTGTACCCTTAACTCATATATATCCTACTGTGAATGAGGCTGTGATAGTGAGTTCATGGACTCCAGAAGCATGACTGACCCTATATTTGTTTCTTTTTGACTTTTCGTCTGTTAAACTTGTTTGTGAGATTTGTTTCCTGAAGGCTTATATCCTCCACCTGCAGATACCTGATCACTTAAGCCAGATGTCACCCCCTGTCCATGACTGTGATGCATCACCCCTGGACCTGGTGTTGAGCGAACTCCAGATGCCAGCTAAATAACTAACCTCTCGAATGGGACCTCTTGGGGCAGGGACAGTTCTACATACAATTTCAGCAGGAAGTAGCTTTGGAGTAGAGACTTTCACCTCTTACCCCAAGATTTTGAGTTTTATTCTTTCAAGGGGGTGGGGGGAAATGGGGTCCTTGTGTTCAAGCTCCCACCCTAAGACACTATTTTATGTGATTGTTGCAATGTTCTATTGACATCAGTTACCCCACCAGTTACCCCTAAACTCTCATTAATCAATGTAATGAAATGTATTGTTAATGTATTTTTTCTATTTAAGAGACGTGAAAGATCTTGGGGCAGAATATAATGGCAATGGGAATTTGTAGATCTTCCCTGCCCCTTAATAAGCTTAAGGTATTTGAAGACCTTCTCTGCTTTTAAAATATACCCTGCCCCCTAATAGGCTGGATCTAATCACATGGAGTCTGTGGTGAGAGGAGTTTGCTGAAGAGTGGAGCAGAGCCCACAGGAAGCTGGGAGTCAGAGCAGTTAGACATGGTTGGGAGAAGAGGACACATCCGAGGGAGACAGTTAGGATTGTGAGTAAAAGTTGGTGTTTGCCACCTGCTGTGACAGCCTTGTGTTGGTTGGTGAGAAGGCTAAAAAATTCTGTGGCTATCTGTGCTGTTGTGGCTTATTAACTTCTTTGCTACTGTGATGGAATGGGTTTACTGGCATTGCAATTCAGTTTTCTGGTTTCTGAATAAATATTTTGCTTCTGACTTCTACCTGGAGAGTCTGTTATATTTTGCGATCAAGCACTATGAACGCATATTTATAGTGACCATTGGTGCTGTGAATATTCCATTGGCACTATACTAAGTTATACTGTATATCCTACCTTTAAGTTTGGTCATTTTTGGCTTCTTGTAGAACTCACATGTTCTTATAAAATATCTTTTGATTCTCTTCTACCAATTTTTCTTCTATTTCTGTAATTTTGAGTTCCAAATCTCTCATTTTCTTTTTCAAACAAACACATTACAACTTGGAGGGGATTTTCAGCTATATTCTAAGTTACCTATTTTGTTGCTTGTCATATTTCTTCTTTGAAAGTTATGATTTCTCACATAATTTCCATCCTAATATTTTCTTTTAAAGAACCAGTCTAAAATTTCTTGCTGTTTTTCTATGCTCTCTGAAGAATTCCAAGAACTTATTGCCTTCTTTTTCAATAGACATTATTGGTTCATTTTTCTTTAAATTTCAATACCTATTCATTTTGTTTTAACCTTTTTTAAAAAGAGAAATTCTTACTCATTTTTTCTTATGTCTTTATGAGTCTAATTGGTGATTAACTCTTTGCTTAGGAACTAAACTTGGATCCAATTGAATGTATGTATGTTGATTTATTTACTTCAGACTTTGCATTTCCACTAACTTTTTTCAGGCTTCTCCCCCTCAATGTATGGTCCTTCCCCTTTCCATTGTTTTGGCACACATGGAAATTTTCTCCTACACACACTTCCAAGGCTGGATAGCCTTGGTCTCCTCAAGCTGAGTCCCTATCCTATGAAAACTTCAAAAACAAAGGACTGAGATAGATTTCTAGTTCTTTTTCCTTGGCTACAGAAGCCCCATCCTTTCTAGGTAGTTCTACACTGCTATGTCTCCATTGCCCTCACATTCCCATCTGTCCATAACCCCTTTCCATCAAGTGGTTTTTGTTACTGTTCAGTTGTTTCAGATTCTTCATGGCCGCATTTAAGGTTTTCTTGACAAAGATGTGGTTGTTGTTTTCAAAGAGGACAAAAGATGTCACAGATGATATTTTGACTTGTGCATTAATTGGATTTAAGTGTGTCAGCCTCAACTTTTTCTTCTTGAGTCATTAAAGTTCAGTGGCAGGACAACAGTCAAGAGGACTGATGATAGCCCAGGATGCAGTGAAGACCTTGGTGTCTTTGATCCCTGACTGAGCTCTAAGCACTCCAGAGCCTGCTTCAGCCATTTTCATGACTGTTGGAACAAATTGTTCTCATCCACCCATTCTGCCAGGGAAAGTCTTCACATGCTGGAGGTAGACATTCTTCTAACTCATTGACAGTTTTGACATCTGTCACTTACCCTCAGCCTGGTTTAGCCCATCTGACAAGATGGTTTACCAGGAGGTGGCTGCTGTGCATGCTACAGATTTTTGGAGTCACAAGTGAGAGTTTGGTGACAGATGGACACCAAAGGTGGATGAGCACACCTGAAAAGGGTTTGGCAGCTCTCACACCAGACTGCTAGTCCTTCTGAATACACCAGGAGAAATATAAGATGAGTGCTGGAGGGTTTGAGAGGGTCTAATATAAGTTATTGGCTTTTTTTTAAGTGTGGAGAATTAGGAATGTTTGAAAATCGTAGTGAAGGAAGGAAAGTGTAAGGACTAGGGGGAAAGAAAATAAGGACAGGGCAGAATTACTGAGGATATACTCTACCAGAGAAGAGAGTTTGGAATCAAGTGTATATATAGAAGGGTTGACCTTGGCAAGGAGAAGGTCCACTCTCTGCTTATGGCTGAAGGAAAGGGGGAAAAGTAAGATATGATATCAGTGGGTTTTGAGATAAAGAGAATGGGAGAAGAGGAAGTTTATCTAGAATGGCTTCAAATTTATTTTTTCTTTAAGTAAAGTAAGAGACCAAGTCTTCATCTGAGAGAGGGGAAAGATGCTGTGATCATTATTACTTCAATATGCATGTACATAAATAAACTCCCATCCTTTTTGAAGTGACTCCTACATCTATGGTAGAAAAACTGAAGTGGTTTGCCATTTCCTTCTCCAGCTCATTTTATAGATGACGAAACTGAGCAAACATGGTTAAGTAACTTGCCATGGGTCACACAGCTATGAGTATCTGAGGCAAGATTTGAACTCAGGAAGATAAGTCTTCCTCACTCCAGCACTCTATTCACTATGCCCCATACCCTGGAATTGATGTTCCCTACTTCTTATGGGCTGGAAGGGAGGGGACTAGTTCGTATTGGAGGGACTATACAGAGACCACCACAGTAGACTCCTGAAAGATGAGACTGTCAAGGTCCCCTCTAGCTCTAAAGTTGTATCTGACCACAGGGTAAGCCAGGGATAGGCAAAGTGAATGAGAGTTTTATGTTTTTCCAAGTGTAAAACATTATTTTAGAGAGTTTTTACTTTGGCATTTCTGGTTTTTACTCTCATTTAATGTAGTTTTAATTTCTATAGATTTGTTTCATCTTCTCCTTTTGAAGTTGTTCGGTTGGAAAGGTTATGCTGACAGTACCTAATTCGTCTTTTTGTCAGCCTTGCAACCTACCAGGAACTTATTTTATAGTTAAGGAAAACCAAAGCCAAAGATTCTCAATGACTTACCCAAAGTCACAGGCTTGGCATCATCCTTGACTCTTTATGTTTGCTCACCCTGCATTTCCAATAAGCTACGATATCCTGTTTCTACTTCTGCAATATCTCTTCCCGTTTTCTCCTTTCTCTAACTCACATAGTCACCACCATGGTTAAGGTCCTCGTTATCTCTCACTGAGAATATTGTAATGGCCTCCAAATTGGTCTCCATGCTTCAGGTCTCTCTCTTCTCCAATCCTTCTTTCCCCAGCTGCCAAATTGATTTTCCTCAGTGGCAAATCTGACCATGTCACTCCCTTACCCAAAAAATTTCAAGGCTCCCTATTACTTCCAGAATCAAATATAAAATCTGTTCTAAAAGTCTTTCATAACCTGGTTCCAACCTCATTCTATTGTATCTCACTCCCCTCTATGTACACAGATAATGAGACAAATTGACTTTCTTCCTATTCTTCCTTCCTACATTTGTATGTTCTGTGCCTGAAATTTACTCACTCCTCACCTCAATTTCTCAGAATCCCCCAGTTTCCTTCAAGGCTCAGTTCAGGCACTAACTCCTACGTTTGACTTTTCTTGAGCACTTAAGCTGTTAATGCCTTCCCGACCAAATCACAGTGTATCTATTTTATATGGTATCTATATAGGTACATGTTGTCTACTTTAATTAGACTATAAGCTCCTCGAGGGCAGAAACCTTTCTCATAATTATCTTTGTGACCCCAGAGCCTAGCACATAATTGTGCTAGGTGCTTAATAAATGTGGATTAATTGATTGATTGAAGTAATAAAGTCAGGATTCAAACTTCTGATTCCAAATCCAATATGACTTCTCTTATAACACACTGGCATGCTAGGTGGTACAGTGTATAGAGTGCTGGGCATGGAGTCAAAAATAGCTGGCCAATCAAACCTGGCCTCAGACATTTACTAGCTGTGTGACCGTGGGCAAGTCACTTAATGCAGCTTGCCTCAGTTCCTCATCTGTAAAATGAACTGGAGAAGGCCATAGCAAACCACTCCAGTATCTTTGCCAAGAAAACCCCAAATAGGGTTATGAGAAGTCAGACATGACTAAAAACAACAACAAACATGCTGGTTATCTCTCCAAATCCCTAAAATAAAGTAATTAACTTGAATCATACCCAGAAACAGGAAAGGTATTATGAGGCTCAAATGAGATAATGGATATAAAATTCTTTGCAAGCCTTAAAGTGCTATATTATTTATTATTATTATTAGGTTATTACAGTTATTATTATCATTAGCTTACAGTTGCCAACCCTCTAGTTTGGTGATGACTTTATCCCCTGAGCTTTCTACTATACTGCTGAGTTCAAGCAACATTATAGAGCAATAGAGGGGTGTACTGATAAATGTTTAACAGGATGGGGAGGATCTAGAAATGTATGTACACATACTTTTGAATTTAATCTGAATTGGTATCACTTTCTTAATTCTGAACAATTAACATAATAACCAATCAATTCTTGATGTGGTTTGGGTTGGGTTTTTTTTTGATTGGTTGCCAATTTCCAAGGTATAAATGCTCACATTGAAAGTTGAATAGTCAGTTCTCCCAAGCTGGTTAAAGCTGCCTCCAGCACACCCCTGGAAACAGATGTGTAATCTGGGTGGATATTACTAGCTAGGGATGAAATGTTCCTTTAAGCAAAGAAGGTCAGAGTCATTTTAAATTCATCATTAAATTAACTTTCTTCCTAATTTTCCACTGAGCCACCCCTTTATCTTTCCTTCTGGCTTTAAAGTGTTCTATAGCTTCCTCCTACTTTTTGTTAACAAACTCTGTTCTCTTGTTACCCTTGCCTTTCCCCTGTGAGTATTAAAATCTCCTCTTCTCTATGTCTACAGCTTAACCACACATCTTCCAGGAGTCAATTCTTTATAAGACCAGATTATATACTCTTTTTTTCTATGTTCCTCATTTGAATGGTCATCTTAATTATACTGTCATCCTGCTGTGGACTGAATCCTCACCTTTACTCTCATAGCTTCAGTTTTTAGTGTATTATCTCAAGATGCCATATTCCTTCATTCCCTTATTATTCTCCAAGCTTGGCTACCTGGTACTCTCAATCCCCTCTTAGGGCTTGGGAGTCTGTGAAATAGTTTCTATTCCTACTGAATCCATACGGTTTATGGTCACTGGTACTGAGCTTCCCTGTTGTTCTCATGTTTCCCAATCATTTTCTTCCTATTGGTAAGCAGCAGGTTCAGAGCTTTTGCATTTTCTCCTTTCTAGGTCATAAAATTTTCCTCTGTGTGATTTAAGAAACTCTCATATGTTGCAATGGTAACTCAGCAGATAACAGGGTAGTTAAACCCTCATGTGTGTCAGGCTAATAGATCCATTGTTTATGATGACCTGTCACCATACAGCTAGCCATTACCAGTTAGTATGTTAAATTTTAAAAGCACTTAAAACAATCACTTTATCACTTGTCCATTGCTTACTAAACCCACAGTAAGGTGACCTCAAATGGGAGCATCCCAATTGTAATGGATGAGGAAGCTAGAGACCTAAGGTCAAAGGGCTTGCCCAGAATCCTACAATAATCCATTAGTTGCACCAAAATTCAAACACACAGACCATCCAAACATCCTGAATGATTGAAATCATAACATAGAGAAAGATTTAAAGTTTCACTTTCTTTATCTTCCCAGCTTCTGGTGATTATTCTCTCTATCTCTACCTGTAATAGTAATGGAATTTCAAGATCCCCCTGTATTGGCT
This sequence comes from Petaurus breviceps papuanus, assembly GCF_028583685.1. Lineage (NCBI taxonomy): Eukaryota > Metazoa > Chordata > Mammalia > Diprotodontia > Petauridae > Petaurus > Petaurus breviceps. The sequence goes on along the minus strand of NW_027185735.1, from coordinate 16,300,258 downwards.
TGGTTTTTGGTTTGATTATGTTACAACCCAGAGCTTGTGAATCCCACTTGTGGGATGGACTTGTTGATGTGAAAAAGAGTGCTGAACTGGGAGGAGCTGGTGATGTAAATTTAGAGAGACACAAGCAAAGATAGAGGCAGAAGAGTTTTTATTTTGGAAGCAGCATCTTGGAGGCAGAGATGGAGAGGATTGCTGAGGGCCAGTTTGAATTGCCCGGGACTTTTGAGAGCTGCCACCCAGAGCTGCCAAGGACTGAGGAGACATAGCTGTTATGCTGGCACTTTTTCTGTCTGTTTTGATGTTGTTTTACCAGATTTGTTCACTGGTGAAAGACAGTCCTGTTGTTGCAGAGGTCCTGAAACCTTGCTGTTGGTTCAGAGCTCCTGAGAATGTTCTGCAGACAGAAAGTGAATTCTGTCCACTGGTGAAGGCCAATGCTGCTGTTGCAGAGGTCCTGGAACCTTGCTGTTGGTTCAGAAGCCCTGAAGAAGGATTTTCTTGTTGTATGTTTACAGAAATCCTGGACGAGGGTTTTGCTAATGTTTTCAGGGGTCCTAGGACTGTTATTCAAACAGAGAATGAATTAATGAAGACACTGGCAATGTATCTTGTGACCTTGCTAAGCTTTGTCTTCCCAGGAACAAAGATTGCGAAGAACTTGCCTCAGGTCAAGATGAAGAAAAGACCTCTCTTTGTGTATTAAATGCTGTGCTTAAGCTTGTTGTAACTTTGGGGTAGATTCAATTGTGACCCAAGGGTGGGGAACTTTTGACTTTTTTGTGCTCTGTGATTAAACAAATGAATGTCCTTTACTTATGATTGGAAACTAATCTCCATTTGAGAAGAGGGGCTTTGTGGTTGATTAAATGAATGTACAGCCTAGGGGTGGAGTAGTACTTAGAAGAGGGCCTTTGGGATTGACTAAATGAATTATAATGTCCAGGGGTGGAGTAGTACTTGGATATTATTGAATTATACTTGGTGAATGCTGTATTTTGAATGATGCTATATTTTGATTTTCTCTGTTCTTAATTTTTCACTGAATAAAATGGAGAGCACCTATACTGGTATTTTGAACCTTGGGAAATTGCCTTTGCTTGGCATTACACTACCTAAGATTGCAGAGATAAAATCCTCCCTGCACATAATTGCTTGATGAAAGGTATTTCACACTCTTGGAAAAATAAAGAAAGAAAATACATTCTCAGAAATAATGAAGACCTAAGTTCTCATTTCAATGTCCATTTCAATGAGGAAAAATCTGACACACAGAGAAGAGATAGGATTTGATCAACTGTCCCTAGGAGTTCATGAAAGAATTAAGAATGGTTTCTGGAATTGCTAGAACCCCCACTTTGTGCTTGACTCAACCAAAGTGACCATATATGGACCAGCCTTTAAAGAACAAGGGAAAAAGTTGATGGAATCATAGAATTTCAGATAGAAAAGATCGCAAAAGTCACTTAGACCTTATTTTACAGATGAGAAAAATGAGCCCCAGAGAGACTGACTTGTCCACAGTCACATAGGGAATAGCACTTACTAGCTGTGTGACCCTGAGCAAGTCACCTAAATCTCTGTTTGCCTCAGTTTCCTCAACTGTAAAAGGGAGATAATAGTAGCACTTAGTTCCCAGGATCATTATGAGGATAAAATATGTATAAAGGGCTTAGCACAATGTTTAGCACATAGTAGGTACTATGTAAATGTTAAGTATTATTATTATCATAGCTGAAATTTAAACCCAAATTCTCTGATTTTTAACTCTATTTCTCTTAAATAAAAGGAGCTAGTTCATCCTTCTTCATAGTCCCCTAACTGTAGTGGCAAGAGACAAACTCCTGTTCTTGAAATTTGCTTTGTAATTTATAGTATTAAAGAGTGTCCCAGGGCATTGAGAGACAAAGTATACAGGATCACACAGCCAGTATGTGTCAGAGGCAGGACTTAAACTCAGTTCTTCCAAATCACCCACCCCCTACAACTCTGCACTCCCCCATCCACCCAATTCCCTTACAGACCAGGAGTCTATCTAACAACCAGCTGTCTCTCATTTTCATAGTAAGAGATAACATTTATGTAGCATTCTACAACTTTAAAAAATACTTTTTCCCATAAAAACTTTATGAAGTAGCTATTACGGGTCTTATCCTCATTTTACAGATGAGAAAACTGAGTTTCAAAGTGGCTATAACTGGCCAAGTATCAAACAGGCTGTTCAGTAGAAAAGAAGAGGCTTGAAGTGATATCAGATCCCATGCTATCTCTGCCCCACCACATGGGCTCTCTTCCATGGTGCAAAGTATCATAGAACTCCCAGGGCCAGAGCAGAGTCACACCCTGATCTAAGTCTAAGCTGTCAGGCCTCCAATTATAGCTAAACATTACTTTATGTCCTTTTTAAACTACCCTGTCACCATCAGTTCACAAATCAATATTATGCAATGTACTTTACAATTTGTCTACAAGCAGAGTCTGCTCAGGACATCCCCCCAAATCAAATTAACAAGCACCTGACATAGGGCATCAGAAACCAGGACCCTAATGCAATAATGTAATACAATATTATGCAAGCAACATAGTATAATACAAGCTACTTAAGATGGTTCAAACAAGGATATCTGGTCACCTTGGACTGACCCACAATGCCTCTGAATAGAAAAGGAGCATGAGGGAAATAGATCGGCAGAAAGAGACATTTCCCTATCCTTTTTACCTCCTTGCTCTTTCTCATATACAACACTCCATCTCCAGGCTATCCCCTATGTCTGGAATTCTCTCCTCACTTCCTCCAGCTCCCCTGACTTCCTTGAGTCCCAACTAAGTCCAAATTCTACAAGAAGCTTTTACTGATCCCCCTTAATACAAGTTCCTCTCCTTTATTGATTATCTCCACATTATCCTCTATATGTCTTGTTTGTATGTAGTTGTTTACATGTTGTCTCCATGATTTTAGATTGCAAACTCCTTGAGAGCAGGAGCTTGGTTTTTTCTTTCTTTCTTTGCATTTTTGTTGTTGCTTGTCCTTTGTTTTCAAAGAGGCATAAGGAGAATGATGCCTCGACTTGGAAATTTATTGGATTTCAGTGAGACAGGGCTGTGAAAAGTCATAAGCCTCAGTCTCTCCTATAGTCATTGGAGTCCAGTGGCAAGACATAAGTCAAGATGACAGGCAATGGCCCAACTTTTGGTTTGCTTGTTTGTTTTATTGGGTTTTTCTTTTTATGAAAATTTATTTATGGGGGTGGAGCCAAGATGCCAAAGGAAAAGCAGGAACTTGCTTGAGCTCCCACCCCAACCACCTCTAATACCTGTAAAAAAAATTACTCTAAATAAATTTGAGAGCTACAGAACCCACAAAGTGACAGAGAGAAACAAATCTCCTGCTGAAGGCAGCCTAACAAGCCAACAGGAAGGGTCTATCACACCAGACTGGGAACTGAGCACAGTCCCATGTGAGCCACACAGTCCCAGAACCAGGGAAGTCAAACCAGCAGCACACCAGCCTGAGCCACCTTCAGGAGAGTTAATCACCAGCAGCTGTGGCAGTTTCCAGACTTCTCAACCCATAAACAACAAAGAGAAAGGAAAAGGTCAGTGGGGAACTCTGTTGGAACTGGGTGAAAGAAGGGCAAGGTCTGGCCCCTGACCCTGTGATGAAAGGTGGCAGAGGTATGGGGGCTGAAGCTGCTTCCAGAGCTCCTGGCCTGCAGATCACAGAGGGACCAAGTGACCATTCAGCGGGTAATCCTTCTTTCTTTGACCTGCTTGGATCTGGATCGTGGTCTTGGGTGGTGGTCCTGGGGTAAGAAACGCCAGTGTGTCAGAGCTTGTGGTGGCTGTAGAGAGGGTGCCCTCCTCAGACCTGTGACAACTATGAAAACCCCAGCAATTTAGGACACAGCTCTCTCCACTCTGGAAGCAGAGTTCTACTGTGGCAAAGAGCTCAAAAGTTAAGTAGTTGGCTGACAAGATGAGCAAGCAGAGGAAGTGCAATCAGACTATGGAATCCTTTTTGGAGGACAAAAAGGATCAAAACATGGAATGAGAGGAAGTCAACAAACTCAAAACTCCTGCATCAAAAGCTTCCAAGAAAAATGTAAACTGGTTACAGGTCATGGAGAAACTCAAGAAGGATTTTGCGAATCAAGTAAAATAAGTGGAGGAAAAATTGGGAAGATTAAAAAATTGAATTTGCCAGATGGAAAAGGAATTTCAAAAACTCACTGAAGAGAATAATTCCTTCAAAATTAGATTGGAGTAAATGAAAGCTAATGACTTCACGAGAAATCAAGATACTATAAAACAGATCCAAACAAATGAAAAATAGAAGGCAATGTGAAATATCTCACTGGAAAAACCACTGACCTGCAAATAGATCCAGAAGAGAGAATTTAAAAATTATTGGACTACCCGAAAGCCATGATCAAAAAAGAGCCTGGAAATCATCCTTCAAGAAATTCTCAAGGAAAATTGCCCTGATATTCTAGAACCAGAAGGAAAAATAGAAATTGAAAGAATTCACCAATTGCCTTTTGAAAAAGATCCCAAAAAGAAAACTCCTAGGAATGTCATAGCCAAATTCCAGAGTTCCCAGGTCAAGAAAAAATATTACAAGCTGTCAGGAAGAAACAATTTCAGTATTGTGGAAACACAATCAGGATAACACAAGATCTAGTAGCTTCTACATTAAGGAACTGAAGGGCTTGGAATATGATATTCTGGAGGTCAAAGGAGCTAGGATTAAAACCAAGAATTACCTACCCAGCAAAACTGAGTATAATACTTCAGGGGAAAATATGGACATTAAGTGAAATAGAGGACTTTCAAGCATTCTTGATGAAAAAACTTGAGCTGAATAGAAAATTTGACTTACAAAAAGTAAGAGAAGTATGGGAAGGTAAACAGGAAAAAGAAATCATAAGGAACTTAATAAAGTTGAACTATTTACATTCCTAAATGGAAAAATAATCACTGTAACTCATGAGTTTTTTCTCAGTATGAGGATAGTTGAAGGGAATATATACATACACACACGTATGTATATGTATATATACATATATGTATAGGAGGGAGTATGTGTGTATAAATATATGTGAGTGTGTGTATATGTGTGTACATGTATACATAGAGGGCACAGGATCAGTTGAATATAAAGGGATGATATCTAAAAAGTAAAATTAAAAGGTGAGAGAGGAATATATTGGGAGGAGAAAGGGAGAGTAGAATAAGGTAAATTATCTCATATAAAAGAGGCAAAAAAACTGTTACAATGGAGGGGAAGAGAAGAAAGGTGAAAGGGAATGGGTCAACCTTACTCTCATTGAATTTAGCTTAAGGAGGGAATAACATACACACTCAATTAATTGGGTATCTTACCTTACAGGAATAAGGGATAAGGGGGGGGGGGGTGATAAAAGGGGGGGGAGATTGGGGGAGAGGGTAGTTAAAAGCAAACACTTTTGAAAAAGGACAAGGTCAAAGTAGTAAATAGAATAAGTGGGGGGCGGGATAGGATGGGGGGAAAATATAGTTAGTCTTTTATAGTATAATTACTATGGAAACATTTTGCATAACTACTCATGTACAACCTATATTGAATTGCATGTCTTCCCAGTGGGGATGGGTGAGGAGGGAAGGAAGGAAAGAGTACGGAAATGAAAGTTTTAAAAACAAATGTTAAAAAAAAACTGTGTTTTTACATACAACTGGGAAACAAGATATACAGGCACTGGGGTTTAGAAATCCATCTTGCCCTACTAGAAATCTGGGGCAGATGGGGGAAGATAAAAGAGAGAGCAGATTTGGGGAAAAGGTATTCAGTAGGCTCATTATCTTGGGGTGGAGGGTAGGGGAAAGGTGGGGAAAAATTGTAACTCAAAATCTTGTGGAAATGAATGTTGAAAAGTAAAGATAAATAAATAAATTGGGGGAATGGAGGAAAAAAGAAAATTTATTTACTTTTAATTTACAACATTCAGTTCCACAAGTTATTGAGTTAAAATTTTTCTCCCCTTCCCTCTCCTACCCCTTACCCCGCCAAGGTGACATGCAATCTGATATAGGCTCTACATATAACTTCACATTAAACATTTAGTCAAGTTGTAAAGAAGGATTATAACCAATGGAATTAGCAACGAGGAAGGAGAAACAAAACAAAAAAGAGAGAGAGCAAGTAGTTTACTTCAATCTGTATTCCAACTCTGTAATTCTTTCTCTAGATGTGGATAGCCTTTTCCATCATGAGTACTTTGGAGTTCCCTTATAGCCTTGCATTGCTGAGAGGAACCCAATCTATCAAAGTTAGTCATCACAGATACAATGTGTCTGTGATGGTGTACAAAATTTCTCCTGGTTCTGCTCTTCTCACTCAGTATCAGTTTATTTAAGTCTCTCCAGGTTATTACAAAGTCTGTCTGCTCCTCATTTCTTATAGCACAGTAGTATTTCTTTACATTCATATACTACAACTTGTTCAGCCATTCCCCAATCGAAGGGCATCCCCTTGATTTCCAATTCTTTGCCACCACAAAAAGAACTACTATGGGTCCTTTTCCCATTTGTAGGATCTCTTTGGGATAAAGCCCTAGAAGTGGTATTGCTGGGTCAAAGGGTATGCACATTTTTATAAAAATGATCCAACTTTGTATCCCTAGAACTTGGCACTGCTCAATAAGTGCTTCTTGATTTTGCTTCACATATGGAGATGTCAAAACTCTACCTATAAGGGTCGTTTCATTTGTCTTTTAGTCTAGTAATTCAACTTTATGCATGTGAGTGTCTATATACCACTACCACAGGTCATAGACTCTCTCAGTCCATTTGCAAGATAATTCCTTCCTCCTCATCTTCGTTTGTATTTCACAGTAAATTAAATACCACAGTAGAGGATTGGCAGAGATGCATGTCTGTTTCATATGGGAGTGGGCTATCTCAACTGCAAATTTCACCCTCAGCATTTACCTTCCTTCTACCCCATCCTCACCTACTCGTTTAAACAAAAAACAAAAAACTTTACTTTCCATTCTAGCAGATCAAAGGATTCTTATTTAAAGCTATTCTGGGCATTGCTATGGCAACGAAAGATTCTGGCCATGGGAGTGCTATAGCCCCTGGTGCCATAGGTATCACTGAATCACAGGCTAGTTCTGGATTGATAAGCAGCACAGCATCAACCAGCAAGGCTTTCTGTCCATGAAAATCACCGAGTTGTTCAAGCTCCTCTCAAAACTCCTGTGAAGCATCCTTGACAGAAAGTCAGCCACTCTGCAGATGGATTGGACACCATCTGGCCCCTATCAGAGCCCTTGGCACAGACCAAGGTTCTAGTGGGGTATTTTTTCCATTATGCTTTAATGGACCCTTACAAGAAGTCTTAGAATGAATGAGCAATTTGCCAGCTGAGTCTGAGTGTGGCCCAGTTTCTCTTCTGCTGGTTCTTAGAAGGAGCCACTCTCCTAACACACCCCACCAAGCCATACATTCCCGAATCCAGCTCAATTGCCAGATTTGGGGGGGAGAGGGGTGACAGTGAGACCTTTAGCTAGATTTATCCCAATGTAGGTATCTTCTTGGACATCCTCAAGGATAACTCCAAACCTCAGACATTCTGATTCTTCTCCCATTTTGAAAAAGGTTCTTCCCCCCATCCTCCATGATGAGGAAGGGAGCAAAAATTTATTTAGCACCTACTACAAGCCAGGCAAGTACTTTACAAATATAATTTCCTTTGATCCTCACAACAACCCTGAAAAGAAAATATTGTTATTATTATCTTCCCCATTTTACAGATGATGAATTGAGGCAGACAGAAGTTAATTGATTTGACCAGGGTCACTCAGGTAGGAAGTGTCTTGAGGCTAGATTTGAACCCAGCTCTTCCTGACTCCAGGCTCAGTGCACTATCCACTGTGCCACCTAGTTGATTCTGAAATGGGAAGGGGATACAGGAAGAAATGTAGACAATGTGAAATCAAAAGATAGCAATACAAAAAATTTTTGAAGAAAAAGACTCATGCAGTCAGTTGAGGAAAAGACGTAAGAAGTTGAGGATGGGTAAAACAATAAGGAACCTCACTCTGCTTGACTCTTGCCCTTTCCTTCATGATCTAGAGTTCTTTCTCTTCTCCTTTTAGATTTCTATTCCCCTCCTTTAAGACAGATCAGCAGCTGGCAGCACCAAGCTTCCCCTTTGCAATCATGCGGGATGCCTGGCTGAGCCTAGGACATGTATCAATTGGTAATCTAATTCCATTCTATTTGCAAAAATGTGTGTGTGTGTGTGTGTGTGTGGTGTGTATCCTTAGGGCTATTGTCATGTCTTCAACGCAGAGTAATTGTTTTCAATAAAGCTGCATGTCTTTTCTACACTACAAATTTCCCCAAAATTCCCTTGGATTGCAAGTCTGCAAAAAATATCTCTCCCTCTTTTGAAAAAAAAAATAAAATGATCAAAAAGTCAAAGAAGAACAGCTCCTGAAGACTATAAATGAATGACTTAAAGTTCTCCTCCAAGAAAATATTGGCTTATCATCCTGGTCAGGTGTGTTGTGGAGAGGATGCTCTTTCAAGTAGTTTGTCAGAGGTTCTTGATCCCTTTGACAGTATGATGAAGCCTACTAGGTCATCTCTTTTTGTGATTTTTGAGGTTTTTGGCAATCATTGGTGTGAGTTGGATTCAGGAATGTATGGCTTGACTTGATGTGTCAAGAGATGGCTCCTTCTAAGAACCAGCAGAAGAGAAATTGGGCTACTCTAGACTCAGCTAACAAAGTACTCATTCAATCCAAAGACTCCTTGTAAGGGCCCATTAGACCATAATAGAAAAAGGTGAACACTTTCATGTTAAGTTCACAAGCATTTATTAAGTACCTGCTATATACCAGGCCCTGTGCTAAGTACTGGGGATTCAAAAATAGACAAAAGACAGTCCCTGACCTCAAGGATTTCACTGTCTATTGGGAAGACAGCATGCAAACTATGTACAAACATAGAATAAACTGGAGAGGGAAAGTACTAGCTTTAAGGGGAATTAGGAAAGGCTTCTCACAGAAGGTAGGACTCGAGCTGACAGTGAAAACCAGGTAAGTCAGGAGATGAAAAAGAAGAGGAAGATAATCCAGGCATTGGGAATAAACAGGGAAAGGGCATGGAGTTGAGAGCTAGAATGCTATACGAGGAAGAGCAAGAAGGCCAGTGTCACTGGATCATAGAACAATATTTAAAATGCACAAAATATGTAGGATTATAAAGGAAAACAATTCTATTTTAAAAAAGAGTTGTCACCATTTTAAAATGAGTTAGTGGACCCCACATTAAGAATCCCTGGACTCTGAGGTGCCTTCAAACCCTAAAATAGTATAATTCTGTGACACAGAGAGCAATATAGGACCAAAATAAGGCTATGTGGGAAGAGGAAGAAAAAGAACCTTGTACCTATAGTTGTTAACTCTTCTGTTGCCATCTCCTGGAGCTACAGCTCCGGTAGAATTTCATCAAAAATACAATTTTCTAAGCCAAGAAAGCTCAGGTTCCTGGGAAAATGAAACCCAGGCTATGATAGGCATCAGCTCTGACATAACAAAAAACTAGCTGTATCAGGGTTTTCTTGGATATTCCAGAAATGAGGCCTGAGGTCAGGACAAAGTGTCAAACCTTACTGACGTGGCTGGATAAAACGGGACTCAGTTCATGATGGAGCTGATATTTCAGGGAATCATACAGGTATTGAACAAATATCACCACCATAAAAGGCAAAGTTTGGGAGAAGAAGATAGTCTCAGATCCTCGATGTTGTCTCCCTGGTTTCTTGAAATCTGTACTTCTGTTTTCTGAAGGGTGTTCTCTGCTAACACCCTAGCTACTAAGACTTGGGCATTTTGGAGAATCCTTGACCCTGACCTGACTTTGTCCTAGGTTTGCATTGCTTGCATTCATACTGATTTAGACCTTTCCCCTCTCAGGGAACGTTTTCTTCAGAGACTGAAGAGTGGTCAGTGGTTACAATGGCAAGCAGTTATCTCCAATTTAATGTGCATATATTTTGTGTGTTTTCTCTTCCATTTCTCTTTCAAGCTCCTCGAAAGTAGGACCTGGTTTGTTTGCTTGTTTTTTTTTACCTTTCTTTGCATTCCCAGCATAAATACTGAAGCACAGTGCCTAGCCCTTAGTAGACATTTAATCAATGCTTGTTGACTTGACTTGGCAGATGTTGCAATTCCTCTGACCCTTGCCAAGGCAGGGGCCAGTAGGCAGGTGGGAGGGGGGCAGGGGAGAGACAGGAAGAGAGAAAACAGAAATAGTGAACATAAAGCCAAGGTGATAATTCTTCTCATTCTAGTAAACTGGCTATTTTGAAGTTTGTTTATTCAATCCAATTGCTTTAAAAAAAAGTTACAATTACTGTTTTTCCATGTAGGAATGTTAATAGTTCAACTTTGATGAATTCCTTATGGTTTCTTTTCCCTGTTTCCCTTTTCATACTTCTTGTATCTGAATGTCAAATTTTCTATTCAACTCTGGTTTTTTCAGCAAGAATTCTTGAAAGTCCTCTGTTCCACTGAATGACCATATTATCCCCTGAAACATCACATTCTGTTTTGCTGGGTAGGTGACTCTTGGTTTTAATCCCACCTCCTATGACCTCTGGAATATCATATTTCAAACCCATTGATCCCTCAGTGTAGAAGCCGCCAGATCCTGGGTTATACTGATTGTGTTTCCACAATATTCAAATTGTTTCTTCCTGGCTACTTGTAATATTCTCTTCTTAATCTGGGAATTCCAGAACCTGGCTATAATATTCCTAGGAGTTGTCTTTTTGGGATCTTTTTCAGGAGGTGATCAGTGGATTCTTTCAACCTCTATTTTGCCCTCTGATTCTAAAACATCAGGGCAGTTTTTTTTTTTTTTTGAGAACTTCCTGGAGGATAATTTCTAGGTTCTTACTTTGATCATGGCTTTCAGGTAGTCCAATAATTTTTAAATTATCTCTCCTGGATCTGTTTTCTAGGTCAGTTTTTTCCATGAGATATTTCACATTGCCTTCTATTCTTTGATTTATTTGGATCTGTTTAACAGCATCTTGATTTCTCATAAAGTCATTAGCTTCCATTTGCTTCAGTCTAATTCTGAAGCCATGATTCTCCTCATTGAGCTTTTGAGATTCTTTTTCCATCTGGCAAATTCGACTTTTTAAGGCATTCTTCTCCTCATTGCCTTTTTGAGCCTCTTTTGCCATTTGAGTCAGTCTGTTTTTTAAAGTGTTATTTTCCTCAGTCAGGCTGTTCACTTTCATTTCATAATTTTCTTGCATTGTTCTCATTTCTCTTCCCAATTTTTCCTCCACTTCTCTTATCTGCTTCTTAAGGTCCTCTATGGCCTGTAACCAGCTTGTATTTTCCTCTGAAGCTTTTGGTGCAGGAGTTCTGACTTCACTGTCTTCCTCCTGTTCCATGCTTTGCTCCTTTTTGTCCCCAACATGGGAGTGTAATGTTGGAATCTTCTGTCTGCTTTGTTTCCTTTGCCTGGTCATGTCGCCCCTCAGTCACTTGACCCCTGGGCTTTTTGCCACAGTAGGACTCTGCCACCAGACAGGGGAGCTTTTGTCCCAAATGCTGGGGTTTTCTCAGTTGCCGGAGGTATGAGATGGGTACCCTCTCTGAGGTCTCCACACTCTCTGGAAAGCTGGACACACACCCCAGGACCTCCACCTTAGACTGCAATCCAGATCCAAGCAGGTTCAAGCAAGAGCAATTACCCCTCAGACTGGTGCTTGGTCCTCCTACACTCTGCAGGCCAGGATCTGAAGCTGCCACGTGCGGCTGGCTGGCTGTGCCGGTGGCTGAGAGGCTTCTCACCCTGGGGGCAAAAGCCACACAGTCGCACTTACTGGTCCCAAAGTCCAGACTGCACTGACCTCTCACTTTGTCCTTCACATCTGTGTGTTGATATATGGAGTCCCTCCACTGGTCAGGCCTGCCCTGGGGCTAAAGCCTTGGCGTGGGGCTGGGCTCAGCTCCCAGAGCACTGCACTGGATTCCTACCGGCCTGCAAGGCTATCCTCAGCGGGAGGTTAGCTTCTCTGTGTCATTTTGAAGGTTCTGCAGCTCCGAAGTTTGTTTAGAGTCCCTTTTTTACATGGATTGGGGAAGGTGGAAGCCACAGCCAAGGAGAGGTCCTGCTTCTACTCCACCATCTTGGCTCCGCTCCCCCAAAAGGAAAATTCTTAAGGAGGGGAAGGGATAAGGGAGGAAAATAAAAGCATAAACAGGAGACGGAATAAGATGGAGGGAAAGATACAGATAGTAATCATAACTGTGAATGCGAATGGGATGAACTCTCCCATAAAACAGAGGTAGATAGCAGAATGGATTAAGAACCATAACCATGCTGTTTACCAAAAATGCATCTGAAATGAGGGAATACACACAGGGTAAAGGTAAAAGGCTGGAGTAAAATATATCATGCCTCAGCTAAAGAAAAAAAAAGCAGGGGTAGCAATCCTTATCTCAGACAAAGCAAAAGCAAAAACAGATCTAATTAAAATAGATAAGGAATGAAACTATATCCTGCTATAAGGCACCATCAATAATGAAGAAATAACACTACTAAACATGTAGGGACCAAACGGTACAGCCTCCAAATTCCTAAAGGAGAAGTTAAGGATGTTAGAGGAAGAAATAGATAGCAAAACTATACTAGTGGGGGACTTCAATCTCTCTCTCTCTAAGTTTGATAAATCTAACCACAAAATAAACAAGAAAGAATTTAAGGAGGTAAGTGGAATCTTGGAGAAGATAGATATGGTAGACCTCTGGAGAAAATTGAATAGAGAGAAAAAGTAATATGCCTTCTTCTCATATATGGCACATATACAAAATTGTCCTTGCATTAGGGTATAAAAACCTCACAATTCAGTGCAGAAAGGCAGAAATATTAAATGCATCCTTCTCAGACCATGATGCAATAAAAATTATATGTAATAAAGGGCTATGGAAGGATAGGCTAAAAACTAATTGGCAACTAAATAACTTAATCCTAAAGAATAAGTGGGTCAAACAAGAAATTATAGAAACAATAAGTAACTTCATTCAAGAGAATGACAGTAATGAGACAACATACCAAAACCTGTGGGATACAGCAAAAGCAGTTCTTAAGGGAAGTTTTATATCCCTGAATGCATACATAAATAAAATAGAGAAAATGGAAGTCAATAAATTGGGCATGTAACTGAAAAAGCTAGAAAAAGAACAAATTGAAAATCCCCAATTAAATACTAAATTAGAAATAATGAAAACCAAAGGAGAGATTAATAAAATTGAAATTAAGAAAACTATTGAATTAATAAATAAAACTAAGAGCTGGTATTATGAAAAAAACAATAAAATTGATAGACCCTTAGTCAATATGATAAAAAAGAAAGAAGAAAACCAAATTATGAGTATGAAAAATGAAAGGGGTGAATCTATCTCCAATGAAGAGGAAATTAAAACAATAATTAGGAATTATTTTGTCCAATTGTGTGCACATAAATTTCGCAATCTTAGTGAAATGGATGAATATTTACAAAAATATAAGTTGTCCAGACTAACTGAGAAGGAAGTAAAAAACTTAAATAACCCCATCTCAGAAAAAGAAATTGAACAAGCCATCAATGAACTCACTAGGAAAAAATCTCCAGGGCCAGATGGATTTACTAGTGAATTCTACCAAACATTTAAAGAACAATTTACTCCAATACTTTACAAATTATTTGGGAAAATGGAAAAGGAGTCCTACCAAATTCTTTTTATGACACAAATATGGAACTGATACCTAAATCAGGAAGAGACAAAACAGAGAAAGAAAATTACAGATCAATTTCCCTTATGAATATAGATGTGAAAATTCTAAATAAAATATTAGCAAAAAGACTACAGCAACTCATCACAAGAATAATACACTTTGATCAGGTAAGATTTATTCCAGGAACGCAAGAGTAGTTCAATAGCAGGAAAACTATCGGTATAATTGATCACATCAACAACAAAACTAGCAGAAGTCATATGATTATCCCAATAGACCAGAAAAGGCTTTCGACAAAATACAACACCCATTCCTATTAAAAACACTAGAAAGTATAGGAATAAACAGAGTCTTCCCTAAAATAATAAGTAACATCTATCTAAAACCATCTGCAAGTATTATATGTAATGGGGATAAGCTAGAAGCATTTCTAATAAGATCAGGGGTGAAACAAGAGTGTCCACTATCACCCCTCTTATTCAATCTGGTACTAGAAATGTTAGCAGTAGCAATAAGAGAAGAAAAAGAAATTGAAGGAATCAAATTAGACAAAAAAGATACTAAGCTATCACTCTTTGCAGATGATATGATGACATACTTAGAGAATCAAGTAAAAAACTACTTGAGATAATAAACAAATTTGGCAAAGTGGCAGGATATAAAGTAACCCACACAAGTCCTCGGTATCCCTATATATCTCTAACAAAATCCAACAGCAAGAGATAGAGAAATCCCATTTAAATATACTGTAGACACTATAAAATATTTGGGAATCTACCTTCCAAAACAAACCTAGCACTTATATGAACACAATTACAAAACACTTTTCACACAAATAAAGTCAGATCTAACTAATTGGAAAAACAATTGCTCAAGGCTGGGTTGAGCTAATATAATAAAAATGACAATTTTACTTAAATTAAATCACATATTTAGTGCCCTACCAATCAATCTACCAAAAAATTACTTCATAGAGATAGAAAACAATAGTAGCAAAATTCATTTGGAAGAACAAAAGGTCCAGAATATCAAGGCAATTAATGAAAAGAAATGCTAGGAGAGGTGGTCTAGCCATATCAGATTTTAATCTGTATTATAAAGCAGCAGTCATCGAAACTACTTGGTACTGGCTGAGAAATAGAGTAGTGGATCCATGGAATAGATTAGGCACACAAGACTCAACAGTCAATGACTACAGTAATATACTGTTTGATAAACCCAAAGACCCCAGGTTTGGGGATAAGAACTCACTATTTGACAAAAACTGCTGGGAAAACTGGAATATAGTATGGCAGAAATTGTGCACAGACCCATGTCTAACACCATACACCAAAATCAAGTCGAAATGGGTGCATAATCTAGGTATAAAGGCTGATACTGTAAGTAATCTGGGAGAGCAAGGGATAGTTTACCTGTCAGATCTATGGAGAGGGGAAGCCTTCATGATGAAACAAGAGTTAGAGAGCATTATAATTTTGATTACATTAAATTGAAAAGCTTCTGTACAAATAAAGCCAATGTTACCAAGATTAAAAGGGAAGTAGAAAATTCGGAAAGAATTTTTACAGCCAATGTCTCTGATAAAGACTTCATTTTTAAAATATACAAAGAATTTAGTCAAATCTATAAGAATACAAGTCATTCCCCAATTGATAAATAGTCAAAGGATATGAACAGGCAGTTCTCAGAAGATGAAATTAAAGATATCTATAAGCATATGAAAAAATGTTCTAAATGCTAGTGATTAGAGAAATGCAAATCAAAACAACTCTAAGGTACCACATCTCACTGGCCAGATTGGCTAAGATGCCAAAACAGGAAAATGATAAATGCTGGAGAGGATGTGGAAAAATTGGAACACTAATGCATTGTTGGTGGAGTTGTGAACTGATCCAGCCATTCTGGAGAGCAATCTGGAACTATGCGCAAAGGACTATAAATAAATTGACCTAGCAATGCCACTTCTAGGGTTATATCCCAAACAGATCAGAGAAGTGGGAGGAGGACCCATTTGTATAAAAATATTTATAGTGGCTCTTTTTGTGGTGGCAAAGAATTGGAAATCAAGGGGATTCCCATCAATTGGGGAATGGCTGAACAAGTCGTGGTATATGAATGTAATGGAATACTACTGTGCCATGAGAAATGAGGAACAGACAGACTTCATAACAGCCTGGAGAGACTTATATAAACTGATGCTGAGTGAGAAGAGCAGAACCAGGAGAAATCTCTACACAATCACAGACACAATGTATGTGTGATGACCAATGTTAATAGTCCGGGTCCCTCTCAGCAATGTAAGGTTATAAGACAACTCCAAAAGACTCATGATCAAAAGAGATACATCCAGAGAAAGAGATGCTGAGTCTGAATGCAGACTGAAACAAACTACTTGCTGTGTTTCTTTTTCTTGTTTTGTTTCCTCTTTCCCACTGATCATTCCATCAGTTGTAATCCTTCTTTACAACCTGACTAATAATTAATGTGAGGATATTTGTAGATCCTATATTGGAGTGCATCCTGCCATGATGGGGGTGGGGGGGAAGGGAGAGGGAGAAAATTTGAAACTCAAGGGATTGTGGAACTGAATGTTGAAAACTAAAAGTAAATAAACAAACCAATTTAATTTTTTAAACTGTCAAATGGATACAAAAGTTCATTCATTAACAGAATAATTTAAACAGAATTCAGTAGCAGCATGTAACTAAGGTTATATTCGCTTTCAAGAGGTTAATACTTAAACTTCATCTGAACATAAAGCAGTTTGTAGGATAGCCAACTGGGCATTTTATATTCCACCTTAGCTCTAAACAAATCTCAGCTATGTGTTCTGGAAAACAGGCCAGGCTTAGAAAAAGCAAATACAAAGAAGGGAGCCCAAAATTCAGGCTCTGACTTTAGGGAGGTCATGCTATAAGGAACCATGCAATCATGGCACCCCAAGAACAGAGACACAAAATAAGACAAGCCACCTCAACCTTCTTGTGATGGTCCCTACCAGGATCTAAATCAGAAGAGAAAAGGGCACAGATGGTGGGGTTAATTTGAAGATCTACTGAGTTAATCATCAATTCTGGTTGAGTGGCTAATAAAGGGACTCATCTCAAAGCACAAGTTATGTTAGATATTTAAAGCCATATTTTTGTTTACCTCAGACAAAATCCCAGTCCTCCTCACACACCTGTCCTTCTACATACCACCACCACACTGTTCTACACAGTATAGAGATTTATTTTTTCCTTCTGGCTCATCAGCTAACATTTTTCTGACAAACTAAATGACTCTATCTCCTTCAAAATTCTAAAAATTCAATTTATTAGAGATCCAGTTGGACTTAACTCCCCCCTTTTTTAAACTAAACATCTATAAATTCTCAACTGCTTTAAGTACTACTACTTGTAGAAAAAAAGAGAATGCTAACTCATGGTTGGTGAAGCACCAAATTGATTCAATCATTCTGGAAAGAAACTTGGAATTATGCAAAGAAAGTTACAAAAATATCCATGCCCTTTGACCCAGAGATTCCATTGGTAGGTATATTTTGTCAATGAATGTGGTGGGCAGAGAAGGGGAGACCTCGTTAGCATTAAAATATTTAAAGCAACACTTTTGTGAGAACAAAGAATTGAAAACAAAGTAGATGTCCATCAGTTGAAGAATGGCTAAACAAATTGTGGTACATGAATATAATGGAATAATACTGTGCTATAAAGAAAAAAAATGAACATGATGAATACACAAGCATAGGAAGACAATTGAAGTGATATGCAATGATGTAAGCAGAACAAGGGGGGGAGTACACAACGACTACAACAATTTAAATGGTAAAAAAAAATAAAATAAAATAAAACAAAACTGAAGCCTGTGCCCCCACAAAAGAGATATGAAGAAAAACATCTCCAATTTTCTTTACAGAGGAGGGAAACCATGGATATGAAACACAGAGTATAATGTCAGATCTTTGTGATATGTAGGTTAGCTTTGCTGAATTGCTTTTGTTTTCTCTCTTTTTTATTCTTTGTTATAAGAAGTCTCTTCTGGAGGGAAAGGAGTGTTGTGTTCAGTTGATTTCAGTCATGTCCGACTCTTTGTCACCCCATTTGGGGTTTTCTTGGCAAAGATACTGAAGTGGTTTGCCATTTCCTTCTCCAGCTCATTTTACAGATGAGGAAACTGAGGCAAACAGGGTTAAGTAACTTGCCCAAGGTCACACATATTTTGAGTGAGGCCAGACTTGAACTCAAGAAAAGGAGTGTTCCTGACCCCAGGCCCTGTATTCTATCCACTGTACCAACTAGCAGCCTGGAAGGGAGTGTAGGTGATATAAAAACAAAAGATATCAATAAAATTTATTTTAATATGACAATGTAGTAGTTAAATTTTTCATGATGCTATGAAAGATGTGTTGGGTTCTCATAGATTATGCCAATGGAGCATAAGCCCTAGCTGGTTCTACCAAGCCAGATGAGTCATGGACCAGACGTTTGTACTCTGAGGAACAACCAGACTGGATCTATAGAGTCTCCTCCCCAGAATGATCACCATCGGGTGGTGAATTTTTTTTAGCTAAGGGTGGAGGGAATTTGGCATACAGGGGGCAGGGAGGAAGAAAGTGGTCCTTGGGAAAAGGGTTCCATAGGGCTGGACCCTAATGGGAGCAGTACTGGCCCAGGGTGGGAGAATGACGGGGGAAGGAGGAAAAATGCTCCCCACTCCATGTAGGTGAGTTGCAGCACAGTCCCATTTAAGGCTCTGGGTAGCAGTGGGATGTCATGAAAAGAGTGTGGATTGGTAGTCAAGATGCCTGGCTTCACATACAGGTTCTGACATTCCCTAGTTGTATGATCATTGGCGTGACCAGACAGTTTGACTTTGCTGCTCTGAACCTGTTTCCTCCTCTACAGAACTGGGCTCACAACAAAATCATAGGTCTGGACCTACCCCAACTCCACCCCAATACCACCCATCTCACCATAGGAGTAATAGTGATACCATACGATGCCTCACAGACTTGTTGTAAGAAAAGAGCTTAAATATATAAATATTGCCAGTTCCTACTGTTATTTTTATTGTTGTTACACCTCTCAGTTCTGACCATCAGTCCCTTTGTATCTCCTTTCATCTTTGCCAATTTCAACTCAAGTCTCCCCATTCACTTCTATTATCTGTCCAGAGTAGCAACATCGTAGATAGAGAGCAGGTCTCGGAGTCAAGAATATCAGAGTTCAGGTCTCACCTCTGGATGTATGACTCTTGGCAAATCATTTGATTTTCTAGTATAATAGGCCATTCTTTCAGTTACAGAGAAGTTGCCAACCTGCATTGATAGAGAGAATTTCATCATCTGAGAGTTCCTCATAACAACAAAATCACAGGTCCAATACCTATCCATCCTAAGCCAACCACTACTTGTTAGCACTTTGGAGTATTCCCTTCTATTCTGAAGGGAGCTCCATCCAACCTGTTAAACAAGTAATTAATTCAAAATTGACATTTCCCTCAGGGAACAAAACTTCCACCTGACTATAAGGGGAAGATATTATACCAGCTAACCATCTGTTCTCAAAAGTAGAAATGAAACCTTGGGAGCTCTGCCCTGGGCTGTTTTATCTTGCCCCTATCTTGTTATAGATTTTTGCCATTGCCAAAGAATATTGATTGGTATTGCCTTCCCATCATTTTGACTTGACTCCAGACATGTACACATCCAATCAGTAGTCAAGTCTGATACATTCTAGCTGCAAATTCTCTCACTCCATAGTATTCTGGTAGACATCCTCATCTTTTCTTAGCCAAGCTTTTATAAGAGACTTCTAAGTGGTCCTCCTACCTCTTCCCTTTCCAATGTGCCTTCACACTATGCCAAGATATCTTCCTAATATGCTGCATTAAATATCTGCTCTTAAAAAGCATTCATGGTTCCTTATTGCCCACTGAAAAAAAGAACATACTTCTGATCATAGGATTATAGATTTAGAGTTTGAAGGGAACTTTAAAGCCAGCAACTCCAGCTCATTCATTTGACATACAAGGAGACTGAAACTCAAAGAGGTTCACTTTACTAAGGTTTGGTCAGGTTTTTGCCCAGACTCACACAGTCATTCAATCAATAAACATTAAGTGCCTACTTTGTTCCAGGCACTGTACTAAGGGCTAGGGATACAAAAAGAGTCAAAAAACAGGCCCTCACCTCAAAAAGCTCACAGTCTAATGGGAGAGGGGCGACAATATGCAAACAAATACATACAAATAAACTACATACAGGAAAAACAGGAAATAAATAATAGAGGAAAGGCACCAGAATTAAGAGGGTGTGAGGAAGGCATCCTGTAGAAGGTTGAGGTTTTAGTTGGGACTTAAAGGAAGCTAGGGAGGTCAGTAGTCAGAGCAGAGGAGAGACAATGTTTCAGGCATGGGGACAGGCAAAGAAAATGCCCACATCCAAGAGATGGCGTGTCTTGTTCATGGAATGGCCAGGAGGTCAGTGTCAGTGGTTCAGAGAGTACATGTGGGGAGTAAGGCATAAAAAAGACTAGAGAGGTAGGAGGGGACTAGGTTATACAAGGCTTAGAATGACATACAGAGCATCTTATATTTGATCCTGGAGGTAATAAGGAGCTTACAGACCAGGAAAATCATTTCAGTGGCTGAATGGAAAATAACCTGGAGTGGGGAGAGACTTGAGGCAGACCCACCTGCCGTTATAATAATCCAGGTGTCAGGTGATGAGGGCTTGCACTAGAGTGGTGGCAGTGTCAGAAGAGAAAAGTGGGGTGTATGGGAGAGATTGCAAAGGTTAAATTAACAAGACTCAGCAATAGTTTGGATATATAGGGGGAGAGGGTCTGGGTGTGAGAGATAGAAGTTGAGGATAACACTTAGGCTGTACTTCTGAGGGACTAGGAGGATGGTATTACCCTCTACAGTAATGGAGAAGGTAGGAGCAGGATGGGGAGAGTTAAGCTATGAAATATCTGAGGTAAGATTCAAATTGAGGTCTTTCTGACCCCAAGCCCAGTGCTCTACCTACCATGCCACCATTTTTTCATTTGCCACATTCTGGTTGGCCCTCTCTTTCCATCCTTAGCTCATATCATTCCCCTTCACATACCCTCCGTTCCAATCAAACAGAACTATTCTCTATCCTCCATTCTTGTCCTTTTCTCTCCTGTCTCCATGATTTTGCTCATGTTGGAACCTGCCCCTTTCCTGGAAGTAATTGACATGTAGCATTTCTCAAACCTTAAATTACCATAGATATGATTTGTTGTTGTTATATATCCCCATCTCCATGTGTTGAAGTCCTTCCCTTTCAAGGTCAAATTCAGATACTACTGCCCCCAAGAAGTTTTCCTTGACCTTCTTTCCCTCCTCCATCCCCTAAATGTGGTCTTTTCCTTTTCGTATTTCTCACAGGACTTTCGCTAGACCTCTTCTTTATCTTCTATCATAATCTCCTTTATTTCATACTAATCCATACACACATTTTTCCCCTGCTATGAGGTTGTAAATTGATTAAGAATAAGGTCTGTGTCACATCTACTTTTGCAAGTGGAATGTAATATATACTTAATAAATGTTTATTAAATGGCTTTTAAAATTGAATCTTGGCCTGTTTTCTTCTTGGCTTTTTCTTTTTAACCTCTTGGTGCTACTAGTGATAGCACCATTTGTCTAAATCAAGGGTTATAGAAGTCCATTGCTGTATAAATCAACCTTACCAAAATGGAGCCTACAGAGAGACAGCCTAAGAGCCAAGGAGTTCAGAAATGGCAGGACTACTGATCTCCACTTGTCCCAAGGAGTTGTCAGCACAATTGATTGGGAAATAAGATAGGCATTTAGCACTCGACTTAGCCCAGGGTTGCCCTGGTAGCACTGAGACTCCCATTTTTGTCCAAGACCAACAAAATATCTGATTATCCCTTGGTCTTTTTTTTTAAGCAATTGGGGTTAAGTAACTTGCTCAAGGTTACACGGCCAGGTGTTTCTGGGTGGGTGCTAAGTATCTGAGCCCAGATTCAATCCCAAGTCTCCCAACTCTGGGGCCAGCTCTCTTACTCACTGCACCACCTGCCACCCTATCCCTTAGTCTTAATGTCCAGTAGGTGAACCCAAGGATGGTTTTAAGAATTTCTCTGAGTATGAAGCTTTTTATGTAATAAAGGCAGAAGTAACTTTCTCCACCTCTCTGGCCTTCCCTTTCCTCATTTGTACATGAAGATTTGGACTAGCTCATCTAGTCAATGAGAATGAGGAAGCATGGCATAGTGGTCTTGGCCTCAGAGGACCTATGTGTTCAAATCTCACCTCTGACATTTCTAACCCCAGTGAACATGGGCAAATCACTTTACCTCATAGACTCAAAGTTGCCTTGTCTATAAAATAAGGGGTTTGGAATGTATGGGTTAGATGAGGATCCTATCCATTCTAAATCTATGATTTCCAAATCTCCTTCAAATGCTAACATTATTATATTTGGAATGGCTTTAGATCCTCCAAAACCTTCCCTTGCTCTGAACTTCCCCCAATGTAGCCAGCAGCTATTATGGATTTAGAGTTGGAAGGGGTCTTGGTTGTTGTTTTTCAATCACATCTGACTCTTTGTGACCCTGTTTGGGCTTTTCTTAGCAAAGATAAAGGAGTGGTTTGCCATTCCCTTCTCCAGCTCATTTTATACATGAGGAAACTGAGGCAAACAGGGTTAAGTGATTTGCCCAGGGTCATACAGCTATTAAGAATCTGAGGTCAGATTTGAACTCAAGAAAATGAGTCTTCCTGCTTCCAAGTCCGGTGCTCTGTCTATGGCACCTTAAAAAGCTGCCCAGGGGACTTAGAAGCCAAATCCAACCTCTTCATTTTATAGTTGTGAAGACCTTCACAGAATCTTCACAGAAGATTAAGAGACTTTTCCAAGATTAGAGCCAGTTAGTGAGAGACAGGATTTGAACTTGTGTCCTCTGATTCCAAACCTAGTACTCTTTTCTCCCTTCCTCCCAGCAAGAGACTCAGTCAGTCAATAAATATCTATTAAGAGTCTACCATGGGTGGAGTCAAGATGGCAGAGTAGAAAAAAGACTTCCAAGGGGCTCCCGCTCCCACCTCCTCCGATTCATGTAAAAAATGACTCTAAACAAACTTTGGAGCTACAGAACCCACAAAAATGACATAGAGAAGCTAACCTCCCACTGAAGACAGTCCAACAGGCCAGCAGGAAGGGGCCAGCTCAGTGCTCTGGGAGCCAAACCCACCCCTCACAAGCCTGAGGTTTTAGCCCCAGGGTGGGCCTGACCAACCACTGGCTGGAGGGACTTCAGATCACAAGCAGCTGTGGTGGTTTCCAGAATTATCAACCCATAGATGCTAAGGACAAAGTGAGAGGTCAGTGCAGTGTGGATTTTGGGACCTGGAAGTTTGGGAGTGCAGTCCGGCCTTCACTCCCGGGGCAAGAAGAGGCTGAGGCGTGGTGGCCATCCAGACAGTGCCACATGGCAGCTTCAGCTCCTGGCCTGCAGAGTGTAGGGGTACAAAGCAACCAGTCTGAGGGGTAATCACTCATGCTTTAACCTGCTTGGATCTGGATCACTGTCTGGAGTGGAGGTCCTGGGGTGCATGACCAGTGAACCAGAGCCAGTGGAGGCTTCAGAGAGGGCAGCCAACTAATAGCTCCAGCAGCTGAGAAAACCCCAGTGATTTGGGACAAAGCTCTCCCCTCTGGTAGCAGAGTTCTACTGTGGCAAAAAGCTCAAAAGTTAAGTAATTGAGTGGCAACATGAGCAAGCAAAGGAAGAAAGGCAAGTGTAGTGGCCCGACTTTGGATTCCTTTTTTGGGGACAAAAAGGATCGGGAATGGAACAGGAGGAAGACATCAAAGTCAGAACTCCTGCACCAAAAGCTTACATAAAAAGAATAAGTTGCTTACAGGCCATTGAGGAGCTTAAGAAGGATTTTGAAAACCAAATAAGAGTAGTGGAGGAAAAATTGGGAAGAGAAATGAGAATGATACAAGAAAATTATGAAATGAGAATCAACAACCTGACTGAAGAAAATAACACCTTAAAAAACAGACTAACTCACATGGCAAAAGAGACTCAAAAAGCCAATGAGGAGAAGAATGCCTTAAAAAGCCTAATTTGCCAGATGGAAAAAGAATCTCAAAAGCTCACTGAAGAGAATCATTCCTTCAGAATTAGATTGGAGCAAATGGAAGCTAGTGACTTTATGAGAAATCAGGATACTATTAAACAGATCCAAACAAATAAAAAGAGTCTACCATGTGCCAGGAACTATGGGGCACTCTAGTACCTTTGCCAAGAAAATCTCAAATGAGGTCACAAAAAGTAAGACATAGCTGAAAATGCTTGAACCACATAGAAGGATTAAACAGTCAGGAAGAAACCTTGCTTGAACTCTCACTTCACAGTGTGGTGTGGTACAGTGGAAAAATATGCTGACTGCAGAGTCAGAGGCCTTAGGACCAAAATTTGTCTCTGATGCTTACCTACATGACCTTAAGCAAGTCATTCAACTTCCCTGGTCTTCTGTTTCCTCATTGATAATGTGAAGGAATTTTACTAGATGGCTTCCAAGACCCCTTTCAGTTTTAGAACTATGATTTTATGATACAGGGAAAGGTACAAAGATTAGATGGTTCAGTGGGTAGAGCACTGGGTCTAGAGTAAGGAAGAACTGAATTCAAATATGACCTCAGACACCTAATAACTGTGTGACCCTGGGAAAGTTATTTAATCCTGCTTGCCTCAGTTTCCTCTTCTGTAAAATGGGCTTGAGAAGGAAATGGCAAACCAGTATCTTTGCCAGGAAAACCTGAAGTGGGATCACAAAAAGTCAAGTATGACTGAAACAACTGAACAACAACAAAGGAATAAGGAACGTTTCCTTCCCTAAAGAATCTGTGACCTAAAAGGAACAACAGGCATTGAAAGAAGCATTGCATCTCTACCATCATGCAAAAGTCTTAGGATCCATAGGATTTAAAATCTAGAAGAGACCTTAGATGTCATCCCCTTCATCTTAGTGGTGAGAAACCATGGCAGGGGGTATGACCTGGAAAATTACAGACTTAAAAATTTAAAAAGCAATTTATTATGTCATTGACTTGCATAGCTTCACACACATGGGACCATGTATGTTCCCTCTTAGTTCCCCTCTGGTCATTCTTGGATAATTAGATTATTGTCTTTATCCTGTATCCTCACTACCTTCTTTCTTGGTATAAAACTCCCTTGCCTGCCCCAATCCACTTGCTACACTTTTAAATACTCTAATGTTATTTGCTGTCACATTAGAAGTTTTAATTTATAAGGCCTTAAACATTTTAGATGTCCAAAATAGATATAACAAAGTAGAAAAAACATGTGATTTGAGGTCAGAGGACATGAATTCAAAATCCATCCTAGCTACTTAACTAGTGTCAAAAACCTCTCTGGACCTCAAATTTATCTGCAAATTGAGAAGGTTGGACTAGACACTCCTTAAAGTCCCTTTCAGTCTGAAATCCTAAATATTCGTTGCTTTGATTTGACCATTCTACATCCCCTGAGGGAGTTAATACACTCAGTTTTGGAACTCTGCTCTGGGGCTAGGTGGTTCTGGTCATGAGTAGCTGAATAAGCTCACCCAACTCACGATATCAAGCCATGTTTCATAGTTCATCCTGCCATCCAAACAGTACTTACATACCAGTCAGTCCTACCAGCCTACCTCACTATCTTTTTACCCTACCAATCACTACCCTCTTTGTTCCTACCTGAAATAGCCATCTACTGGACGTGATCATTAGAGACCATGCCTCTCTGACCTCTATCCTCTAGGGAACCTATCAGGGGTAGCTTACCATGATTGGTAACCCTGAGTGCTAAATCCAGTTCTTGCTCTGGTAACAGTCATGAAATCAATGAAAATAGCTACCATCCCTATAATTCCCTAGACATAAATTCCCTAACCACTATTACCTAATTTAGGTTGTCTCCTTTAAGAAAATGTAGACTTCTGGAAGGCAGGAATGATTTTGCTCTTGTATCTATATACCCAGAAACTAGCCTAGTACCTGGAACTGGGAATAGGAAATCTCTGATTTCATCATACAAAGAAGTAAGGAAATTTTCTCTACCAAAGCAGGTTAGCACCTTCCCTGCAATTTATAGTCTTAGTTGCCTAGAGTACTAAGTTAAGTGACTTGGCCAAGGTCACACAGCCAACATGCCAAAGGCAGAACTTAAACTTCCTAAGTCTGAGACCAACTCTCTCTTATTCTATTGTGGCAGGTTGTCTCTTTGCCTTGAGAATAAGAAATGTTTAATAAATGCTTTTCCATTCATTTAAAATATAAACTCATCCTGATGGGGTATAGGCTATGGGAACCCCCTTAAACTCTCTTGAATTTTCCCACTTAATCTGGCTTTTCTATGCCCAAATCTGTTATCCTTAACCTAGCCTAGCCCACCATTGTCTGTTACCTCCAGATTACCTCTGACTGCTTCCCACCCTTGATCCCATCAAAATCCCATTCTCTTGGCTCCTGGAATCTCTAGTAACCCCAGTCCTATCAAGATCCTCCTTAGACTCTTCCTCAAGACCTTCCCTAAATCCTTCCTCTGGTCACCTCATACTAATTGACCACCCCTAGATCCCTCTCACAGTCTTTCTGTATATACGATCCATGAAGGTGCTCGGGTTCAATCTAGCTAAGATTCAATCTGGATCGCTTGTAAATACAAGCATCACAAATGATTAGGTTCCATGATAGTGAATCTTTAATAAACTTTGTTTTTCTTTGACTGAAAGAAGACTTGGATCAAATTCATTCAAGCAGGACCCGGCATGTCAGTATTTTGGGGGTCCTGAACACCTGTAAACCTCAACATTTTAAAACCCAACAATCCCACCTAACATCTTTAACTGGTTCTGTGAAAACATGACTTTGAATGAAACAACACTGTCAGAGCTATAGCTTCCAGGTATGGACTAACATGAGATGTTTTTAACTGTAAGTTGATAAGCATTTATTAAGAGCCTATGATGTGCCCAAAGAACCAGGGATACTAAGAAAGGCAGCAGACAATCCCTACTCTCACAGAGCTTACTGTCTGAAGACTGAGACAACACGCAAACAACTACGTACAAATAAGACACAGACAGATAAATTGGAGACAATCAGCAGAGGAAAGACACTAGTATTAAGGAGGATTGGGAAAAGCTTCCCGAAGAAAATGGGATTCAAGCTGGAATTTTAAGAAAGCCAGGAAAGTCAGGAGGCTGAGATGATGGGGAGAGAATTCTAAGCATCAGCGACAGCCACTGAAAATGCAGTCAAGTGACTGGTATGAGGAACAGCAAGGAAGCCATTTTCACTATATTGCAAAGAACATGGGGGTGAGGTATAAGAAAACTAGAAAGACTGGAGGGGGCCACTTTATATATGGGTTTAAAAAAACAGATTTTTTTTTTATTTACATTTAATGCTGAAGGCAACTATAGGTTGAATTGGGGAATTTCATGGTCAGACCTGTACTTTAGGAAGATCAGTTTGACAGCTGGTGGACTGGAGTGGGAAAAGACCTAGGGCAAGGAGATCAAGCAGTAGTAATTAGGGTCTGCACCTGGTAGGTGACAATGCCAGAGGAGGGACAGGGCCATATGTGAGAGAGGCTAGGAATGTAGAAACAACAGGACTTGGCTACAGATTGACTCTGGGGGTGATTTCCTCTTCTCCCTGCAGTCATTTCACAGCTGCCATCCACTTCCCACCAAGGACCCAGCCGCACCTCCTACATTCTGGAAAGCCTACATGCAGAGAAGGGGTGAGAATGGGTGGTTCTATGGCCAAGAATTTGCTGAAGGTGAGATGAAATCTTGGCATCATCTATGGCAATTAGTGTCTCCAGGTGGCTGACTTCTATTAGCTCCGAGTCAAGTGACAGGATTTTCAAGTTCTGACTCCTGGGCAGCAGTTAGGGAATTTAGTATAGAAATGCTAAAGCAGGGGTGGCTAGGTGGTGCAGTGTGTAAAAGCACTGGCCCCGGAGTCGGGAGGACTTGAGTTCAAATCCAGTCTCAGACACTTGACACACTTACTAGCCCTGTGACCTTGGGCAAATCACTTAATCCCACTTGCCCTCCAAAAAAGAAAAAAATCTACCTCTGCCACATACTGTAATTATTTTGGTCACTTAAATCACTCTGAGCCTCAGTTTCTTTAGTAACATGGAGATGATACTTGGAATGAGCCACCTCAGAGGGTTGTCATGAGGCAAAATGGAGAAAACATATATAAAACCCTTTTCACTTTAAAGTACCAAACAAATGTCAGCTCTTAATATAGTAAATGATTATTGATCATTATAGCTAGCCTTTAAATAGTGCTTTAAGGTTTACAAAATGCTTTACCTATGTTAACTCATGTGATCCTCACTACAAACTTGTAAGGTAAATGCTATTATTATCCTCAGGTGAGAAAACAGGCTCAGAGAGTTTAAGTGACTTGCCCAAGGCCACATAGCTAGGAAGGATTTGAATTAAAATCTTCCTGTCTTCAAGTACAATGCTCTAACCACTGGACCTCCTAGCCACCTAGTACCCTGTGATTATTGAATTACATTGACAATTGCTCAATCGGTTTCCAAAGTGGGGGCCAAGCCCCTATGGGGGACAATAGCCTAACCCCAAGGGTTCTGCAACCAATTCAAGGGTGAGAAGATGGATATCGGCTCTTCCATCCACCCCAGCAATAGCCAACAGTGAGAAATAATTCCAATCCTGCAGTATTCCCCAACCTACTCTCTCTCTCTCCACTGTGCAAACTCATAGCTTCCTACCTTCTGAGTAAGGTGTCAGCTTCTCAGGGCAGTAATAACCTGTTTTCCTGGTACCCCCCCTCCCCCTGACAGAAGCATCCATTCAAGCATCACTAGAAAACCATTTCCTTCAGGATATTCTCCCTCTCAGTCCCTAGTCCACCAAGCATCCCTCCGAATGTAGGATCTACTACACTCTGTGCAAATGACTGATGAGTAAAAGCAATAGTCAAATGGGAGATAAGGGTGGGGGTGAGAGGGACAGGGTGAGGTGCACAGAATGAGGCTACACAGAGGAGTTTCAACAGATTGTAGATGTCCTTGTGCTGTCTACTCACTCACCCCAAATCCACCCACTGCTCTTCCAGACTCTTCAAGGGTGCCACTGTTCTTCCAGTTATCCAAAGTTCATGACCTCAATGTCATATTTAAATCTTCACTTTCTAACTCCTCACAATGCCAATCGATGGCCAAGTCTTGTGGATTTTCCCTCCAAAACATTTCTCACACATTTCCAAGTCTTCATTCACACAGCCATCACCCTCATTCAGGTACAAATGACGTTTCACCTGGACTATTGCAAAAGCCTCCTGACTGAACTCCCTGCCTCAGTGCTCTCCTGCTTCAATCCATCCTTTACCCAGCTGCCAAAGTGATTTTCCTAAAACATAGGTCTGACCATAACACTCACTTAGTCAATAAACACCAGTGGCTCTTCTCTGACTCTAGGATCAAATATTATTTCATCTTTATCTCACTCTCTTTTAAGTTCTATTTTTGTATAAGTTTTATAATGTATATAATTATTAGCACAGAAGTATATATACATCGGGGTTGCATTTTTATTTTATTTTTTTGTTTTGTATTTTTTGGAGGGGGGAGAGTTGACTTGCCCAAGGTCACACAGCTAGTAAGTGTTAAATGTCTGAGGCTGAATTTGAACTCAGGTCCTCCTGACTCCAGAGCCAGTGCTCTATTCATTGCGCCACCTAGCTGCCCCGGGGTAATAATTTTTATAAATTGTTTACTAATCGGAGTATGTAATCAAAAAGATTTAAGATTACTGGTATATCTTATAAGTACTAAAGGAGTTCCAAACAATGAGAAATTACTTATGGATGGAGTAGTCATTAAAAACTCCATGGAGAAGATGAGGCTTGAACTGACTGAAGGTTTTGGATAGGGGAAAAAAATGGGGAAGACATTTTAAGAGAAGGCTCAACATAATCAAAGACATGCAGATAAGAATGAATAAGATGTGTTTGGGGAGCTATGAGAAAACTGGCTTGGCTGGAGTAAAGGTTTCATATTGGGAAGTAATGGGAAATAAGGTTGGTACACTCAGCGAGTAGAAGAGATTGAGTGGAAGACATTGAATGGCAGAACAAAGAGCAATGAAATTGTTCCCCTTGGCTCCACCAATGGCGAGGACACAATGACACTGTCAGGCAGGAAGCTGCAGCTGGAGGATCTCTGAAGAGTGATGCTGAAAGACCTTCCTTTGTTGCCCTTTAAGGAACTTCACTGTGGACAGTTCCCACATGCACCTCCGGAAACAACTGTCTGCTGAGAAGCTCACAGAAAATAGTGATTCACTGTGCAAGACGGACTGAAGAAAGGAGACTGGAGGCAGGAAGATGCATTAACAGGTAATCACAATAGTTCAGCTCTAAGGTCTGGACTAGGTTGGTGGCAGAGGGAATGGAAAGAAACAGATGGGAAATATTGTGAATCAATGTAATTCCAGAATCGATAATACATAGCATAAGGGAAGGGGAGAGGTTAAATACAATTCCTGAATTTTGTACCTAGGTAATAATAATTATAGCTGACATAAGCTTTAATTGCTTAAAAGTGCAATGAGCTTTAAGACACCTTGTATGGTGCTCTTAAGTTTACAAATCACTTTATATATATAGCATGCCATTTGAGACTCCAAACTAAGCACTAAAGGTGTTATTATCCTGGTTATACCGATAAGGAAACTGAGATTGAGAGGTTAAATAATTAATGTATGATCACACACAGGCAAGTAAGTTTCAGAAGCAAGATTCAAATCCTATCCTGAGTTTCCTAATTCCAAGTCCAGCATTGTACACAGAGCCATGATCAAGGATTCTGACACCCAGGGTTAACCCTCAAACCAATTTTTTTTAAGACAAGTTCAAATGTAAGGGGTAGAAGGAAGAAACTTCTAGGAGAGACTTCCAGGGGATGCTTGGAAAAGATACTGAGAGACTGCTGATGAGAAGACCTCCACCAGAGGAAGGGAAAAGCTGGTTACAAGTAGTGAAGGATCATCTAGGATTTGGCTGTTAGAATGGGGGGGAAAGAATGAGATAATAACAAAGCTTGCTATTTTAAACAATGATTCTTGCTGGATAGTTGCTAGGTTCAGTTGTTTCTACCTGCCAAATGAATATGTGTTGTCAACACTCTCTAAATTCCAATGCCCTGGATCAAAGCCTCAATTTCCCTGGCATAGTTATTGCTCTGACTGTACTCTTGACAGGGAAGTCAGGAGGGACAGCCAGTTGTATGGTAAAGATTATGGGTTCTATGTTAGATGTGTTGAGCTTGGTCTGCAGCCCCAGTGTGTGGCCCAAGATAAAACCTGAATCTTCTCTCTTACCAAGTGGAATATATTGGTGCTGCTGACTCAGCAGGCCCCATTATCCAAACAGCCTACAAGTAGCAGAGGAAAGCGTCAACACTGCATGTTTTTACCCCTTCCCACATCTCTAGGTTTTGTGCAACTTCATCAAGTTCCAAGGCTAATTTATTCATAAGCAATTGAGCTGAGAATTGGAAAGAATCTTTGTTTCCTGGAAACCTTCCAAGCACACCAGCTCCTTCCCCTCTTCAGACATATACACTGGGCTTTGACTCAGGATGAAGGAAAGGTCCTCAGAGAAGTATGAAGCCCCTGGACCCTTACCACCTGGACTGGCTCTTGCTGGCCTTCCAACTCCTTTCTCTGGTTTGAAGGAAGTATTGAATCTCATGTTTTCAAGCTCTAAGGAAATTGTATATGAGTCTGTTTCCCCTTCAGTCCCCTTCAGTAACAAAAAAGCATGATGGTTAAATCTATAGTCATATTTTATGTACCTTTCAGTAAAGGATTTATTTTTGAAAGGGCCACTATAGCCACCAGTAGTGACCCCCATAAGAAATGGAAATAGTTGGACTTTAAGTGAGATTTCATTACATTCAAATTGCATCAGTTCCCCAGGGAACCATCATGGTATAGTGGGAAAAGTACTGGATTTGGAGCTGAAGAATCTGGTTTGAATCCTAACCCAGTCACTGGCTTCCTATCTAACCTTGGAGAAGTCAATCAAAAAGTATTAAGCACCTACTTGTCAGGCACTGTACTAGGCACTCAGGAAACAGGTGCTCTGAGGATCTTCCTTTTCCAGGATTCTTTTTTGAAGAAAAACTAGACCACCTTTTGACTCAATTCTTACCTTGCCTTTAACTACTGAATGGGTGTTGCCTCAGACAAACTGAGACCTGGGAAAGAACTTAGCTTATAAAGGCCAAGGTCCCCACTGTATCCGAGGCCATCACCAGTTGTCCTAACCTATGTCTTGCCCAGGATACTGATAACTCTGAATAAGAGAGTGGGACTTTATACAACCCTGCCTCACTTAAATCCAATTCGTTTTTGAGTCAAGACATCACCCTCCTGATGTCATTGGTCTTCTAAAATGAAGGACCAGCAACAACAAAGAATGATAGTTGTTACATTCCAATGGGGGAGATAACAAATACGTTATATATAAGATAATATACATATATATAAGATAAATACAAAGTTAGTTAATAAATACAAATATATGCGAAGGAGTTCAAATTCAAAGTAGTTTGAAGGGCAAGGTACTAGAATCATGCAGAAGATCTTGTCTAAGTTACATCTTAAAGGAAGAGAGGGGCCCCAAGAGGAAGGGAAGGAATTATAGGCATATGGGATAGCCATTGTAATGGCATGCAGATAGGAAAAGGAGTGTCATGAATGAGTTACAGAGTGAAGAGCAGTTTATCTGAATCACAGAGTGAGGGATGGGAAGTTGTAGTACCTCTTTGAGACTGCTTCTTACCTTTAAAATAAAAATTAGATGACCTCAAAGGGCAGACAATTTTGGTTTCATTTTTGCTAGTGAGAGGGAGTGTAGTGGCAGAAGCTTGGTGGTAGACTTAGGACTGATGGTTAGATGAAGAGAGAAAGAGATGCTTCAGCTGGCATGTAGCCGTGTGAGCCTGGGAGCGTGGTGTTGAGCCAATTTGAACTTTCTCTCAGCTTACTATCTGTGCTTATTCAAACCTACTGAGAAAGGGTCAAGTTATAATGGGCTAGATCTGAAATCTCCAAAGGGGTGGTGAAGTGTTTAATTTTCCCCTTCCACCTACCTGCAGATGACTGGCATATACTCCAAGATTTTTCTGTTCTCTAAGGTCATAATTTCCAAAAGTTGTCTTACCTTTGATGTACAATTATGACTGGTCATAACCTGTTTGTTATTTGTGTATGTTCTTAATTGTGAATGGGAGGGGACAGACTGCAAGGGAAAGAAACAATGAATGGCTTGGAATTAATAGATAGAGAAAAGCAAATAGTCAGAATTTTAGGACAGCAGGGTTGAGGCATAATAAGTCATCTAAAAGAGATCCTTGTGAGTTTTGCTTTTTTTAATAACCCTTAAAATCTCCTCAATGGCAAAGAAGATTAAGCCATATGACTCAAGACCAGCCTTTTACATGAGGTTAGGCAGGAGTCATGAGTAAATGGACTAATAAGAGGACTGGGTAAGTGCAGAACACTTCTCTGAGATAATGAACCCCAAGCAAATTCACTCCTCTCCTTGTTTCTTTTCTTTTGAAGCTGGTCTATCCCTGGTGAGGGGCAGAGGGAAAGGCAATAGGACATAGTTACACCCTATGAGGAATAAGGGAAGAGTTGAGAAAAGAGTGATGGCTCCCACGTTCCAAAGGTATGGGTCATCATGAAGTGGGAAGTCAGTCCTTCACCTATGGAGCCAACATTGCCCAACAGCACCACCTAATGGTTAAAAATGAACCAATGAAAAAGCATTTATTAAGTGCTTAGTATGTACCAAATACTATGCTAAGCACCAAGGACACAGAAAGAAGTGAGGTAGTTCCATTTCTCAAGGAGCTCACATTTCTAATTGAAGGAAAACAACAAATAATGAACAATTCAGCTTTATAGTGCTCAGTGGTTCTAACAATACAGCTTATGTCTTATGTCAGTCTTATGACTGATACCAAATCCCAGGAATCTTTGGGGTGCATTGTAATTCAGATGATAATGTCCAGGGGTCTGGAGAGAGTATTAGCAACTAGATGGGAAGGCCCAGTAACCTTTGATCTTATAGGATGGATTGCTTTTGGAGACTCCTACTCATTCAAGTGGTGGTAGTGGTCATGTTCACCCTGCAAATGGACGGGAAGAGATTGATACAGAGAGCCACCCACTGCCATTGGAAAGGAGAAAGCAAGATGGCACCTCTGGGTTCCTTCCCACAGGGGCAGTGATGAAGGTTCAATATCCAGCCACATGAAGGAATGGAAAAGGGAACTAGGGGAAAGTACAGTGGTTGCTCTTACTGCACTGTCCAAATAAGATCAGAGTCAGAGGAAGGGCTGGGTTTAAGGATGGGGAAAGTAATCTATAAACTACAGAATAATTAATGATCTTCTTTGGAAGAGGGAATTTCTTCAGTGGGAGCTCCCTACATATTATAAAAAAATGCTTAAAAGTTTATGTCACATAGAATAGGTAAGTTTATATCACACAGAATCAGGATGATATATAAATTTTGCCTCTGAGTTTATTTTATTATAATCTTTTCTTAGTTGTGTGCCTGTACTGCCAAAATTCCCAACCCTGTGCCTGTACATACCATCTGTTCCTGAACCCTACCTCATGATCCATGTGGGAGGTAATGTGTGTGGTACAGTGGAAAAAGTGCTGGGTTTTGCTTCAGAAGACACAGGTTCAAATCCTAGTTCTATCTGTACTAACTCTATGACCCAAGGCAGTCACTCATTTTCTCTGGGCCTCCATTAGAAGATGAAAGAGATAAAATTAGATATCTGCAAAGATCTCATTCATCTATGATCCTATTACTATGAATTCTGATTCCTGGTATTTGATCCACACCTGATCCAATCATTAATTCTAGTTGCTCATTGGTTTCCCCAGAAAGATATCATGAAGGGGATGGCTAGATGGCACATTGAATAGAGCACCAGCCCTGGAGTCAGGAGGACCTGAGTTCAAATCTGGCCTCAGACACTTAACACTTACTAGCCATGTGACTTTGGGCAAGTCAACCCTAATTGTCCAAAAAGCAAAAAAAGAAAACAAAAACAAAGATATCATGAAGAATATCAAAGGAGCTTGACAGTATTCTGCAGACCAAACAATGAGGAGTAAAGGGTGGGTTGAAGACATGTAGGAATCTGTATAATAATGAGTAACACTATAATGGGGCTTTACTCTGTGTCTACTCATGCACACATGCAGTGGATACACAGAGATAAACCACATTTTCATTTGTTCACACACAGAGACATATCTCCACCTTTGATGCATCTCTAGCTTCTGCCAGCCTCATCTTTGTGAAGTTAGCAATTCCTAGGGGCCATATGATTGTTCAGCTGAGTCATTACCTCCTGAAGGCCTAATTGGAGTAAGGCAACCACCTGCTCTCCTAAATGAGGCATTCATCCTTACAAACCCTGCCTAAAGTTGGAAATGTTCACTGGTTTTGGACACAAGCAAACTCCCTGTATGGGATGAGTACTTCCATCATTTAAGCAAACACCACCTGGGATATGCTGCAACTCCTGAGAGCCCCACAACAGCCTCATGGGAAAATTGTATCTGGCTGGTAACCAAGGAAACATTGTCATGGGTATTAAACACCTAGGGTGACTTGGCAAACAAGGCTTGAAATCAAGAAACCATATTCACCTGGGAAATTTGCTGTCTTGATGCTGTTAAGGTAATGAATGACCAGCAGGTGTTCATACAGGAGGTGGCTGCTCCAGCTGCCTTTTCAGTCTATTTTCACAAGTCTATTTCCATCTCCCACTAAAGAGTTTGCTAGTCTGGCTTGATGGTTAAGA
Organism: Petaurus breviceps papuanus; assembly: GCF_028583685.1. Lineage (NCBI taxonomy): Eukaryota > Metazoa > Chordata > Mammalia > Diprotodontia > Petauridae > Petaurus > Petaurus breviceps. The sequence continues at coordinate 16,264,502 of NW_027185735.1, read as the reverse complement.
TAAAGTATTCTTTACCTTAGGACATCCCCTGCCCCCTCTGGAATTGGGACTTTTATAAAGGTAGCTCTTGAGTTTTCTTCTGTGCCTTTTGCATTGACTAGGTGACATAATGCATAGAGCTTTGAACCATATCAGAAAGGCCAGGTTTGAATTCTTCCTCTTATACTTCCTAACTGTGTGATCCTGGGCAAATCACTTCCCTCAGCCTCAGTTTCTCCATCTGTAAAGTAAGAATAATAATAATTTACTTCAAAAGGTTATTGTGAAGGTCAAATGAGATAATATATGTAAGGCACTTTCCAAACCTTAAAGTGTTATGCAAATGATAGCTATTATTATTAGCAGTGAGACCTTGAACAACCATTTGGGGAATTGGCTTAAGATAGATAACACTAGCACACTGGAGGGCTTCTAATACAGCTTCACTCTTGATCTCGTCAGACAGGAAAGACAGCTTTGAAGGGGTTAATAATCTTACTTTATTGTAGTCTAGATTTCTCAAAAGGATTGCTGATAATGGGAGTATCAACTCTCTCTCTCTCTTTTTTTTTGCCTTTTAGTGGGCAATTGGGGTTAAGTAACTTGTCCAAGGTTACACGGCTAGTTTTTTTATATTAAGTGTCTGAGGCGGGAACCGAACTCAGGTCCTCCCAACTCAGGGGATGGCGCTTTACTCACTATGCCACCTAGCCACCCAGTATCAACTCTCTTACAGCATTCCCTAATCACCCTTCTTGCAAAGGCCAGGGAGAAGGGGGCAACTACCCTTATGTCTCAATGGGGTCAATCGAGACAGGCACAGCCTGTGCACTCCCCTGAATCCTCTCAAGTCTTGCCAGTTGAGGCAAACGGAGATTTCCCCCCAAGCCTTGGTGGGGGCTGATCAAGGCACACACAGCATTCTAGCTTGTGCATTCAATCTTAAGAGTTCCTCACTCACTGACCAGTGGCCACCCACTTTATAGGGCAACAGACAAAGAAGGTATATTGCTAGCAATAGCCTCCAATTTTATGTTACCTCATCCCTATATCTCACTGCGCAATCGCAGTGAATATTTACAATTTTAGCACAAATGTTTACATTATTTATCATTATATTATGCTGTGCAAGCATGGTGGAGATGTTTTGAACCATAGTCATGAGAACTCATATCTAATACCTGGGAACAAGAGATTGTTATAGCTATGGATCCTGGGAAACTAACTCTAAGAAAGATACCAAAAATTCACTTTACATACACTAAAATCCACCTTGCTTATAACTGGTAATGGAAGCAAAGATCTTTTGGGACTATCATCTAGAGAACCAGAAAGATACCAACAATTATATCCAGATCTAACTTGTTGAGGCTTGAACTATTCTTGGAGTAGCAAAAGAAAATTCAATTAGCAAGTAAATAGCTACAGTCTTAGGACTCCCCAGAAACATTTTTTAATCTTTTTCTATATCGAAGAAGAAAAAAAATACCTCAGAACACCATTTCCCTCTGGTTTCGTTTGACCCTTCTCATGAGTCTAACCTGAATAATAGAGGTTCTTATTGCCAGATTAAGTGTAAAAAGAAGCCTTCATCCACATGCCACAGGGCTGGTGTGCAGAGAAATCATGGGACTTAAACTACATGGTGTGCCCTAACCTTTCAGAGCTCCTGAACCTCTATTTTATGTTCCTTCTGTCCTACAGATCGGAGACATCAGCAAGAGAGACTTGCCTATTTAAGGAGGGAAGGAAACAGAGAGAAGGGAGAAAATAGTGTACTGCAATGGTTCTCAAAATTTTGGTCTCAGAATTGTTTTGTGCTCTTAAAATTTATTGAGAACTCCAAAGAGCTTTTATTTATTTGGGTTATATCTATTGATACTAACTCTGTTAGAAATTAAAATTGATACTTTTAAATTATTTATTAATTCATTTAAAAACAACACTAATAAACCCATTACATGTTAACCTATGAGAAATATGAAAAATAACTATACAAAAAATTTAGTGAGAAGAGTAGCATCATTTTTTGTTTTTGCAAATCTCTTTAATGTCTGGTTAAAAAAAAAGCTGTAGTCTCATATCTGCTTCAGCAATATGTTACTTTGGCTGAAGTGTAGGAATTAAATCTAACCTCACACTGGTAGGTAGTTGGAAAAGGGAGGAGTATTGTGATAGCCTTTCCAGATCATTGTGGCAAGTCTTCCTTAATACCATAACAAAACTCAGCAAGTGGTAGTTCCTTAAAGGTTAGTTGCAATGTGGAATATGAAACCATATCAATGAACTCTTCATGCTTGTATTTTGCATTAATATCCATCAATCTCTCTTGTATTTTGAATGTATCTTTTATGCATCCATGATTTTGTAACATTATGTATTGGTCATTTGGAAAAATATCAGTGCACTTATTTATGCAGATTTTCCAAACGTTGACCCACTTCATTATACAATATCAAAAAATCACATTTGTAGGGTGGCTAAGTGGCACCGCGAATAGAGTACTGGCCCTGGAGTCAGGGGGACCTGGGTTCAGATCTGGCCTCAGACACTTAACACAAAAACTAGCAGTGTGACCTTGGGCAAGTCACTTAACCCCAATTGCCCTCCAAAAAGCAAAAAAAACAATCACATTTGTTAATACTATTATCCATCTTCTCCACAAAGTCATTAAGTAGTGAGAAGCTGTCATGTTCCTAGTGGTAGATGTAAGTTTTCCAAAATTCTAATTTTCCCTTGAAAGCTCAAATTTTATGATAGGCAACAAATGTCATCAAGTTCTTTACCTTAAAGTGACAACCTAACTTTGTCCATTTTCAAGAAAATACCTCCCAAATACCCAAGTCTGAATAATCACAATGTATCTATCAATAGTAGTAATGTTGGGGCAGCTAGGTGGCACAGTGAGCACCAGCCCTAGAATCAGGAGATCCTGAATTCAAATCCGGCTTCAGACACTTAACACTTACTAGCTGTGTGATGTTAGGCAAGTCACTTAACCCCAATTGCCCTCCAAAAAGCAATAAATAAATAAATGAATTGGTCCATTGGACAAAAGTCCCAATTCTGCAGAGGGAATAATAACTCATTCTTCATTTTTGCAGCTAGATCTTTAATTAAAAGGTCCTGAAGCAAAGCATACTGTATGCTTATGAGAGAATAAGAATGAAAAGAACAAATAAAATCAATATTATTGTAAAAATAGTTTTGACCAGAGGGCAGAGCCAAGATGGCAGAATAAAAGCAAGAACTTGCTTGATCTCCTGCTCCAACCACCTCTAATACCTGTAAAATATGACTCTAAACAAATTTTAGAGCTACAGAACCCACAAAGTGACAGAAAGGACACTGGAGGCAGCCTGGCAGGCCAGCAGGAAGGGTCTTTCACACCAGACTGGGAGCCAAGTGCAGTCCCATGTGAGCCATGCAGTCCCAGAGCCAGGGCTACACACCAGCCTGAGCCACCTTCAAGAGAGTGAATCACCAGCAGCTGCGGCAGTTTCCAGACTTCCCAACCCAAAAGCACCAAAGAGAAAGTAAAAGGTCAGTGGGGAACAGAAGAACATGATCTGACCCCTGTCCCCGTGGTGAGAGGTAGCAGAGGTGTGGGAGCTGAAGGTGTTGCCCCATGGCTGCCTCCAGAGCTCTGGCCTGCAGTTCACAGGGGGACAAAGTGACCATTCAAAGGGTAATAATTTTTGCTTTCACCTGCTTGGATCTGGATTGCAGTCTTGGGTGGTGGTCCTGGGGTGAGAAACACCAGTGTGCCAGAGCTTGTGGTGGCTGTAGAGAGGGCGCCCTCTTCAGACTTCTGACAACTGTGAAAACCCCAGCAATTTGGGACACAGCTCTCTCCACTCTGAAAGCAGAGTTCTACTGTGGCAAAGAGCTCAAAAGTCAAGTAATTGGCTGGCAAGATGAGCAAGCAAAGGAAGTGCAATCAGACCATAGAATCCTTTTTAGGGGATGAAAAGGATCAAAACATGGAACCAGAGGAAAGCAACAAAATCAAAACTCCTGCATCAAAAGCTTCCAAGAAAAATATAAACTGGTTGCAGGCCATGGAGAAGCTCAAGAAGGATTTTGAAATTCAATTAAGAGAAGTGGAGGAAAAATTGGGAAGAGAAATGAGAATGATGCAAGAAAATCATGAAAAGTGAGTCAACAGCCTGACTGAAGAAAATAATACCTTAAAAAATAGACTAACTCAAATAGCAAAAGAGGCCCAAAAAGCCAATGAGGAGAAGAATGACTTAAAAAGTTGAATTTGCCAGATGGAAAAGGAATTTCAAAAACTCACTAAAGAGAATAACTCCTTCAAAATTAGATTGGAGCAAATGGAAGCTAATGACTTTATGAGAAATCAAGATACTATAAAACAAATTCAAACAAATGGAAAAGAGAAGGCAATGTGAAATATCTCATTGGAAAAACCACTGACCTGGCAAATAGATCCAGAAGAGAGAATTTAAAAATTATTGGACTACCTGAAAGCCATGATCAAAAGAAAAGAGCCTGGAAATCATCCTTCAAGAAATTCTCAAGGAAAATTGCCCTGATATTCTAGAACCAGAGGGAAAAATAGAAATTGAAAGAATTCACCAATCACCTCTTGAAAAATATCCCAAAAAAAAACCTCCTAGGAATGTCAGAGCCAAATTCCAGAGTTCCCAGGTCAAGGAGAAAATATTACAAGCTGTCAGGAAGAAACAATTTGAGTAGTGTGGAAACACAATCAGGATAACACAAGATCTAGCTGTTTTTACATTAAGGGATTGATGGGCTTGGAATATGATATTCTGTAGGTCAAGGGAGCTTGGATTAAAACCAAGAATCACCTACCCAGAAAGACTGAGTATAATACTTCAGGGGAAAATATGGACATTCAGTGAAATAGAGGACTTTGAAGCATTCTTGATGAAAAAAACCAGAGCTGAACAGAAAATATGACTTTCAAATACAAGAAGCAAGAGAAACATGAGAAAGTAAACAGGAAAAAGAAACCATAAAGAACTTATTAAAGTTGAACTATTTATATTCCTACATGGAAAAACAGTAATTGGAACTCATGAGACTTTTCTCAGTATGAGAATAGTTGAAGGGAATATAAATGTATATATGTATACATATATATGCATATACAGGAGGGTGTATGTGTGCATAAATACATATATGAGGGTGTGTATGTGTGTGTACATACATACATAGACAGAGGGCACTGGATCAGTTGAATAGGAAGGAATGATATCTATAAAATAAAGTTAAGAGGTGAGAGAGGAATATAATGAGAGCAGGAGAAAGGGAGAGATAGAATAGGGTAAATTATCTCATATGAAAGAGGCAAAAGAAAACTTACGATGGAGGGGGAAAAGAGGGAGGTAAAAGGGAATGGGTCAACCTTACCTTCATTGAATTTGGCTTAAGGAGGGAATAACATACACACTCAAGTGGTTATCTTACCCTACAGGCAAGTCTGGGGGGGAGGGGATAAGAGGGGGCATGATAGAAGGGAGGGCAGATTAGGGGAGAGGGTAGTTAGAAGCACTTACTTTTGAAAAGGGGCAGGGTCAAAGTAGAAAATAGAGTAAGTGGGTGGCAGGATAGAATGGAGGGAAATATAGTTAGTCTTTCATAATATAACTACTATGGAAATGTTTTGAATAACTACATGTGTACAACCTATATTGAATTACTTATCTTCCCAGTGGGGGTGGGTGAGGAGGGAAGAAGGGAAAGAATCTGGAAATCAAAGTTTTAAAAACAAATGTTAAAAAAAATTGCTTTTTTACATGCAACTGGGAAATAAGATTCACAGGCACTGGGGTATAGAAATCCATCTTGCCCTTCTAGAAAGTTGGGGGGGGATGGGGGAGGATATAAAAGAGAGCAGATTGGGGCAAGGGGTATTCAGTAGGCTCTCTATCTTGGGGTGGGGTAGAGGAAAGATGGGGAGAAAATTTGTTACTCAAATCTTGTGGAAATGAATGTTGAAAACTAAAAATAAATTTTAAAAATAAGAAAAAAAGAAAACAGTTTTTACCCACTAATCAGGGATTAAGGACCACATTTTAAGATCCTCTGGTGTAGTGTTAAAAAAAAAAACTGAATTTGGAGTCTGGATATTTCTATACAAATCCTAGCCTTAATACTAACTTTGTGGGCAAATTATTGATTCCCTACCGGTATTAACTCTTCTATAAAATGGAGATAATATTATATTTGTGTACCCATCTTTCAAGGTGATTCTGTGAAAAGAACTTTGTAAGCCTTGAAGTATTATCAAAAAGCAAGGGTGAGCTCTGATAAATTTTAAACTCTGCTGTCTATATCCAAATGCAAATGGCAGGGCACATAGAGAACACAATAACCTTAACTTTGTCTTTGGCCTTTCCCCTACCTGCTTATTACATGGGAGAAGAGAAGAAGTTTGGAGTTGGGAAAATAGAGAATCCTGAAACCTCAGAGCAGCCTAGTATCTTGTTGGGCAAATGTCCTTGATGTGGATAATGAACATGGAGTATTCTAGTCTTCGAAGATTAAAATCAGGAAGCAAAGGGAATGTTCAACTTAAGCTAGAATGAAGTCTCTGACAGAATGATCCAAGCCCCTGAACCTATAAGTTGAATTCTAAGAAAAGATTAACTTGATTCTGAGGGCACCAGCTATTTAGTTAAGAATGACTTTGTCCTTTCCCCTACAGAGATTTGGTAGCTAGAACTGAAAGTCTTCTTCTGAAGATTGGAGCCCCCAAACGAAGTCTCTGAAGAGAACAAGATGAGTCCCCTCACAAGGAAAAATAACAGAAGAATGGATTCCTGTGCCCAGGTCTGTTGCTGGTGCACTGGCTGAGAGAGACTGCTTTCCTGGAAAAGCTATAAAAAGAAGTCTCTGACTTTTGAACTGAATGACCATTGCAGAGCTTCTCTTTGAATGAGGAAGAGATAGACAAGGAAACTGGCAGAGAAAAACCCTGCAGCCACATGTCCAATGAGGCTGTGTCAATCACGGAACATCCACTGATGTAGTGGAGACCTACATGCCTGGCAGAGACCAGTAAAAACAATGATGACAGCACCAGAAAGCATCAATGCCTCTGCAGGCTTAGAGGTGTTAGTTGCCCCTCCAAGCATGTGATATACATGTTAACTACATGGATGGCCTGTCATGCATATACCTGGACCACATTGCTAAGTGGTAGAAATTCAAAAACAAAAATGAAACAGTTCCTGCCCTCAAAAAATTTATGTTCTACTAGTGCAAAACAATACAAATAATAGATAAGTCAATTCAAAATACATGCAGAGTAAAGACAAAGTAATTTTGGGAGTGGGGGAAAAGTATAATTGGGGAAATTAGGAAAGAGAGGCTGTACTTAAGGAAGGTACTTAAGGAAATCTGGGAAGTCTAAGGGAAGGTAAGAAGGAAGGGTGTGGGGCAATTCCAAAATCAAAGGCATGGAGGTAGGAAACAGCAAATAGACCAGTTTGGCCAAATGTAAAGTTAATGAAGGGAAGTAATATGACATAAACCCATTGAGAGGCAGAGATGGAACCTTAGTCACTAGGTGGCTATCCCTGTGAATGTTCCCATATGCTTTGATCAGACTTTTAAAGAGAACATAGGAGTTTTTTTATGCCTCCTGTTGCATAGAAGAGGTTAATTCTGCATAGAGTAGAGGCCACAGAAATGTTAACTAAGAAGCAATATGATATAGCGGATAAATGCTAGGCTTGAAGTCAGGAAAACCTGGCTTTATAACTTTGTGTGTATTTTGAACATACTTGGTAAAAAATGGGATTGAAACCATCACATTCCATTTAACTCTGACATAGGCAAAGCCGGAGCTCAACCAATAAATCAAAAGATCTTGTACTAGGTGCAAAGAGATCTCCAAACTAAAATGATGTTGAAAAAGATGTGTTTGCATTAACCAAGAAAACCTGAGCACATCCCAGAGACCATCTCTACATTATGATTCAAGTTGAGGAGGGGAAGCTTTTCCGGAAATTGGAGCAGGTGGTTTTCCAGCATATCCTGCACAAGTTACCAGAGAAGGGGGCAAGAAGAAACTTCAAAATGGACTTCAGCCTTGACCAGATCTCCTCCCCCCTCCTCTGTACTTTAACTTAACGAGGACCATGTAGTTTCAAAGGGTCCAGAGGATGATGGACTACCCATTTTCTCATTGAGTTCTAACGGCATTCCCAGAAAAGTTGATGTCTACAGCATTGGGAGCTGAGGACAGACTGGATTCATGGCACTAGAAGGAGCACAACAAAGGCTATAGTCTCTTTTCCATGCCTAAGGGAAATTTCTTGAGCATCCCACAGGTGAAGAAAAGACCTTCCAGTAATCAAGAGCTATGTTGCCCTTTGGCCATATGTGTTGTCTAAGGTTTAACCCTACTTTCCCCTGGAGTGTGTATGTGTTTGTGGGAGAGTATGTCACAGACCTTTGAGGGCTATTTTGTGATATTTTGTGTCAACTTTTCTTTATATAGCACCTTAGTAAATACTCCTTTCTAAAAGCTAGTTAAGGCTGACTAAATTTCGACTGGGGAGGATTGGGTGTTTGAGCAAATAGCATTAGAGAAATCAACTCTGACCTCTCAAGGAAACTTTAGAACCCTGGAATGGGAGAGGATGTAGCCAGCCCAACTCTGGAAACCTGACTCCTCAGTGAGAATGAAAGTTGGGAC